>NC_079296.1:2785000-3497500 GCF_023638135.1 Falco biarmicus | reverse complement strand
AGCCATCCATTTTTCAAAGAAATACAGCTGAGAAGGCCAGATTCCATTCTACAAAGTTCTTTTAATTACAAAAAACAAACCATACAATAATCACACAGGAGTTCAGAATAAAGTGTAATGCATTGAAACTCATCAGATGGGTTTGGTTGTATGACTTGGCTCACTGGCTACATGTTTCTACAAATTTTGATCATTATGTAGGGAGTGACCTTGCATACACAACTGCTGAATTACTGCTATACTGCATTGTACCTAAGGCTCTGGAGGGAAGAGTCACTTTTATGACACATGCACCGTACACTGTTATTTCAAACAGTTCCACCCTAGATTCCTCATTGGCAAAGTTTCCTTCAGTAATACATTAGTTGATTGGTGGTTCAATTGCTAACAGATGCAAACTTTTTATTAAGGTGTATTCTTTTTACATTAGAAATACAGCAAGACTGAACCGTTAATAAACTTTCTAGTTTAACTTTTTCCAGACAATCAGATGGTAAGTCTTAACGTTTCACCATTACACACACACAATTACATACATAATGTATCAAATTTTACATATGCATATGAGCACACCCTTCTACATTAACACAAGGTAGAAATAGGAAGCAAGGGATCACTTTTTAAAACCTGGTTTGAAAATTCTTAGCTCTCGATGAAGGTAAGTGCGCTAAGCTAAGTGCCCAAACGTGCAAACAAATGTGAACAGCTGAACAAGCAATACTTCATACACAATTAACAGAATAATACAGTTTCATATTTCATCAAAATAAGCACAGTATCAGTTGGAAGATTATGATGCATAATCTTAAATATTTTTTAAGTTAATCACTTGAGGCTAAGCTTTCAGGATTTCACAGAAAAAAAACACATCAAGGAAAGAAATTTGTAAATCCAAGTATGTAATATTGCTTAAGAAATCTGTAACGATGCCTGGAACACGACACTGACATTCCCTCCACCACCACTTCCATTGACCCATTGCTCTCAATCTTAATCTAAATTTCTATACACATACTGACACACACAGCATTTTATCATTTACCATTTTTTTAAGGAAACAAGGAATTAAATTGGCACATAAAGGCATAGTGTGTTTGCTCTAAATACATTCCTCCATAGATCATAATCCACATTCTCCTTTCTTTCAAAATACACAAAACAGATTAGTCATACAAAGCGGGGGGGGGGCGGGGCAGGATGTTAACATGTATTTTTTGTGTTTTCTTAGCATCTTGAAAGCCTTTCTGTGTTTCAGGAGCTCACTGGCGTGAAGGAAGGCCTATAGGAACCTATTTGGCAGCTTTTACGTAAACCCTGAAAGCTTCTAGCCAGTTCACCATCCAGAAAACAGAGGTGCATTGTGCACCACTTTGCAAGATGCTAAGAGTCACTCATAAGCACTGATAGCTGAAAGTTATCATGGGCAAATAAATACATGCTAGTGCTTTTATTGTCTCAGAGGCCACCTTACACACCTTTCTCATTAAAATGAAACAAAACACAACTTAAATAATAACTTAAAAATCACAGCCAAGGATTTTTTGTTAGGCTCTTTCAGTTTTAATTTTAGCTTTGTCTACATACATCAATTTCCATTCAGAGTTTTTATTTAAATGTGTTCATTCTCATAGAAAATTGGGAGGTTTTTTCCTGCCTCTCAAAAATTTCTGTGCCATCAAGAAATAAGAGTGAGCAGTGGCTAAAGACAACACAGCATAAAATAACCTCAAAAAACACTCCCCACTCCATACATGTCCCTAACACAGGAAAGTCAAAATAAATGAACTTACAACAAACCAAAAAGATTTCCATTGTCCTCATCTCTTACAGGACTGCTACACTTTGTACATCAGTTGACTAGACTATCCACTGAACTGGATTTGGCAAAATTTTCAGTGTTGACTCATTCACAGCTATTGCCTATGCTGTAGAGTGCGGTACCTAATTAAAATGCAGTTATGGTGACTACCAGCACAAAGTAACAAAGAGTAACCTCCCCCCCCACCATCACTACATTAGAATCTATACCTCCAACATTTCCTTAGTATCATTCATTACTGGCTATTGATATTTCAATTTTCAAAGTTACTGAAATGTTTAATTGATCTACTACAGAATTATTTTCCTTAATTATTTCAGAAATTATGCATTTCTGAGTATTTGTTATTTAGGGGTAAATATGCAGTAGTGAAAAATTAGACCATTGGTTATTAAGATCTTTACAACACTCCAGAAGTCAGATCACCTTTATAATTAGCTTAGGACTGCTGTTGCTGAAACAAAGTTTTGTCACACGCTCTTGTCACGGTAAGAATTTTGATATATCTTTACATTGATTTTGCAAGAGCAGCAACATTTCAATCTTTGCTGTCCATCTCCACAGCTTCCTCTCCTCACACACACGCAGTGATACAGCCAGCCACCTCCAACAGCGTTGGGTCAGGCTACGTGTAAATGCAGCAGGCTGGCCTCCACCTTCCCTTGAGAAAAGCCAGCGAGGATGGATTACCTCTTGCTGCTGTGGTTTGCAAACAACAAGAGGCAGGTATGCTGCATTTTAAGAACCCTTCCTATAGGGCATCCAGCCTAGTTACTCATAAACTGTAAGTCAATATTTAGAATACCTATTTCTTATTTTGTGTCTTCGGTGAGCTTGGTTACAGGAGAAAACCGAAGACTACCCAAACCCCCACAAAACCACAGGTAATAGATCTTATTGAAATAGGTCTTTTAAGCAATTCAGTAACACAAAACAGGCAGTTTCTAAGTTTTCCACATAGTAACTATTGACAGTAGTAAAATCTTTACTTTGCTTATATTAAGTCTTACCTACATCTCTTAATTAGTACCATTCCACTTTTACTTGTCTATTGATGCATAAATTACAGGATAAACTATTTCTACCTCTCTAAAATTAGACAGTAAAATACATACACTAAAAGGCTTAGTAAGAAGACAGAAGGAGGTTTGCTGGATGCTTGCTGTGCTCTGCAGACTTCAAGCAGATGAAGTAGTTACAGTTGATTTCAAGACTAAGCAACTCAGAACATCTGAATCTGGGCTTTGGTGAACTGATATCCTCATGTTGATAGCACTATTTCACTCACCAGATTAAACATTACCACACTGTAATTTAGAAAAAGATGCAACCACCATTACAGCCCCCACCCAAATCAGTTTCCACAGGTTCAAGAGGAACATGTTCGCAAAGCACAGTCCACAATTCTGTTTTCATCCCCAAAATGGATCTCACAGTGCTATGATACATTCATAAGCTAAGCTGTCTTTAATATAAATGAAAACTTATGTCAATCACCTGTATACATTAGAAGAATGTAATTTCATCCACAATGCATTAAACGCATGGAATTAACTTAATTTCTCATCCACCAATTTCAATGGAAATGACAGGAAAATGTACTTAGCTGGATAAGCAAAGCACCTTGTGGAAACGCACTGGGTGTCACATGACTGTTAAGACAGTGGGACATATAGTTTGTATACAGTTTGCTTTTGATGACTCATTTCGTAACAGCATCAGAATGTCTAGTCCATCTGACCTGGAATGCTACAGTTAAGAACAGCGCCTTTAAATTATGCCTGGCAGCCACACACTTGCATGTCCTCATGTTTTTTACAAGTACTCCATATTTTACCAATGTTTCAAGCTTCATCACTTCAGCTTTTAAATGGTCTGGGAATATTTACTAAGCTTTCAGTATCTTTACTTGGAAAACACTACACAATGGAAAAAGAAACTACATCACATCTTATTATAGCTTTCATCACCTTATCCATTCTTCATTGTTAATCTAATATTCATTTGAAAGGTGTTTTCAACTACGCTTACCTACACAAATATACACAATACTGTATTTAAATTCCATGTGGTCATTACATGAAGTGCCAGAAAGCTGCAACACTCTCACTAAGCCAATAGGATTTACATAAATACAAACATCTACAAAAACAAACATTACTATTACTCAGTATAGCTAGGCTCTCCGCTGCTGAAGCACATGGTATCTAATAATCACACTAGACACAATATTCAAATTATTCTGAACAAAGGAAAATGGTCATACAAATGGAGGAATACAGGAGGGTAGCTCAATCAAGCATTCAAGATTCAGCTTTAATCAGCACCACTAGTGTCAGTAAAACATGCTTCAGTATTCATATAAAATACTTGGTAAAGACATGAACATAACTGTCTTGTCAACTCTGCCTATAAACCAAAGTAATTTGGAAACTTCATTTTTAGTAACAGTAATTTTGTTTTCCACACTGCATGCAAACAGAATTACATGGAGGTCCACTGTGTCTCCAGACAGTAAGAAAACTCTTCTCAAATCAAAACACAGTGAATGCTATTATTCTAGGTAGCTAACAGGCTTTGTAATGAAATTATGCTCAAATATTTCTCTACTTTAACACTCCATAGGCAAAGTAAACACATGTAAAGTATTTCTTTCAAGTTCAGGAGAGTAGAATTTGTTTGCTGACATCAGAAAAGGGGAAGGGACAGACTGAAATCCCAACCAACCTCTTACAGTTACAGCAAAGTACAGAGCTTGAAGATTTCCAGTGCACCAGTCATCTATGAAGTTATAAAGCATTAAGAGCTCAGCTAAGGTCAGCAAAAGGAGACATTGCAAAACCATGAATAAAGCGAAAGTTAACAACAGAAAGGAAAAAGTCATATGAATTATGGAGCTGCTTCTCAAACTAAACTTTTCCCAAACCCCAAAACATGAACTCAAGTTGTGCTACAGGTTGAACCTGTATGTTGATGGTAACTTAGGATCTCCTGTTTATCTTTCATTAAATCCGATGTTGTAGTTGCAGCTCACAAAAGATGACAAGATCCACACAGTTTCTGTCTAAAGCAAGTACAGACAAGCTTCTCTGGAAAATAATCTTATTAACATATCAATAGCATTCTCAAATATAGCACCAAAAACTTTACGTTACACATGTAAAGCAGATAGTATACAAACAATACCATTCCCAAATAAAGCTAAAACACACCACCTTATCTGCACTCTCCCATCCTTGTATGGGTGCAAGTGCAATGAAATACATATACATCACAAATTTAAATTGAAACTGTTGGTACTAAGAAAAAAGTCACCTTAACTTCATTCCCAATGTTTACACTCAGGTTTAAAAAGCTATTAAACCAATAGCACATTATATGAATTTCCTAAGATTCACGAGTGACTTCAGTCAAGTCACAAGCACGTTCACTTACCAACCCGATGTACATTGTTGTAAGCCCTCTTCCCAGACGATATACCTCCATACAAAGTAGCTGCTGCCCACAAAATCTAGGTGGGCCAAAGACCTGGAGATCTGCTAGCCCTTACTGCTCTCAATAGACACCCTGTTCTAGGGAGTACCAGTCAGGAAAAACACAGACAAAATGGATCACATGGTTATTTTTGAAGTAGTTTCCTTTGCAGCTATTTTAAGAGGTGCTATTGAGGGAAAGTACTGAATCACTTCTCATAATAACAATATGCAAAATGTTTGTAACTGAACACATTTTTTAATTTGAAAAGTGAGTAAGAAAAGACAATGCTATTTCTCAGCAATAGAAGAGTAACACTCTTCCGCACTGTCACAGCAGTATTTTGGCTCCTTGCAATGCATTTAGAGTATCAACAAATGGGTAACACCACTGATTCCGCACTAGGTGAATACAGTTTTCATTGCTAACACATTTAGATTTTCCCCTCTAAGTAGTAGAGATTCTACCTCACATCTATGCGCATTATGTAATGCATCGTATTGATTACTCAACCATATTCAAGCTATTATTGTTAGTATTCTACTAAATACGTGAATGTTTCCATTCTAAAACCTATTACTGCCTCTACCTACAGAATCTTGTTCAACAAAAAGCCAAATAAAGAAGAACATTGAAATTAGCTGTGAACTGTATAATCCCATTGTTCAATTTCATGGCATTTAAGACACTACCTTCCCCTCCTCACAAGTCTAGATGTTAATCCATGCTGTAACCTGATTTAATTTTCCAGATGACAGGATGGGAACATGCTACAATGGCATATTAGTGTAACTATGCTGCTCTTTTACTCTCAACTTTTCTTACATCATAAACTGAAGAGTTTTGCTTTTAAAAAAGGCATGCTTAATTACTTCTAAAAATAGCACAACTCAAACTGGTCTGTATTTGAAGTGTATGGAAATTATAAAGCCTGGGAAGTTCTTCAAATTATCAGAAAATACTTCCTAGAGTTAACCACACAAAACCAGTGCTACTAAACTGTTTCTTCTGATAAAAGTCAGCCAATTTAATCCATACTGGTTACAAGTCATTCAGATATGCTAATCCAAAATTGAAAAATACAGTGAAAATTACTTAATTTTTGTCCCTAAATGATTTAGCCCATTAACTACTTTAAGGTCTTTATAGCTGCAGTCCCTCTAAAATGAAATGGACTTCCATTCAGAACAACTTTAATTTCAACCCACTACACATTATTAGTACTTATGCAGCACAACTAAAAAGTAATGTAAACTTCTTTCCAAACCTCTGCAAACTCCTTGATGTCCTGTATTCAGTACAGCCGAACACTTCTGCTTGCCCCTAAACTGCTGCAGACTTAGCATGCAGATAACATCTCAGAGACGGGGAAGAAGGGGAGGAGGGAAAAAGGCGGGGGGTGGTGGGGTGGAGAAAATGTGGAAGAGAAAAAAGCTACACATACAAGACGACAGACAAGAAACCTCAGCACAAGTTCCGGCAGAAAATACATATAGAATAAAAATTTCATTTTCCTGTATGTGAGACTTTAAAACTTCAATCCTTTCTTCTTAAAGTACTCCATATTTTAAAAGTGTAGAAAAGAACCAAGATGTAAAAGAAAATTCTTTGAGAATGTCTATATTTAACTATATCTACCAAAAAAAAAAAACAAACACCCACACAAAAAAACCCTCTGCCAGCAACACAATGCATGCAACTAAAGTTACCCCAAAAAATCAATATGCACTGTAAGCATACATAGCAGGTCCAATGTTCAAGAACACCACCCACATGAGAATAGTATGCAATGAAACTGTTCACCTAGCACATCATATTTCAAACAAATATTTCATCTTTGAAATATTGTCCACATTTCTGTGACAAGTTAGGCATAAATAAGTGAACACCGACCTATCCTTTTCTGTACTTAAGTTTTTGTGAATGATGTACAATCACCAGTTGAGCAAATCAGCAAGTACTATATACATCAGTGTTATTCAAACGAGTCCATTGACATTAACACCATAAAAACCAGACTTGCACGTTTGCCTCGCTCTCTTAACAGAACATTTGGAAGTCTGCCCTGCAAGTGCCAAAAACCTCACTGGTAACAAGAAAATGCTTTTCACAACAGTTTAATCTAGAAACAGAATATAAGTCTTGCAACTCACACACAAAATGCTGTACAGAGTTCAGTAAAATGATCCAAAAGTGAGAAAGACTTAGAATGAAGGCAACATAAAATATACATCATAGGAAACAGGAAGGAAGAGAGAAAACCAGAACAGATTAAGCAAATCACTATGATTTCCATAAGTGGTTTTATATTATTAACACATCAAGAGCCAGAGGGGCAGTGAGGAGCAAAACTTTCCTAGGCAGTGTTCAGCAATATCTTTTTTCTTTTTTTTTTAATCCTTCCAAAATAAAGCAGGTTAAGTGACGACTTCCTCACAGATTTTTACTTAAGTCTCTACAGAGTCCCCAGAATAGAGATTGGAGAGGTACTAGCCCTAACGATACAAGAACTGGCACAAGTTGTCAGTTGCCCTGTCTCGGTACACCTGAGGTGGCTAGGTTCCTAACTGACCTCCCCACACCAGTATACAAGTGCATGCACTAGTCCATCAGGAGCTTCATGACCCATTCAGAGCAAATCTTAAATATGAGACTTTCACTGCTTCTAGCATCCAAAACAACCTTCCACCTAAAGGAGCCTTGGTTAAATTCATTTTACAATCCTGCTAAAAACCTGAAGTACAATAAATGCAAAACAGAAACAACTTTCACTTCTTGGATAAGACAACAGGAAAAACATTCATTGCCTTTTGCAGAAAGAGGCTACGTTTGTGTTAGTTTCCTCTTAGCAGCTCCTAATCAGTTATTTGATGTCCTGTCAAGTTGTTGAACTGTTCAGCTTGCCACTTAAAAGGCATTTAGCATCACACAGACATTCCACTACAGAAAAGGAGTAGTTAAGGACAGTATCTCCAGTTCCCTCTGGCACAGACACAACTTTGAAAAAATCTTTTCTTTAGTTTCAACACCATTCGAAGAGCTGAAGTATCATGAAATACACAGGTGATGGAGACTTAAAAAACCAAACAAACAAACAACAAAAACCCCACACAAAAACGCCCACTGAAGTTAGCTTTGATCTAAACATTAACACAAACATAACCATAAAAGCTGTTCCATCTTCACCTGCTATTATTTACTGTCTTGGACTGTCATATGGAATGGTGCCAATCAAAACTTTACCAATTATTTTAATGGAAGTTGTGAAACAGTTGGGTTGCAAGCGCAAAGTGTTCAATATATGAAATATGGTTGGGGAATTATCTCTATATTAAATCTTTAACTCCCTTTGTTTCATCCATACCAACAAATCAGTTTAAAAAAAAAAATCAGTTGTATAACAGTACAGATTAACTTCTCTTCTACTAACATTCTAAACTGTAAGAATAAGGAGACATTAGAAAACTTAAGATGACTCCAACGATCAGAAAACTCAAGAATTAACTCTTCACAAAGAAGAGCAGAAAACTTTTACTCCATATAAATTTCTAAACTGATGATATTCATATAACTAAAGCTAGAACTATAAAAAATGGGATGCATAGGACAGAGCTAAAGCTAAAACAATAGAGATCAAAACCAGAAGACAAAAAAAGTACTTATTTCAAGCCTGTTTGCTACATGATTCTCTCATCTTCATTTGAGGTCTTCAGATCTTTTATATGCAATGGTTAATTAACTTTGGTGATACCTCAAGTCCATATTAAAGCATGGTTGATGAATCTTTTGAGTTTGCTTTACTATGCACTTTGGTATTTCTCTTCATAACCATCTGTTCTTCAACCAACCCAGAAATTTAGTATTACTAGAAATCTAAGCCAAACTTCAGGAGCCCTGCAAGGAGCAAATTCTGAATGGATTATGCTTTAAATTCTTCCCCCCCCCCCCCGCCCTGTAATTTTAGTCAGCAAATTATACAGCAGCTAGGAACTTGCAAAAAAAAAAAAAAAAAAAAAAAAAAGTTATGTAACATCCTACTTCAATGTTCAAGAAATCCACAAAGCCTGGCTTAGAAAATTAAATACGAAGTGTTTTGCAACATTTTACAGGCTGCCTGTAATAATTTTACAAAAGAGTTTAAATGTAGAAGTTGAATAGGAACACCTAGTTTAAGTAGGCTTTTTTTGTTTTTAATAATTTAAAAAATTTATTTGTGTTTGATCAGTGTATTTTTTCCTCATAACTTTTTCACCACTCTATAAATTTAATAGAGATATGTTTCAAGTGCTCAGGCCATGAATACTGAATTTGTTTCTCTCCTGCCTCTTTGTACTTATATTCTGAGACAGCAGAGTTGCCTGGTGACAGCCTCTTCACTTCAACAGCAGCTGGCAAGCCCTCCTTGTCCTGAAAATATGAAAGAAACAGTTAACTAATATTTCATGCTATGAGTTAAATGTGACAATCTGGAAGTGCCAATACCACACAGGGTAGGATTTACAAGATAAGATTTTTCTTAAGTCTCAGAAGCAATAAAGGAAATAAAAATAAGCAGACCTTCATCACTTGTAGCTAGCACACAGCAAAAAGAGTTAGTGCATCATCTAGAGTTTAACAATACCAGACACAAACAGTGATTGTGTATATCTGCCAATTTAACTTATTTCCAGAATGCAAATTCTCAAGTTACGCAAGATAAGACCAAAGCAACTAGAGTTTTGACATTTTTACAAGAAACAGTCACCCTCTTTAATATTTACAAGGCATGTATTTCAAATTGCTTATGTATGCCTATCTACTTTCCCAAGATTACTGCTTCTGCTGAAGGTTCAAGCATATGTAGCCCAAAACAATTTCTTTAAGCTAGCTTTTTACAGCAAAAATAAAAGATTTATATTTGATAAAATTAGAGTTTATAGCCAACTAGTTTATACCTAACATTGGCAAAGGAATAAGCACCTTCATTCAAAAAAATCCTTATTCAATTAATTTTAAGAGAAATTTTTACATAATGTCACATTTTCTATTTTCCCCTGTCAACCAGAAAATTTTTAATTCTGTTTGTTGTTTTGAAGAAAGCCAGGAATAACATTTTAATGTCATACTACTTTTTAGAAATATTATATTACAAGGAACTCATGTAAAACCACAACGTGGCCATGGCAATCAATCAACTACATTACAAAACCTAAAGGAATTGCTAATGAAAACAAATAGCATTTTCCAACATAACACCAGGCTTTTCATTACTAGAAAACACTTCTGAGTTTTATAAACATTTTCCAAACTGCTTTATTTTCACCATTTTTGGGTTTAGGTTTAATGATATTATGGCCATTTTAATTTGCTAATAACCTATATTTTCCATGTATTACAGAACACTTTATAATCATCCAACATTTTTCATGTCTTTCCAAAATTCATCAACCATAATAAATTCAGATAGACACATTATTAGGCAAATACATACCAGTACTGCAGAAATACATTGTTATATGGACCCTCTCATTTCAGGTTTAATCTGAACTGACTCAAAAAGCACTTGCAACAAAAGTGTTCTAGCCAACCCTAAGTTCTGGTAGAACCCTACTCTTCAGCAATTGTGTAATTGCCTAAATTACACAGAGAATACCTTCTTAAACATGCAACAGTGAATACTGATTTCTAAGCCTCAAGCTATGTAACTTTATAACATTTAAAACTCTGACCTTACTTTCATACTTTCAACATTGATAGTCTCAAACTACTTTCAGTTTCAAAGTTACCATGTGTTACTTCAGTGGAGTACCACCAGCTCCCAATGACACTGCTCTGTGTTACTGATCTGCACAATTATCATCTCTTAAGGGAATCTCCCTGTATAGCAATACAAGATTTTATAGAAAACAAGCTCTTCAAAATCATTTTGGGGCTCGATGGCTTCAGAATTTCTATTATTGCATCTCTGATTATTTCAGGACGCTTTAGTTATTCAAATGCCATTGAAGCGGGAAAAACGGATTCTGTCAAAGATTAAATTACGACACAGGAAACTGAAAATCCCATTCTTAGTTCTGTTGTTTTCTTTAGTGGAGATGTTTAAATAAATACTTTTTGGAATATAGAGTAATATATACCCTATCTAGCATACAATGAATATGATTCATATATGTTTCATTATCAACCAAGCCTAGCTATCATTTGGGGGGACACATTATTATAAAGAGTAATATTACCATTGTGGTTTCTACAACGTACACACACTTAGAGCTTCATGCATTTACAACTACAGAAACCTATGGTATTAAATGACCCTTACTGACCAGTAGTTTCAATGGTCATCAACTCACTCCTAAGTTTTAAGGCATGCAAGATCACATATAAAAGACACAATCATTATTCTGTTGATACACTTCAGAACTTAGCCTTGTACCTTTTCAGTACTCAATTTCATCTTTGTTTCAGCTTGAACTGTTACATGCCCATCTCAACTTACCAGTCATATTAGTAGTACTGCCCATTCTATCAAAATCGTAAAGAAAATTGGTAAAAGCCAGCAAGCTGGAAGCAAGTTTAAAAAAAAAATTACAAAAAAAATCAGAGACTGGTCACAGTGATCCTCAACTGAGGCTGCAGCATCACTGAGGTCTTGTGAAAGCCTACAAACTGAAGCACTAAATGAGAGGAAAGTTTGTAAAAAAAGGAAAAGCATTCAATACGCTCTCCTGCAAAAGGTTTCTGTGGAGTCAGATGTGTTGATGACAGAAGCTGAACTTCTTGAACAGTATTCAAAACTTAGTGGGGGTGAGGGGAAAGAGGTCCTAACATGGAAAAATACACCTCATGTAGCTAATGACCATGAGATGAAAGAAAAATAAAATCACCAATTCCAAAGGTAATCTAAAAATGCAACTTTAATCCACTTTCTCTACAGGTTGATCCACAAGGTGCTGCAGTGCAGATGGTCATCAACTCCTGACATGCAAATCTTTTGAGGATGACTAAGGAAAGGGGAGCATAACTTGTTATGGCCAGCTGGCAGCAAAAGCCCCCAATATCTGCACTTCATCACCCATTTGCAAGAACACCTAGCATTACACAGAACGGGAGGGAAAGCTGCGTCCTATAGACAGTATGTCCTCAGAGGCAACTTCTCAAAATCACTGAGAAAGCTGATGGAGTAGAACATTCAGAGATGTTTTTCCTGTAGTGCTTGGCAGGGACACTGACAGCTACACTTGCACTGTTGCACACAATCATATGCCTAGCACTGATAAGCAGTATGATGAGGGGACACAGTTTTCAACTAATCTTAAAATCTAGAAGTAAGCTCAAGAGCTGTAGTGGCTTTTATCACAGACAAGCACACCTTAAGGAGTGTATACTCTTTCCTCATTATCTCATACCACATCTAATTGGGCTTCTAAGCTCTCTGCTCCCTAGCTGCTTTTTCCAGTTCTGAATTCACAACACAGTTGTACCCTAATCAAAAGAATCCAAAGTATCAACAGGTCATTTCTAAAAACTCTCCTTCCTGTTGAACTCTCTTATTTGCCCTATATTGAAACACCCATTCTGGAGTTCAGAAACAAAGAGCATTTACAATAATTTACTTGTGAAAAATAAACATACATCAGTAATCGTAGTACCAGAACGCTATTACTTCATGCCATAATTGTTCCATTTCTTAATGGCCTTTTCTTAAATGATTGAACTGATGACAAAGTTCTTTACATCTTTTTATATAAGCATATATGTTTTAATTTTTAAACATGAAAGATTAAATGAGATGTTACACACACAAACACAGCTCCTTTTAAAAAGGCTCAAAACACTGTATTTACATCTGCAAGTACTCACTTTATTACTACAACCTTTATAACAGAGCTTAGGTTTGCTTCAAACAAAACAGGGTTCTCAGCGATAGAAGCACAAGAAAAAGCCCTGCATACAGTTAGTCTACAAAGAATTAACTGGATTAATTAGCAAGGGATTTGAGAAGCAGCTTGGAGCTAGAAAACCAAAACACTAAATTGTTTAAATACTTTGGCAATGGATCAAGGTTCCTAGGCAGCCCTATGTTCCATTCTCTGCTTTTTTTTTTTTTCTTTGCTTTTTTTCTTTTTTTTTTTTTCCCCCCTCGGTGTTTTAACACATTTAACCTGACGAGGTACTTTTTCATGAGATATGAATGACACTGTCAAAATACCAAAAAAGAAGATGTGAATTAAAAAATGCCACAAGCTGTTAGCAATTCTGCCAACATGTATGAGCCCAGGCAACATTAATTAAAAATCAATAGCTTAGGACATAAATAGCTCTTATCTCTGTTATAGTATATCTCTAACATAACTCTTCATTAAGGGAAAAAAAAAAAGCCAATGTCTTTGCTATTATACTGGCTGAATTGACCACAACAAAGCAAAAGAAATAAGGCAAAAACACTGAGCAAAGAAACACATTTGAGAAAGGGAGGACAGGCATATGAATGATTGGAATGTTTCAACCTTGCACTATCATTAACACAGAACTGGCTGGAAATAGCCACACTGCAAATACTTGCAGAATAAGTTACCAGGAAGAACATTTCAGGTTTTTAGTGCTAATATGATTCTATACAAAATCGTGCATGTCAAGGAAATCAAAATAACATACACATCTTTCCATCAGCTGCAGCTTATTAATCAGTATTTTTATTATGCATCTCAAAGATTAAGTTACTGTAAATTCTCTGATAATTACAAAATAAAGGTGAGAGAGAGGCAGGAAATGAGACTCAAATTTTTCTTCTTCAGTAATACAACCTTCAAACTAAAGTTACATTAGAAGTCATCAAAGCTAAAAGATTCAAGCGAAACTTTTGAAAGCTATTTTCAAGCTTAAGGAGCGCCAAACATCTGAAAGACTTAAACCCTTTTTCCAAGAAAAGATCAGCTAAGGCACACCTGGATGCGCAGTTTGGGTCCGCTGTAACAGCTAGACAATCATGACAGTTCAAATTTCTAACAGTTTCTACAAAACATTAATATAAATATGTAAAAATCTTCCTGAAATGGAAAGGTTGAGTTTTCTTTTTGTATAATGACTCTTGCATTATTCAATTACTTATTAATGATGGACATGTCAAATGCTTCCATCAAGACACAGTAGTCTAAATCAAGGGTGAAGTCTTCAACCAGGCACTACTTAGCAGAAGTTTATTTATTTGAGTTCAAAACAAAAAGGAAAATTTCAATTACGTTAGAGCTATGTGTACATATGTCAAGATGCTAGAACACCACACATTTCAGTGGAAAAATAGATCACAGAACTGTAGCACCCTCAGGTAGAATTCTCAGGACAAAGAGGATTATTTTGATAGCCATGATTACAAATTTGAGCTCTCAAGAGCATCTCATAGCAGATGACTACACACAAGTGCAGTTCCACTCAACTGCAGAAACAGACCTGCAGGTGGACAGTAACAGCAAACTTTGGATAACACTACAGCAGACAGCCATTAAGACTCTGGAACATACAAGGAGGTTGAACCTATTAAAAACAAGTACTAAAGATTGTTTCCATTGCAAAGAATTTTTTTAGAAATACTAGTCTTACATACTGAATATATAGATCCAGGACATTAGCTTTGTAAAACTGCATGTCAAGCAGGGCCATATCTATAGGAATAATCAGAGATTAATTAGAAATTCACTTCTATTATGGCAACGTAGTCATGAAATACTAACCTTTAAGATCTTAAATAACATTTAACTACGTTTGGATTTTGAGTCCTACCTCGTAACTAAACTTTGGGACGCTCCTACATTTAGTCTTCTTCCTATCCCTTGCCATAATTCCACCTCCCAAAAATTTAGTTTATTGATTAGAGGGTAGCACAAGAAAATCAAAGGTTCTATTCGTAACACCAAGTCAGGACAGGAAAACAGAAGACCTCACTTTCCTTAAGACCTTTTCATCTAACTTTTCATTGAGCTACAGTCAGAAATGACATACCCTTCTGTGGGGCAAAGGTACAAGGGGGGAACATGGGGAGCAGAAAAAAAATATGTTAATATAGAATTGTTATACTTCCAGGGGAGCAGGTACAATTTTTATTTTGTTTTACTTTTAAAGATACTTTTTTGTTTTATAGGATTATCTCAGGCTACCTGGATTCTCAACTGTTCAAACTCCATTCAAGCTATCACCAATTTCAGTTATCCTTGTTTAAGGTTACCAAATACCAGTTCTTTTGCTGCATTTGATATAACACAATTCTTCATCTAAAAAGGTAATTATGCAATCTTAATTTTTAGTAGGAAAGGTACATTAGAACACAGAATTGCTGTTAATAGCGTTCCCCTAAATGGAATACACTGAAATTCCACCAAGTTCCCCCAACAATGTTTTATGTCGTTGTAAAAACACAAACTACCACTTTATTCACATTTCAATCCTCTTCTCCACTGAAGGTTCAAGAAAACAATTCAGAGGCTCTGTTACGTCACCTGTCTCCATTTTCCTTTATCATTATAAATTAAACTGACTATAAGATGCAAAGTAATTTGTAAACTCTTTCAAAGGGCATGATTTACATTTGTCTTCTACAAAGATGAAGATATCCCCCTAACATGCTCCACTTGTGTTATATACTAAATAAAGATACTTATACTACATATATGGCAGAAATGGAAGATATTTCTGATATGTTTTGGGATTACTTTTAGCATTCTAATGCTGTTTATAATACTGGTGCAAATACTGCCACTAATAAAGAAACAAACATTAAAAAGGTGTCCTTTAAGCTTCCCTTTAAGGCATCTACCATAATCTTATAATTTGCTCTGGACATCATTAAAATGTAAAGTTAATGAGGATTCAGCTGAAAACAGAAGAAATGTAACCTATTTTCAGGCAAAACTTCTAACACTGCAATCAGAGGGAAAACCTCTTTGATGTCTCTTTGTCTCTTCTCATTAATTTTCTTTTGGTTTAAAAAAAAAAACACAAAGGCTGTTTAAAATAAAAAATGCATAGAAGTTTAAACATGGTAATTATAGTCAAGCTGCAATGAGGTCATTAGGTTTTTAAAACTTTGAGATAAACAAAATTGAGACACATGACTATTTTAAAAACATGTCAATACTCAATTTTAATTGTCCGTGTGATTGATACCCACTGTAGTCTATGGATTTAGTCTAGATACAGAATTGCTTCAAGATGATTTAGTGAAGGATCTAATTCCATATCCAGAGTAAAGCAAAACAATCTAGAAATAAGCAAAATGAAAGCACTGCAATTATTGTATTACTGGATACCACATTTGGTATTTGTAAATGCAACCAAGCACGCTTTTTGCTATCTCCATGCAAAATAGATGGTAAATTGTGAGATTCTGCTTTTTACTTCTACAGCTCATTAAAGAATGAAATGTTGAACAAGTTAATTCTATTTACTCACCACATCTATTTTTGTTTATGAATACTGCCAAGGTACACACAAAGCTATACGCATCTGTTTTAACAGCAGAAGATACCTTTAAGAGCTATTTAATTACATAGTACTGATGGAATCTACAATACGTTGAAGTAGGATGTATTTTTAGTGAATGATTTACAAGTAAGTTTTCTCAAACCATAATCAAAACAATTTTTAATGCTACTGTGTACGAAAGATGACAGATTATCACAAACACAAGTAAGGCATTTAAGCCATTAAGTAAGAGCAACAAATATAGAGGACAAATATAACATTACCTTTAGTGTAGAAGGACATTTATCACAATGAAACAAAAACATATCTGTAACATTTTTCTATGTGCAAATAGCACCCCTAGATAAAATGGGATGAGATGAGATTAATATTAGTCTGTGATAATTGTAAGTATGAATTTTAATGCACTTGTGGACATAAGTTACAGCTTTAAAAGAGATTTACCCTACTGAATCTTTTTAACATTTGATAAATTCTTCAAATTAAACTGAGTGAATGATCAACAGGCAAATGTCAGATAAAACTACATGCTACTTCAGGTGCAAGTGAAGAGCAACTTTAGAAGAAATTCTCATACTCATTGCAAAGGAAAGTTTTGGGGGTTGTGTTTTGTTTTGGTTTGGGGGTGGTGGCTTTTTTTGTTGCTTTTTTTACTCTGCCATATTTTATGACAATTTGATCCTGCCCTTCACTAAGGGCCAGTTCTGTTCCACCATCTCTTCAACTGCCTATTGAAGAGGCAGCATAAGCTAATTTCCATTCTGACTGAGCTGTTTCTCATCTCCTGGTATCTTTCCCTACTTGTTTGCACTGTCCTAGCACCATGTTCACAAAAAGATAAAGCACATTATTTAAATAAACAGCCTGATTCTACTGTCTACCTACACTGTGATACTTGGTCAGCTATTTTGACTTCACATTTTGGTATTTGAGTTAAGTCTGCATTAATAATTTTTGATAGGTGTTCTTCCAGAGTGACAATCTGGTTTTAGATTCTTTGGAATAGAAGATATCAAAAGTGTTTTACAGGTCAACTAGACATAAGGAGTAATTATTTACTTAAAAGATAAAAAAAAGTAAGAATCAATTCAAAAATGGTAATGTTACCACTATTTATATTCATAACTATGCAGTTTCAAATAAATGACTCTTCAAAGGAACTAAAGATGCAACTCAGTTTATCCCAGTAGAATGCAAGGAGAGCTGTGAATGTAATTCCCTTCACCACCATTTAAAATCTTAGCACAAATCAAATTCTGAGTGGGGAAATTCTTTTGGCTACAGTATCCAAGATACTGCTTTAAAAGTATCACTCAAAGTTCTTTTTTTTTTTTTTCCTTCCATTCCTTCCCTAGGTGCATGTACTGTATTAGTTGATGAAGTCTGGGGCAGACCACACATTTTTAGCACAGTAAATACAAGCGTTCACTCCAGCTCCTCATCTTTTAACTGGCACTTTCCACACAGATTATGATGTTCTACAGGTCACTTCTACAAGTCTTATATTATTTGACTACTTACAGTATGCATCATTTGTTTTTACTACTTAGTTCATCAAATTAGAAAACATCACTCTCCAAATAGCCAGTCATGGAAGAGTTCAGAAATATCACAACCAACTTAAATATTGGGGGCTTTGAGGGGCTTGTTGTGTTGCAGGTTTTTTTTAATTTCTAGGGAAGTATAAGCAAATGAACTCTTCAGACTATAACCCATTCCAGATAATAGATTATCACTATCAATTGTTTGTTCCCACCCTTCCATTCAAAAGTATCATCCTTATTACTGCAGTTCAACTTCCTTATTTCTATCCCAGCCTTCCATGAAGTCCTATTAAAAAGTATATCAAAAGATAATTCTATCTTAAAAAAACCAACACCAAAACCGACATAAAAATCATCTTCCCAAGCCAATGACCACTCAGCATCCAGAACTCTGACAAATGGTTTACCAAAACTTGGTAGCCCTAGCAGGGCCAAAAACCTTCTTAATCATCGCACAGGATTCAGCAGCATTCCCTCAGCATTCCTTCTCCCCTCTCCAATGACAAAATCCAGTAGAGCGCTGGTGATACACCTTGTTCACAGATATGAGGATGTTAGGTTATTAACAGAACATAATACAGTTCTTTATGATTAAAATGTGCCTTACCATTGTTATTCACAAACACTGCTACAGGGAAGCATACCACACACTGACCCTTTGCTATGAATCAGCATGCTACAGCATTTCATGTAGAATACTGCAGGATCAGCCTGTCTCTGGTAGCACAAAAGGTGGGCTTTGGGATTTGGTTTGGTTTATTACAACCATTGCTGAAGTAGAACAGTAGTCTACAAATAATAATTTTACTTGGTAATAATTGGTAAAAAAACACAAATCATGTTTCTTTCTAACTCTATTTCAATCTTTAAAAAAAACCACCACAAACCAACAACAAACCCCAAACCAACAAAAAAATCACAAGAAAACCTGATAAAACCTTATAAGGTGTCTTTTTTGTCCATAACAAATATAAAAAAAAAAAATCATCACACCAAAAAGCAGCAGACCAATACTGCCTCAGGCACTCTGATAGGCCTCTTTTTGAATTAGAGTTTACATTCTCCTCTTGCAAGGAACTACCTATAACAAAAAGAGCCAGTAATAAAAATAGATCTACTTCACCTTTTGCTCTACCAAATTTGCTTTGCTTGCATGTTAAAGTAGTGTTCTGTGTAGAATTATAAGTCTACATGTCAACAGAATAAACACAGACACAATTTCTAAACTCCAATATTTCCACTGAAAACTCATAGGAAGCATCAGTACAACAGTGGATGCATCAAACGTCAGTCATTTCTGGGACAACGCTTACAACATTAGGCAAAAACCCCAAAACTGCTATTCTTAATCTACAGGGAGCCTACTTTCAAGTCATTACTACTTTGTTTCTTTTTCATCTGAATGACATTCTAATTAAAAGTTCTTTACAGAAATGTCTATATCTAGATTAACAGCTGATTGTAGATGCATTAAGCTTTAAGCAAAAGTTAACACTCATTAATGAGATTACCTGTTGTGATTAAATAAGGACAAACAAAACCAAACCACCTTGGAAAATTTTGTGACTGAGAATGAACTAAAGTTAAAATTACTCCCTTAAATAAAGTCACACACACACCCTTTAACAACAACTCCTTGACTCTCTTCAAAGTACAATCTCTCTGCAGTTATTGGAATAACAGCCCTACTCTTAAAGGAGCACATCAACAGAGAGTTAATAGCATCAAGTGCTTCATCAAATTCTTAAATGGCTCAAAAGCTAAAATATTAAATGTTTCAGTAGTATTTGGTATTAAATCGAGTCTTTCAAGAACTCTTTAAAAAGAACAACCATTCAAACTCTTCTATAAATTCAAGGAAAACTAAGTACAGCTAGAGAAAGAAAATAATTTGTTAAAATCACTAAAAAAACACCTCCCTAAAAAAGTTTCAGTTTAGCAGTTAATTTCAACCTGCAGTTAAAAAGGCACTAGCTGTCAGTCAGTTTTCTCACCCAACTCTATCATGAAAAGAAAAACTGACAGATCACAGGAGCTTGCCTTTGTAAACCAATTCAGGAACTTTCATGCTTCTTATTTGTTAGGTTAAAGGTTAAATTGCTGACCTCTGCCCTCCTGCTTAGCAGCCTTTCCCTTTTTCTGTAAAGCTTTATTTTGGGGCTGTATTTACATGGATTAGTCTCTTTTCACGCTAAGAAGGAATCTGTTCACAGCCAAAGCCTTAGTTCTGGTTGTACAAAAAGCAGTCACAATTATTCAGCAGCAGACAATGACCATATTGTGGATATACAAAAAAACCACCTCAGCCATGGCAAGTTCTGTCCTTGCTGCACAAAACAATAGAAGAAAAATCTTATCAAGCATTCAAGAGAAAGCAAACAAAGCAGGCCCACTGTGAACTTGATGAAGATGTCAAGCTCCTTTAAAAAAATATAAATCAACAAAAGTTTAAAGTCTTGTGAGTGAGACTTTCTGTGCTGAATTTTTCTGTCTAGTTAAACAGCACCAGCAGCAGCAATATAGTACAGATTAGTAAATACTTGTGAAATGGAAAAGACTGTAGACAGAAGTAGTTAAGGAATGAAGCAAAAAGGACAAACAGATCTCTTCCCACAAAATAACTTACAGAAATTGAAGAGTATTCAGTTATACTTGATATAAACTAACATTTGGGGGGTTTCTTCAATTGAGTACCATCAGTAAGAACACACCTAAAAAAGTGTGCTAGATAAAATTTATGATGACTTGCAATATGACAGATTTAATATTTTTTTCATAAAGTGAGTTTCTCTTCAAATGGAGTATTTCATTTACAATGTAAAAGCCAAACTCTGAACTCCGTTCAAACAAAACAGTTCAGACAGCGCTACTTACCTGACCTGGCGCTGCAGTCCTACTAAATTCTTTGTAAAAGTCTTCCATCTTGTTTGTACTTAGAAGAAAAGTGATCAAATCAAAACAGAAAAACAAAGCAGCAGCTTAGGAGAATTAGAATTTCCAAATACTACCTATCTACTTAGATTCAGTTACTTTTCCAATCCTGCTTTAGTAAATTAGGTGTAGCAACATAATACCATAAAGATGGGATTGGAAAACTTGTGATACCTGAGTTACAGCACATACTCAACAGAAAGCTCTTATTTAAAGGGAAGAGACCTGAATTTTACTCTTCCTTTGTTATTCCTAATCTTCAGTATGTTATCTATTTCTCAATACAGAACAGGCAGACATCAGCCAATAAAACGTTTTCACTTAAAAAAAAAAAAAGGTTTTCTGAGAGGTACACAGGTAAGGTTTATAAACTTTTGAATGACCAACTCTTAAGTTAATCCTACTCCAGTAACTTTGCTTATGTTCAAGAAAATGCTTCATCTATATGGAGGTACTGCTCTATTATCTATGATAATAGATATATCTATATATCTGTTGTATCTATCATATGATAAAAAGACAATGGTAAGGAGTTAGCAGTATGTCTATTTTGCAGAGACAGAAACCTGCTAGTTCTCTCTATCTGCAAAAGCCTTATCATGGAAACCATAGTGACAACTGTAGAATAATTTTAGGGCCCAAGCACATCGTGACTTCCCCCAGTAGAGTTAAGGACTTCTATTAGTTTAAGTTATAACATTTGTGATCTACTGGGGGGAGGGGGGGAGGGAGGGAAAGAGCTATTACAACACAAGGCTAGAACATGAAAAGTAAAGAAGGAAGTACTTAAACTACTCACAAGCTTCTAGTAGGAACAAGATTAGTAGTACATGCTACTCTCAGAGCCGATTCAAATGCAAATTTCATCCTTTCTCTCAAACAATGATAAACTACCTCAGAGTTAATAGTTTCCTTCTAAGATTCATCTCCCTTTTCAACCTAGTGGTATGTTTTTGAGAAAAGAAAGAAGCACATGGCAAGTCTTACAGCAAGACCTTTTAAATTCTGTCATAAAAGAAGTAGTATAAACTACATTTCCTTTACTAATCCAGTGAACATTTGTTAAACTCTAACACACTTACACTTTGTCCATGCTATCGCATTTAGGCTTCTAACTTACCATGGATTTTTGGTTGGGTTTGGGTTTTGGTTTTGTTTTTTTTTTTAAGAAGAAAGAAATCCTTTAGCTGTACTAAACCATTTTAGCTTTTTCCTTGAACACACAGCAAGAATTTATGCTACACTCACAAAAAGATGAAAGATGAGGTCCTTGGAGAGAAAGGCCTTTTGGCACACTACATGGTAAAACTACAGATTTGACATACTTTTATAATGTCTGCTTTGGCAAGAACACAAAAACCCCATACAAAAGCATGCTGCGTCCTCCCAGACAAGGGTGCAGGGAGGTATCTTACTCTATGAACATTTGAAAGTAAATGCTCACAACTTTAGATACTATTTTGATCAGTTACTTTAGACTAACAAATTCTCTTTTTCTACATGGAACAGTTTGACAGTTAGACTACAATTCTCCTCACAGCCTCATCTAACAAGAGACGATCTTTGGCTGAGGTCCAGCAAAACCCTTAAATTTGTGACATCATATTTTTATGACATTACAACTGCTGCAGATCATTCGTTAAAGCTCTTTGAAAAGTAAAAGAAAGATTTCTTAAGCAGTTAGTATGCTTTCACTTTCTTTATATAGGTATTTATACTAAAATTGCTAGATTCTTTTGACTTCTGCACCTTAAAAAAAAACCAAACCCCCTAACAATTTTTTAGCTGAGGTTATAAAAAAAAGGAAATCTAGTTCCAATGCACTTTAAGCATAGAATATGTCAATAGTACAGAACTGCATTTCTAGAAATGCTTAAGCTAACTTAAGCAGTTATAATTTGTAAAAGAAACAATACAAGTTCTTTGTAATTTACTACCTCAATTTCTGTGTAGTTTTACTATTATGAGATGCCATGACAAATACACAAGCCCTACATTAGGACTTCACAATCTCATAAAATGCATTTTCTCTTCCTTTACATGAAGTTTAAAAATAGGAAAACAAATCCAGTAAAATAGTAGTATTTTTTTTAAAGCATCTATTTGGCTCTCAAATTATCCTCTGCATGTAACAATTCCAATGAATGAGAAAAGATCATGCACCAAAGACACAGACTTATCAAAAGTTATTAAAATAAAACTGTAATCTGTAGCTTCCATATAGAATGTCCAACATTATTTACTTAGGAATGTGCTATTTTATAGACACACACTGCCCTAACAGCAGAAAACTCAGCATTTCCAGCTGAGAATTAAATGGGTACCCTTTTAGCTTCTTGAATTTGAGAAGCACCAGCTACATCAGTGATTACACAAACAGCACAGACATCTCCTCCTGCAAAGCTTTTGGTATTGCACACAGAAAACACTGAATACAAAGTTTGGTTTTAAACATTTTTCTTAAACCAGGGTGAACAGTGAAACATAATATAACATAAAGCAGTATGCGAACAGAAACAATGGTAGACCTTAAACCTTGCATGTAGCGTTCAGAAGTGCTACAGTAATCACTTTAGTGTCAACAAAAAAGTACATCTACTCACTTCTCCCAAGTCACATTTAAGTAATTAAGTATCACAGCAGAAAAGAAGAACTAACACAATTG
The DNA here is from genome assembly GCF_023638135.1 of Falco biarmicus. NCBI lineage: Eukaryota > Metazoa > Chordata > Aves > Falconiformes > Falconidae > Falco > Falco biarmicus. The sequence goes on along the minus strand of NC_079296.1, from coordinate 3,473,613 downwards.
TAGATGATGTCCAGTACGTATTACTTGTATCCGCTGGGCAATAAACTGTATTATAATTCCCTTCTATCTATGAATCTTGAGGCTCTAGTTTATTTAATTCCTGAAGCAAGGTTAACTCATATAGTGAAACCTATAAAATAATAATGATAAAACTAAAAACTTTTTGTTTGGTTGCAGTGGGTTTTTTTAATGATAAATCTAAAAACTTTTTGTTTGGTTGCAGTGGGTTTTGTTTTTTTTTTTTAAAGCAACACACCTGGATTTAGCAAGGCAGATGGCCTTATCTAGGTGATAAGGAAAGTTAGAAGTTTTCCTACTGTCAAAAATCACACAACACTAAAATCTATAAAGGCAAAGACAAAAACCCCACACAGAGGCTACAGAATATTAAAGCCTTATAAGTGAATTGGATTTTTTCTTAGTAATCAGATTTTTTTAGGTCCTAACAACCTGGAATGGTTGAAAGCCAAAGTCACCAGGCATACTTGACAAAGAGTTAACTTTGTTGTGCCCATCTGTACAGCATTGGAATCTTACTCCATCTCAACTACACCACTGCGCAAAATGTACCCATTAAGACTAACCTAAGCCAGCCTATTAGCCAGGCTTCTGTATCAGCCTCAGAACTACACCTCTTCCTCTGAGTCACAGTCCTCACCCAGTATCTATCTGATACTACAAAGGAAAGAATCAAAAGTATTAACACTATAAGTTTTAGACAATATTTTCCCTATAACAATATTCCATTTTTTAATTAAAACCATGATTATTTTTTCCTTTCTTCCAGAATAAGCGTGTGGGAGTTGGTGAGAAGCATTAGACTTGCAAAGTCCCTATGCTTGACATACTTATACTTGACACACACACCACAGATTTCTCACTAGGTAACTTCCATGTATTGTCACTGTAAAGATGCAGACTGCATTCCTTCTACTCTATTTTGGTGCCCTAGACCTTTGGTGAGAAGGAACCAACACTTTATCAGAAGAGGTTATGGACAAAAGAACAGTGCTATCTGATGAAACTAAATAGTAGAACGTTGACAAATGCACCATTGAAATATCAAGTGAAGAAATTCTGAATTCCAGACATCCCAATAAAAAAATAATTCAAAAAAAGTGGTAACAAAGTTAAGATAAAAGCGTTTTTGTATTTTCATTCAATTTTAGGAAGTCAAATGTTCTTTAAAAAAAAATAACAAACCACGCACACAGTAACTGAGATTCAATTAGCTAAGGGAAATTCCCAGCTTCCACAGAAATCACAATCATAAGACAAAAAACTGATCTGGTAACTGTCTTCTCTTAAGGAAATATCTTCTTAATAACAATTACTCATATTAATGTTGCTAGTCACAGTTGCAGCTGTCTTGTTTCACAGTTCTCAAAATAAAGTTACCACATTTAAATCAAGTGGCCCATTAAGAAAAATCCGTAAGTCCCCAAATAAGATCTATGACTGTAAGGAAAGAAAAGCGCAAGCACAGCTTTTAGATACAACTGAATGCTGGAATTGTACGACACAGCAAAGCCTTCACATGCCAGAAATACACAAGTCACCAATGCTGAGCACAGATGATCATTATTTCTGAACAATCTAAAGGAGAAAGGACAGCGAGACCACAGCTGAGGTGAACCAGTGATCATTTCCTTTCACAGTTCACACATTTCATTGTGGTTTGGCAAGAGCTCTGCCTGGACTGGAATAAAACAATGTTTCCTTTTTCAACTTCTTTGGTTTCGATCAAGTTTTCTCTTCATACCATATTAAGAGTACAAAACATCCTCCAGATGTTCCTGACACGTTTCTAGGAATCAAATCTTAGGATCACAGGATAATTCAGGCTGGAAGGGACCTCAGGAGATCTCTAGTCCAACTTCCTGCTCAAAGAAGGGCCAGGTGTGAGGTCAGACCAGGTTGTTCAGGCTGTGATCTAGTCAGGTCTTGAAAACCTCCAAGCATGCAGATCACACAACCTCTCTGAGTGACCTGGTCCAATACTTGATGTCCTCACAGTGAAGACACTCCCGATACTCAGTTAGAATCCCTCGATTCAGTGTTGATTCAGACATTGCCTCTTGTCCTGCCACACATCACTGTGAAGAGCCTGGATATCTCATCTTGATGAACTCCTCATAGGTATGGAAGGCTGCTATTCATGTTCCCTGAAGTCTTCTCCAGGCTGAACAAACCCAGTACTCTCAATCTCTCCTCACAGTGCAAGTGCTCTAGCTCACTCACCATCTTGGTGGTCCTTCATTGAACTTGTTCCAGTTTACTGATGTCTTTCTTGAAGCCCAGAACAGATTTTTTTTTCCTTCTGCAGTCAACTGTCTTGGTAACTAAGAGGGAGCCTTCTGTATCAAGAGGGGCTACCCAGGGAGGTGGTAGAGTCACCATCCCTGGAGGTGTTTAAAAGATGTGTAGACATGGTGATTAGGGACATGGTTTAGCGGTAGGCTTGACAGTGCTGGGTTAATGGTTGGACTCTATGATCTTAAAGGTCTTTTCCAACCCAAATGATTCTATCATTCTATATGATAGTCAATGGATAATACTGTTTTCATTAATTTCAAAAGTTATTGACCAAATAGACATTTAACGCTAGATTGTTAACAATTACACAAGCAGTAAAGCTACTTGAATGTACAATCATCTGCCAAGTGAGCTACGAAATATACTAAAACCTTTACTGTCAGTTGGTATTTAACAGTCACATGGAAAACATCCTTCGCTACTTTCTCACTTTTACTCTTCAAATTCTCTGCCTCATCCCACTGCAGGGGAGTGAGTGAGCAGCTGAGTGGTGCTTAGTTGCTGGCTGGGGTCAAAACACAACAGCTACACAAACTTTTGAATAAAACAAAAGAGAGGCATATTTTACCATCCCACAAGCCAGACAATCTCATGCACTAGAACTGTTACAGCTCTGAAGCAATACATCCTCCTCAAGACCATGTCAGACTATCAATATAAGAATTAAAAGCATTCTAAGTGATAAACAGCACTATTATACTAGACCCAGAATTTCAAAAACAGTTGTCTTAGTTAATTTTGAGATCCATTACACAGGAAGAAATAGTTTTTTAAACATGCCTGAATTTGCCCCTCATACACCTTTTATACATTTAGCTTTTCTTAATAGTAACTGCTCCTTGTCATGTAACATATGTTCCCTGATTACAAAAATGAAAAAAAGTTTATATATATTCTCGGCTTTCTGGCATAGAACAGCCGGCCAAGAAGTAAGAAGTAGAAAAGACTACATATAGGTGTCTAGGTCTACATTTCTAGAATGATGATTTACCTGGGATACAGCATAGCTGTTAAATATAGTTAATGCTGTGGAGAACCAAACACAAACTTCACTTAGAACAGGACAGAATATTTGGGAATACACAAATCTAAGACCTCTGAGAATAACAGGCACCTCTTAAATATAAGAAAAAATATGGTTGGGAAACAATCTTTTAGAAGATTATTCAGAGAGAACCAATAACTTCAGAATATGAGTCATAAAAACAATAAAACTTTTTTTTACTCACTAAAAATATTTCTGAAGATTTTGCACCTACAAGTGCATACAACAAAAACACAACTAAGTGAAACTCCCACAGAATCAGTTGGTTTATAGAACAAAATGTATACTAAATTCTCCAATTAAAAACCTGTAAAGTAGTTTCCGTGCTTTTTAACCCACCTTCCCACAGCAGGGAATTAATCCCTCCAGGGGGATGCAAACAAACTTCAAAGAGAAGATTATACCCAGACACTAGTACTGTACAATGTAATGTTTATGGTCAAATTTGTTCAGATTTTCTGGCACTAGAATCCAGGTCAGATGTGCAGAAACAAAGACTAGTTATTAAAAGGGCTCCTGCAGTTACATCAAATAGTCGTGATGGCATATAGCGGTAGGACAAGCCAAAACTGTATTCCAGTTACAACTCCCACGGAGGCTGTGGTGGTAAAGGAAAGAGTTGCAGGTATTTGACTTTTGCTGATTGTAACAAACAAATACAGATATGAAAGGAGACAACTGACTTTCCATTCAATAAAATATAATACAAAAACTTTTCTACTGGTTCATTATACCATATACACAATACACACATGATCATTTAATAAAAGATATAAAAACCTATTACTTCAGTATCAGTATATGTTGACTAACCAGAATTATTCAATTTTGACATCCCTCCTTTTTCGTAACATTCTTAGGACTGAAGTAATACTTTCTTGAACTAAATTCTGGGATTACGAATTTCAGCCTTTGCTTTTCGTGCTTATTTGATCAAGTTCCTCAGGTTCAGAAAAAAGTGCAATCAAAAATTCACAAATATACTTAACATTGGTTTCAGCAATTATGAGACTTCTCTAGCATATATACAGAAATACTTGCCAGAAACAGTATTACAGAGAAATTCTGGTATGATCATGGCTTGAGAACAATGTTTGGTAAAAACAGTTAATCAAATCATAAGCTGTGTTTACGCCTTATTTCTAGATAAAATCATTTGCTCAAAGGAAGAATTCTGGGAACCAATAAAAATACTTCTGTAGAAAGTAAGGAAGAAGTAAGAATAAATTCCAAACAAGAAGCTGTAGAGTATTTTTTGGTTTAAAACTACCCATCCTTACATGAGCAGCAAATACAAATCTGAAAATGCATTTACTTTTTCAATCTAATGAAGTAAGTTATTTCTATTTTATAAGACAAAACAGGTAAAACAGTCAAAGAAATCAGAAAGTTGCCCACAATTGGGGACAGAGGCAAGAATTTCTCATTATTAGTCCTAACTGTAAGATTCTACAGAATCAGTGATTAAGATATCTTTAAAAGCTAGAACACTATATTATTAAATATACCTTGTGATCTCACAATACATGATTCTTAAGAATACTTTTAGTCAATAAATAGGTAGAACTACAGTGCAGAACAGTACCTTTCCCAGTGCAACTGACTCCTGAATAGGTTACTTCTGCATACACTTCAAAGGTAGTTTCCGGATTTTGTCTGAAAGGCGGGGAGAGGGAGAAACAAAAAAAAAAAGTATTTAGCACATTAAGAATTTTTTTTATGTGTACTTCCAGTTACACAGTCAAAAAGGGTTCTAAGAATGCATACATTACAATGACAACTTGATAAACTACATTTCTTGTTTTATAGTCGGGGATGATTTCACATCAGATCTTTCTGCCTTACTAGTATGTGACAAGGTATGGCTGAAGCTCAGATGAGCGAACATGAACAGGGTGTCTTAACAAACCTCTACAGAGGAAAAAGAAAGAATCAAAACAATAGAAATCAAGCATGCAGAACCTTAAAAGTCAGTTCAATTGTTGTGACTAGTCTGCATTTCTAGATACTAAAACATCACAGGCCTATCATTCAGAACTTCATCAGAAAAATAAAACCATACCTTTTATATCACTTTTCAGAATGTTCCTCAGATAGAGAAACAACAGTTATTTCAGTTCTTGGCCACAATAATAATTTTGATTACATGTGCAACTTGCAAAAGCAAGTTCTTTTTATTTCACCTTTACTTTCCAATGAGAAAGTAAATCACCTTTGTGCTAGATACAGGGATTTTTTTCAGGGAAAAAAAATCCTTCATGCTCTTTCACTAAACTGGTAACAGTCACATCACCCAACATGGGACAAAAGCCAGATTCACATTTTCATTACTGTGACCCTTGGGTTCAACTTCATGACACCTATTTGCTCAGGAAAAAGGAAGGGGGGAGAAAAAAAAAGAAGCTGCAGTCAAGAGGATGCAAAGTCATTTTACACATACATTACTGGAAAACTTAACAGGCTGTATTTAGGATTAAGACAGTTCCCCTCTTTAATACCTATCAAAATATTTCTATCTCTTTGTCAGTAAAAGGCCATGCTGAAGAATATTACAAATGCACAAGGTTTCACCTCATGAGATTCCGGAGTATTAAATCCAGAAAGCTGCCGGATGCATGCAAAATAAGGAAATAGGTGCAATCATCAAAAATGAGACCAGATTCAGCTACAGAATGTAAATGAAGCTTGAGGAAAGATACGTACTTTGCTAGAGTAAGGTTTTTTTTAAAAAAAACAACCCAACAACAACAACAAAAAAATCAAACAAAAAAAAAATCTAGCATACATTTTCAGTTCTTACTAATACAACTATGTAAGTGAAGCTCTGGAATTACATTTCATAAGGAGCATATAAAGGCAGCGAGTGATTATATAAGAAAGAATATTTTGAGTTAAATTCCTTACTAACAATTTTAGCTTCTCCAAATTTTTTTATGAGATTAAATAGAATCACACACTAGACTGTAATTGTTTGGTTACTGAAATAAGCATTTTGTAAGTCTGAACATGTGACATTTTATTCTTAGACTTTCTGGTTAAAACCAAGAATCAAAACTGCATAATTACTGCTCTATATTTATGGCTGCTTGCATAGTGATAATACTGTCTCCTATGTGTTAATGTAAACTATCTAACATTAGAGAATTGCTGAGGTATAATTAACTTGTGAATTTTGTTAGCTCCCTTACAGCTAAAGATGAAAATAATGACAAAACCCACATATGTGTATATATATGCTAGAATTCCTACCTGAATAATTAAAAAATATATATATATTAATCTTACCCAGCATCTCAAACCAAACATGTCAAGGAGTTCAGCCTACTCTTTAGAGAACTTCTATTATTTTAAATCCTACTTTAACACAAAAAGGGATTAAACAAAACATTTCTAACCATGCCACAGGCCCACTTAGTATAACTCAAGTGGCTCTAAGCCAAACCCCACACCTATTTAAATCAACAGAAAAGCTACCATTGGTTTCAGTAGCATAGGATCACACTCTACAGCTTTACAGAGCAGCTCTCAGGAGCAAGAATGGTTCACAATTCAATTAAAGTTAATTTAATTTGCCATCAGTTCCCAACTGATTTGTCTTAAGTACTCATTTTTCAGAAAACTACATGCATAAGTTAAGAGAATTCTAAAAATCAACAAGTTAACCAGTATTGTGCAGTATAAAACACACTTGTATAATTCTCTCTGTGCTACTTAGAGTTGCTGCATATAATCTGCTTCACATATTGAGATTCTTAGCTACATTCCTACAACCACAGTAAAGGACGAGGATGAAATGATACCCACAGAACACCAGAAACGTATTATTCCTTTCATATATATTGCTGTCCAGCCTTATCTTACCCTCCTTGTTTATGTCTTTATTTTTAGCACCCTGTTTCCTTAATTAAAAGTTTATAAATTTTATAATATTTTTACAGCTAATGGATAAAATAACAAACACCTTTTTAGTATTATGTTAGAGTCTGTGTTCAATAGTGAAAACACTGTATAACACAGCTGGCAAGAGCACATACTATATACCAAAACTTTCAGACAAAAAGACATCACATTTTGTATTTTAATATTCCATGACAAATGTCCACTTATTTCTATGAACAGTGAAATTAAAGTAGCTTTGCCAGGTCAGAAACTTAGTATTAAAGGCTGCATTCAACAAGCTAGCACCTAGGTATGAGAATGAAGTCATTGTTGAATTCTGCATGTTTTATAACTTTTCAGTGGAATTAAGCAAACAAACCACTATGAGAGTTCATATAGTTTGCAAATATAGCATAAATATGCATCATAATATGTATATTTTGCAGTCCATTTTTATGGCTATTAAAATAACCTGTAGACATCTAATACCACCTGTGCATTGTACTGAAACCTCAACCCACCAAAATCATCCACAGCATTATAACCTTAAACACACACACACACAAAGTTTTCTTTCCTTCCAATAATCACTTAAAGGCCCACGGTCAGTTATCAAATGAACATCCAGATGCAATTAAAAAAAAAAATACATAGGACACACGTACCAGAACACATTGGATAACTTCAGAAGGAAATGCAGTACTTTTTTGTAAACAGGAATTTAGGAAGGAGCTCTATGAGAAAGGAATGCTTTTGTGATAACTGCTAGTTGTATGAATTACTTCAAGTTTCTGATGTAGGAATAGCTTTAGTATCAAAGCAATCCGTAAGAAATTCTACTTCACACTGAAGTAATATCTTATTTTAAATATTTATGTACCTTTTACAATGAAAATTATTAGTTACTGCAAAACTGCAAGAGATTTGTGCAGAACAAAACTAAACAAAGTCTTTCTCTGAAGCTGTACGTATGGAAGTAGATGCCTTCAGTACCTAAAGCCTGTTTAAATTGTCAGTAGCATTTTTTTTGTACACATAGGAAAATGTAATAGCACTCATAAAAGAAAGTAGCATTCTACTTAAAAATTGAGGCATAAGAGAGGAGCCTGACACTGCCTGATAATTAGTTGTCTCCTAACAAGACTTAGTAGCTCAACTCCTGCAGAAAAATATTAGCAGAAAACTGTAACTGTTAATTCAATTCAGAAACTGCACCTCAAACCCTGGTTTATTTCCATATATTTAACTTTTTCTGCCTGGTACGCCCTAGGTAGATTTCAGTATATAGCAATCTATGTTAAATATCTGAAAGCATTCCCTGATTAGTATCAGGGTTCTCTTCCGTCACCACTGAAATTCAACCACCTCTGGAAAGGAACGTGCCAACTTTTTTTAACAGTGCAATGCAATTCTGTTGAATAGACTGATATCAACGTGTTATTTAAACAAAAAAAACCCAAATAAATCCCTTCTCTCTTGTAAAGTCTTGAGTACTGAAAGTTACCAAGAAATTATAGCAGCCAGGTTAACTAGATTCCTATTTTACATTACCTTGCTGGCACAGAGTGCCTTGCAAGTAGTACGTGACACGCTCCAACAGGAAGCTTAACGCAATGGTGTAACCCAATACTCAACTTACCTTTTTTTCTCGCCTGCAGCTATACAGAAGCCAAAAGTTTACGGGATTGCTAGTGATTTCTTGATTTCTTTCACTTGAGTGAAATATCAAAAATACAGTTGACATATATGTCCAGGTTTCATTAGGAGTATACCATAGCACGTGCAAGTGATCACATATCAAGGCATTTAATATCTCTCATAATCACCAGTCTATAGCAAGAAGCAAGAGATCAGACTACTGGATTTTTGCGAGGGCTCCAACACGTATTGGCGACACCACTGAAGGAAGCATGCCTCAGCATACCCAATTATAAAACAGTTCTCATTCACACTCCTGCCCACCCCAATAATAGGAGCTACTAATCAACTTGAAAATCTTTGCTGGATTAAACATCCAGCTCAGAAAAGCCTGTTACTCAGGTAGGCTCTCTCATTCTTTATATACTTCAAGACTGTTTTGAAATTTTGTCCTTACTCAGGCACAGTGTTCTGTCCAAAGTGGGAAAAAAAGCGATTTATTAATTATAGCTCAAGACAAAGTTGCTTAATCATACAATGGACAAAATGCTTTCTCACAAAGTACAAGAGGAATGAGAAGTAATGCTTGCATGGGGTTATCACCTGTGTTTTCCTGGTGACAGAGAAAAACATGGGCTTTGTCTGTAATCTTGAAAGACACATTCACACTGCAAGACTTTGGACAGAAAAAGTCCTGAAGTCCAGTGGCTGTCATAAATACTTCTAACTGCTACATCTCCTCACTGATACCAGTGAGATTTCCAGTTGAAGCTCTCATCTGAGTGATTGCATTCACATCCAGCAAAGTGTACGCAAAGCCATTAAAGGTCAAATCAGCAATCAAAAACTCAGAGATGGTAATCACAGCTTGTGGATTCAATATGTACACAAAAAAGAAACTACATTTTAAGTGAGCATAACCCTTTTAGTAGATTTAAGGTAGACTAAGTCCTTTCAGATCATAATCTTGAAGTGACCCAAGCAAGGGCGACCAGTGCAAGATCCAAAGGTACAAGTTACAGATATAGCCTGCTCTGCTATCAAAATAGTAATGATTTTAAATTCTAGCTGTATTTGAATGTAAGCTAAGAGTTTTAACTAGTTCCTCAGTCTTTGATTTTTTCTTGTAGCAACAGTTGAGAACCCATATGTCAAAAAACAGTGCACAAATCATCCCCACAGTATCCCCCAAGGAAGGTACGTTACTTTCTGGAACCAACACAATCACCTCCACACTATCATTACAAGCTGTCACTATCCGCCTACATTTTCCTAAAACACCTGGCTGGATAGACACACCTTTATGCCTATCCAGCCTATGGGCTTGGGAACATGAAGATGTGTCATCACACTAAGAACGCCACAAACTACATCTCCTCCAGTCACATATTCAAGTTAAACAAAAGAGGTGAAAAGTTAAAGAACTGTGTAATCTTGAAGAACACTGTGTTCAAGAAGAAAGAGCAATTGCTCAACAGCACCTGCTGAAAGTGCTGAATAAAATACCGACTAACTGGATCTCTCCGCTCTATCACACACCTCTCGTGCACAAAGATGTCACTCCCTGCTTGGCGATAGCTTTATTACACCTCTACCTGTCTCAGAGGAGCCTGGCATTTGCCTGAAATAGCATATGAATGAACTGAGATCTTTAATGTGTCAATACCAAACACACCAACAGGGCTTACCAATAAATCAACCCCCAGTTTTATGAAAATTTAAAGAATATTGAAGGAGAATATTGAGCGCATGGAGCTGCAGGCCCAACATATTAATCACTTGCACCACTTCCCTCAAATCACCTAACTAGTGCACTTCCAAGACATCACAGCCACTTTCCTTTAGCACGCCCCAACCTGGACGAGGGGGCTCTGAGCTCTCCCGACCCCACCACAACCCCGACAGACGGCACCAACGCTGGCACCGCACACCTTCCCACTCCAGCAGCCCCAGCCTTCCAGGCCTGCACCCCGAGCCTTCGAAGTGCCCTCGCAGCCTTGACCCTGCGCGCTACCACACGGGGAACTGCGGACCGGGAGAGAGCCCAGGGCTGGGGCTGAGGGCGGGAAGCGGCGCCCTCCGCCCCTCCTCAGGGCAGGGCCGGGGCGCGCCCCGCCGCGGGTACCGCCGCCGAGCGGGGGCTGGGCGGCTCGGGGCCTGTACCCGGCCGTCTCCCCGGCCAGCGGGCGGGAAGCGCTCGTCCCCCTCTTCCTCCCCCTCTCTCGCCCTTCCCCGAGGCCTGGAGGCTCGGCCGGGGTCTGGCCCGCGCGGCCTCACAAGGAGGGCGGGGAAGTCCCCTTCTCGCTCTCCAGAGCCCTCCCGCTTTCCTGAGGGCCTGCAAGCGGGGCTGGAGAGCTCCGGGGGGCACTCACTTGATCCTGGATCCCATGGTCTCTGGGGGGCCGCATAGACCCGGGCCAGAGAGAGAGCAAGGGGGGAGGGGGCCGGAGCTCGGTGGGCTGCGCTCTCTCCGCCGCGCACCCCCTCACTCCATCCCGGCCGGCGCCGCCGTCGCCCCAGCCGAGTCACGGCGCGGCGCGGGGGCTGCCGGGAGCTGTAGTGCGGCGGGGCCGCCAGGGCGGCGGCGTGGGCGGGGCCAGCGGCCGGGGGGCCCGCCGCGCGCCCCGCTGTGCTGGCATGGCAATGAACGCTGCGCGCGCCTCGCCCGCGCCTCGCCTCGCCTCGCGGCCTCGCCTCGCCTCGCGACCCCGCTGCGCCTCGGCGGGCGGGTGCCCACGCTCCCTCAGGCGCCTCAGGCGGGCGTCCCGCGGCGGGGCGGGTAGAGCTCCCTGCGCGCTCAAAAGCGGCTCGGAGTCCTCCCGAACAGCAGCCCAGGAGGGGGCTGAGCGGGACAGTCATCTCCAGCAGCCGGTCGTGGAGGAGGCCAGCCTCCCTGCCCGCACGGCGCCCTGCGTCCTGCCAGCGGGAACCGAATCGTCAGGCACCCCCTGAGCAGGGCCAAAACGCGCCACAGGCGTGATCCGGGGCCCGTAGCAATGCCCAGGGGACTGATGCCCAGACCAGATGAGGACCAGGACTGTGCTTCCTGGAAAGCCCTGTGAAGAGGTGAGCCACCCCCACGGAGTGGCAAGGCATGGGCCGAGTCCCCGGCAGAAGCAGGTCCCGGTGCCTGGGGGCTGCAGAAGACAAAGAAAAAAAGTCAGAGAGGGGCCTGCGAGCTGGCGCCCTGCAGAGCTCTGACAGGACGTTCTGCACTGTCGGTCACAGAAGCCAAAGTGGCTGAAAAAGCAGTACAGGATGGCTAGAAAGAGTTACAAGCCCTGGTGAGGCCATAAAGGGGACTGGAGGCTTCTCAAAAAGAAGTGAAGGAGAGATGAAATGCAGTCTGCTGAGAACAAAGCTTATGTTGACTCAAAAATTGCAGTTAGATTTGGAAACATGCCTTATTGGAGTTGGCAAACAGGATTAAACAGGTACCCAACAATTTTATTAATCACCTTTTACAGGCAGTTTTCAGGAAGGTTTAGACAATGTCTAGCATAATTTAACAATTCCTAACTTTTTTGAGTTGGAGATGATCTGCAGTGAGGAATAAAATAATTGGAAATTTGGCTTTAAAAGACGTCTAAACTGCAAATCACTGTGGAAGCCAACTGCTTGGCTGAAGAATCTAGTCTGCTAGAAAGATGGGGAGAGAGATAATATCTCATCTGAGGTACTTTTGTATCCATTTGCTCCCCAAAGAGGCCGAGTAGGAGAAACCATACAGTCCTCATTCAAGTAATAAATACAAAATATGGTAAACATGCAAAAAGTTGGGAAAGATTTATTCACAGTTACAGTAAGTCAAAGTAATGTTTAGGTAGATGAGGAGTGTTTCTAGTACTAATTTGAGTACTTGAGGTACTTCCCCCACAGGCTTCCACCCACACCCTCTGCCACAGGAGCCCTGTGTCAGCTCAGGCCTCAGCATTCAGTCATGGCTTGAGCTGTGGTGTAGATACACCCATACCCAGTCCTGATCCTGAATTATTGTTTGGATTTCCTGGACTGACCTTAGACCTGTTGCCTTGATCTTGTCTGATGGCCACTGCACTGTCAAGAGCATCTGTTGCTGTCAGCCCCCCTGCTCTGCTTGCCCAGCTCACGCCTGCAGGACTGTGCCTGGCCACTGAGGTCATTGCCCAGCCTGCATCGTGGTCACCCTCAGCTCCTGACTAGCTTTCTTTAGGGTGCAGGGGCCTTTGCTGCTCCCTGATATGCATTACATAAAGGTGATCTATGTCAGTGTTCCCTGTCTCATACAGAAATACCTGTATCAGTATTAAATAGCTTTTTTAACCAAAATTACTGTGTTCAGACCAAGGATATTCTTCCCGCTTAAATAAACCAGTACACTAAAGATTATATGTATAACTGTTAAATGAAGGTAAGTTTATAGAGACATTGTTAAAATCGATTACAAACAAAAAAAGAAAAAACACAGTAATAAGCAAAAAAAAATAAGGAAGCTGGTCAATACAGTGCTAGTGCAGTGCGAAAAATAACAATATGAATAAAAACACATTTTCAGAGTGGCAAAGAGTTTCTTAAATTTCATCAATGGAAAATGGTTTGGAAAATGGGTTTTGGAAAATGGATTGACATTAAACTTACGAGGTAGAGCTAGAGACTCAGTTTTAGTTTTGCTCTGTTCTGTTTAGTGTGCTTTTAAAAGATTTTGTAAACTGATTAATATGAACAGATCTAGTAAATATTTAATGGAGATAGTATAGAATGCAATAATAGTAGACTGGTTTACATTGGATAATTTTTAGACTGGACTAAGGAATAAAATGCTAGGTGATTCCAATGAGCAATGTAAATCCTCTCAGTAAATGAATGATTAGGAAGCATGCATTCACCCAGATGTGGAGAAAACAAGATATAAAAATTGGATTTCAAGAACTAGGCTGAGAGGACTGCATAGCTAAATTGGTGGATGAACTGAGAGCGGCTAATAACTAAAAATGCCAGGAAAATGGTTTGCAAAATTAGTTTTTGGTGATTACCTTTAAATATGTCTCGGTAAAACATTTATTTTGTAGGTGACTGATTTGTAATGAGCGTATTTTCCTACCCCATAGGGGAAGAAATTATAATAGCAACCCCATGTTGGTACCTGTTCATAAACAGTTTCTCAATCTGGATAATGTGCAGGTGCATGCTACAACTTTTGAGCAAGAAATATTAGTTACATAGGTTATGTGATAAGCATGAGATAATCTGTCTGAAAAACAATGTTAGTGTAATTCAAGAAGAGGATGACCTACCTGCTCACAGCTAATAGAGAGGATTTTAATTAATAAAAATAAATGGGAATGTGTAAGGAAAATTCTAAGGTTCTGTCTTCACTACAGAAGAGATTCTAATGGGTGTAGCAACGTGAACACTGCAAATTCAGTCTGTGGAAACTCTAGTTTAAAGGACTGCCTAATAAAACAAGTGTGAGCTTGTAAATCTAGTAGTGCTAAGACAGAGAATCCAGGAAGGTGAGGAAAGGATGAGTGAACAGAATTTCATCTAGTTAAAGAATAAAGCAGACGCTCAAGATATAATTAGTATGGTGCGCTATAACTTTAGTTTGTATATATTAAGCAAGCAAAATCAGGTATATTCCAGAATCCAGTGCATGGATATAGAGCACAGCTTGTACCCTCCAAATGGCAATAATAAAGTAGAATCCATGCAAAATCTCAACTATCTAGAGAATGTTTATTCATATTGTGAAAACGGCATTTTCTGTGTGAAGGTGCTAAAAGAGGATGGAAAAACAAAAACGTTAAATATGATGTAGATGTTCCTGTTCAAATACAGGAAGTTTTTCTCTCTATCTGCCTAATATTAATTTGTGGTTCAAGCTGTAAAACCCCACCCCACCGATTTACCTGGTATATTTATGTAAATAAGCTGCTCATTAGATAACCCAGATTCCATTTTCTGCAATTCTGCTAATGGTACTAATGTCTGCAGCTGGCCCAGTAGTTTGGTGATAATTGTGTAACAGTTACAGGGCAGCAGAAACAGTGAAGTCCATAAGGAAAGAAAGGGAAGGGTTTAACTGCACAAGGGTTACAGCAATGCCTGCTGGCCTGTCCACAGAGCAGTGCTTTTGAATGTCTCAGAATAGATGAGCTGATTAACTGTGAATCACCCTCCCAGAAGAGACGAAGCATTAATAGCAAACAAAAGGGAAGCAGAAGGGAAACTTCAGGCAGAAGAAAATAATCCAGGAATTAAAAGATTGGTGAAAGCCTTAGGATGCTTCCAGATTGACCAGAAAGTCT
The DNA here is from genome assembly GCF_023638135.1 of Falco biarmicus. Taxonomy (NCBI): domain Eukaryota; kingdom Metazoa; phylum Chordata; class Aves; order Falconiformes; family Falconidae; genus Falco; species Falco biarmicus. The sequence continues at coordinate 3,458,448 of NC_079296.1, read as the reverse complement.
TAGTTCAATACCATAGAAACAGAGGTCTCATACTATGCACTCTAGCATGAATTTGGGTCGGTGTGACTGAACCTGTATTTTAATATGTAATGCACCCACAGCAACAAATGTACACGAAAACATAGTTAACTGTTTCTTCTCAGTCAGTGACAACACTTTTGAAGCGTGCTGTAATCTGAGTTTACTTGGGAAATTCTCTCTGGTACATCTGAACCAATGAGAATGGGAAGAAAAAAAATGCTGAATTTATAGATCAATAGTTAGGCTTCATCTAAAAGGTTATGCCTTGAAAGAGAATATATTTCTACCTGAATAGTATTGATTATAATGTTCACGTATGTTTTTTCCAAATTTCTCGGTGGGTAAAGATTAGGAAAATCTCTACCAATGTTGATAAACTGATAGAAAGCTTATTAAAGATATTTTTTAGATGTTAAAGGACAAGTTATTTTATCAGCCTCAAGCTTGTAATTCTTGTCATTATCAAACAATATGCCTCATGAGTTATGGATCAGGTCATTGGCCCATCTTACGTGCAAACAGCCTCCAGAAGTGTTCACATATGTTGCTTTAGAAGAAAGCCTGTTCTTAATGCTCCCAAACTGTGATTCATCAGGCATTGTTAGGATAGCTGGTTAGCCTTCAGAGACATTAGTTTATGCCCTGAAACAAGAGAGATGTTTAAATCTGCTTATGTACCTACTTGTACGGATGGAAATGGGTTACATGTACTTGTTTTCGATTACAAGTTAAGAAACAGTAATCTTTAATTGCACAGAATGCAACTGATCTTTGGAAAATACAGAATATAAAAACTGACAGACAAAAAAAGGAAAAAAAAAATAAAAACAGTCGTAAGAACATAAGCAATGAGTTAAATCAAAAGCATTCTGTCTCCAAAACTGGACAGTGGCAGATGTTTAAGGAGGAGTGTATAAAAATGGAAGCCTGTAGAATCCACTGCCAGCTTCCAATAAATTAATGTGTTTGTTTTCTCAGCCACAGGTGCTGCTTCTATCTAATAGCTTTCAGGGTATTTTTCTTCCTTTAATTTGTTCAGTTGCTTTTAAATCCATATATAATTTAGAATCCACTACCTTCTATGCCAAGGAGTTTCCATAACTTAATCACATGCCAGGTGAAAAAACCCACCTCCTTTTCTTTGTGCTGAACCTGCCACAGTAATTTCATGTGACTCCTCACCAAATATTGTCTTGGAATTTTCAGGGAAGGGCTGTTTCTGATTTACCTTCTTCATGTCTTCCATGATTTCATAAGCCTTATGATTTTATGGTCAAAATAAGAAATGCAGATGTATCTGAAATTTTCTCATAAAATAAAAAAAGGTGCTTTTTTTCCATTTCTGCATAGCAGTGTGGCATACTTTCTATATAGTACATAATCATAAAATCATAGACTTATGGAATGGTTTGGGCTGGAAGAGACCTGAAAGATCATCAAGTTCCAACGCCCCTGCCATTGGCAGGGACACCTTCGACTGTCCCAGGTTGCTCCAAGCCCCATCCAACCTGGCTTTGGACACTGCCAGGGATGGGGCATCCACAGCTGCTTTGGGCAACCAGTTCCAGTGCCTCACCACCCTCATAGTGAAGTATTTCTTCCTAATATCTAATCTACACCTGTCCTTTTCCAGTTTAAAGCCATTCCCCCTTGTCTTATCACTACATGCCCTTGTAAAAAGTCCCTCTCCAGCTTTCTTGTAGGCCCCCCTTTAGGTACTGGCAGGCTGCTGTAAGGTCTTCCCAAAACCTTCTCTTCTCCAGGTGGAACAACCCCAGCTCTCTCAGTCTGTCTTCACAAGGAGGGGTGCTTCAGCCTTCTGATCATCTTCATGGCCCTCCTCTGGACTCACTCCAACGTGTTTATGGCCTTCTTATGTTGGGGGCCCCAGAGATGAACACAGTACTCCAGGTGGGGTCTCACAAGAGCAGAGTAGAGGGGGAGAATCACCTCCCTCGACCTGCTGGTCACACTTCTTTTGATGCAGCCCAGGATATGGTTGGTTTTCTGGGTTGCAGCGCACATTGCCAGGTCATGTTGAGCTTCCTGTCAACCAACAGCCCTGAGTCCTCCTCGGGGCTGTTCTCAATCCATTATCCACCCAGCCTGTATTTGTATTACCCCAACCCATACGCAGCGCCTTGCACTTGGCCTTGAACTTCATGAGATTTGCATGGGCACACATCTCAAGCCTGTTAAGGTCCCTTTGGATGGCATCCCTTCCCTCCAGTGTGTCAACAGCACCACACACCTTGATATTGTCAGCAGACTGGCTGAGGGTGCACTTTATCCCACTGTCCATGTCACTGACAAAGATGTTAAACAGCACCAGTCCCAATACTGAACCCTGAGGAACTCCACTCATCACTGGTCTCCACTTGGACATTGAGCCATTGACTGCAACCCTTTGAGTGCAACCATCCAGCCAATTCCTTATCCACCAAATGGTCCATCCATCAGATCCATGTCTCTCCAATTTAGAGTCAAGGGTGACGTGGGACAGTATCAAATGCTTTGCACAAGTCTAGATAGATGGCGTCAGTTGCTTTGCCCTCCTCTACCAATGCTGTAACTCTATCACAGGCCGCCAAATTTGTCAGGCATGATTTGCCCTTAGTAAAGCCATGTTGGCTGTCACCAATCACCTTATATTCCATGTGCCTTAGCGTAATTTCCAGGAGGATCTGCTCCATGACCTTGCTGGGCACAGAGGTGAGAGACTGACTGGCCCATAGTTCCCCAGGTCTTCCTTTTTTCCCTTTTTAAAAGTGGATGTTATGTTTCCCCTTTTCCAGTCAGTGGGAACTTCACTGGACTGCCACAACTTCTCAAATGTGATGGATAGTGGCTTAGCCACTTATCTGCTAGTTTCCTCAGGACCCACAAATGCATCTTGTCAGGTCCCATGGACTTGTGCAGCTTCACGTTCCTTAGATGGTCTTGAACTCGATTTTCTCCTACAGCAGGAGGTTCTTCATTCTCCCAGACCCCGCCTTTGCCTTCTGCAACTTGGGCGGTGTGGCTGGTGAAGACTGAGGCAAAAAGCAGTCGTTGACTACATCAGCCTTCTCCATATGCCAGGTAACCAGGTCTTCCGTTTCCTTCCAAAGAGAGCCCACATTTTCCCTAGTTTTACTTTTATCACCAATGTACTTATAGAAGCTTTTCCTATTGCCCTTGATGTCCCTGGCCAGATCTAATTCTACCAGGGCTTTAGCTTTCCTCACCTGATCCCTGGCTGCTCAGGCAATTTCTTTGTATCACTCCCAGGCTACCTGTCCTTGCTTCCACCCTCTGTAGGCTTCCTTTAAAAAGCTAAGTAAGCAGTAAAATACCTTTCCTTTTAAGTGTTTGAAGTACCATACACTGAATGACCTCTTCATTCTCCATTCACAAAGAAATAAGAAATAACTATTCTTATTTCTGATACCTGTGATTATACCAATAGCTATAACTCAAGCCCATGAAATCCTTTAATATAAAGAGCCATGCTGGAGACTCATTCCCCTAAAGAAAAGAGCCCAGGATGATTGACCTGAAATGACCTCCTCATTTTTTAGTGAAAAGAGATCTAAATATGGCAAACATTTCCTTGTGCTACTGTCTCTCAACAGTCTACATTTTCCCCTGTCAGAATCTCTTATGATTAACAAAAACTGGTTATTTAATTGTATGGGGAAACTAGCAAAATGTCTACCAGAACTGTCTGTTCTTTGTCTTTAACTGTGCAGTGATTTTTCTGTCTGTTTTATTCTCTTTAATTATTTCCATTGTTTGCATCACTTACAATAGTGATCATATTTTCTGTTTCAGGCTCTTTAAGCTGGCTTTTAAGTTGTTGACCTAAAGAATTAAAGATTCACAGTATGCCACCATAAAAAAATGGTGTTAAAATTATTAAAAAATAATTACTATTTAAAAAGAAACACAAATATCCAATACATTTTTTTGTTTTGTTTTCAATTTACCAATTTTCCTCTTTTTTTTGAGAGGGAACTAATCCAAACATCCAAATCAGTATCAGAGGATGATTATTAAAAGAACTTCCTCTACTCTGTAGACTTCATTCTGGAGTACTGGAAAAATCAGTGCTCTCTCTCACATTACTCAATACCTGTAACTGGTGATAAAGCTCAGGTCAAAGAATTATCGATCTGATTAGCCTGTACATCTCTTTTGAAAGCAGGGTATAGATGGTTCAAGCTGAAGGCAAGCTGAGGAACCAGGAACCACTGCGCTCTCTGAAGAACTTAGGTTTTATAATGCTTCAAGTTCATAGCTGTGAATTCTGCTGGATTCTTTTCATTGAAAAAATTGCCACTTGTATCTGTGAGTGATCAGAACAAGACACCCTATCTTAGGGGCTGCAGACCAATATTCATGTGCTGATCCCTAGGTTTGTTTGCCAGTGTTGCTGAAATCCATGGATTAAGTCATATGCCCAGAAATCAGGCATGCTTATGCTTCTCAGTAAAGGTTATCATCAATATGTTATTCTGTTGCTCAGGATATCCAATGCTGATGGAATTAAAAGTCCACTTCAGGCTCTACAGTTTGTCATTGAGACATTTGTCTTGTAGAGTGGTAGAAGATACCTTTAGTAGGAGCTGGATTTTAGGATCTATGAAATTCAGTGTCTGAATGATGAAAATGATTGTGGATCTTACACATTCAGAACTAAATGAGAAAAACTCCTATCTTCAGTTTTATTTTTCTTTGACTAAGTTCTTATCCCAAAAAGCCTGAACATATACATTTTTAAAAGCCTAGAGACTTAAATCTTATGTGATGGGTCTGTCAAGGTATTTGAATAAAAGAGAAGTAGCCAGCTCACCATTAAGAGGTTGGTGCTTAGAAAAGTGTTATGGTGAAAGAGTCAGCACTCCTTGTTGGTTGTTACACACATATTGCAGTAGACACCATTTTTCTACTGTCTCCTGTCAGCAGCTTCCCCACATTCGCTTTTACTCTCACCTGTTTGATCTTTGTGCCTGTATCATGTAACACAGCTCTTTTCTCATCTGAGAAATTTTCTGATATTTTTTTATCTTATATTTTAGTTAATTTTATTTATAATATTTTAGTTTATTATTGATAACTGGTTTTTGTCTTTTACCTTTACCTTCACCTCAGAGCACTCTCCAGCCGCAAAGAGCAGGTTTTGTCTTAAAGACTGGTATTTCTATATCAACTTCAGCATGGCAACTTCAAATTTTCTTCACAGAGACAACTACCTACCAAAGTAAAATTAAATTAGAACTGTATATGGCAATGTTTTTCCATAAGTGTAATTTTAAATTGAAGACATTTTATTTATTGATACTTTACCTGACATTTTCAAAGTTTACACTCTAATTTTTTAAGCTTTCTACAGGTTGTCAAATTCTTTTCCTACAGACTATTACTATACTATTATCTGAAAATGTTTCTTCTACTCCATTTTAGCAGAAATGTATCCCTGTTTTTAGAGACACACATTTTTCTTACATAGTCGACATGTCTCCAAGTATCAATGTCCACCATTATTCATCTAAGACCACTGGAAAATAACACATTCTTAGGAAGAAATGGTTACTGTCAATACCCAAACCCATGAGTATTGGTAACAACTAATGACTGCTTCTACATGTCCTTGGAAACAATCTGCAACCAGCTTTAAAGGAATCATAGTTTGGTACCATGTTTTTTCTGTAAATCATATGTGATTTTCAGGTGTCAGGGTCTTCCATTCGCCATATTCTCTACAGGTCAGCTTTGATTTGCTGAAGATGATTCAGATCTTATAAGTTTAAAGTCAGAAGAATTCTCTAGAACTTTCTATATGAATTGCAAAACCATGTGACTAGAACACTCACACATCACACTGGACTGTGAACATCCCTGTATGTATGTTACCAAAGATACCAGGAGGTGAACTAAGAAAAAAGTTAGAGAAGGAGGTGAGGAAGGCCATAATGAATAATAATAATTTTATTAAATATGAAACAAAAAGCATGATTCTGTGGATTAAATAAATAATACAAATAAACCCTGGGTTTCCAGTAGCGGAAAGGCCTGGGGACAGCTCCGCTCTGGCCTTGTGCAGGTCGCGCCTGGTGGCTGCTGCAGTGGGCAGCTGTGCTCCCATTGGTCGGGCAGCAGCAGGGGAGCCAATGAGTGCAGGACTGCAGGCTCAGCCTGGCTGCTATTGGCTGGCCAGCAATGCCCCGCTCCTGCCACTAGCAGGGCTGCACTGGGGGAGAGCTGTGCTGCCGGGGTGCAGACCTTTTTGAAGTTGCTCTTTCACAAAGGCGAACAAATATTTACAAAATGCCTGTATCAAACACGCACTTCTACAGAAGTAACAATACTGTGTCAAACACTAGAAACAATGACATCTTCTGAAAAGCGCTAAATGTTTGCCTTTTCCAGGGCATGTCTGAGGTCCTGACTTTTTTTTTATGCATTCCAAGTAGATTAAATTGGCTTTGCGATGTTTATCCTCCTCTTACTGTGGTCTACCAGAGTTAACAGAACTCCCATATTTTTGTTGCCTCTTAATGTGTCATACATATTTCAATCTCCAAATTTTTACCCAAGCAGCTTTCAAATAACAGCAGGTAATAACAGTAGGTTACCTACTTAGCAGTTTGCTTTTACTCTATATGTCCCTCCTTGCATGTAGCAAAAACCCTCTTGCTATGGCTTCTCAGAATGGCACTGCCTTCATAGTGAAAACACACTAGCTGGTTCTTGCTCTGAAGCTGTTGAAGACACTATTTCATCTGCCAATAATAAAGAAGCAACTGACCTAAGTTACTCTTCTCTATTCACCTTGCTGTGATGGCAGAGTGCTGACTGTACCGTTATTGCTCTATAAAGCGAAGTCAGATTTATGAGGCAAAATCTGTGATGGTGTGATTCCAGCTAGACAAAAAAAAAGCCCAGTATGAAAATAGTTATTCATATCTGTGATAGCCTTTGTCACAGAAAAGATAACCCTCCTGTGCTGAAAGGAATAAGATCACTGATGTAAATCAGACTGCTACATTCAAGTCCCTCTAAGTTACTAATGAGCCTGGAAGAACAAGGATACTTAGGAGAAATCCAGAACAGCAAGACATAAGTTGTTGGAGCAGAGGGAAGTACTTACTTTGTATGATACTAAACTCTTGCACAGTAGACTGCCCAGCTTAAGCTGGTGAACTCTGATAGCATGAAAGAAAGAGAAGGAAAAAAGAAAGAGATAAAAAAAAGGAAGGAGTGAACAAACGAACGAACAATGAATTTATATAATACAGTGTTTCTACATTGGTAGTGTTTATCATTTAAAAAGTGATTTTATATTTTGTTGCACTGGTTCTAGAAATAAAAATAATAAGATCTTGGTATGAAGTATTGGTGTAAGCTTTATGATTTTCCTCAGTTTTTCCCATCTCACAAAACTGATGGGATCTTAATTTTTTTCAGGTTTGTCCATCTTGAGTTTTCAGTAGCAATTACCACAACTTTTTTATAAAAAAATAAAACATGTTTTGAGCCAGGCTTCAAATATAATCATTACAATCGCTGTAAACTGAAAGACCACTAGCAGTGTCAGCTTCAGTGCCCTTCTAAGGGGGAATCTGTTTATCCTTTCTGCCATAGTATGGGGTAACGTGATAACTATTGATGGCCCACTACTTATTAAGATGTCATCAGACAACATGTTGTCATAAGCTATTACTTTTAAATTGTTATTAAGAAAACATCAAATCGCACTTCTGTGATGTAACCTGGTTGTTTTAGCAATAGCAAAGTATGTGTTTATATCAAAATTGAACTACATAATATTAAAATCAAGACTTAATTTATACTGCTATATGGAAAATTGGTCAAATATTCAAATTACTACAATCGAACAGTTATTAAATAGTAGGGGTCTGACTTATGTAATTTATACTGATTTTATATTAGTGTAATTTCATATGATTGCTGAAGCATGACCTTTCTGGCAACAGCTAGTGCTAGACAGACAGTAGCTGTTCTGGACTTGCATATGTAAAATGGAGTTGATGGCCCACAAATTTCTTTTACTGATTTTCCTTCATTGATGTTCAGAAGACATCAGTAACTTTGACTGACACAAGGGGTAAGTTCCAGATCTGTCCATTCTTGTTTGTACTCCCCTTTTGTCTGAGAAGTTCAGATAAGATGTGCCTCATGTCCAACACCTGGTTGGGGAAGAAACCTACTCATTTTATTAAGAATATAGGGAGTCCTGGCTAACTTGAGGATTGTCTGCTAATTGTCATTGATTAGTGTCTTGTTGTTTACTTAATTTTTTGAAATGTAGCATTATTCTTGACAGACTGCAGGTTCACAATAAAGGAGAGTTTTCTTCCCAAACTGCAGGTGTTATTTAAGAAAAGTAAGAGCGCTAGTTTATTTCTGTATGTTACTTTGACTAGTTCTCTGATGCTAATGATTCCATTCCGTATTGGGGGGGGAACCAAACCAAAGTGCACTTCTCTAAATGTTATCACTCATTGTATACTTCATAAAAAGTCAATTTTATTTATGTAATTACTGCAACTATACAACTTCAAGATGTAATGAGGTAGTACCATGAGCTGGGAAATACCAAACTCTTCAGTATTCGGAGGAACTTTAAATAGTAAACTGCAGCAGACAGTATTGCAAGCTAGCAAATACATTCCCTTTCTCTAAAATGGGATTAACATCCAACTGGAAAGGCTCTTTTGAATCTAGTTCTGACTCTTTTGTGGTATTATTTAAAATTATTTAAAATTGTATTCTGGTGATATCAGTATGCTCCTGCCTCTAAATGGAGCCATCATTAGTTGATTTGATTTGTTCTAGTCTTACAGTTAATGAAGAATAGGTGGCATTTCACCAGTATTAGAGTAATGCTTTTGGTTCTTGTTAATCATTCCCCTGTAAGTACATGCCTTTTCCTAGACTTTCCAGTTAGTGCTGCTAAGATGTTAAAAAAATGTTTTGTTACATATGTTAGTTGTTTTAATCTTAGAGCTATAAAGAACTAAGTCAAGAAAAGCCTCTCAAGTAACACACAGGAGTTAGTTTATAAAGTAAGTAAAGTTGAACCACTAAGTAATAGTGACCACAATATAATTAACTTCAACATCCTCAGGGGAGAGATTGTACAAAAAATGAGGAAGCTAGTTAAAAAGACCCTAAAGTCAAAAGTGAGGAAATTAAAATCCTTAGACTCGGCATGGAGGCTACTTGAGCAATCATAACAGTGTAACAGAAGGCATGCATAATCCTAAACAAAAAAGGAAGCTGACAAGCAAAAATGAGTGATAGGGCTACAGGAAGGTTCAAGAAGTTAGTGTAGTCAAACGTGTATTTTTCTGAAGGTAGAATTTTAACTTGTGAAGTCAATAGGGATAAAATAGAGTGGGTAAGATACACAGTGGAGATTAGAAGGATGACAGAGGATTTGAGGAGCAGATAGCCTGACATGAAAACAAGATTTTCTCAAGTATTAAGAAGCAGCAAGCCTGGAAGAGATTTTATAAGTCCAGTGGGCTATTTGCTAGGAAAGTAAGAAAGCTAATGAGAATACAGACGCTGAAATGAAGGTAAATGACTTTTCTCTATTAGCATTTCCACACAGAATTTGGGGAAAACAAATATACCAAATTTCCTCCTGTTAGGTAATACAGAGGAGGTTTTGTCAACACAGGAATTAAAAGATGTGCTGGAACAAATTCACAAATTAAATAAAAACAGGCTCCTAGAGCTGGAAAGTAAATCAATAAATTCTAAGGGGATTTAAAGAAGAAATTTCTGAATGATCAACAAGAATATACAATCTGATTAAAATCAGTATGTATACCAAAGTAGAGGGTACTTATGCTCTAAAAGGTATGAAGGTTAGTTCTGGAAATGCCAACACAGATCCAGATACATCAGTAATAAGAAACAGTTAAAATAAAATTGCACATCACTTAGATTAGGATGATATGGTCAGAACTAAGAAACCTGTCCTTCTGAAAAAACATGTTTCTCCATCCCCACAGAACAGTGGCTTCCAATATGTCTACAAGGCTCTTTGAATGTTTTAAAATTTACTCTGTTTCCAACTAAAAACTGTCCCACAGTAAGCAAGTCATAGAATAAAAAATAAATTATATGAACAAGGAGTTACATACCACAAGAAATTCAGTATAGAAATTCAGGCAAAAGATCTGAGCATATGTCCAAGAAAATAATATTTTCCCTGAGTTTGCAGTAGTCGTCCAGATTGTATTAAATTTAAAATTAGCCACAAACATTACATTAAATATGATTAATTTTTAAGCATACAGTTTTTTCTCTAATATTGGACTCAGTTCTCACCCTCCTAGTCTAAAAAAGATGCAGTTGGTATAAATATTCTCACAGATATTCCAGAGACACAATTAATCAAGCTACTAAACACATAATTCTAGTTGGGAAATATGTAGGGTTTAGACTCATTCACGGAGAAAACTTACGCAAGTAGATAGGGTAGAGCTGTGTAACTTCATACAGAAAGAGATACTACAGACCAGCTGCTTCTCTTCCTAATGCAAAAGCAATGGGTTGCCCAGTCCAAATGGAAGCAAGTAATTGAGAATTGTTTCCAGTTCTTTTTTAGTACAACTTATAAATAGCCTATGAATTCTCTGCCACAGATACCATGAGCTCCAAAAGTTTATAAAAGATTAAAAAATAACTAGACATTTATATCACTTGGTGTGAACAATTTAAGGGGTGCATATGCTAGCAGTGTATAGGATTACTCTCACCTGACAGCCAGAGCAGTCTAGGCTAGTTGACTAGAGTTTCAGTTATTAGTAGAAAGAAACAGAGAGCCTTACATGGACTGTGATCTTACCCTAAAATTTGTGGGATTAATCCCTCTCTGAAGGTGTCTTTTTCTCTCCATTGAATTGAGAGCTTAGGTGACTTGGTTTAGTTTTAGGATACTACTACACATGTGAGGAGAAATGAGCCACACCCCAACTACCTGGAGTTAAGAAGCATTTTCCCTGGAGAACACTGGGAATTCTGATAGGACTCATCATTTCTGGGGACAGGCCACTGGATTAGATGGACTACTGATAAGAGTATGGCATTTTCTCTTTCCTGTGTTGCTACAGAAGACACTGGTTTTCACAATTAAGAAGATACCAGTTTAGACATTAGTCAAATGTTGCCCTTCTAGAGTGAAATGTTTTATAGAATCAGCAAAGTAACGGGCAAAATTAGGTGGTTTGTAAAGTGAACCTTTAAGAGACTGATGTTTTTGCACCAACTCAGTCATCTACAAGATAAAAACTGTGGGAAAGAAGGATGGTATAAGGTGACCAGTAAAGACAAGAATTTTCCCACGTTTGTGTTCCATAATACTTACTTCATGATAATATATAAAGCTGCTGAAGGACTTTAGGATCTTTGGATTTAATCTGAGAGAAGGACTTGCTGTTTTGCAGTGTTCAAACTTGTTGAAATTGCTAGTTTGAATTTTTGTTCTTTGTGCAGAGTGAAATCAGATTGAATATTTACCTCTGCTAAATGAAATTTTAATAATTTATGAATCATGTTGAAATGTGGAAAATGGAAAAGCCAGTAGTAAATCCAGTAGTTTATTGAAATAAACTATACCAAATTCTGAAAAAACATTTGGTCAAAAGGAACCTGCAATGTTCCTTGGGAAAGCACATGTTGCTCAAATTCACATAATTAGTTTTCTGTAACTGAGAGGTCCTGGGGTTCAAGTCCTTTCCCAGGATTATAATCTGTTACATTGTTATGCTCAAAATTACATTCTGATACAGTTTAGTATGTTTCTCTTTCTAAAGAATCTCTTCTATTTTACTTCCTTTGCTACTTCTGTCAGAGTTATAGTTGCTGTGCTGCTATATTAGATTACTGGTTGGCCATCAAATCAGTGTGTATGCATACATGCATAAAAACAAGGAATAAAAACAAGGAAGTGTATCCATCTGGGGGTGGGGGCTGGGGGCTGGTTTATGTATCCATAATGATTAATTGGTTTACATACTTACACACAAACTATTACTATAATAGCTGAATACCTAAGAGTCTGATCTGTGTAGAGCATAGACTTCTTCTCTGTTAAAGCTGAGAACTACTATTCCAATTTCATCCCCCTTAACATTTCATCATTCAGAATTGTTGACTGAATTCTAGGTTTTAACATCTTGTCCTTGATTTCCCTGACCCTTGTCCTTTCATGGTTCTTCTTTTGCATCTCTAATAATTTCATCACTTATCCTTCATCCTGACATTACATCTCCAACTTTCTGAAGGTATTTAGCTGAGCTATGTGTTTGCTGCCTTCTCTCACTTCCAACCAAATCTTAGTTTGGTGTAATCTTATTGTCAAAACACAGATTAAGCTATCATCCCTATGTTCCCAACTGTCAGATTTATTTATTCCAACTTATTTATTCCAAACTCATCTCCTATTCAAACTGAAATCTCACCTTGTCTTCTTGAAACATATTTATAGATACCTAACCATCAACTGTTGCTCATAATGGGGCTAAAGAAAATTCCTTCAATCTTTCCTCTTCTGCAGGCTGTCCACACTCTTTTCTTAATCACTGTGTATGTGCTACATGTGATTCAGGTTCATAACTACGTATGATCAGTGCTTCTGTTTTTGAAATATATTTTGCTTGAACAAAGTCCGAAACACTTTACATTTTTTTTAAAAAAAGGGGGTGTGTGTGTAACAACCCAACCAAAAAAAACAGAGGGTAGTTAAAATATTGAGCACATATAAAGTGATACATTGAGAAGCCTGAATATTGAAGTATTCTAGCTGCAGAAAAGGTAAAGCACAAGTGAAGAAAAAGCAACCTTCTTCTACATTGACCCCCTGGTGTGCTTTAACTGTGACCTCAAGGAGCCATATCTAGATAGGAGAGGGAGTTCAGTTTCCAAGGCCCATTCAATCGTAAGCTCCTCTGCGAAGTCTCCCAACATGGGGTCCAATTAGTGTCACTTGTATTGGTGAATTTTTTTTAGAGACCTGCTGAAAGCAACTGGAATAAGATTCTCAGATTAACTTTACACAGGCCACTATACAGCTCTGGAGCCCTGTATCATTCTCATTCAAGGTAGATTTTGACTGAAGTCAGTAGGAGTTTTTGACTAATGAAGGATCAGGTCCATCCTTTTGTTAATTTTTTATCATTACCTGGTTCCTATCCTGCCAGCCACTTTTCAGTCTGTATTTTTATTACCTTTTCTATATATCAGGTATAGTAATATTTACTACTTGTGTTAAGTGCTTATAGTTTTATCAGTAAAAAACAGGTAATATTTAATTTCTAGAATTACCCACCTGCCACTGAACTGGCAAAGCCCATATAAATCATTCTAAATGAGCGCCTTGAGAAATGTCAAGTCTCAAGTTAAGCATTATAAATACTGGAAAGATGCAGAACAGAAACTAAATATAAAGTCCATCAGCTAGATTTTTTATTTTTTAAAAAAACTAATTATTAACAAAAATCAAATCATACTAGGATGAGAAAAACAGAGGGGAAAAAACTTGCTTAGTAGTCATCCAACACTGTAATCAGGCCATGAATCGTTGTTGTCCTGTGATTTCTTTTGTTATGACCCAAATATGAACTATATACAGAAAAAGAGAAAGAAGAAAACTGAGCTAGAAGTAGCCTCCTGCTCAGAGGTTATCTTGCCTGTTTCTTATCCATAGATAATGAAAAGTAAACTAAAAAATATGTGTAATTCTCTGATATGTTTGAGCTAGAGCATATTAACTGTTAAAACCATTACTATATCATTTGCACTGACCGCTGTTTAACATACAGTAGAAAGCATTAGCATTGTACAGTGTTGATCGGTTGTGTTACGATTCCAAGAGCAAGGCAGACATTCTTTGTGCTAATCAACATTTTAAACTGAAATATATTGTTTAGTAAATGGTTAAGACAAAGGACAGTCGGATTTGCAAATAAATAAAACAATTGATATAACATGGGGGGAAACATGAAAATACAGAACATTATCTTCAGTTTAGAAACCGATAATGCTGTTTAAGAAAATAATGACATAGTTCAATCTAATCCTAAGAACCACAGAACTGGGTCCACTGCTTGTGTTTTATATCTGCGCTTAGCTGCTGTCTCATATCAGACAAAAAGGTAGTGCTCAGAAGTATTTAAAGAAAAATAGCTCCTTGTCATGTAAATTCATGCTCACCAATGATTACTCACAAATACTCCATTGGGGAAACTCAAATAATTAAGTAAACAATTTAAAAGCTGAAGTAGAAAGTGTAGATTGCTCTAGCTCTGCTCACCAGGCTGCTCAGATACAGGAGTCTTTGCCAGTGTAACATATTTGGAAATACCTGGAATTCTCATTTTGTCCCTTGTAATAAGCTGGTAAGATTGGAAGTGGTAAATGATAGAAAGACAATGAGTATATGAACAGCTTCAATTACTAATCCATACATTGTCTCTACTGTGTGGGTATAGCAGAGGACTATAATCACTATCTCATACTAGTGCAAAACATATTATTTAAAATACATGGTTTAACACAATGCCACCTTCATTTATCTGCTATAAAACTAGTACTTCTAATAACTTTTAAGACCAAGTGCTTCATACCTCCAAATTGCTGTGTTTTGTTTCCCTTTCTCCCCTTTTTCTAATCTCTGACCTGCTGGTTGCTGAATAAAACAGTCTTTCACTGTTCCTGGCACAGTGTTTACAGGAGTAGCTGTATACCTGTGGCATTTGCATCTTTGCTTAATCACACTGCAAGATATAGATACATTTAGTCCTGAAAATGGTGTACAGTTTCCTCTTTCTCCCTCGCTTTCCCCTAATAGCAGGGAGGCACCAGAGGGTTGTGCCGGGCTGTGTGTTCCAGGCTGCCTGCAGGACCCTAGCGGACTAGGCTGTATTTAATGAGCGCGTCTTCACTGACAGATTCATTATTTGTGTTCGGTCGCTTCAAGTCAAAACTGATTAGTTACACTTACTGCAGCAAAGATTTAATGATTTTATTGTTTATCTTCAATTTATTTTGATTAACATCTCCGTTCTTTTCATTGCAAGTGCAATTAGGTGTAATATAACAGCGACTACTTTAATTTTGCTGAAATTAAGATGAATAAGTGACGGATTATGGCACTTTGTTTAACAAATAAATCATAGTTAAGAAGAATGTATTAGTAATAAATGAAAAAATAGACAATCTAATTAAAATGCATGGAGCTGATAGTTTGAGTTTCCAGAAATGTAATGAATTTTAATTTTAGAAATCAACTAGATTTAGGTGTAGTACTTATTTATTGACAATAAGATGAGAGAAAGACACATTATTTTGAAAATCATCTTAATTCTTTTATTATGTTGGTAAAAGGAAGGATGAGCAATGAAATGAAGGTGCACATTTAAATTTTTTAGGAGCTAGGATTATTTTGTCAGGAAACACTGCAATTAAGGTATGGCTAAAAAAGAGACTGAGAGACTGAAATGAGGAAAAAACTCATTAGTTCAATTCTCACATGTTCAGGCTTCAGCGTTTTCTGCAACAGATTAATATTCTCCAAGTCCCAGCCACAATTTTCCTTTAAGTTCATAAGATTCAATTCACTGCCACACAGCAAAAGCCTTAAGACATGTAAGATGGAAGAAAGAACTAACATGAAGAAAACTGAACTCAACAAACAGTGAGCAAATCAAGATTGCTCTATACAAGCATCCCCAAATCATGGGGCAAGCAGCAGGGCAGCAATCCTGGAGCCAGCTTACTGTGGGGGTCGTATGGGCTTAACTTCTGATTGAGGAAAACCAAGAGGAAAACGAACCCTTCAGAATCAGAAACTTTATCCCTCTGATGTTTAAAAGACCTTGTATTTGACAGGACAGCTTTGAAGATAAAGACCGAAGCACTCTCCAGCTACAGGCTGTTCAACACCCCACACTGCTATCTGCAATGCACTTCACTTCAGTTTCGCAGAGTTCAGTCATATTAGAAAGGAGATAGGGGAGACATTTTTTAGTATATTCTGCTATACTTTTGATGCTGCTGTATCTTGCTCAAGCTCTCTTTAACAGAGCCTGGAAGAGCTCAGCTCTGTTCTATACATCTCCATCATCATTCCTTCCCACCACACTGTCAAGGCTGACCAGTTGCTCTTGGATAGTCAACATGTAAACTTGTTCGTAAAAATGTACACAGACTTCCCTGACTATGCAGACAAGATATCTCTAAGCTAAGAGGTTAGCACTAAAGATGAGAGGGTGAGAAGGGACTTCTCCCTTTTTCTTAATGTGCCATACTCTTCTTTTTTTTTTTTTTTTTTTTTTTTTTTTTGTCAGGAGGAGGATTTTATTCCGGGGATTAAGGTTAGAGAGGACTAAGAGAGCGCAATATATTCTCTGTTAATACCTTATTTTGACTTCTTTTCCCCCTCTGTATGAGTGATTGGGGCCTGGGGGAGGGGGGGGCAAGGAGAGTGTAATTCCTAAGATCACAAAACCTGCACGAGAGTACTTTGTTCTTTCTAAACTTTTAAGCGCTCTTCTTATACTGCTGTTTCTCTCTTCAACTGTTTTAAAAGATTTTACTGATATTTATATTAAATTCATTATTGAAAGAAGTATTTATTATGATTTAGTAGCAATTTTTTGTTTGTTTTTCTACCTTAGTTAATACTTTATCACTACACACTCATAGAAATACAAGAATTTCAGTGGCAATGCAAATTTGTTCCAGCTAAGGAACTGCCTCATAGCTTTAAAAGGGACTTCAAAATTGTATTTTAACAATGTCTTCAAAAAAAGATAGCTGAAAAATAATTCTTGTCCTATGGGTGTAGTGGAATACAATACTGAAGCCAGTTTTACTAGTGTGAAGTAAATAAAGGGAAGGAGATGGTGGAGTGAGGATCTTCTAAGGCCTGCTTTCTTTGTCCTCGATTACACTGATCAGATCTACTAATTACATTAAACCAGGTAGCTCTTCCTAAGTGTATAAAATAAAATAAATAAATCTGGATACTTTTAGCAAGGCAGTACACAAACTCATATACAAGTGTTTCTGTGTGTCACAATCCCTCTTCTATTATTAGCTTTCAATATTTAATAAATAAATAGATGGTAGGCAAAGGCAGAGCAAGAGGGAGATAGAGAAGAAACGATGCTAATGACCAAATCAACCTGTAAAAAGCAACCCTGCTCTGACTGGAGCCCCAGTCATCAGCTGAGTGTCATGCAGGAGAGCCAGAAGAGCTGGGGGAGGTTGTGGAGGGCTTGGCAAGCTGGAGACTGGCAGCATCATTGGTTTGAACAGGCCGTGATTGATTTGTCACCAGAGGCCCATTTGACTGGGCGAAAAGCCCTTCTGATCTCAATCTCTCTCTGCCTCCTTACCTCTGCTGTCCCTCTTTCCTTCTCTGCGTTTTGGCGCTGGCACAGCAGCTGGGCAAGGGGCTCAAGTTGAGGCTGACACAGAGCAAAAGGGTTGAAGGTCACTGCTGCTGAAACTCTGTCACGACTGACAAGGGAGACCCAGCTCATCACACTTCTCACTTCTATCTTGCCTTTAGAACTCCAGAGGTTTACAGAGCCCCAAATACACATCCATACAAATACACCAACGCACCATTCCCCAGACAGAGACACACAACCAAAGCCTCTCTGTGCTTCTCTCTTTCCTCTCTCTCTCTCTCTCTGTTTCTCTCTCTCGCACGCACACACTCACGTACACACACACACACACACACTCTCTCTCTCCCCACCCCTTCCACCTTCCTGTTATCTGTGGCTGGGAGAAACCTCTAGATCTACAAATATTAATTACAAAGGACAACGAAAGGTAAGAAGGCGTCAATTATCCAAAGGTGTCGTGATGTTATTTCAAGTCAATTGCAAATGTGTGAGGGGGAAGATTTCGCCCCAGTGATTCCTGTCTGCTTGGCTGATGGGGACCGGAGCCGATTCCCTCCCAGAACTGCTGCAGCTATGCCTTAAACCACACACTTTCCAGCAGGAGCCATCAGCATGGGCCTTTCTGAATTCTCTCTTTATTTCATTCATTAAGGGCATTAGGCAAGTTGGAATTTGTATGAAAAGGATCCTATGGGAATACTGTCTCCAGGGTAGGTATTTTCATGACTTTCCACATCCTGGGGCTCTCTCTGTATCTCTTCTCTTTCTCTCTCTCTTCTGTTAGATGGAGCTTTAAAGGAGGCTGCCCTCATCTTCCAACTAATCTGGGGAGCGGAAATATTCTGAGCTGCATATATTGAGTGAAAAAATACGCTATTTATTTTATGAAGTGGCAGTTACTAAGAAATTGTGAGACCTTTCCTTCTTAATTTTGTTAATGGGCTTTGTTATTATCATTATTATTCCTAGCTGTTTTCAGGATTTTCTCACACAAGAGTTTTTAATGACAATTGCCTTCGTTATCCAGAAAGAAAGAGATAGCAGACTGGACAACAGCAAAATAATATTATTCAAACAAAGGCAGACTTTAAATTAAATGGGCTGTTGTGTTCCCATAAAAGCAGGAAAATCTCAATACTCTAGCTCATTTCACTTGGCAAAAGAACATGGCATCAGTTTTTTAACTTTAAAATAGTTTAATGAACACGAATGGAGAAATAATTTTTCTGTGTATTTAGCAGTCTATAAAGAAGAGAGAATGCTTTAACTTTGATCGCCACAATTAGTTCCCTGGGTATCTAGAGGGGAACAGGGCAGCCCTGGGAGCCTCAGTTCTTTAGATACAAAAGCATTTAGATCGCTTTAGAGCAGTTAATCCTGAGACTGGCTAGGGTCCCTTTTGTTTTCTAACTCCATTGTGGGTTTTGTTCAGTTTTTTCTATTCGCATGATTGACTGCCCAATGGATGCTAATTATCCAAATGTCGCTTCTGTCCTTTGAGTGACTTTCTATGTATTATGGGCAACTGTCATGCATTCTGTCATTCTATATCATATTACATGTATTATCATATGAAAATGGTACTCTGCATAAAGGAAGGTGTCTGAACCAGCAGATGCTGCAGATACTTAGAGGACTTGCCTAATTTGAATGGATTTTCTATAGAAAAATTGGTCAGAAACCATATAGGGAAGAGTCAGAAATTGAAAGTTTATCAGGTAATTATTTTTGTCCTTTTCTGTTTACATGATAATGTACAAAGCATTAACTGTCTCTGCTCCTGAAATCTCCAGCCACCTTCCTCCTCCCGAACCAGGCAACCCGTCTGTATTTATTAGAGTATGACAGCTTAAGCTAATTAAACTGATATCTGTCTAAAACAATAAGCCCAGAAAGTTAGAATAAACATTATGATTATAAGCAGAAAAGGCAGCTATTCAAATGTGGCATCAATGTTATATTTTAATGATAAATCTGAAATTCCTGTATAAAAAACACTGGATGTGGAATTGCAAACAATAATAAAGTTCTGCAAAGACGTTTTTCACTGTAAATATTTTTTACTTAGATCTTTATCTCTTTACATGATATTAATAAGGCTGAGGGCTAACACAGCTTTGAACTTGAATATTTTTTATTTTATACATATGTGAACATATAATTAAAGGGATATCAAGGGAAAGGTTTTTACTAAATTTTTTTCCACTAAAATAAACTTAACACACCTCAGTGTAATGTGCATGCCAACACTTAACAGGAATGCAAGATTTATAACGATAGGGCTTTTTAGATTTGCACTCTGGGGTCCATTGAATCCATAGACACATCCAGAGTTTCCTATCCTAAAACATTAGGGTAGTGGTTTATTTTTACCATCGATATGAAATACTGTGGATATATAAAGCTGAAATTCATGATCTTGAGCTTCATCAAATATAGGTGCAATAAGTTTCCATTAATGGTAAAGCTAAATCATGGGAAATGTGTACTTTATGAAACAGCAAAAAGATACCATAGAAAGACTTGCTCTGCTGTATCAGGGTGCTTTGAAATTTTACAATGATCAAATATACATGATCAAGCTGTGCTTGTTAGAGTACGAGGGGCTCACAACGGTCAATGATTATTGATCAGACTGTTAAGTATTTGTTCACGATTCTTTATATCCCAAAAGATTCAGGGAAATAAACAGTGAAAAATTGCATCAGAGTCCACCTTTGTTTGAGACTGATGTATCAAAATAGAGTATTCATTTGCCAAATTTATTGGAAAATGTGTAGTAAATTATTACATAAGGACTCCAAGTACAGATATTAATATTTCCTATTTTTTAATTATCTTTGTAAAAGTGTAAGTGCTAATTAAAAAATGTAAAGATAGAAACTTTGTAAAACATGAATAGTGAATTATTGATAAGAGCAGATTTACACAGCAAAAACAGAGCTACAATCATAGCTTATCATTTGACCTTTGCATTTTGCCTTACATTTTGCTCATGCCAAAATTTTTTAAACTTAAGTTGCAGTAACAGTGATGTAAAAGAATCCATGAGGTAAAAATGGAAATTTCTGTTACTCTTACAAAATAGAAAATCTTACTAAGGTGCAGTTACTATCTTTTGGTAATTTAATAAATATTACTCTTCATGACTAGTCCCAATTAAATTATTTTGGGGTTTTTTATTATAATATCATTTGGCAAAAGTCCCAAATTATTTGAATAATAATTCTTTCTTGTTTCTTGAGATTTCTACAGCATCTATTTCTGCAAGTCCACTATATGTATTATCTACTACTTAAAAATTATCTATAAGGTTTGTTCCATAATTCAAAATATTACACATGTTGAGAGTGCTAATGTATAATTGTGCAAAATCATGAGGCATACTTTATTTGATTTCATTATGCTGTACATTACATAAATTCACAAGATCTTTCCTGAACACAGAAATCTCTTTAAGATAAACTTACTACACATTACAGAAAACTACTGAACACAAAGACTTATTTCTGCAGATATTTGCTTCTAAGAAATGATAACATATGTCTCTGTCTGAATCTACAAATAGATAGATGGATACACACACATATGTTCATTCACACACACATAGCCTCGTACAGTCATATATCTTATACATATTTATATAAACAAATTTACATACTGCATCTTTTGTAAATCTTAAAACCAGCAATATGTATTTTGTGTTTCATTTTCAGGTGTTAATTTCCTTAAAACTACTTTTTTTTTTTTCCCAAATGAGAATTACATTGAAAATAATCAGCCACACTTATATAAAAAGTTTGCAAAGTATAAAATTGGCAAAATGTCACTGATTGGTTGGCAGTGCCCTTTCACCTTATTGTGTCTGACCTGCCACTTAATTAATCTGTTCTTGTCTGAGAGCGGACAGTGTTAAAGATAGGCAGCACAGTGAGCGAAGTCTGCAGCACTTTGAAAGTTGAAAATACATTCAGCTTTGTTTATAAAATAATTTTATTTAATTATATTTCTAAGATTTCATCATTACTATTTCAGTTTGTATCTTATTTGATTTCTTCCTATTGCAGATATTTACTATAAGATTCCGTGCATCTACTGCTCCATTTCTAGCGTTACCCATTCTCATTACCCAGGCTAGTACTGTAAAGTTTGCATCTGATTTCCATACCTGCTTTCTGTGTTTCGAAATCATTTTTCAGAGGCAGGCGGTGGGCATTCAGGTAGTCCAGATAAGGGTTTATAGTGACAAAATATTGACTGAATTTGGTATTCACTTATGAGGGATGACGTTAGTGCCACAAAAATCCCTGTGATGTACAGGGAATAGTTAATTAATTAAAGGACCTGCTAATTGCTACTTGAGGTACTGTGCAGAGATGATGAAGAGTGCTTGGTACAAGGTTAGGTTCTCAGTTTTGAGTGAACATTTTCATTTAAAAGATTTCTTTAAAGTACATCCTATTTTTTTTTATGTTTTTTTCAGGTTACTGTATCTAGTTCAGACTCAAGTGTTCAATTGAGCTTCAATTAATTATAATATATAGTCAGGGTTCTTTAGCTGGGATAGATTGATGGAGAAGCTTTGTTTCATTTGGTGCAGGTGGCACTGTTTAATAAGCACAGGATAGAGTGAATAATGTAGTGTTTGCAAAGAGAAATAAATGCAAAATAGAGAGGTACAATTAGATCAGCTCAGAGAAATAAAGGAGAAATATTAAATGGTCAGGTATCTTGCAAATATCAAATAAAATTGTAATTAAGTATCTCATTGAAAACTGCCATTTTAATTTATGAATATCTAAAAGCACTGCTTTAAAATAAATCTAGTGGGCAAGTCTTCTGCCTTCATTAGGCAGGCACATTTCAATATCTGGAAAATACCAGACTTCTAATTTTCAAACTCTCCATATTATTTTTCTTATACTGAAGTATAAATAGGATTCTAAATGTAAAATATAAACACAAGGACTTCAAAAATTAATTTCTAAACCATATTATGAAACACCTTAACCTTTGCCATTCTTTTCTTTAATTGGAGCTGTTATATTGGAGAAAATTTACCCCATGGAAAATTAATCTGTGAAAACTTGTAAATCATTATCAATAATTTACTAGAAAATAAGGGGCTGTATACTTCTCGTGCATGCACTAAATATAAAATAAAGTTGCAGAAGATTACTGAAAAGAGTAAAAAAATTGTACATAGAAAAAGTAAAGCCCTTGAGAATTAAAATCTTCTGATTGCACAGAAAAAATAAAAACAAGTATATACTCCTGAAAATAACAAAAAAGAGGGGAAAAAAAGAAATGTTGTTTGACTTAAAGAAAAAAAAAGAAAGAAAGAAAGAAAAAGAAGTATCTGGTAGCTAAGAGGATAGTCCTGTAAGCTACTTAACAAAAGAATGTGAATGTATTAGGCATTTCAGCAACACTTCTGCATCTAAAAATTTCAGCTGTAGACAGATTTTCCACAGACGATTCCCCCCTACTGCTAACCTCTTAAATATACCTATAAAATACAAAATGTTCCCAATCACCTCCAATAAAGGAAGCTTCCTTACATTAAATGCATCTAATATTTGTGTTAGAAATCTGAAGTGCTTTCTGATGTGGTTAAATTCACAAAGAAATGTGGTTGTAGAACAGAAAGGAATGTATTGAGCACATCACATTGAATATTTGCAGATGGATACAGAGCTGTGGAAGTTTACTCATAAAATATGGAATTAATCATATTCTTAGTCTCTGATTATTCAAAGAAAGCAATGCTATTGGACTCTTTCTCTACAAACCTTATTTTTGTTATGTAGCCGTGTTTACCAAATCCATGATATACCCAATCAGGGCAGCCTCCCAAACCTCCAGGATTGGTTGATGTTGAACTTGTAAAATGTTTATGAGTGAGTGTTTGCCTGGTAATGTAGCCCTGGGTGCCCTGCTGTCAGCATGGAATTACTGATACTATTACACAGAAAGGGGTTGGAAGGAAGAGAGAAGGGAGCTGGGTAGCCATAGGCGACTTTCTTATCTAAACTCTTAATGTGCATTTAGACAAAATAGTTTTTGCCAAAAAAATACCTTCCCCACTTTGTTTAAAAAAAAAAATAATCTATCCGTTTACACTAAAAAAGTATTCCTGCAAAGAATCTTATTACACTTACTTGAACTTTAACTGTAGAGCAAAAAGATTAGTGCATAGTAAATAGATGTAAAAAACCACTAAGAAGCAGCTACACTACTAGATGCAAATACATGGTTTTGCAATCTTTGCCATATTCTGTGCATGAAATTTACTGATTTTCTAGTTATTGCCACTTCATATTTTGTAAAAATTATTCTACTTAAATTATTTACTATGGTAGATATTCAAGTCAGGCAATCAGATCTAAACACCCACCAAAAATCTATGTTCCCCAAAATAAATCTCCAAAGCTATCTTAAATATACAGCTACTGACCTTCAGAATCATATTTTCTTTACCATTTCATTGTAATAAAAATGAACATTTTGTCATCACTTTGGGAAACTGTGCCAAACACCTTAAAACACATGTCACATGCCAACTTTACTTCATTTTTCTCCTCAGGGAATAGATACATCTGGAATCATAATCACAGATAAAAACCTTGACAAAATTGCACATGAGCCCAGCCCTTCTCTCCAACACCTACCTTTTCATAACATTTAATACAATATTAATATCGGTTACTAAAAAGGCTTCCAACCTTTACATTTCTGACATAACATGTTCAAACCCATATTTCACACTTCTTGTTCTGTTTTAAGTTCAGTGGATTTAACAGGACTCTGGAGAGAAGATCATGTGGTTGAAGATTTCCCTCCCTCTTTGACACCCGTAGAGGCAGTTTTGGAATTGTTTAAATAGCTGTGGCCATATAAACTGAAATATGTAAGATCATGGGCATCTTGTTTCTTTCTCACATCTATACATACATGCTTGTATTTTTATCTGAAGTCTATTGCTTGTACCAGTGACTATTTCAGCACATCTGGGCAAAACATTCTGAATAATTTCCTTTAAAACTGTATTATTTATCTTTCCTGCATATTCCTGGTTTACCAGACAAATACAATTAGTTGATATTATATAATAATATTATTTGGTCTTTTCTATGAATGATTGACAGGTTTTCAAATCAAAATAAAACACATTCTTAGTCAATCATCTTCTTGAAAGTGCACTACTGTTTTAAGCTCGGTTTGCTTCTGAGACAGCTAGAGATCTTACACCATCGGAGTAAACGGTGAAATTACAGACGCAACAGATCCCATACTCTCCCCAAAATGCTTGGCTTAGGTAGTATTTAATAGCCAATTCCTAGACTGCTGTTTTTACTGCATGCTTTTGTAAAACATTCATCAGCTGGTATTGCAAAGGAATGGAATTTGAGAACTTTGCAAATTTTCATTTATTATTGTGTTTGTAATTAATACCATGGTAGAAGTACCTCAGGCAGCACACTGTATGGCTTTGTTCATGTCAGAATGGTGATAGCAACCTCTTTTTGTTACATATGTAACAGCTTTGAAAGACATTTTTTTAAACGGCAAACGTACTAGACAGCTTTAAAGCAAAGGACATTAAATAGGTTGCCAATTATTCATTCAGCAGCTCTATGTGTGTCAAAAAAATGCATACTACCAAATTTTCCTGAGACAAACCACTTAAATTTCCCATGACTTATACACCATTTTTGCACTAACTGGATATGGATAGTAATCATTTAGAAAAAGAAACAGATATAAAATGTTTCTTGCCCTGGAATACTGAAAAAATCCTAAAAAATGTATTCATTCACAGCATTTGTGACAAGGAATAGTGTTTCTTAATACAATTATTTCATTATTCTCTTTCACTTTAAAATTACCTGAAGTGTCTAACTCAGTATATAAGCAGTGCAAAAAGTGATATATGAATGGAGTAATAATTTCCCTCAATCATTTCAAGTCAGTCCATAGAACAACTGAATTTGAAGCATGCTAATCTGTCTCCGGCAACTCAGGGAGATGAAGAGCTGAGCTCCACTTGCTGACAAGAAGCAAACTGTCTCACATTTTAGGAGAACAACATCATTGCCTATAAAAATGAAGAAGAGACAAAATAAATAAAATCAGTTAATGTTGTAGTTAACTTGCAAATCAAGTAAATCTGTTGGTACAGTATTTTAGAAATAAACGATAACAGCGTCACACCAAACACACATTTCTGAACATATAAGCGTTCTGATTTTGATTTAATGGTATATCAGCGTCAACTATTGCTTCCTTTGCTGGTACACACTTCCTGATGCCTACTGTGAAGGGTGCCCATATTTACAACTGAGTAAGATGATTAATTACACCTTGTCAATCACGGTGCATGAAGACATAACACCACAGCAGACAATGAAGAAGATGCCTGAAGCTACAATTACATTTTAATTCATAGTTTATTGTATGTTCCCATATATTGCAGTCTAATAACCGTAGGGGCATTCAAAACATATGAGATATCAATCACTCTGCCCCCTGGTCTTTCATGTTTATATTATTCCATAGCCTTTAAATTACCGTAAGTAGTTACTTATTTTCTAAGCTTTCTTCTCTTCTCTCTTACCTTTTGCTTCCATTTATGTTTTATTCTTAGTACCTTTATCCAACAGCTATAAGTATTTGATGGAAGTTTGTAGCTCACTTAAAATCTGTAACAGACAACCTGAAACCCAGCAATTAGCAAAGACAGCTTAGACTTGTGTTCCTTTGTTGAAGGAGGCGTTGAATCTTTTGTTCTGATTTAGTCACGGTAGCTGGGTGGAAGCTGGTACCTCATTATGTGGTTGGTCTGTTTGTCTGGTAGGTAGCAGATGGTACTGGAGATGACGTTACCAAGAGAGGCAGGGTAGAGAAACTCAAGACCTGTGATTTGTTCACCTGTCACCTATAACAAAATACAGGTTAAAAGACTTTATTATTAGCTGCGCCATTTTTTTAATGAAAAAAACTCTCATTTCAAATGAGTCTGTGTTTGATTCTACAGATTATTTTGCTATAGCGTTGGGGGTTTTTTTGCTCATTATTCAAGACTATCCTGGATTTTATTCTGAACAATGTAAATGCCATTCATGTGTCAGTGTGTACGTTAGCAGCTTTATGTTTACATTCAGTTACTCTCCTTGTGTTTTGGTAGCAAGGGTTGGATGTCTTCTTGTGTTTGTATATCCATTAAGAAGATAATCAGAGATAGCCTGTGAACTGAAAGTCATGCCATACCTTTTTAGCATGCTATTGGTATTATTGGTTCCAACCACTTGGGCAATACTGTTACATAAAATATTGTATTTTAGTTCAGTTAAATATATAAAATCTTTTCAATAATTAGCACTGTCAGGCAGAGCATACGAATCCATGACCCTTCGTAACTGCAAAACGTATGTAATCAATTATAGGATAGGGAATTAAACTGGTATTAAATCATCTAAGGATGTTTTAATAATACTTAAGCAAGTTGCTTAAGCGAAGATAACACAAGGGTGTTCCACAGTGGTGCGTGTGGTGTCCAGTGAGCAATATTCCACATCTGTTATTGGAGGCAAATCTCCCATCACAGACGGCATTTGAAATGCCTTGCAATTTAACGGAGGAAGGGAAAGATTACTTCATCAAGATAAATGCTGTACAGCTCCACTAATGCAGAATTCTAATCTGAATTAAAACATGAACTTCCATTGTTTCCAAGGCCTGATTTTAGGACAGTCTTTGGATAGTTCCCACAGACACCAAATTAGCTTGCATTCTGTATGGTTTCTTGAGGGGTCTTGTGGCTATTTCATATGCATTTCTACAAGAGACACTTTGTTCTCCTCTGTGACATGCAAATGTATTTAACTACTCAGAGCAATCCCAACAGAAAGATGATAAAAAGCCTAGATTATTGCAAGAACAGAACATGTAAAACCAGCGAAGTTTGACTGCAAATGGAGTAATTCAAATTTTAGCAAAGCTGGTCTGAACTGCACTACACCTGTAAGAGGCAAATCACTATGTCAGAAAACAACACCTAACAGGAATACACTAAGTGATGTAATAATTCCCAGCCACGGATTAAGCAGTGTGTCTCATGATCTCAAATGTGCATTCAGATTTACCTTCCGTTGTGCTACCTTCCCCAACATAATTAGAAGTGTGATATTTGACATCTTTAATACCAATTAGGCCTTCCTTACTACCTACCTTCTGGATAAATATTTAGACATCAGCCACAGTTTCCCTGTGTACTCTTTTGTCTTTTCTGGAGACTTCCTGAAGCTTCTCCTCAAGTTCAGAGACCTTCCTGACCTGGTTTTCTTAAGTCTACTGAGAAACAGAGACACGGAGAGCCCTGGGTCGGTGGAAAGCTTCACGGACTCGAGCGACACAAATTATTATATTCTAAGGGGGAAGATTTTTCATAATGAGCATTATTGGGTGATTAGCAGTAAGTGTTTGGGGTATCATGATCTCGGAGTGCAAACAAACTTTTGACCCCCCACTTCTCCCGCGCTGGAGGCGTTTTCCCCGACAGCCTCTTTGTTGCTCCAAGGCGTGACACGTCGCAGAGTGTCACCGGGCGGCAAACGCAAACCTCTGAGCGGGTGCCGGTGCCGGTGCCGGCCTTCAGCGGCCGCCTCGGGCGCTCCCGGGGCCGCGCAGCGTCCGAGCGGCGGCGGGGAGCAGCAGGTGGGGCAGCGCGGGCAGCGGGAGCAGCGGCCCCGCGCCCCTCCGCGCCTCCCAGCCCCGAGCACATGCCGGCGGGCCCGGGCGCGGCGGCAGCCAATGGCGGCGGGGCAGGACATGATGTCAGAGGGGCTGTAGAAAAGGCGCGGAGCCTCGCGCGGCGCCCGGGCTGCAGACGCGCCGCTCGCAGGCACCGCGGCGGCCGGCGGCTCCGGCTCCGCCGCTGCGCTCCCCCCCGCGGCGCGGCCGCCTTGCGAGCAGCCGCCCGGGCCCCGCGGGCCGCGCCGCTTTAAGGAGAGAGGGGGGCCACCGAGTGCCCGTCCCATCTGGTGCCCATCCAACTCTTCCTCCTTCCCCTTGGCTTTTTCTTTTCCCAATGAGCTCCAGCGGGCTGGGGGAGGAGCGGGGGAAGGAGCAAACTTTGCCCCTGAGCTGCCGCCGCTGCCAGCCCTCTGGACTGTGAGTGCGTGCGGTGGGCATCCGCCCCATCCTCGCAGCACCAGCCTGCTCTCCGCCTGCTGCAGCCTCCCTCTCCCTTGCTTTCCTCCTCTAAATTTCGCACAGTACGATGTAGGGGGCTTGTCGTTATTGTTTTTTTATTATTATTTATTTCTCAACGAAGATGGTTTAATTTTTTAAATTTCTATTATTTATTAATCCCTCCCAACCGTAAACCTGTCCAGCCTTCTGCCAGCTGGGCCAGAGCATAAAGCCTGGGACCGCACCTGGGGCAATGAGACCTGCACTGAAGAAGCCTCCCAGAGGGATGCGCCGGGGCCGCGCAACAGACTAGATCCAAGCCCCGAAGCTTACACCACCAGTTACCCCCTCTCCCTCATCCCCTTCGCCCGCCTTTTCTGCACCCCATCCCCTTGCAACCTCGGATCAGTGCCTGCGCTGCGCTCCGAAGACCTTTGCCGGGGTGAAAAGCCCGGTGCCCAAGGAGAGACGGGGCGGCCGTGCTAGATGCATGGGGGAGGGCTCCGGTTAATGCAAGTTCTGGGCTCGTGCAGGGACCCCGACAACTGTCAGCAGCAGCAGCAACTCGGGGCCTCTTCCTCTGCTTCCTCAGCGATGCTTTTCCACAGTCTGTCCGGCTCGGAGATGCACGGGGTCATCGACGAGATGGATCGGAGAACCAAAAGCGAAGCACCGGCCATCAGCTCGGCTATAGACAGGGGAGAGACCGAAACGGTAGGAAGCGAAGGAATGGGAGTCATTCAACCCCCTAAACATAATAAACCCCTCAAAGATAGAGCTTTTCCCTTAAAATAAGAGATCGGGGGGAAACGTGCGCAAATCAGAGGAAAATTAAGCATAAAAGCACCCCAAAAGATTAAATAAAACCGTGGGGAAAGGCATGAAACTGTTAATTATTAATAATATGCATAGTAATAGTAATGCTTGGGTGGAATGAACGGTACTGCTCTTGCAAGAAAACAGAAAGATAGACCAGCCTTTTGGTAGCGTCCAGGAACTCCTTCCCTTCCCCCAGCCTGTCCGGCCTTCCAAAGTTTTTATGCAGAGGCGAAGTATGCTTTTATACAGATAACATTTTGGCACAGGGAATTTTTTGTCTGCAGAATGGAAACACAAACACCAAAGAATCCAATTCTGTATTATTTTTCAGGTATAATATCTACACTGGCGTATTCTTTATAGCATTTATATATAAAAAACTCCAAACAAACAACTTCTAGTTACTTTAAATTATGATTTTAAAAAATAATTTTTATATTAACACTGGTTTTGCAAACATAGCAAACAGAACTAGAAGATGTGTTTCAGGCAGACGGATGGATGCACAGTTGTATAACTTTACCACTTTTTATCTTATGTCTGCTGATGCGCAGTACTTGTGTATTAATACATTTAGATAATAAAAAGATGCATCCTTCTAACCAACGTTAAGCTAGCAAAGTGGAAGAGATTTCTGAAGTGTGTTAACTGATTCAACGTTTTATGTATACTACTTTTTCGTTAAGAAATGATAATTCTGAAGTGAAATCACCCCTTCCTTTGGTTAAATGCTGCCTTGTAAACTGATAGGGGCATATGCAAGAAAGATGTCTGTTCTCGGGTTTTGAAACTTCATCAGTATGTGTTATTTCTTTTAATGCTATGTAGAAACCTACTCAAAGGTGACAGTGAGAATATTTAATCCGGAAATACTGGCTGAAAAACAGCCTTTATACTGTAAGGGTAGGACGTGATTTCTTATTTAAACAGTTCTGGTTTTCTTTGGAAAAGTTAGTATTTCTCCGTGCAATTTAACAGTATCAAACGATCTTTCCCGGAATAAATATCGTGGCGTGAGACCTTTATATATCTATATATAATGTGTACGCATACACACGTGTATATAACAAATAGTGGGACAGAGTGCTGGATCCTTAAATACCATTTCTGGATCTCAGAATACTTAGAGGAAAAGCAAAGCAGAAAAATTGTATTTCATTTAGAGTGGATTTACAAGAAACTATTTTGGTTATAAAACGATCCCTAATCAGAGTTCAGTTAATGCCTTAAAGAAAAAAGCTATCAGTGCACTGGTGTGGCTGACGTACCAATGTAGTGCCATAATTTTATTTATATGTAGTTCTGATAGTAGGAATGGTGTAGTGCAAACAGTGCTTATAGCGATGGGATTTTGTGATGTCTGCAAGTACTGGATGAAAGTAATCGGTCTAGCATGTGCTGAAAAAAATAGCTTCAGTTCCTTTCGATTCTTCCCTGTTAGTTCTCTTTTCTTTTTGATTTGCGCAAGGACTTAAGGCTGTAGAGGAGGTAAAAGTAAACAAACAATTCCCCCCGCCCCGAAGCAAAACAAACTGCGAGTTTGTCACATCTGTAAAAAAATGTTTCGGGTTCTCTTGCACAAGAACAAATCTGCAGTGTGCTTTTGTGCAACGCGGATAATAGTAAGTTTGGAACGAAGTGGACAGCAGCGCATTGCAAGGTCTGCCACAAACACTGCTCCACTCTGAGCCTCCCCTCTTGAGTACTGGTTTAAGGTGCCTGCTAAAATAAATAAGCGTGCTTAAACGGTTTTCGATATTTTTCTGTCTTTCTTTTTTTGGTAAAGTTGACAGAATATGTATGTGTTTGTTTTTTGCAGGGTTTCGATTGGATTGCGATGTGACACTAAACTATTAAATTATATAGGGGTTATATTTAGTTTTATTGCTTCCAAGTTTATCCCAACATAATCTAAAGTGCTCTGTTGGTTTTTCCCCCACTTTCTTTCCTACACGTTTCCCACTATTTCGTTTTCTTGATAAAACATTCTGCACCTCGGATTTAGCAATGCTCATTCCCTCCGTAGTTTTATTTATTGATCCCTTTAGTCCTTTGGGTCACAGCAGATTTGGATACGTGTTGTTTGGAACCAGCTTGCAAGGAGAGCTGTGTCTGTAGCACTGTGACTACTAGGGGGTTTGATCGTAATTCACTTGGAATTTTATAGCTATGAAAATACACACACAGACACGCTCCACATACACACACTCATAGAGCAGTAACTATGCAGACACTCTCAGTATGTCCATAATAATACATTTTAGAATTAACTATCTGTGATTATTGCGCCTGTTTGTTGAACAGCATCTTTTCTTGTTCTGGGGCTGGAAACTCAAAAAGAAAAAAAAAGCTGGGTCTGATCCGGACGCCTCCCCTAAAACCCGGGGTGTTTTTCTTCTCGCCTCGCCTCCCTCCCGCCCCTCCCGGGAAGGTGGGCTGCAGCCGGCCCCGGGGACCCGCGCTGTCGGGGCGGCCGGGCGCGGGGCCCCGCGCAGCCAAGCCCCCGGCAAGGGAGATGGGAGGCCCGGCCCCGGCCGGGCAGGGGGAGGGGGAGCCCAGCAGAGCGCAAGTTTCTCCTTCTCGCTAACGGTTTGTAATTGTTTTCCCCCAGCAGACCATGCCTTCCATCAGCAGTGACAGGGCTGCCCTATGCGCCGGCTGCGGGGGGAAAATCTCCGACCGTTATTACCTCCTGGCTGTGGACAAACAGTGGCACATGCGCTGCCTGAAGTGCTGCGAATGTAAACTGAACCTGGAGTCCGAACTCACCTGTTTCAGCAAGGACGGCAGCATCTACTGCAAGGAGGATTACTACAGGTACAGCCCGCCCTCAGCCACCAGCCCGGGGGGGGCGGGGGGGACCTGCTGGCGGCCCCCCAGGCTGAGCAAACCCCGTCCTGAGGGGACTGCGGAGAGGGCCCGTGGGCATGCCGCCCCCGTGGGGCAGGCTGTGGGCTCCTGAAACCTCCCACTGCAGGGGAGGACTCGTGGTGGGGCTGGACCCACCCGTGTTCTCGGGAGGGGGCACAGCTGCCACCAGCCTGTTCGCGGATTCCGGGGGCCTCAGGCAGCGCCCCCCCCCCCAGGCTTTCGGGCTGCGAATGGGAATGAGGGGCCGAGGGGGCCAGGCGTGATCCCTGCCCGAGGCGAGGACACGGCCAAGCTTGGAGCCCCCACCAGAGGGCTCGCCCGGCCGCCCCACGCGTGCCCCTTTGCGGGGATGCCGGGCTGGGGCCGACCCCGGGCAAGCTGTCCCGGCCGGCGGCGGGGCTCCTGCGCCGGGCCCGAGCCCGCTCTGGTCCCGGGGAGGCTGGCGGGGCGGGAGCTGCGCTGCGAGGTGGGGAACGGGTCGGAGACCCCGCCGGCCTGGGGAGCGCGGCCGCTCCGCAAACGTCCCGGCGTTGTGCAGCTGCCCTGGCTGGGGCGGCCGCCCCGGGCCCCGCAGCCCCTCTCCCTCTGCCGCCCTCCGGGCGGACCCGACGAAGGGCGGGGGGGAGGGGGGGGATGCGCCTCTCACCGTCTTCTCTGGCCGTTCTGTTTTGCAGGAGGTTCTCGGTGCAGAGATGTGCGAGATGTCACCTGGGGATTTCTGCCTCCGAGATGGTCATGAGGGCCAGGGATTTGGTATATCACTTAAATTGCTTCACTTGCACCACTTGCAACAAGATGTTGACCACCGGCGATCACTTTGGCATGAAGGACAATCTGGTGTACTGCCGCCTCCATTTCGAGACTCTCATCCAGGGGGAGTACCAGGTGCATTTCAATCACTCGGATGTAGCCGCTGGGAAGGGCCCGGCTTTGGGAGCAGGCTCTGCCAACACTTTGGGACTGCCTTATTACAACGGCGTGGGGACTGTGCAGAAGGGGAGACCCCGGAAAAGGAAGAGCCCAGGGCCTGGGGCAGATCTAGCAGCCTACAACGCAGGTAAGAGACCCCCATCTTCCCCCAGAACAATTCAAACGGTTTGTTTCTGTTTGCTTCCAAAGGGGGATTTCCGTTTATTTTAGCTTAAACCGTTAATAATAGTTTAGCTGCAGCATAATTATTGAGATCAAGTGCTGTCAAACTGCAATTACAGAAGCTAATATGTTAGCATTTTTCACTTCAGCTGGAAATAAAATGTTTTGAAGCAAGGTCATCTGATTAAGGAGGGGGAGAAGGGGGAGTCTAGCCTGAAATAAAATCTGGAAACCAGAGACTGTAAGTTAGCACTTCAGAGAGCTGTGAATTTTCTTTAGTAGCTACACGCAAAGGCTGCTGATGGGTGAATTGTTCTGCCCTTGTCCTGAGCTCTTGCAACTCGTAGTTTTGGGAGGGAAGAGCGAGGGAGGAAGGAGGAAACCGGCTGTTTCCCACGGAGCTGCCGTGGGAGCGAGTGGGAGTGCAGGCGGCCGCGGAGCCAGGGCAGGGGCTGCAGGCAGCAGGTGTCCTCAGGCCGCCTCGAGCTGCTCGTACCATGGCACTTTCGGCTGGGGGTTCTGTTCGTCGGATGTGGCTCCAGAAAGAGTCGGGAAACTCACAGCATCCCCTTTGCAAAGCCTCCCCGCGCCGCAGCCCCTGCCTCCTGACCGAGAGCAGCAGCGGGAAGGCAGGGAGCGAACCTGGCAGCAGCCGCCAGCCTGCAGTCTCTGCTCCAGCCCTGCCTCTCGGGCGCTCTGCATTGAGCTGCAAACTTTCTGATGTGTTTCCTCGTTTAACCTCTCCACCACCACAGCACTGTAATTTTGCAGGCAAAGGAATTCGAGTACTCTCCTGCCCCCCCACCCCCCATCCCTGCTTCCCCCCTTCCCCTCGCTCTTTCACCCATGTAACTGCCCACCAGAACGGCTGCGATCACTGGATCTTCCAGCATATAACGCAGCACCGCTCCTTGCGCGCAACAAGGAAAAGTGTTTGGACAAAAGAAAATTCTTAGATCGTGATTTTATTAGAAGAATTAAAGGCAGAGGTGGGGTTTACTTCAGGCTCGAGTTTCCCCGCGCTGCGCGCCCAGCCGCCCCGTTAGACCCCAGAGACGACGCTCGCTTTGCCTCCTTCGTGGTGCTGCTGCAGTGTCGCCTGCGCTTCTCCGCGGTTCCGGGCTTGTTTGCTTTTTTTTTAATCTACGAAGTTCAGACATGTTTCCTAGGGTGTAGATTTGCCTTTAACACCCAGCCCCCATCCCCCCGCCCACGGAGAGGGCGTTAGGTAAAGTCCGTGTTTGTGGGGGTCTGTTTGCAGCCGCACCTCTGCGCGCCCCGGCCGCAGCTCGCAGCTGCGGGATGCGCTGCGCTTCTGCCCGCCCTGCGCGGAGTGGAGCGGGGGGGAGGGGGACGACGAACACGCGTGGGAGAGCGGGGGGGGGTCTCGGGCGGGCCCGGTGGTCTGCCAGCACCGAGGGCTGCGGGCGCGGGGGAGGCGACCGCGCAGGGAGAGAGAGGCTGCGGGTGTTTTGCGCCTAAACCAGAGTAACAATAGCGACGAAACTGAGTGGTTTGCACTGAAAATGGCAGGGAGAAAAGGCGCATCCCTAACTGGCAAACGCACCTCGGGAACAAAATTGCCAGCTATTATTGGTTTAACTAATTACTGAATAATTTGGAAACAGCGCAAGAATCAGTAGAAGTCCCGGTGGTGAAGGTTGATGAAAGGTGTGTGTGCAGTGTTCTCGCGAGTAATAGTTGAGCTTTAAAACATACATAAAATATGCATCTTGCCCGTTTAAAAACGTCTCCTTTTTGGAGGTATTAGGTTTTAATTGTCCTTCCGCTGTCTCCCTGCTCAGGGCAGATGTTCAGATTCAAAGGACCTGTAAACTGAACCAGCGGCATCTGTCCTGGATGGGAGCACAGCTTGAAGAAGTCTTACTGCTCCCTGACTTCCTAGATAAACCGTCTCTCATTATATTTTTTAAAATTCGTTTTCAAAATAACTGCCCTTCGATTTTTTGGTCTTTACAATTTTTGTTCAGAGCCTGCAGCTGAAGAGATTTTCCTTGAGGAACCTTTGGCTTCTTTGCTTGAACTATTTATCTACTTAACTATTTATTAAACCAATAATCGACTAATTTATACGATAATAAGTGCCATTGATCTTGGAAATCAGACCAGGTTGCCTGCCCGTTGATGTAAAATTTCACAAACTGGCAAATTATTGCAAAGCCTTCGATTTGGTGCCTTTGAAAGGGAAACCGTTTAAAAGTGTGATAGCTTCTTTTTTATTTTTAAATGGAACTTGTCATTTCCTTCTCAGAAATGCACAATCTTGTCCTCTGAGGGATCTGTTGCTGATAGTTTGTGTAGAATACTTTGTGTAAATAAATCTACTCCCAGAGGTGATGGGAAAAGGGGGACCTGTAAACTTAGGGGTTTAGGTAGAGTTGAGACTGGAATTATTTCGTAAATTGCAGCAAATATTCATCTGCAACACGAATTGGACTGACTTTTTTTTTTTTTTTCTACTTAAACGAGACTCTGCACGGGGATGATGGGTTTTAGATGTGGATAGAGCCTGACAAGTGGAAAATAGCTTAGAAGGATGCTGAAACTTCAAAAAGATTTCTTTTTCTTTCTTTCTCCTTTCTTTTCTTTTTTTTTTAAGTGTGTTCCTGTGATCATAATTTCTTCTTTCACTTGTTGGAATAGAGTTTGATGGGTTTTTTAGGTCAGTAAATCAATGGCTGAAAGCTTGCTGAACACAGAAGCACCTGTAAAGAATTCTGAATACTCCCTTTGTGCATTAGACCCCAAACCTCCCACAGCCTGCTGTATT
Organism: Falco biarmicus; assembly: GCF_023638135.1. Lineage (NCBI taxonomy): Eukaryota > Metazoa > Chordata > Aves > Falconiformes > Falconidae > Falco > Falco biarmicus. The sequence continues at coordinate 3,422,223 of NC_079296.1, read as the reverse complement.
TTGTTCATTTGTACCTGGTCTGTCTTTAATATGAAGACACTAAAATATCCCCGCAAATGACAGATGTATTGCGCAAACTTGGGGCACGACGAGCTGGTAAAATACCATGATCTGTGCAAACGGCGAAGGTTGTAAGCTGTATTCCCCTCCTTTCCTAGCAGGAAGATGGAGTGTTCCAGTAGGAAGGTGCCCGAGCGCCCGGGCTGGGTGCGCGCCCCCGGCGATGGAGACGGGGCGGCCGGGCTGGCCCCGCTCCCGGCACGGGTGGCCCCGGGGTGCGGGGGCTGGGTCGGCCTTTGTCAAAAGGCTGGTGGGTTCTCTGTGTGTGTGTGTCGTCGCCGTCGCGCCCAGCCTCCCCCCACCCCCCACCCCTCCCCCCCAACAAAAAAGAGGGAAAATGCCGGGAAGTTGTGAGGAGCGGGTTTCTCCTCTTCGTCGCGTCCCCCCGGACGGACAGCCCAGAACAAGCTTTCCTGTGGCTGCCGCTACCAAGCGGGCGAACACGGGTCGCACCTTAAAAACGGGGGTCTCGCAGCGGCCTCCTAAGAAAAATCAGAGTTCCCTCCTTCCCCACCCCCCCCCCCTTCCTCCTGCTTCTCTCCCTTCTCCTCCTCCTCTCTGCCCCCGCCGCGGTCACCTCGCGGGCTCCCCGGCGCGGTGCATCTGGCCCCTCCCCGGGGGCTGGGGCTGGGGTCGGGGCTGGGGTCGGCGCTGGGGCAGGGGCAGAGGCAGGCAGGGGGCCGGCGCTGCTCGCTCCACGGAGGGTGAGCGGGGGGCCCCGGGAGCGCTCCCTCCCTGCCGGGGGTCCCTGGGGAAGGGCGCGGCGGGCCGAGCCCCACGGGGAGCGGAGCGGCCCCGCCGCCAGCCCCTTCCCTCGGCCCGGCGGCAGCGAGGAGCCTGGCTCGGCCGGGACTGCCCGGGTTAATCGCGACGCTCAGGGAATTACCGCGCACTCGCACCAGCCATTCACGCCATTCACTTGGCTTAATTGAGGGGAAAAGCCCCGCACGGCCGGTGCCGCCGCGGCCCCGCTCCGGACCCTTTGTTCGCCCGCCCCGGGCGCCCCCTCGGGGACGCGCCGCCCTTCTGTCGGGTCGGCCGGGGGAAGGAAGGTGGCTCATCCCTGCGCTGCGCCCCTCTCCCGGCCTGGGGATGCTTGGCCTGGGAGGCAGTCGCTCCTTCAGACGGGCCTCATCTCCCCCTTCCCAGAAACGCTTCCCGAGCTGTCACGACTGGGACAGCGCTGCCTTGGCCGTGGCTCGGGACCCTCCTCGCAGCGCTGCCAGGCACCTCGGGAGCAGCGGGGGGTACCCTGCCTGCTCCCAGTGTCACAGCTTCACCCCCTTCCACCCCAGCTGCAGGGAGGAGTTCAGGAGTCTGCCTTCGCCAAGTGTCTCCTTCCACCAGGGAGAAAGACTGCCTCTGCTCCTGCCCCAGTGCCGTTCGGAGGGCCCTGTTTCACTTCTGTCGCCTTCAAAGATGCGGGTGCCACAAAGTCCTTTACACCTTCTGCCAAACAACAAACAGGGCTGCACCCCTGTCTGGTCTGGTTAATCACAAGTTCCCTCTCCAGGCAGCAGCAGGTTAAAACATCCCCTTGACTCTTATTACTGAAGGGGAGTGTGTCCCTGAGCCACTGAATATGGAGAGCTGATGCATGCACCAAATGTGTCTCTTGTTTCATCATTCTTTCAGAATCAGGATTAGTTTGCTTTCTTTTTGTGTAATTTAACATGTCAAACACAAGCTACTTGGAACAAAAGTTCCCCCAAAGGAAATTTACTCTTCCCTATCTTCTTCATGTACTATCTACTTAGCGACCTACCAACCACTAAGCACATGCTTTGCCCCAACATGTGGGGGCTCTGGCCATCTGGGTGTGAAATGGTGCTCCTGAGTTTTCCTTCTTCCCACAGTTTTCCTTCTTCCCACAGTGTTTGTTACAGAGGTAACAGCATACTCATGTTGCTCCTTTTAGGGACACTGTTAGGCATTATTCTGCAGAGCATAGTTTGGTCACCAGTATCAAAATACAATGTTTTAATCTTAGTGTCTAGCGATGCTTTCTGTGGACATCACCATCTTGTGGCCAAGTGGACATTTGTGTCACGGTGCTGATGGAGGAGGCTGCAAGAACTGGCCTCTGGTGAGACCAGCCGGAGGACTGGAGGGCAACGGCCTGGGTGTGGGGACTGGGGGAAAGGCACAAGGGCCTTAGAAATGTTCTAGGGACAAAAAAGAGACTTGGCACCACTTCAGAATTTGTTTTATCACAGAACAGAAATTAAACATTAGTTAATTTATGACTCCTCTATTCAACTGGAATTTTACCAATGGTATTTCTGAACTCCCAGCAGGAGCCTGCAATTGAATGGAAATCTTACGTGTGGATAGTTCTACAATTCCTTTGGAAGATACACAGGGACACCACAAAGAAACGGGGGAAAAGTGCCTGAAAAACAGAGGGTTGCTTGAGGAGCATGTACAGTGTTAGTCTTACACCATGATGCCTTGTGCAGAAACTCATCAGCTCTTAAAACCTTCACATGCTTACATCCTTGGCCCATTCCTGTATCCCTGTGCCTGCAACGCCCATAGATATTTCAGATTCTGTGAGAGATGCATATAATATTAGACCTAATATAATACACTTCGGAAGATGTGCCAGGCATCGCAACCAAATATGAGAGGGGAATTGGCATTAACTACGAATATTTGTGTCTTATTGGGTGATGCCTGGGGGTACCCGAACCACTTGTGCCAGAAAACAAACAGCAGGCACCCTTGCACACTTTCAAATTCATTCTATAACTTTCCCCATAGAAAAGGACAATATGTTGCCAATCTCAAATGGTATGTATTTACTGTCATTTTAATATTATTTTTATTTAGTAGATGAGGAGGTAAAATTATGAGAAATTCAATAAATTGTTCATTGTCCTATCAGGGCTCGGATAAAAGCTGATACCCTTTCTGGGAGGGTTTAGAATCACTTTTATTTCCTTGGATCCTGAATGTGTCTCATTCTCTATGGAACAGGTTAAAATCCAGCTACTCGCAGCCCTAGGGTTTGTTTTGTTGCATATTAACATGAACAGACCTCAGTCCTTCAGACAGATATTTTGATGTGTTTCCTCCTAAGTCTCTGCCTTATTATTTCTGGGAGGGTTTAAAAGCATTTAAGATAATACACAGAGGTCTTTTCCATTACTAATATCTAAAATTCTGTGAGTACAGCTTAAAACCAAGCACTGCTTGGTTTTACATTTCCATAATAGAATTTGTTATGAGCAATATAATTTCAGTTACTTATCCCAGTATTCTTTACATCAGGAATTGTAGCTATGAAGGAGACTGGAGCACATGGGATGACCCCAGTTTGGCAACTACATCTCAGTTCTTGAACTCAAAAAGGTTTTGCTACATTCCATCCAGCTCCATTAATACTGCATTTTTACTATCTCCTTTTAATGTTTTAAATTCAGGTGCTTCTAGTCTTTCCATGCTCCAGGAAAACAAGCAGAAGTGCTTCTTGTTGCTAGAATTTGGCACAAGGTCCTTAGGTCTGGAAAGGATTTATACAAATGTACGCACATGCATGCACACACGCACACACATTTATATGTACAGCATAATTTTTTTTAAGCTGCTTTTTAAATTATAGGAGTACTGAAACACACAGAAAAGGTTGAGGCTTTGGACACTTTCTACGCATCTATTAAACAAACATGCTTTTTGGTCTTAAAGCTCAATTTTTGCAGGCCTTGCTCTAGATTGTGCCATATCTTTTTGGAAGGCTTTGAGAAGCTGAAGTTTGCAAAGCAGCTACTGTACATGCTGCAAAACTGCTGTTTATAGAATCTGTATGCATTTTTACTTATGAGTACATGCAATTTGTGTATATTTTTTAAAACTTTTTTTTAATGTGTGCCTTTCAGTATTTGTATGTTTTCATTAGGGCTGAAACCCTCTGATTGATAGCATGAATTTAAAGTAAGACTATAAAGACATGTCTACGAGATGTACTCAGTTGTAATGAACCAGCAATAATGGGTAATTGAAAACAAATCTGGTTATGTGTTTAAGAAATTCACCAATAATTCACGTTTTTAAATAGATTTTTTTTCACATTTTTGCATGCAACATAGAACAGAGATAGTAGTGATTTTTTCATTACTTTTAACACAAAACTTACAGGAAATGAAAAGGGAGTTGTAGGTATTGGAACAGAAAAAGCAACTAATGACAGTTTTTCAGAGCTAATTTTCAGTGATATCCTTGTGTTTTTTAGTGGATTTAAGCTCAGTCCTTAATGTTACTTTAAGAGTTTTTGTATGGTCTACTGTATGCACAAATAAATGAAAGACTGCTTTTGGTCTATGAGATTATTTTGCTTGGCATTCAACTTTTAATACTCCTTGATAATTATTATAATGTTGCTTGTTCATAGACCTCCTTTACAGGCTTTACAGTTGATTTATGCAAATGTATCAATCAGTGTCATTCAGTGATTTCAAAAGGATATAATAGAAATGATCATTCAAGCTAGTATTTGCAAATACTTTTTTTAAAAAAAGGAAATACAAACATAAAAATAATTTAAAAGATACTTTTTGTTTGGCATGTCAGTGACGGACAGTATTAACAGCTTTATTTCTTTAGCTAGTCAAATTATAGTCATAATTTTCTGTCTGGTACCCACAAACTTTATTTCTTTTATAGTGTTTCATTTAATGGTCTCTCTTGTACTCTACAGGGTTTAGTTTGATGGAGGAAATAATTATAATTTTAACTGGTCTGTTCCATCGAGATTTAAGTGGACTGTATTGTGTAGCTCTCTTTGTACATTACAATGCAATTTATAGTGATACAAAGTACATTAAAACACTTTACAGAGTTGAGGACAGCTACTGTCCTACAAGCAGAAAGTGGAGGAAAGGCTGTGTGGAGATGGAGGGAAGAAAAAAGGAAGCAGACCTGACATTTTAAAAGCCATAAAGAGGCAGGTGAGGGTCCTTGCAGGCTGGTTATTGTAAGGGGAAAATAGAAGATGCAGAAATGGAGGGGAAGGCAAGTAGGATTTGTACCAGTACAATACATGCCATGGTATGTTATTTTAATTGCTGCACTCAGATGAACTGCAAACAGTGTTGGTCACAGAGCCATAGATTTACACTCCTTTTCCTCTTGTTGCCTCAAGCTTTAAGTTGCAATGAAAACGATGGTGACCACCTGGATAGAGACCAGCAATACCCCAGCAATCAGAAAACAAAGCGTATGAGGACATCATTCAAACACCACCAGTTGCGGACAATGAAGTCATACTTTGCTATTAACCACAATCCCGATGCCAAGGACTTGAAACAGCTAGCTCAGAAAACTGGCCTGACCAAAAGAGTTCTTCAGGTAAGAAGAACAGTCTTCTGCTTTGAAAAGTAAACAAAATACCAATTTTACATTTAGAATGCCATGGATTTTGCTGATTTTCCAGCTTTTCTTAATTGTTCTTACCTTCTGTGAGACCAGTTAAATCCTAGAAAGTATAAGAAAAGTTATTTCATTTCAGTGTCCCAAAAGCAGATCACTTGGGTTTTAATTTTAATGACAGTTGTGAAGGTTTAGGGCCCTGCTTGTTTTCCTGTAGTTAGTTAATTCTGGTGCATGTTTTACCTTCTAATCTGCTGTAAGAAAAAGTGAATTATTTTAGTTAGTGCGTTCACTGTAAACAGAGAGCTCTTAATTTAGAAATTACTGTGAATGTTTACCTTTATAAGAAATTAATTAGCACTTTGAATTTGTTTTATCAGGACAAGGAGGATATCTTTTCTTTCATAATTGAAGTGGACTTAAATTTAATTTTTCAAAGATTAATTTTTTATTCATAGTTTAGTAACAGAATGAAAGGAGACTGCATTTTAAAAGTACTTTTTCTCTGAAAGCTGGATTTTTCTTGCTTCACGGATATACACTCCGTTCGAACTATTATGGAAAGCAAAGGTGAGAATATTAGTTGATTCAGCTCTATTTGAATTTATAGTTCTGATTCAAGAAGTCATTTTTAATGGGCGCTTATCCAAATAGCTATCCCTAGAGATCAGTTTGGACATATAGGAGCCATGGCATTCCAGGTTCTATTGCTGAAATTTTTAAATGGGTCTTCATTGTAGAAAAATGCTTTTTGAGCTTCATAGAGACAGGTAGGGCTTAGAGACAGACTCCTGGGAAAACATTGTGGACAGTTCTCGCAAATTCATAGGCAAGTGGAGGGCAGCAGACAAAAAATATTGAGAAAAACTGAATTCACTGGAGAGACTCTGGACCTTGCAGTGTTAATACCTAAAGAAGGAATAAAGGTTTTGTAGGCTTCCCCATAAAAACTACTAATGAAAAACCGTACGTAATTACTACTCTTGGCTACGTTCTCCATAGCTGGATTTTTTTTTTTTTGTTTTGTTTTATGAGGTCGATTTTTGGTGGTGGAACAGATTCCTCCAATACAACTAGTGCACATCCTAACACTTGGTGTAGTGTCTCTGATAGCAGCTTTCCTTTATCCATGCACATGGGCAAAATAATTCACTGCATTCATCTATCCTTGTTTTGACATGTCTTTATTTTATCCTCAGAGTTTAGACACTCCAGTAATTCTGTCCATTACAGTGCACTCACACCTGAATTATCTGAGAAATTTCACATAGTGCATGAAGAAATGAGATCAGTATCTAGAAAGTGTCTTTTTGATCATCTTTCTGTTCTCTCTCCTCACTCCACACCAACCTGACTTCCATCTCTCTCTTCTTTCACCTAATGGGTCTTTCCTTCCATCTTTTTTCCAAGTTACTGTCTTTGTTTCTTCCTGCCTTTTCAGAATGTATTTCCTTTTCTCCCAAATTGGACTCTGTGTCTCCATTAAACTTCAGTTCCTCTTTCTGTTTCTTCATTGCTTCTGTTTCCACCCTAAACATATCACATCTTGCAGTTTTATGGTGCTTAGTGCTTCCACTTTGTTGTGGCAGACCCTTACAATTCCACTAAACTTTTGTTATTGTTTTGGTGATTTATGTTTCACTTCTTTTACTTTCACAGTTAAATAGTCCTTTATGTCTGGGCTCCTTTAGCTCAGGAGTGGTGGAAGGTAATAGTTGGTGAGGATTGCACCCAGAGGAAGATGCTGTTGGAGGCAGTTCAAGAAAACGACTCAGAGTGATACTTTGTCTCGGATTGCCTGAGTTTTCCAGTCTGCTATGAGCACCCTGTACTCCATACTCTTGGACTTTTTGTTTGAACCTTAATTTGGGCCAGGAGAAAACAAACTTGTTTTTTTTGATTTTAGAACCTTTGTGCCCAGTTGGTTTATCTTTAACCTGTGAGAGGCAATTTTTCAAACACTGAAGTTCACCTGTGTGAGTTTCAGGGTTGCTCTTTGCTAGGGATAACTCTTCATGATGTTGGTTACTGATACAGTGTCACTTGTTAATTCTTTTGAGTCAGAAAGGTTGGCATTCTGGCTGTGTCACTTACTGAACGCGAAGTAATTCACCGACACTATTGATCTAAACAAGCATCATTAGTATTAGCCTGTCTTACATACTGAAGGTACATGGACTCCCAGATGTGCATGCACACTTGCCAGTAGCAAGAAATCTTCCACATCCCCTATGTTGTTACTAGGCGTGTTTGTAAGCTGTTGTATTTTCTGTATGTTCAGATCTCAGTTCAGCTGATGAAGGATCGTGGCTCTTTGTTTATCATTAGCAGAATATATTTTAATAGAAAACGCAAGGCAGCAGATCAAGAGAAACAGGGTCTCTTGTTCTGAAACCAGTGTACTTCCTAAACACATGTGGTAGAGTTCCTAGTGATTTAGGAAACAGCTGTAGTGCCTTTACTATATAGACAGTCCTACATACCACATTACAAGGGTACTTTGTCAATGAGCAGAGAATTTGACCATATTCTTATCGATCTGTGATAACGGATTCGGAAGACCTGACTTCTGTCTTTGCTTTATATACAATTAGCCATCAGCTATCCATGTTCAGAAATGGAATGGCATGGGAATGTAACATACTGCTTCATAAATTACATTCCCTTCAGTGGCTTTGTAATGCAAACTATTTTCTGTAAGTAGCCACATTAGAATCACAGTAAGCATATTTATATTTTTAACCCCTATTTTATTTATTTTCATTCCAATTTAGCTTTATATTTGTGATTCAATTCATATACCTCTTGTACAGCAGCTGGGGAACACAAGCCCGTTACTGTAAGCTATCATTCATAATTGAAGTGACCAGCTAAATGTGAGCTAACTGGCATACCAGCTAAATGTGAGCTAACTGGCATAAATATGCCTCTTTTGGGAATGGATCTTTCTTTTTGTGAGTTTAGATAGGGAAGGTGGAAGTAGATAGCCCTAAGAAGATGCAGTTTCCTAGCTATGGGTATGTACCTCTTCTCTCCCCAGGAGTCTGGAATATGATTTTCCATGGCAAAAGCAGGTTAGGAACACAGAGTGTTATTTTTCAGTGGGTGTCTTGTACACTGCTTATTCTTTCTTGAATCACTCCCCAGTAAAAGTTGCTATGAAAACCCTACAAAGATTACTGCATTCATTTGGACTTTTGTAATTCAGCTTCCAGTAGTCAACAAGCATGAAAATTTTCACAATCACGCATGGGTACCCTGTGCTACCTTTTGGTGTAGGTTTGCTTTAGGCTAGCATCCTGCAGACTCTTTACCAAGCCTCCATTCATAAAATACCCCATAGTTTCCCTTTAACTGTGTGTTTACTAATTACAACAGAGTAATCAAAGTGTGTGTGCAATGAGTGAACGTAGTTTGCTTTGTGGTGCAACATCCTTTACATTTTTGTTTCTCCACTTACTAGTTAGTAAAATTCAGTCTCCAGGTAGCTGTGTGGATGAGCAAAATTGTGTTTAAAAATTTGTTTCTAGCAGAAGCTATTCATACAACTAATATATAACAGTTGCAAGAACAGAGGTGCTACAAACAAGAAAATAAAGTTTTCTAAAGTGATTAGATTATCTCATTCACTGCAGTATCCAAATCCTTTGCAATACTTAGCATATTTATTTTCAATACTTCCCTACCTAAGGGAGATGTTATTTTATTCTTCTTTTACTTAATGGGCATAAAGGGTTAGCTGCACAGAACACTGAAGAGGTAGTATAATATTTTAACTGCAGTAAATATTACTCTTGCCTAGCTGCAGAGTTGCCCAGCTACAGGTATACAGCCCCACTAACCAGGATGTGGTAGCATCAGTGGTGGGTCTCACAGCTGCTTTTATTTTTCAGTGGAAGTTTTGGTCCATATTTTCCCCTTTGATTTGAAACAGCTCAGCCTTATAATGATAGAGTTGGACAGAAAAACACTAAATACTTACCAATGATTTTGTTTATTCCTTAGTACTGAAGACCAGATTCCTAATTGTGTAATTGATGTGAGATAGGTCCTTCTGGAACAATTCTTTCAGTTACATATGTTTAGGTTATTATTTCTTTACTTTACTGTAGTACCACTACAGGTGCAGGGCCTGAATTGCCGATGTGAGCACACAGCGCTGCCATTCTGCATGGGCAGCTCCAACTTGCCAGCTCTTACACGCTACTTTGCACAGCTCTGAGTAATGACACAGGGCAGTAGAGAAGCAGGCCTACATTCCTACAGTTCAGAAAAGAATAGTTTTAATTCTTTAATTACGCTTCAATGTGAAATCTTTGCTGAGTACTGTCATATCTTAATCACATACCAGAATATAACCATCGCGATGCTTTTGTTATCCCTTTCTATCATAAGACAAGTTTTTTTCAGAATTTCAGTGAACACATATGTAGATGTCTTTTCAATAATAGTATGAATATTTATTATTGGACAATGTTAAAGAGCTTTATAACCATTAGCTGATTAACCTTGACAATACCTCAGTGAGGAAGAAAGTGAAAGTAGTCATATAGTCTCTATTTTTTAATATTATGTACGAGATTATGTAGTATTTTCTGTGTCTAGCATGAATTACCACTATTAAGGAGAGAATGAGCCATGTTACAAGTGCCGCTCCTGAAAGCAGCATGAATGGCCATTGGTAAGGGCATCTGAGCACAGGTTTTCATATGTAATAGAAGATAAAGGGGAATACATAAACATCAGTATTTTTGCTCACTTTTCTTTACACACTACGTGTTTCAAATCACAAACAGAAAAAATACCATAGAGTCTCTTGCCCTGTTAAGGTTAAGGAGCAGTTGGATGTTTAGGAACAATGTAAATACACAAAATAGTTATGATGGCTTCTACGGTTTTATACACTTCAAACAAGAAAATTGTTTTGTGACTAGGAATGGAAATGTTACTTACATTTGGGACTACTGCATATATAAATATGGATATTTTTAATGAACGTAAGTATGAAGTTACACAGAAATATGTGTATATGCAACTGGACTAGTGGTTTTGCCTGTTCTGTTTCCATAACTATGGTATACGTACATATCAACAGTGGCAGTGTCTAAACTTCTATTTCACCTTCATATGTATTATCCTTTTTACAATTGCTAGAAGGTACATTAAAAAAAAACAACCCCAAATTACTTTGTGGGACAAATATAAATTATCTCTTCCTGAAAGGTAAAAAAATCACATAAATGTTCAAATTGCTGCTTTTCACCATTCCTAACTAGTTAGCGATTGAGACTTTGCAGCTTGAGTGACCAGAACAAACTGATTCGCTTCACTTGCATCCCCTGCACACGAGGCTCCTTGCCTTGCTCAGAACCCTGCGCACACTTCTGTGCCTCCTGCCTTGCGTGGCTCTGAATGAAGAGTCACAGGAGAGGACGCTGGTTGTGAACGTGTCAGGCAAAAATATCACACTTAGGTTTGCCCCATTTTGACCACAGTGCTGGTCTTTAACGGGTTTACCACTATAATGGACTGTGTTATCAAATCTTGAGTATATTTTTACCCGTGCTAGTTTAGGAGAAGATTTTTGTTTTCCTGCCATATATGAAAGTGAAAAATAGCCTTTAAACTAAGTGTTTTAACAAAGGGAATGCCAACATAAACTGTTTTAAAACTCTAAGCTTTCAGAAACAAGGACCTGTAGGGATGGCCATGTATGCATGGCCCACGAATGCAGCTCCTACAGCCACTGCTGGAATTTGCACATGAGGGTTATTTCCTTGTGGCATTCTCTGGAGAGAGTCTGAGAGGGAGGATGTGCACCTTGGAGACCCTCGGTTGGCCGAGAAAGCTTTCCAGAGATAAAGAAAGAGGGCTCAATAGGAGGAATTTTGGGCTGGAGCATCTATAGATGAGAAGAAACCCAGTTAGAGGAAAACCAGCTGAGACATGTTCGTCAGTCCTAGCTGCGGCTGGAAGCTGAGGGTGCCCACAGAACACCTCACAGGACTGCTTGCGTTACGCGTCGCTCCTGGTTAGTGGCCTGGCTTAAAGCGGATGCTATGGTGGGACCATGCTGCTTTGGAGTTAGAGGTCAGCACTTCCGTATGGGTTGGTGTGGCCTCGTGAGTTCCGTGCACCCAGTTTCCCTGCACAGGCCACAAAGGAGAGATCTGGTGGAGGTATTGTAGGGCTATGCAGATCCTTTCACTCACTTGGTTCCTTTCTCCGACAGATACAGAGATGATGAGGCTCATTGCATCTGGAATGGAAAGACTCGGTCCTATTCCTTATAGCAGGTCAACATGAGGACAGTAGGATCAAGATTGAGTCCATTGTAAAGGATGTAACAATGACAGGCCTTCTGATAAATAAGCATAGTGAAATTTCACCTAGTTTGTAGTAGTAAAGTTACCTGGTATCAACAGATATATAGGCTGAACACAGGGTATTTAATGACGTTTTCAAATTCGGTTGAAGTAATATGCTGTACCTGGGTTTCATGCAAGTTTCACAAATACATTTTATTTTATCTATTCTCATATAGGTCAGAAAAATACTTTATCTTTAAACAAATCCTGCAGTCAGTGGAAACCATTATTAACTTGGACATAAATACTGAAGTTTAACTGAGAAAGATGAAGCCTTGCTTTTGTCCTTCACTCATAAATAATAATCAAATAAAACAAGAAGTAACAATCTTGGGAAAATTTCTGTATGTGGATATAATTTCTACTGAAATGACAGTTTTCAATGCAATGTGGGTCTTTAATACCACTCAAGATTCTTTTCCCAACATCATTCCAGTACTGAAAACATTTGAAAAAGGAGACTGGCATAGGTGAAGGGAGCTAAAGTGTTTGAGAAAGAGGAGTAAGAGATGAGTAAGAAAGAGGGGCAGTCCTTTTAGAAAAGTGAGACCAATGCAGACAATGAGACATCGGGAAGTTCCTGGGAGAGCTCTCAGGGCCTGCAGAAGGGCAGGTGCTGTGGTCTGGGTCACCAGCTGCTTACGATGGGAGATAGACTTGAGATACAAGGGTGCCGAAACTCATTATTTTATATTCTTCAGATGCTTGATGTCTGCCCCATCCAGACAAATACTTCTGGGATTGAGGGCAATCGAGGATTCATGCAGGCTGCCAAATTTCTAAGCATCTTTATACATAGCCTGAATGGAAGGACTCCCCTCCTCCATCCTTAGTCCACTCCTGTCCCAGGCAGACTGTTTATACAGGATTGCAGAAGAGGGAAAGAGGAAAGCTTAACAGGCATGCAGAGGACACTTCACATGACCGGGGCTACTTTTCTAACATGTTACCAGTAAAAACATCTTCCCCAATTCAAGCATTGGTGAATTTGTGAGTATGCTTTTGCTTTTCTAAACACTGCAGCTCTTTAAATGCTACCCTGTTATATTAAACTATTTCAGGTTTGGTTTCAAAATGCTCGAGCCAAATTCAGACGGAACCTCTTACGTCAAGAAAACACAGGGGTGGATAAGACTTCAGACTCAACACTCCAAGCAGGGACCCCATCAGGTCCTGCCTCAGAAATATCCAATGCCTCCATGAGTCCATCCAGCACTCCTACTACCTTAACGGACTTGACTAATCCTACTATGCCTACTGTGACATCTGTCTTGACATCAGTGCCCGGAAGTCTTGAGGTTCATGAATCTCGAAGTCCTTCACAGACAACTCTTACAAATCTTTTCTGATGACTCTTTCTTAATAATTTCTTTAAAAAAGAAATTATTCTTAGCTGAAATTCCAAGTGTATTTTAATAGAGGCTTTGAGCAACTGACTAACCACAATTAGGATGTCTCCTAAAAAAACAGAAGGAAAAGTAGTGTTCTGGTATTACGGAGTATGGACTGAAGAATAACTTGGAAGATCTATTGCAACACAACATTTGTGTAACTGTACAGTTTTGTGGACTGAGCAAGGGAAACAGCAATTAATTTAAGTTGGCTAAAGCTTCTGTATTTTCAAAGACTGCCATGTGCCTTATATACTGTTTTATCTACATTCTTTGGATTCCATGTCCACTTCTCTCTTTTTCTCTCTGTATATTTATGACCAGGGCAAAAATGTTAAGAGTTTGTTACTTTGAATAGTCCTAAGCCTTTCATCAGTTGCTTTGTTGTTTTAGAATTTTAAGGTCGAAGTCTGTTCGAATACCAGAATTTGTAAAATCTAACCAGTAATAAAACCACTTATGGAAACTACTTGGTAATGGCTGCAGTTACATTTAACATTAGTGTCACAGTCAAGGTAGGCTGATTGTATTTAAAAGGATTAGAAAACTGCACTGCAAACACAGTATCTGCCTAGGATAAACTCTAAATATGATGTATGCATTCCTCCTGTTCCTGAAGTATGTATGGGTGAGAAATCCAGCGTGTACAACAGTCTAGGTATCTTCATTGTAGAGAAATAAATAACTGTTAGTTGCAGGTAGAACCTATCAGATAATGTTAAAATTCAAACAGAAAAACTATGCTTAATTTTGTTGCATGAAAGAAACTTGACTTCAGCTAGCATTTATGAAAACAATCTTGCTTTTGTGCAAGAGGAAGCTTGTTCCATTTCATGGAGGAGGCAAACGGGGTATCCGACAGCTGTGTGGCCACAATCAGTCAGTCTGTTACAGAGGTGGACACTGAGCAATGTTTTCCCTAGGAAAAAGACAGAAGTATTTCAGGTTATTTTACAACACTGGTGGGCAAAATCGAGGCAAAATTATGTTTTATAAAGTCACAGCCTTACATTTTTTGTAATGCTTTGAAGGAATAAAAAGCCAAGGAAGAATATGATACTATCAATACTAAGCAAAGTGGTTATTCCTTTAATGAATATGGACTTTTCAATACAATTTCATTCCTTCTCCCCCAAAAATCTGTGCAGAATATAACTCATATTTTGAGGGGTTTTTTCCCTATTGTTTTTAAAGATGCTTTTCCGTAATTAAAGAAATACCTCAACAAATTTTAAATATGTATAGGAACAAGTATACACTATGCTGTTTGCCCAGTAGTTTTATAGATTTTGAGTGGTACATAAGATGCATATGGTTGTTCCTTTTCAACCCTGTTACAATCAGTTTATTTCAGTCAAATGTTAGGTTCTGTGTGGCTAGCGCTCGAAAACTAATCCGTCATTCCCATGGATCAAAATTGCTAAAAGATTATTCCAAATAAGCAGCAAGATAAGTGCCAAGATTCATGTTCTTTGCCCTTTCAGTGCATTGAAGATTATTTAGTAGGCCAGACACTTTGGTAACTATGTTTTGGGTTTAAAAGTGCTATATTTATTCGGCTTTCTCAGATGAAATTTGCCATTCTTGTACAAGCCAAATTCCTATTGAGATCAGTGACAGATCTCGGAGCATGAGGACTGTGGGATAGAAATGCTGACATAATTAGGTCATTTATTAACCTTTTTTACACTTCAGCTTAAAAAAACCCACAGGTGAGTTATCTGAAAAGCCAGAGAGTCCTAAAAATGTCCTAACTAGCTAAGATCTGGGGAAGGGATTACATTCTGGTCACTAAAACCAATAGGCTAGCATAGCTCACTAAGTTTATGCATAATGATGAAACATTTAAAAAGATAATTTGGGTTGAATTAATAACGGCTACAGGTTTGGCCAAGACATTTTTCTTTATAAAATACATGTCTAATAAAGGAATTGTGCTGGTTAGTGCACTGTAAAAGAGTACATATCTGCCTTTCAAAGATACTCGGGCACAGAGATTCTGCTGTATGTAATGTTTTGTTCATTGTCAATTACCTTGGAGATTTTATTTTTTGTTTTTACATGCTTAGCTGGATCTTTTCTTGATTTAAAAGGCAATGTTGGTCCACTGTTAAATGGATACAGCCCATAATTATAAACCCCGTGTATTAAATTGTAAACAGTTTTAAAAAGCTGAATCCTGAATTCTTAAGTGTTACGGCAAATGTAGCGGATAACAATTCAATTGGTTCTTTAAAACGGCAGTGCTATTATTTGTGATCTTGTATTTTAACTACCTGAATCCACGTGGATGGAAATACATTTCAAATCTATTCTCAATATTGCCTTTTCAAATAACTGACATTTATGAAGGGGAATACTCTCGTGTTAATCTTATCTAAAACCTATAAGAGACAATTAGAGAAATTGTCTGGTTTAATCAAATCAGGGATTTTTGCATATAAATAAGAGACAATATTCTATGTAGGGTCTTTATGTAGGTGCATTAGGATTCACTCACTGGCTCCAATGACCTATGTTGTCCCCATGATTGTTTCAATCCTGTGGTATTGTTTGGTTGTTTAGAGCTTGTTGGTTTTGAATGCTGTACATTTTTTTACTACTGCAATCCTAATGTTTCTTCACATACTTGTACAGTTCCACATTTGATGTATTAGTCTGAAATTCTGTTAAAAACATGAACAAAAATGGAAATGATATTTCTTTGGAAGTGTATTTTTACTGTATATCTAATTTGAACTAGTTGAACATACTTCTTTACATTTTGCATGATAGGTGTGTAGTTCATTTTTTAAATATGAAAGAGACTTAAGAGTAACTTAGAATGAGAATATAATGAAACCTATACAAATATGGAAAATACATACAATGATTTGCTACTTTTTGACTCAAGAAACTTTTTGAAATACATTTTACCTAGTTTATTTAAGATAATGCAGACATTCTGTCTTTGAGTTCGTACATACTACAGAATATAAAAGGGGATACATGTTATAAAAACTTTCAAGTCACCTTGGTACCCAGCAGCACACTGGATAGTTCTTGTCAAGCAAAGAGAAAGGATATTTGATTTTAAGAATGATGAATAAATATAGTTTGATCTACAGTAGAGAGGGACAGCATTACTGTCAGCGATATGTAATCACAACTTACAATTTACTGACACTATTAATAGCTACCTTTCACAAAACTTATTTTTCATTCAAATAAGTTTGGGAAGAGGAGGCTAAAGATCATTAAACTAATGAAGAAGCTGAATGCCTGCCCTGGAGGCAAAAGTCAATTTATCAAATATACTATGGATGGAGAGAGTGCCTCCAGGATATTTTGGTTTCCAAACTATCTTTTCTTTCTAGCTGTTACGAAAAAACATATTTAGAGCACTTTCCTATAACTGTTTGTTATTTTTTGTCTGTTGGAAGGTAAAGGCTAAAGCTTAGACACCTGTAAAAAAAGCCTTTGTCTAAAGGAAAAGGAGAAAAAACCCCACAAATGAAAACAAGACTCAGGCTTTGTACTCAGGCACAATGATAGAGACATCCAGGTGACTAAAAGAACTTCCATGTGTACATGCTTCTGGTCTTCACAGTGACTTAATAATGGTTGGAAGGAGAGATTTTAATTGAAAGGAGGTGAATTATGATTTTTTTTTTTTTTTTTTACTTCAGAAAGCAGGACTAATTACATAACTCTGTTGCTCTTTTCTAAAATGAAATTTGATATGTCACCGTTAGAAAGGGTCACAGCATCAAATATAGCGTGAAGAGATAAGCCTACACATTTTAAAGAAGGTCTTTTTGCCCCTTTTCTTTTCTTTCTATCTTTTTAACCCTGGTTCTTCTCCAGGACGCATCACAAACTGCTGGCAATAGGCTCAGTTTGATGAAGCGTAGATCATCTTCCTGCCACACAGTTTGTATCCTCCTGCTTACACGGTCTCCTCATACTGACGCTGGCAAACACTGCTCATTTACCTTACACAGTCCGACTGCCCACAGCTGCCACGGCGTGAATCCTCCAACCAGCCGAACGCTTCAGGGGAGTTTTTTCCTACGTCTGCAGGAATTTATCCCTTCTGAATAAGGAGGATTTAAACTATTCCTGGTAGCAATTAATTTGTAGCTAAAATAATGATCTGGAAAATGGATGGCCTGTGCATTTCTGAGATCACTTTTTTTGACCTGTGTTTGAAAAGGCTACAGGTGAAATATATGTGCAACGTGTCCAGTTCACATTAACAGCCAGGGTTTGGGTGGGTGTGAAATGCTTCTGCATCCCCTGTTTGGTGCATACAGTTATGCAGTTGCCAGTGATCTGCATTTCTGCTTTCCACAGTTATAGTATCACACCTCCCTTTCCAGACCTTCAAGTCCTTTTGTCCTGTGAGTGAGCTGATTGGAATTCTGCTTAATCCTATACTTCAAATAATTTTGCCTAAGTCTGCAGTACCTTTGCTTAAAAAACTAAGTATAACAAACCACAAACATTGCTCGCACCCTCCTGTACCTTGCATTTAAGGCTGCTCAGGGTCTCCAGTACGATGCACCCCCACCCCCGCAAGCAGCAGGGGCTATACAGATTGTGGTCTGTTCTCATTCTAATTAAAGAGAAGCAAAGGAATAAATACTAGATTCTTGATCTGCAGTGAATAAAAATGTGTTTTAAGAGTATCTTAGGACTGGCAAATCACTATATGGAGGGAATAAAGAGGGTGTGTTTTTGACACGCAGAAGCTGCTGTGGTTATGAAGACAAGCAGCAAAGCAGCTGGACTCCCAGTGCTCCTGTTCTCACTTCCATAAGTGGAGAGACGGTCTTTAGTTCATTGCAGGCTGTAGCTGGGATGCTTACAGTGATGTGGAACGTGAAGAATCATGTTGACTCTGTCATAACATTAGGTGAGTTATCAGTAATTTCTCTGAAAAATCCCTGGGGGAAGATGGCCGCATGGGGTAGCAGTGATGCCTTTTGCCAGTAAAGAATGCTGCTAATGACGCGCTTGTGCCCTCGCTCTGCTGCTAGGAAGGCATCTTCATGGCCTTCGTGTGCTTGATGTGGTAAACCTTCCTGGAAATGGTCAGTAAGCAAGCTGACCACCTGGGGAGCAGCAGAGAAACTAATGCACATTTGCAATTAACTGTAATAATGTATAATTGTAATCAATACCCATGTCTCATTTTGCTAACATTTATTATTTTGTAAGCTACCTCCAAAGTCAGTCTTGTAGCATTTGGGGTGTTACAGAGTCAGTTTTAGGTTCTTTTACTGAGGGTAGCTTTGGCTTTGTGTCATGAATGGGACTTAAGTATTGAGTTGCATCAGCCATCACATATTGCTATCTGTAGTTACAAAAGCATCAGATGCGAAGGCAGTCATAGAGAAGGGTACCTCTTTGGCTGGGTTCGGCTGCAGACTGTTCCCAGGGAGCGTTCGCTCTGTGGGGAGTGACATGCAGCCGGGGTGAGCTTACGCTGTCGCCATTGGGTCCAGGTTTTGCCATGGGAATCAAATCCGGCCACACGCGGCAGTGAGCAGACACCCAAATTAATTGCTTCCAGCATGCATGTTTGCCATGTTTAGGGAGAGAGAACCCAGCCTCAAAAATTATTTCCACTGAAGCAGCAAATACTGACAAGCCTAGCAGATAGAAATTTATACTACCACTGTTTCTGCTACAATTGTACTCTCCCCCCTAACCTTTTATACTAATTAAACATGTGTTTCTTCTCACCATTCAGCCTGGTAAAAAAAGAGTTGTGCTGGATCAGGGCCATGAATGACATTTATCAATTTGCCAATTTTTTTTTTTCCAAAGGACTAGATAAAAAGATGTACTGGGAATTTAATGGATTTCTGATCAGATTATTATGATGTCGGCAGTTCTTTCTAGCCTAACAAGATTTTTGTAGCAACAAAGGTCAGCAAATATTTTTGGGGTTTTGTTTTGAGCAAAGCATAGTACTTAAAATATCCAACCTGCTGACAGTAAATTCAGACCTTGCAATATAATTCAGCATGCTAATGCGTAACACTGTGCTAATTATAATTATTTCTGGTGAATACCACTTCTGTAGAAGTTCTTATTTTGTTAAAAAAAATCCCTGTAAAAAGGCACGGCTCCACATATATATTTACACAGCTTGTTTATGTGCCACTGTATCAGTTTATCAGATTGTAAATTTCCACACTTAACAGGAATTTATTTTTTTGCAATCTCTAGAAAAAAACGAAATAATAAAAAAATTTAAAAATTAAAGAGGGAAACCTATTCTAGCCACTGTATAATTTTGCCCAGTGCCTAAGGAGGGTGGTGGTGGTGGAAAAGTAACAGCTAAAACAAGAGGGACACAAATATTTGGAAAGTGTTATGCAATTCTTTGCTGACCTGGTTTAATTATCAGCAATGACTTTTTCCAGGTGCCTACAGATTACTGGGTAATTAGTGTTAGGAAGCCACAGTGAATCTGCAGCATGCAAACACAGAAACAACCATGTATTCTTCTTGCAATGACACAAAACTACACAGGCTGTTATCCATCCACTGCACAGTAATTACCATGTAATTTAATATTCCTTGGTTATTATTCAAAAACAGTGAGAAGATACTCCTGCTTCGGTAATTTAAAGTGTTCCTAGGAAAGGGTTTTGATTTTCCATGAACGTATTGGTCCAATAAAGAGTAACAATGATAAGGAGCTCTAAACCATGTATTATTTGTGTTGGTTGAAACCTTTGCTAGATGGCTAGGGACAATTTCTTCCCTACATAGAGCTAACAAACTGAATTCTCCCAGTGGCTCTCCATGTATAGATCTGATGGATCTCACTGCCTCTCCTTAATGACTAAAGAAGAAATGAGCCCAAGAGGCCCAGTTATGTTCTTACCAGCTCTGCTGCTGGTACAGTTACAAGATAAATCTGGTGGCGGTGGCGTACCTCGTTTGACCGAATGCCCCTGGCCCGCAGCCATTGTGCTCCTGGAGCTACCCAGCAGCTCTGGTAGCTCCACCGTAGCACGTCACACCTTCAAAATACTGTTCAGACCAGGTTTTTGCCTAACTGACACCACACGCAGCCATGGGTCCATCTGCTTAACCCTGGCATGTGGGAAGCACAGACGTGAGATCAAGGTGGACAGGTTTCAGCCTTTTTTTTCTGATTACAGCCTCCAGCCTACAGAAATTGCTTTTCCACCATTTCATTTGCCTTCTCATCATTTCCACATGTTTGATCACTCATTTTTTGCTGTTCTTCTTCTGGAAATGAAGACCAACAAAAGAAATACTCAGTAATATGGCTTTGCAGGCTGTGATTGAGCAAGAAGCTGATGCCAAGCTGGTCTGGGCCAGGACTCTGGGAACGCAGGGAAGAACCGTCACCCACAGAGAGATAAGAGGGCAAACAGGTGGCAGGTGCCCAGAGACATCTCACCTCTTGCACCCAGAGGTTCTGAGAATTTGTTCAGGGTTGTATGAAACTTTCTGAGGCAGAAGAACACTTTATTTATCATTGCTCTCCTAATTATTCTAGACAGGCAGTTTCAGCTTTTTCATACTGTAGCTTCCCCGAATGCTTTCTGCTGAGTGCAGACTGTTGTCTGGTGGATTTAACCCTGCTGACCACAGACTTACCTTTATTAGTTCACATGCACGGATCCCTTAGAAGTAGCTCAAAAGCTTTTATACCCATTTTTGTTACCGTATGATCTGGCCGTTTCTGGAGAAGCCGGCAGACAAGCGTGAGCTGCACGTGGACTCGGGAGACAAGACGTTTCACACCCATGAGCTTGTGCTGCTCTTTGAAAGGAGGATCTTCCCCTCCAGCACTGTCTGCAGTGCTCACTTTCATCTGGGCAGGGTTTGTAAGAGAATTCTTAGAACGGGCTGCTGCCCTGGCCAGCTGCTGATGCCTCCTGGAGCTGATATTATGCTTAAAGAAATCAATCATGGATGTTCCTACCATCTCTTTCAGTCAACACTAATTAATACAGACCCAGACTTTCTCCGTTTCATATACATTGACTCCTAACAGTTCACTCAATGTGCTAAATGACAGCAGAAGTTACACTGCAGCCACTGTCATTCGTGTTACAGAAATAAGCCCAACCACACACACCCTGAAAGGCTTTTTTAAAGTAACGAAGGCCATTTGTGGCCTTCATTTATCTTTCTGTATTTTCAAGTTCTACCCCTATTGTGCCTGCAGAGTTCAGGAATCCATTTTAGGTTAATAAAAAAGCTACACAATGCTCTTTTCTGTGATTCTTCACTCTTTAGCTCCCCAAGTGCAGGCAGTTCCTAGTCATGTTTTGTGTTCATGCTCTCTTGTTCAGTCTTTCTGTTTTGTCCCAGAGGTTATCGCTTGCGCACACCAACACCCACTGGCACTGACAGGATTCTCCAGAGTCCCTTCTGGCTATTCCAGCACAAACGAGGAGTCTCGGAAAAGACTTTGGCAGTAGTTTGTAGAACTGCTCACTCCCCACCAAACAGCTCCAGCTCCTGGGGATCTGTGTCGGGAGTGCGAGGTGCGTTGCTGCCACTTACGTGCAGGTACCATCAATTATCAGCTGGCTTAGAAAAGACGGAAAGCTAGGCTGCTTTTACAAGATCTGCATAAAAATATAATCCATTTTAATTCCAAAATTATATTGGAGGTGATGCCAGGTATTAAAAGGGAGAATGTGTTTCTGGCCGGACTCCGGGTATTTCTGTTCTTTCTTTTTCTGCCTGTTGGCTGGAGCAGAGGCCGAGGCAGGACTCCTGCCTCCTGTGCCGCCATGAACAGTACTTCACAGCCAGCACAGGCTGTCCAGAGGTGACTTGCTGTTATTTTGAGAAAGCGCTTTGAAGTTCTTGAGTGAACAGTGCCAAACTAAAGCAAAATGTGTGTGGTTGCAAAGTGGAAGTCATTACATTTCACGTGGGAAGCCATGCAAAAATGAAACCGCAGCAGATGGATGTGGCCATGAGCGTGTACCTCTATTGCACCTTCTGGGTCCTAACGGCTGCTTGACCAAGCCATGCTGAAGACAGGAGAACCTGATCTGTGTTATTTTGGAAAATGGAAACCAGAAACTATTGCATGTCCATTTGGAGATTTGCAAGATATGTGACAATGCACACATCAATCGCATGCAACAAACTCAGCGGAATTTATACAGGATGGCACTGAAGGAAATCTTCCTTTTCCAGGAAGGAGACACTAGATCATATTATTTGGTAACTGCAGATAGAAAGCACAAGGCTGTGAGCACAGATGTGGAAAACTAAACAGTCAAAAGAGGTAAGGCTGAGAGCATGAGAAGTCTATCCTTTTGCCTTCCCCGAGAGACAGCAGAGGTCCTAGGAGCTTTACAACTGAAAGAAAATAAAGATACATTTCTACATAAAAGTCAGTGTAGGAGTGTTTGGGAAGGACACTGGGCCCGGAGGTCAGGAGTGCAGGATTGCCAGGATAAGGAGACGTTAACTGTGTTAGAGGTGCCGCCGTCCCCGGTCCCCCAGAAGGCTTTTGGTTTGAGGAACGATTTCAGATTCATGGTGCACAGGTCAGGGAGAAAACAATCTACAGTGTCTGTAACAATACTTAAACATTCAATACTTACCAACAGCTCAGCACCCCAGCCCTTCTTAACAGAAGGTAAAAGATGGCAAGAGTATGTCAGAGGGCTAGCGTTCTCTTTCATGCTTCCAAGCTTTCTGTCAGAAATCTGAAGGAGGCAAACCCAGCCTATTACACGTGCTGCCTTTGTACCCAAAACTGCTCTTTGCTACTGTAAGCTGGCTCTCTTCGTTAAATGTGTTTACTTAGCAGTAGATCTGTTGTTACGTATGAATAATTAACAAGGAAAGATGTCACTTACTGCACTAGCGCCGCGCGTTTCTGGCTGCCCAAGTTTCCAGTCCTACAAAGCCTGTAATGGGAAAACGTAAGTCCAATCACTCCTTTTACAGAGTTTAATTTTGGGTATGTTTCTTATCTTGGTGCATTACCTAACTGTTGGAAGTGACAAAACCAGATGCCATAAAATGAAGGGAAAATGCAGCTGGACTGAACCTCAAGTATTAGCAAAACGTATTCCCTTGATATACACTAATCTTATACCTTCAAAACCAGGAAAGATTCAGTTAAACTCACAATCGTTTTATAGTCTCTGTAGAACTGTAGAAGCTTAGGGATCCTTTGTTATTCCTCCATAAAGAGGAAAGTTATAGTGAATGTGCCCTTCTTAACTTGGGTGTTTTTAAATACTAACGTTTATTGCTCTGCAGTTTCTCTTTAATGTGTGCGTAGAGAACAAGAAAACACCTAGCTGCACAGGCGTATTTTTAGAAACAATAAAAGAGTCCTCTGTTAATAACTGGTTACCTCTTTTGCTGTTTGCCTAGCTGATCATTGTTAATGATACAGTTAACAGGATTCATTAGGGAGGCTGAAAGCCTTGCAGTTACGCAGTACGTGATCTGTAGTGCTCGGGAATGCAGTGTGTCTGTATGTCACTGTCACATCTCTGGGAAAGCTCCCTTGGTTGGACACACACCAAATGGCCCCATTTGGGTCCCACATGCCAAACCTGTCCATCCCTGCATTTCTATTATTTTGCAAAAATGGACTGATGTGGCCCAGCTGCAGCAATTTCTTTGGATTAACAAGACTAAATCTCCAGATTCTCCCACTACTGAGCACAGCCTTCCCCGAGCTCCAGTTTTGGGCTTACAGTCCTCCTTGCCAGAGAGGCACAGCACCTGGAAGCAAGACAATGCTCAGATTTTGTAGCAGTTTCCAGGAACATTTGGGAATAGTGAGAACAAGAAGTAAACACCTAAATAACATCAGAGACCCTCTGCTTTATTCTCCTTACTGCTTTTGGACACAGATCAAGACTAAAGGCACTGGTCTCCAACACGTAATTCTAGGGTTTTTATTAGGTGGCTCCCTGATCAGCTTTGTGGAGTAGCCAAAGCGCATTACCAGGTGATGGCTGCCCAGAGCCCACAGCCACGGCTGGAGCAGCCAGCCAGCCAGGGCTCAGCGCTGTGCAGCGGCAATTGGAGCTGCCTGGGTAGTCTCTGGGTCATCTTGCACTGTAGCACAGGCATCTCCAAAAAGCCTCAGCGGTTTCCTCACCAAACTGAACCAGACAGGACCCTCAGCCCCAGATTCCAGCCTGTAGTAAGCTCAGTTGCGCACAGGCTCTCTTTAAAAAACACAGCTTTGCCTGTGTTTTCTACAAGGCCACCTCTGCCGTTTCTGTCGGGGCACCGATGAAAAATGAGTTTAATTTTATGTGTTCTTGACATGGCATCTGGACTGTCAAAGCGTTACATTAAGTTGGCCCCGGGTAAAGGGCTGAATTTAAAAAAAAAGATGAAAGGATTACCGGTATGTTAGTTGTGTTTTTGCAGTGCTCAGCCATACATCCGTGTGTAGGCAACATGATACTTGGCTTGCAAGCTGAGCCCCGTGCATCTCACAGGACATTAATGCAACAGTGGGAGAAACCTAATCTTGCTCTTCTAGAGACTGAAACACTGATGTAACATGTCATGCCCTGTCATCACCTGTTGCTAAGGGTTGAGATATTCCCAGTGTCAGACGGAGACATGAATGAGGAGTGCATTTTGATGACTGCAGAGAAGGGGAGATTCTCAGGAACTGTTGAAGATGCTGCTATTTTATAGTGTTTAAAATACACCTAACCTGAGGCAGTGGATCAGCAGAGGCAGCCTGAGGTGCATGCACTGAAAACATCTCCTTTTGAGGTACTGACACATTTAGCAGCTGTCAGTCAAGGAGGAGAGCTGATCCTCTGCTAAGCAGACCCCCTCACAACCTATTGTTGCAAAGGCCTAAAACGTGGCTCCTTCTTCGGCATTCTCTTGTCCCAGATTGAGCACCTCTTTGAGCTTCATATTCTTCTTACGTTCCTCTTTTCATCTTTTGTACGCTGCTGCCTTGCTTCCACCTGCTGTCTCCCCAGTGCCACCTGCTTGCCTCTCTTCACTTAGTCTCCTTTGTTTCTTTCCCTTGTCCCTGCTCCCGGGAGGAAGGCAGCACCGTGAGCGTATTGTCCCAGGTTGCTCCCCTTAGGGCTTACTTACACAGCTTATTATTGCAACCGCAGCCTTCCCTTGCATCACCGGGACCGCTGGCGCTGTACCGTATGCTTCACTGACAAAAACAAAGCCAGAAGCTAAGGGGAGGCCTGAGGAGCAAGGAGCCCCAGCAGGCAGGGTGCCAGCGCACCAGTAGCATAAAAGAAACAGGGACACAAGCCGCCAAGGAGACAGTGGGCTTCAAGGACAGCCAGGACCAGAAAGCCAGAGGAGCGCAAGCCTGGAAGCAATGGCAGGTCTCCACACCGACAGAGGGAAGTGTACAGCGAAGCAGAAGTCAGGGGAAGAGTCACAACATCTGTTTTCATAACCAAACGTCCATCTTGCCATTACATTCCACTAGCAGCTCAGACTTCAGCTGTAGGAGTGGGGCTGAAGTGCTCCTGTCACCTAGACTTTGCTGAGTGTCTTTGGATTGCAGACTTCTGGGCGTTGCGTGTGCTCTGGCACCTGGCACAACTAGGCCCCACTGTGAGACGAGCGCTCTTGCCACTGCTGCCATGCAAATTATTAGTATTTACATTATTGTACTTCTATTACTGCCGTTAATAATAGCAGCAACTGAATACACTGTTTTCTGTGCTGTCTGGGAAACAGGGAATCCATTCCCGTGGATGTTACGGCAGGGACTGGGAACTGCAGCACCCACATGCACAAGATTGCTGTCCAGGCTATAACGAACCGCATCACATCAGGCACCAACACGGTGTCAAACGGGTGCCCTCGCAGGCTTGGCCTGGGGTCCGGGCTGGGTCAGCATGGCTGGTCTCCAGCTATGAAACCAGACCTGGCACAAAACTCACACCAGTCCCTGAGCGCTCCTGTGCTCAGTCCACCACCCCCAAAGAGCCTGTGGGCACAGGATGGCATCACTGGCACATGTTCTTAGCTCCATTCCTTGTCCCCAAAGGGCTTTTGGGTAGGGCTGAGTGTCCTGGCTTTCTCCAGGTACCGGCTGCTCCTCTCCTTACTACCGCACCGGGGTTCCCCCTCACTGCACACCAGGAGACATGAGCAGCTCTCACAAACCCAACTCCTGCACCCCGTCCCGCAGCTCCCGCACTGGGGGCTGCTCCGGCTCTTCCCTGCAGCGATGCCAGCAGGTGGGCCAGGGGGTGCCCAGGCTGCAGGGTGCCGGAGCCAGGGGGTGCCCGGGCCATGGGGTGCTGGAGCCAGGGGGTGCCTGTGCTGCAGGGTGCCGGAGCCAGGGGGTGCCCGGGTGGGCCCCTGGCGGTGGCGCTGCGGGGCCTCGCACGCTGCGGGCAGAGGGGCCTGCCCAGCCCAGCCCAGCCCAGCCCAGCCCAGCCCAGCCCAGCTCAGCCCAGCCCAGCCCAGCTCAGCCCAGCCCAGCCCAGCCCAGCCCAGCCCAGCCCAGCCCAGCCCAGCTCAGCCCAGCCCAGCCCAGCTCAGCCCAGCCCAGCTCAGCCCAGCCCAGCCCAGCCCAGCCCAGCCCAGCCCAGCCCAGCCCAGCTCAGCTCGGCCCAGCCCAATCCCACCAGCCCAGCCCAGCCCAGCCCAGCCCAGCCCAATCCCACCAGCCCAGCCCAGCTCAGCTTGGCCCAGCCCAATCCCACCAGCCCAGCCCAGCCCAGCCCAGCCCAGCTCAGCCCAGCCCAGCCCAATCCCACCAGCCCAGCCCAATCCCACCAGCCCAGCCCAGCCCAGCCCAGCTCAGCCCAGCCCAGCCCAGCCCAGCCCAGCCCAGCCCAGCCCAGCCCAGCTCAGCTCGGCCCAGCCCAATCCCACCAGCCCAGCCCAGCCCAGCCCAATCCCACCAGCCCAGCCCAGCTCAGCTTGGCCCAGCCCAATCCCACCAGCCCAGCCCAGCCCAGCCCAGCCCAGCTCAGCCCAGCCCAGCCCAATCCCACCAGCCCAGCCCAGCCCAGCCCAGCCCAGCCCAGCCCAATCCCACCAGCCCAGCCCAGCCCAGCCCAGCCCAATCCCACCAGCCCAGCCCAGCCCAGCCCAGCCCAGCCCAGCCCAATCCCACCAGCCCAGCCCAGCCCAGCTCAGCCCAGCCCAGCTCAGCCCAGCCCAGCCCAGCCCAGCCCAATCCCACCAGCCCAGCCCAGCCCAGCCCAGCCCAGCTCAGCCCAGCCCAGCCCAATCCCACCAGCCCAGCCCAATCCCACCAGCCCAGCCCAGCCCAGCCCAGCCCAGCCCAGCCCAATCCCACCAGCCCAGCCCAGCCCAGCCCAGCCCAGCCCAGCCCAATCCCACCAGCCCAGCCCAGCCCAGCTCAGCCCAGCCCAGCCCAGCCCAGCCCAGCCCAGCCCAGCCCAATCCCACCAGCCCAGCCCAGCCCAGCCCAGCCCAATCCCACCAGCCCAGCCCAGCTCAGCCCAGCCCAGCCCAGCCCAGCCCAGCCCAGCCCAGCCCAGCTCAGCCCAGCCCAGCCCAGCTCAGCCCAGCTCAGCCCAGCCCAGCCCAGCCCAGCCCAGCCCAGCCCAGCTCAGCCCAGCCCAGCCCAGCCCAGCCCAGCCCAGCCCAGCCCAGCCCAGCCCAGCTCAGCCCAGCCCAGCCCAGCTCAGCCCAGCTCAGCCCAGCCCAGCCCAGCCCAGCCCAGCCCAGCCCAGCCCAATCCCACCAGCCCAGCCCAGCCCAGCCCAGCCCAGCCCAATCCCACCAGCCCAGCCCAGCCCAGCCCAGCCCAGCCCAGCCCAGCCCAATCCCACCAGCCCAGCCCAGCCCAGCTCAGCCCAGCCCAGCTCAGCCCAGCCCAGCCCAGCCCAGCCCAATCCCACCAGTCCAGCCCAGCCCAGCCCAGCTCAGCCCAGCCCAGCCCAGCCCAGCCCAGCCCAGCCCAGCCCAATCCCACCAGCCCAGCCCAGCCCAGCCCAGCCCAGCTCAGCCCAGCCCAGCCCAATCCCACCAGCCCAGCCCAATCCCACCAGCCCAGCCCAGCCCAGCCCAGCCCAGCCCAGCCCAATCCCACCAGCCCAGCCCAGCCCAGCCCAATCCCACCAGCCCAGCCCAGCCCAGCTCAGCCCAGCCCAGCCCAGCCCAGCCCAGCCCAGCCCAGCCCAATCCCACCAGCCCAGCCCAGCCCAGCCCAGCCCAATCCCACCAGCCCAGCCCAGCTCAGCCCAGCCCAGCCCAGCCCAGCCCAGCCCAGCCCAGCCCAGCCCAGCCCAGCTCAGCCCAGCCCAGCCCAGCTCAGCCCAGCTCAGCCCAGCCCAGCCCAGCCCAGCCCAGCCCAGCCCAGCCCAGCTCAGCCCAGCCCAGCCCAGCCCAGCCCAGCCCAGCCCAGCCCAGCCCAGCCCAGCTCAGCCCAGCCCAGCCCAGCTCAGCCCAGCTCAGCCCAGCCCAGCCCAGCCCAGCCCAGCCCAGCCCAGCCCAGCCCAGCCCAATCCCACCAGCCCAGCCCAGCCCAGCCCAGCCCAGCCCAGCCCAATCCCACCAGCCCAGCCCAGCCCAGCTCAGCCCAGCCCAGCTCAGCCCAGCCCAGCCCAGCCCAGCCCAATCCCACCAGTCCAGCCCAGCCCAGCCCAGCTCAGCCCAGCCCAGCCCAGCCCAGCCCAGCCCAGCCCAGCCCAATCCCACCAGCCCAGCCCAGCTCAGCCCAGCCCAGCCCAATCCCACCAGCCCAGCCCAGCCCAGCCCAGCTCAGCCCAGCTCAGCCCAGCCCAGCCCAGCCCAGCCCAATCCCACCAGCCCAGCCCAGCCCAGCCCAGCCCAGCCCAATCCCACCAGCCCAGCCCAGCCCAGCCCAGCCCAGCCCAGCCCAATCCCACCAGCCCAGCCCAGCCCAGCCCAGCCCAATCCCACCAGCCCAGCCCAGCCCAGCCCAGCTCAGCCCAGCCCAGCCCAGCCCAGCCCAGCCCAGCCCAGCTCAGCCCAGCTCAGCCCAGCCCAGCCCAGCTCAGCCCAGCTCAGCCCAGCCCAGCCCAGCTCAGCCCAGCTCAGCCCAGCTCAGCCCAGCCCAGCCCAGCTCAGCCCAATCCCACCAGTCCAGCCCAGCCCAGCCCAGCCCAGCCCAGCCCAGCCCAGCCCAGCTCAGCCCAGCCCAGCCCAGCCCAATCCCCCCAGCCCAGCCCAGCCCAGCCCAATCCCCCCAGCCCAGCCCAGCCCAATCCCACCAGCCCAGCCCAGCCCAGCCCAGCCCAATCCCCCCAGCCCAGCCCAGCCCAGCCCCCCAGCCCCTCCTCGTCCCCCCAGCCCCGCTGCCTTCGAGAGCCGCGGGAGCTCGGCAGAGGGAAGGTCTAGGGAAGGGTCCCGGCGCCCTTGGGCCGGGTGGGGGAAGGGGCCGCAGCCCCCCTGTGCCTGGCCGGACCCCCCCGCAGCTGGAGGCACCTACTCCCATAGGAACAGCCAGGCTGGGGTTTGCCTCTTTCCGCACCAGCGTGCTGCCTCCCTGCACAGGGCTGCGAGAGAAAACCCACAGTCCTGAACGTGGCCAGGGCAATAGGGAGGCTCTTGGGGGGCACTTGGCCGGGCACCGGTGTCACACCAACGCGCCCCACAGCTCAGCAGCACCCCTGGGTGCTCGGCCGCAGCCTGCAGGGTCTCCTGCAGCACTTCCTGGGAGCGGACTGTAAACCCACCGCAACGTGTAGCCATGTAAAGGCTCAAAAGGCTCTCAAGCCTCCAGGTCAATGAAACGTAGCTTGTGAACGTGAGATGCGGTAAAGCTGTGCCCCACGTGCTGCCCCGTGCTGCATGTGCTGCCCCGTGCTGTACAGCTGTGTCACACGTGCTGCCCCGTGCTGCACGTGCTGCCCCGTGCTGTACAGCTGTGTCACATGTGCTGCCCTGTGCTGTACAGCTGTGCCACACGTGCTGCCCCGTGCTGCACGTGCTGCCCTGTGCTGTACAGCTGTGTCACATGTGCTGCCCTGTGCTGTACAGCTGTGCCACACGTGCTGCCCCGTGCTGCACGTGCTGCCCTGTGCTGTACAGCTGTGTCACATGTGCTGCCCTGTGCTGTACAGCTGTGCCACACGTGCTGCCCCGTGCTGCACGTGCTGCCCTGTGCTGTACAGCTGTGTCACATGTGCTGCCCTGTGCTGTACAGCTGTGCCACACGTGCTGCCCCCGTGCTGCATGTGCTGCCCTGTGCTGTACAGCTGTGTCACATGTGCTGCCCTGTGCTGTACAGCTGTGCCACACGTGCTGCCCCGTGCTGCACGCGCTGCCCCGTGCTGTACAGCTGTGTCACATGTGCTGCCCTGTGCTGTACAGCTGTGCCACACGTGCTGCCCGCTGGCGGGGACCAGCACAGGGAGTTTCACCCCATCGGTGCAAACAGCGGCACATGGGGGTGTGGGCACACGCTCGGGGGTGACAGGGCAGAAGGGGCTCCTGGCACATCTGGTGAAGCTGGTGACATTATCTGGTAGCAGAAATGATGAACGTGATTAGAAAAATTACATTGCAATGCATCACACTGTCCGGTTGCCTCTAGTGAACAGGATAGAAGCCCTTCTGTGTCAGATATTAAAAAGTGGACTCGACAAATTAGCAGATGACGCATTTCTAGCAGTCAGCTCTGCTCTGGGGCTGCAGCACGAAGTTCAGGCCTGAAGGTTTCCTGACCTAGAGAAAGGCAAGAGGCACCCCTGTTCCTTGCAGCATGCTTTCTCTGGCACAGTGTGTAAAATCCGTGCACAAGCAGTACTTCCCCAGTTTCTGGGTAGCGAGCGAAGCCCAGCAGAAAAACTGAAAGGCTGTGAGAAGGGGGGGCTCAGCGAGTCTCATTTAATTACAAGTGTGGTGCTTGCTCTGCGCAGCCCCACCCACATGCCATTTCACGCCTGATTTCTCCTCTGATTTCTTTGGGGAAAGAGAGGGAACTCGAGTGCATGTAATTTGGGTTAACAAGACGCATTATATGCAGCCTCATTCTTGTAAAAACTTTCACAGGGAAATCACCCAGCCCATGGAGAGAAAAATTTCTCTCCTTATTGTAATTTTTCGAAGGCTAATCAAACTCTCACCGTTATCCTATTGATCACAGGGAAGGTTTGATTTTCTACCGGTTGCCTAGTTAAGGTACAGTAGCTGTTGCTTGGCTTACTACATGCTGTGAGTACAACAGAGATCAACCCTCCATTTCTATGCTCCTTTTTGTCCCTTTCCTAGATCCCTTTTCCTTCAAAGCTCACCTGCCTTTTGCTTTTGTGGTGCTCTACCTGCATTTCACCTTCTCCTATATCCATTGAGTAACAAAAGGTGAAAAGCTGGGGTTTATACAATTAAAATTGTCAGAATAAGAATGGGAAAATCAAAAATCCTGAACAGGAGGCAAAGTTAGATGTGAATGTGGCATCCCTCAGCAATATGGACAAAAAGGCTCTGTGCCCTGTACCTGTGGGTGTCATTAGCATAAACTCCCTCCAGCTTGGACCAGTAATTACAAGGTACGAGCCCTTCATGGTGGCGTGTGTCCAGAACTCTCACTGAATGCCCAAGATCTGATCCTGCCATTATTGCCAGATGCTTTTCAGTCGCCAAAGCGTGTCTTCCTGCGTGAGGCCAAGCATCGGTCTCCGTTTCAAGGTGCAGTTCCCGTCCCTCGGGGGGACAGCAGCTGTGTGTCAGCGCACAGCAAGGAGGCAGGGAGCAGCTACACAAGAGCAGCGTGCTGGAGAAAGGTGCAGGCTTTGCTTTGCCTTCCTGTGCAAGGGTTTCTTTGGATGTGTTTTGTGTCCCTTCAAGTCACTTGGGAGTTTAGGAGAGCCAGAGAGAATAGCTTTTTCTGTCATTATTTGATAACCAATACAGTTCCCTTTGACCCTCTCCCCTCTTCCCCAAAAAGAAAGACCAGCTCAGCATTGTGTTATTTTTCAAAGCCTTTACAAATTAAGACAGTAACATGGAAATCCTCGTTGGGTTTCAGTTCATACTTCCTCCCATGCTGGGCTGAAACGGGGATTCTTTTGTGATGGCTGTGCTGCTTATTTTTTTTAAACCTCCTGAATTTGGCACACTGCCCTACTTTATTTTCTTTCCATTCTCTAGTGCTTCTCCCATTGGGAGGCTCATTCGCTTCTAATGCATGGTGTTATCTTTTGCAAGTTGAACTCTAAATCCCTGTGTTGTTTTTCCTTGCTTGTTATTCAGGTACAGGGAATGTTAATGATGTCTCTGGCTGGTGGATGCTCTGGCTATGTGGCCTTAATTATTTTTATTAATGTGTTTTATAAAGTAAATTATAGTTAAATGTAGATTTTAACTACAGCTTAGAGATGGCACACCTGTGAGAGTCCACAGTCTTTCATTTGTGGGTGAAATGCACTATAACATCTTCCAGAGCAAGAGGATGTTCACAGGTGTAGCCGGAAGAAGCTTCTCTGAAGCAAAAGCTCCAAAACTAAAACCTGACACCTGATATGCAGAGGGACAGGGAAGGGGAGAGAGAAGGGAGCAGGAGATCTGCAAAACAGCTTGTACTCAGGGTCAGCGAGCGCTGCTCCTGCTCAGGGACAGCTGCCCGCACCAAGGAAGGAACTTCCATTTGCAGCACTCAGCAGTTCCTCTCCATAGTCACCAGACAATGCTCAAACTAGAGATCCAGAGACTTTATAAAGAAAAGGTCCAAGTTCTCTACTTGTTACTGCTCAAAATTCCCTGAAAAACTCCTGAGAACCTCTCGGTGACAGGAAGACCAGGGCATGTTTGGTTTTCTTCATGGCAGGGCTTGCTCACAGGGACCTCTGACTGTCCCCCTCGGCACTGGTAGACCTTGGGGCTGTGGCAGCCGCTGTTTGTGTTGCTCAGCCAGCTCAGTCTCCTGCCGCAGTGCTTGGGCCTCCTGGGGGACCTGGAGCGGTGAGTTCCCTTGTGGAAGTGGTGCAGCCCACAAGAGCCATTAGATGAGAAAACATAGGACTAATGCTGTGCAAACGTAGGGTGAGCAGAGCCTAAGGGTCATCAGGGCTCCTCTGTGGACACACAGTCCCTCCCCACGTGAGTAAGGCAGCCAGCTGCCGCCCTGCTCTCCCTGGCCAGGGGCTCAGGAAGGAGCCGAGCGTGGCTGTACGGGGAGAGGGTGCCCGGCCCTGTCTGGAGGCACCTTGAGTTTCCCACAGCGCCCAGGCTCTCTGTGCTCCCCCCAGCTGGCACGGGGTGATCCCAGCTGGGCAGCGGAGGCAGGTGCCTCTCCACGGGCATGTGGCAGAGCTGGACCAAGCGGCGCTGTGGAGGGCTCTGCATTTGTGGTAGGTCTTTCCAAAGACCCTGTGGGCTCTGGCCATCACTCAGCTTTGGTGCCAAAGCAGATGGGAGGAGGAGAAAGGGACCTGCTGCAGCTGGTGCCAGTGAAGCCCTGTGGTGCTCTGGTCCCTGGTGGTAAATCCCTGCCTGGGGTGGCGTGTGTGGGCGCAGGGAGCACTGGCCTTGCTGTGAGGACGGATCTGCCTCCCCCGGAGAGATGCCCGGGCTGAGGAGGGAGAAGGAGAAGCATGTACTGGCATGGAGAGAGGCTGAATTTCTCTGAGTACTCTGGACTGAATTGGGATTAGAGGGTTTAGTAGAGGAAAATACATACTAGTGTCTGTAGTTTGTCTGGTTTTTATTGAACCAAAAATCCCGTGTGAGCCATGCAGTAAGTAAGCAGTAAAATCATGCAACAATGCCTTGAAAACAGTTCTGTCTCTAAAGACTGCACCTCTCTGGCACTGGTTGTGTTCGGAATAACTTTCTTCATCCCAGGAGGCTGTGTTACCTTGGACAACACACAGCCATTGCCAAATATAGATAATTAAAGCTGGGTGGCGCTTGAGTCATTGATGCAATGAGAGGATGTAAGGCTGGAAAACAAGCTGAAGGGTTTTACATTGGCAAAATCTCCAGGCCCTTCCCTCCTTCCTGGGCGCTTGCCCATCATTTCTATGCAAGAGACATTGTCAGTTTGGGGGTTTCTTACCAGGAGCTTGTGAGAGAAATGTTGAAAAGGGATTTTTCCAGGTTGCCTTTTCCGTTTTCCTGCTGCATTAGCTGCAGGTGGTGAAGCTGCTGTTTCGGCATTTCTTCTTCAAAAGCTACATCACGTAATATCACTGAGATCACAAGGAGATGAGGAGAAAAATGGCCCTATAGGATTTTTGTTAAAAAAGGATCCATCTATAAAAGATGAAAGGTTAAATTGCTTTTAGAAACACAGCAGCATTTAAACAGGTGAAGATCGTCGGAAACGGAGTTTGGATTCAATAAAGTAGCCATGCAGAAGGGCAGAAGAAGGCCTTTCTTTGGAGGGAAATGTCACACTTTAGTGTTAATAAAATGTCTAGTGGTATAATAATAATGATAGCAATCAGGAGCCTTTATTTTTCACCTGGCAGGGCTGGTTCATGCGTATTTTTTCAAAGCTACCTGCAATTCAGGAAAGAACAAAAAAAGAATCAGGCATGCATTGACTGAAAAATATAGTGGAAAAGAAGAGAGCCAGACTGGCCCAAGACACCTGAATGTTACTGGGGAGATAAAGAGTGCTGCTCCCAGGTGGCAGGACATTTTCTTCCTCAGCCTTTTAGATATTGCCTCTTCTCAGCTGTGTTGTAAAGGCATTGCAGGAGATTTACAATCCTAAAAGAACATACGATGAAAATGTCAAAAGGAAAAGGCAATTGCAAACAATAGTTTTGCTCTGGACTGGCCCCCTCTACACTCCCCTTAGTAGTGATGTATCACAAAGGCAATGAGCACACAGCATTAGCTACTCTTGCATCTCTTGTATATTTGTTAGGTTTAATGTGCCAGAACTTGGCGGAACAAAATTTGTTCTCCACCTGTGCAGAGGTCATGTAAAACTTTCTGTGGAAGCAGAGGAAGAGTGGGAAATGTTGGTCTTTTAGGGGCAGACAGTGACACTGGAGAGACTAATATAGAACACACCAAGAGATGTAAGTGTGTATTATCTGTCCACATACAAATGTAAAAAAGAAGAAAAATACTTCTTGCTCAGTCTTTCCCCCCCACTAGTACTTCCAGTGCATTACTCACTATGCCTCTGTCACATCCTGGCTAATTTCTGTGCCTGCACCATTAGCCTTACTGTCTCTCTTTCATGGAAATACAATTCACCCCCAAATAAAAGCAAACCTCTCCTACAGTGTTGGTTTGCATTGTGACATGTGTCCACGATAGGGCCAGTGGTTGCTAATTCAGCTCTCTAATTCCCCCAAGGAGCGCACTTGTTCACGTTACTATGGAGGGAAGGTGGCAGCCACACCTCTGGGCTGGAACGCAGCGATCACTGCTCTCTCAAAGGCCTTTTTTTTTTTCCAAAAAGTACTGCTATTCAGGACATGAAAATGTGCATCTTTGCAAGCCATTTGCTTCTGTGTGAATGAGAATTAAACGCAGCATCCACCGATGTTGTAACTTCTGGTTAAACATGCAGTGGAAAAGGTTTCAGTTTTATTGTTGTACCCTTCAACAAAGCAACGTTTTCTTTATTGAAACTTAGTAACGTGTACAAAGGTTCTGGCATGGGTCCTGCTAAGCCGGTGTGTGATAGAAATACACCTCCAGCTAGTGGCACATGCACAGGCTGATACGCACCTACGAACCAGGGAGGTGAGAATCCACAAACCCAGCCCAACAACGCAGGCTCCCAGTTTGGGCAGGTACCCAGGCTGTGCCCAGAGCCACATCTCTGCAACACCCCGGTGCCCAGCAGCGTGCTTCAGCCTTCGCTCACGGCGAGGAAACCAGGGACGGCAGCAGAGGGGAGCCGGGACCCCTCCACCGCGTCCCTGCCTGGTGACAGGAGGTGGAGCGCCCTGCGGCCAGCACCCCCTGCTCGGTCTCAGCGCAGCCTGAATCACCAGCCCGTGCTGGCACAAGGGCTCGGCGGCAGAGCTGGGGCTGACATCGGGAGTGTGGCTTCAAAATGTCATTCCTGATAGCGAGAACCCTGGTGTGTGACACTACCGTTTGCGGTCATGTCAGGAACAGCACGGGACAGCATGGGATGGGTAGCAAGAGCAGACGCTCCTCAGAAATGTTTTTGACACATTTGGCATGTGTAGAGCTTGCCAGCTCTACAGCTCTCAGACGCTTTGGAGCTGAATGCCAGAGCGCACATCTGGAAGGATGAGACTGCTGTCTTGCAGAGAACTAATAGGCTGCAGGGACTTTTCAGCTATAAACTCTCCTCTTTGCCTTGTGCAGCAGCTGGCTGGCTTAGCTGTAGCATTAATATTTGTCGCATTAATATTAACTTCAGCGAGGCTCACACTGAAGATGATATACTCCAACCCCAGGAGCCAAGTCTTTTGAACAGTGCTTGCAAGATACAGCCACAAGCACTCACTCCAGCATTTAACTTAAGAGATTCCTCAACTGTAGATTTGCTGCTCATGCTGGCCCAGAGTGTGTGTTGATGGGGAAGATGCCAGCTCTTGTCCGTCACTAGTGTTGTCATGAATTAGCAGGGGCCACACAGGATACAGTCATACGTGTCAGGCTTGTGAACGAGCACTGGAGCAAGATGCAAAAATGTGAGGTCCTGCTAAGACAAAGTATCAGAGAGAAGAGGGCTCCCTTGGCACAGGAGCTTGTGGGTCCTGCTCATCCAGCGTGTTCAGAGCATGAGCAGCCTTCCCCCACATCCCCGATCCAGTCGTTGCACTGAGCCCTGGTGACAGCATTGCTCCTGCAGCAGCTGCGAACAGGGAAATGTCAATAACCGATACGATACGGAAAGGACTGACTTAGCCCAAGGCCCTGCAGTATGCCAAGGTGCAGCAACCGGCAGTGAGGCCAGGTCGCAGAGGGGATGGGCACAGGTGGGGTTATGCACAGGTCTCCCCAGGATCTGAAACCTGCTCCGCCACCCTGTCCTTGCACAGGAGCTGAATGAGTTTAGTTAGTGCCGGTGAAAAGCACCAGCTCAAATGCTTTGGAAATTGCTCTTTGTGATTCTGCAGGGTTTGCTGGAATGGCACCAGTTGCTGGTCTGCACAGGCAGCAGCTGGGCCTGGTGATGCCAGTAACCACTTCTCTAGGTACCCAGGGCAGTTGTGATTTTGCCCTAGACCTTATGACCACAGATGGTTTCCATACAGACAAATGCCCATGGTTTTTATTGTGCAGTTTAACCACAATTCTTAATAGCATGAATTTCCTTATTTACATAGAAGAAAAATAACCCAAACTGGACATTGCTGATTTAAGAGCCCACCGTGGGCTTGAAGCAGGGCCCATGAGGGTCAGTGTGTTATGCCTACTCGTTACAGCAGAGTTGTATGAGCTCTTTGGTGTCATCAAACCAAAGAATTTGTTCTGTGGTCCTAATTTGAAACCGTATCTCCCATGCCTTTGAAGCAGAGTTATCACCATGTCTCTGCAGATAATTGCATAATAGTTGTTATCAGGGTGATGTGGGGCATTTTTGGTGTCAGCAAGGCTTTGTTCTTTGATTTTGTGAAAAAACAGTAGTTTTGTGTGTATTGGGACAACTCTGGTCAAGGAGGGTACGGGGTGCTAGTAGCGAAATTGTCCCGCAAAGAAATGCCACTGGCCATGGCAGCCTGTGTAGCACAAACCTGAGCTGTGCAATACACTAAAAACTCCTGTTTTGGCACTTCCTCAGAGCTTCCAGTGTTAGCGCTCTGCTTTAGCTCCAGTGAATTTGTCAAAGCTTACATTAAAATATCTCCACAGCTTTGTGCCAGAGTCTCATGGAAACACCCAGAACATCAAAAATAACAATTAAACCTCTTGGTTAATCAGCCACCCCTTTTAAAGGTAGCCAGGGAAAGCTTTCATTGGTGAGCACTTCGGGGGATTTTCTGTCAGCACCAACCAAATGGTCCAAAATTAACTATTAATAGCAGTCTCCAAAGGCAGCTGCAGGATCACTTCAGCTGGTAAAAACTGTTTGTAAAACCCGCTGTTAAGCCCAGTCTGTGCGTGCTGATCGCTCCCGCCAGCGCGGAGCCCGGCCAGGCCCTGCCTGTGGCAGCAGCCGTGTCTCCCAAGGCAGCCACGTGTGCCCTTGCACAGCAGCTCCCTGTATTTCTGTATGCCCGTAAAAATCCTTCTGGGCTGGGCTTGCCCTGTGACACCGTTTCTTTCTGGACTGCACCCTTGCTTTATGTCCTAGAAGTTTCACTGATTGTTTTCATGCTCTAAGATAGTTTTTTATGATCAGAGCAGAAACTAGCCAGTAGCTGAGGCAGGCAGCAACAGGTACGGTGGGACCAGTGTCTGCAGCAACTGGCTCATGGCAGGTTGGGTGACTGGCCTGGGGCCATCCCTCCTGATGGTGTTTCTTTTCAAGAGTGACACCTGCCAGGGAGTCTGCTGCATGGGTCTGGTACAACTGGGTACTTGCTAGTGTCTGCATGGAGGCAGAAAACTGGCCATTAATGTACTGTTTTCTCTTTGGAGGAATGACTGGTGCAGGTGCAGAGGGCACAGGAGGTGCAGAAGTACAGGGCTGGACCTGTCGGGAGTGCGAGTGTGTGGCCACTTGGTGAGTGAGCTATGCAACCTCTGTTCCCCAAGTGCACGGTGCTTTGGGAACTGTTCCCACGTCCTTTAGGGGAAGGGGAAATGTCAGGGAGGAAAATCGTCTCTGTCTGAAGGGTCCAGATTTTGGTAGCACAAAGCCATTTGTGCTGAAAGGCTCACAAAGACCTGTTTGCTCACTCAGTTAAAATCCTTTGCTCAGAAAAGTGTTTGTTTGCATGATAGAGCTACTTCTGTCATATGGAGCTGGAGGCTCTTGGGCATATTTTGGCCCAGTGCCCTAGAACACATAGCCCCTATTGAGTTTTACAGACAGTTAAGCTCTAAATATGTTTCTGTGACGAGCTGACTCACCAGTTTCTTCCACCCCTCTGGCTCTGCTTTTACCAACTTGCATGATTTTGTCACATGCCTTTAGACAATTACTGTTTTTTCTTAAAGACCAGCTGCTGGAATCAAGGCACTATGTGAGGAATCATACTTTGAACTTGAGATACCATGGAAGGAAAAAAGATCCCAGCGCTTATTCTCACTTTTAAATTGTTGATGTTTTGTGCCCTGAGTTACACTTTTGGATGCTAGTGACAGAAATGACTGCAACTGCATCAGTTTTAAAAGCACTTATTTAAAGTAGTAAAAAAATCTCAGAGATGGTCTGAAGAAGAGCATAGGTAGCACTACACCTACGGTAAGTTCACCAACTTATTAGAGAGAATGTGCAGCTGCAGAACACAGTTCACTTACAGCTTGTGACCAGTGCAGCTGCTGGCTTGGAAGAAGGAAGTTCAAATTGCCATCTACCTTTGGACACTCCTGTGAATTAAGACTGAGCCGAACAGTGTTGGTTTGCTGCAGTTTGCAAAATTATTTTTGCCAAAGCATCAGAATTGTTTTTCTGAACATTGGTAGCCATGAGTATGGGTGGAGGTTGCTTCTACAGGAAATGTAGCCCCAATGACACCTGTGGTTCAACAAACTAAGTTGAGATCTGTAGTTCCTGTGCAGATCTTGGGCAGACACTGTGCCTTTGCAGGGCCCACGTGGGTCCAAGGGGAAGCATAACCTTAAATTTGTTTCTTCTCTCTCAGGAAACTGAGTAGGTGAAATTTGTGGTCTTTTATCTGGTGCTGGAACCTTCTGGTTGAGCAGGACTTTGGTAGAAGTTGGAAACGTCAGGCTAAGTCTAATGAAAAAAGACACGCTGTAGTAGTACAGTGAACTGTGTGCTCATCATCTTTCAACAGTTATGCATTTCACGGCATATCTTCACTGCTGCAATTTGTGTAGCAAAAGTACGTCATTTATTGCTGTGTAACTAGCACAACACTGAGCTGGCTGAGTGCTCTAGCTGTTGATTCATCAGCAGTACACTTGGGAGAGCTCTGGACTTATCTTTTGCCAGGTTAACATGTCTTTTGACTAATTCTGATCCAGGATTTTCTTGGAAAAGAAAAATAACCCTGTGTCTGCCCAGATCTGTATCATGCTGCACATATAGTTATTTGTGTATGTGGGTCACAAATTCCTTTGTTTCCCAGTGTCCTCTGCTAGGCACATAGTGAAGTATGTGGAATAAATTTACACCCCAAAATCAGAGGCTAGATTACTTTTTAGAACATCAGTTTTCATTCTAAAGCTTACATGGTGCTGAAATAAAAAGGAGAAGCCAGTACTAGTTTATGGTTTCTTAGTAAAACATGGTATTGATTTGGAAATTTCACTGTGGAGCTATTTGCAGCTGAATATCCCAACTTTGTTCCAGCAGAGCACAGGACAGCAGACTTCAGCTCATGCTGCAAGGCTCTCTTAGGCTTTTGACTGTTTCCCCTTCCTCCTTTTTAGAGCAATGTTGTGCCTGTGCCATAGGTGGAGTGTTACAGACTGGCTGCTCCTAAATTTTTCAGTGTTCAGTTATCGCAGCGTTTAGGTATGGCCAATGTATGTAAAAATACAGGTGCACTGTAATATAATGAAAAAACCCACATGAGAACAGAAAGTGCAGCTGCCAGGGTACAACTGCCAGCAAGAGGGAAACACGTTCACCTGCTGATTGAGGAGGCAGAAAGGAACAGTGGAAATTCTGCAGTTTCAGAACTGTCTCCAAACTGAAGAATGTCACACATTCACACAGACTTAATACACAAAAGGAGCCAATATTTGGCATTTTTAAGCAACTCTTTTCTGTGAGTCTAGAGTCATTGTTTTTGAAAACTAAGCATTTACTATGCTAACAGAAAGAGTATTTTGACTGCTTCCTATCTTCTTACCCATTTTCTGCTGGCTGTTCATGGCATCTCTCACCAGAACAGCTTGGGCCCAGGGGCTGCGAGCGGGCCCTGGCCGAGGGAGGGCCCTTTCTTCTGCTGAGGATGAGGTTCTGTGACCTGCACAAGCCCACACAGACAGGCAGTGTCTGAGGTGGGGGGGGGGAGACATGGACCTCCCAGCGCCATCCTCCTGAAAGCCTGCTCCTTGCTTCCAAGCAGATCCAACACACCATGCAGGGCATCTTTCCACACCCAGTCTAACTAGGGGTTAACTCACTACCAACACCTTGCTAGCCTTTATAGCCACTGGCAAACCTCCATTTGGATGTTGGTGTGAAGCTGCACTGCCTCTTCTCTTCTTCACCCTCACCAGCAGTTTCTCTGGGAACTGGAGAGGCCGAGGCAAATAATAGGTACAAATCATGACCAAAGAAGAAATGACTGTCATTGCAAAAATGTATTTATTAGTGATCTTCACATAATTCTCTGGGAATGATATTCTGCAAGACAGAATTGTGATAGATTTTCACCAAATGGGAATATTTTCCTCCAGAAGTGTGTAGCATTAAAGAGAGTGAAGAAGCTGAATGTGTTTCCTCCAGTCAGGAAAATGACGGATCAGGGACAAGAGACAATACATTAGTAAACAATATAAAAAATGTACATTTTGTCATTTTGTATTCCTGAGTTATTCTAAATCTGTGAATAAATCGAGAGCTTAAAGTCTCTGGAGCTGTTTTGAAGTCTCTTGCTTTCTATAAATATTGCATTTGCCTCAAGTAAGAATTTCTGACATGTATTAAAAAAATATACATAAGTAAAGCTTATAAAATAGATATTTGGAATGCTGTTATTGTTATTTTTTATTAAAAATACAGTTTAATGGAACAATTGAGTTCTACTTCAAAGTGTCAAAATTATTTTTCATGCTTTTTCCCCCATGTTCTTTGAACTTTATGGTTGAAGCTCTAATTTTCTGCTTTCTGATTTTGTCCTTGTTTGAAGCAG
This sequence comes from Falco biarmicus, assembly GCF_023638135.1. NCBI lineage: Eukaryota > Metazoa > Chordata > Aves > Falconiformes > Falconidae > Falco > Falco biarmicus. The sequence goes on along the minus strand of NC_079296.1, from coordinate 3,380,226 downwards.
TCATTCCCTTGCACAGATAACGCTCTCTGCTTCCTGTTAATGCTCCAGTGAGATCCTCCTATTAGGGTCTCTTGTCAGCTGGCCATGATTAGCTGAGCTTGGAAGGCCAAGCCCAGTATCATCAGTTGGACCGGGCAGATAGACAGTATCACCTCCCTGGAGCAGACCTGACGGAGTGTTTTACAGCTGCTCTCAGTGTTCCCATGGGGGATTTCTGGGGAGAATCAATGCTGAACATGAGCACGTGCTGGTACCCATACTTAACCAGCCCAAATGGTGTAAAGAATTCTCTTACTGTAAGAAACTGGCAAGTAGTCTTGTTGGCAGAGAGAGTCCTGGAGTTTGATGGTACATGAGAAAGCAGCTCTAGGTTTTCACGTTTGTGACATGGTTTGCTTTATTGTGCGCTGTTCCACGTAGTCTGCGGAGAAGTTGGTCTTTATCATGTGTTTGCAACATTTAGTCCAACTAAAGTCCAGAATTCTTTTTGTTGGTGTGATGCTAACCATGTACTGAGCTGCACCTCCAGGAGAAAACTGTGCTGTGAGCTCAGGGCACCGACACCATGTCCTAATTCAACATCCCACATGGACTTGGCATTAGCAAACAATGCTGGATGACCTGGCACTGAGCAGTGAGAGGAAGCATTAGAGTGTGAACTGCTATCACCTTCCCACCATTTTTGCAGTAGCTGAGCTAGCAGGTGACCACGTATTTCAGCAGTCAGCATGTGACTCAGCAAGCCCTCCAGCAGAGGCAGTCTCTGGAAGTACTGTCTGTGTTCTGAGCTTTGCAGCCACTTTCCTTGTGGGCGTACATCACCACGTATCTACTCACAAAACTCAACTCTGCTCTGAAACAGCCAGGAGCTGTGAGAGCTTCTGACGAACCTTGGCGAAAGGTTGCTGCAACCATGGCTTTACATGTATGTGCCTGCTCTGTATTTCTACCTGTGGACCCGCCTGTTTAGGAGAAAAATACAGGAGCCTTTTATAGAAAAAAAAAATCTTTGTAATTTCCCCATCACTATTACAGGGTTAGATTCACATGGTGCAATTTTGAGAATTTCCTGGAGAAAGCAGTTACAGCTTTAGTTCCAGGGATACACCAGACTGCCGCTAAAGCTTGCAAGCAACATAAATGAACAAAACAAGGGAGGGGAGAGGCTGCAGCCAGCACACCAGTGGTTTTGGTGGGTGTTGTCTGCACTGTGCAGCAACAGCATGAACCACAGCGGTAATATCAAAAAGCTCCTCAACATATTCATAATTAGCTGTGGGAATGCTCAGGCTTAGTTTTGTGCTCACAAAGGACCAGGGTCTGTGTCGAAGGGAAATGGAACTCTTTAATTAACTCTTTGCTAGAGCTTTTCTTTGTTGAGGCTTGCAGGCTCTGTCTTGGTTGATGGAGGAAGTCCTGTCCCTGCCCCAGGACCTGGTGCTGGCGGGCCTTTGGGCATGCCCTGGGGGGCTCGGGGGCTGCACAGTGCTGTGGCAATGCCCACTCAGCTGTGGCGGCAGCTCCTGTCCCCTCCTCTGCCTCCCGCAGTGTCCCTGCAAACTGTCACACTCCGTTACAAAGGGTTGGCCCTGCTCTGCAGCCGGCGATGCCCCCTCCTTCACAAAGCGCCCGCAGGCCTCGTGAGGGCGGGGGATCCTTCATGGCCGCTGCCACCCTGCCCTGGCATGGCCCAGCTGGGCCCCGCTGTGGCCATGTCTCCCTGAGGGAAGGTGCCAGAAGGTTCTGGAGTGGTGTGGGCAGGTTCCTGCTCGGAGGAGTGGCAGCCCCGGCTGGCAGCTGCCCTCCCGCCACAGACTGGCCGCAGCGCGCTGCAGCAGGCAGGTGGCTGTCGGGGCTGGTTTCGAATCAAATGCTGGGTTTTCCTGAGGCGGCCACGTTCCGAGAAAGGACGTTTCACAGAACTGCGGTGTTTCGGTGGCTGCTGGGAGGAAGGTGGGGCTTTCCTCAGGTGCAAGGTGCTTTCAGTGAGGTGATGGCCTCTGTAAAGCGAGTGTTTTATCCTCAAAAGTGGAGGAAATCCCAGAATTCACTTCAGCACAGTGACCCTCCCGCGGCCTGGGCATGGCGGGAACCTGTCTGAGGGACCTGCCTTCTGCTGCCGGTGCCCTCCGACGTGGACGCCCCTTCCCCATGAAGGGAAGGGCCAGCGGTGTCAGTGGAGGCCTCTGTGGAGCAGGTGATCTCCTGTGGGCGCCATGTGAGGAAACATCGCCCAGAAGACAGCACCAGGTGAGGCTGGAGAGAAGACAGGCTGGAAGTCTGGGGTGTTTGGGGCCTGGAGCGTGTGGAGCTGCTCATGTTCCCCCTCAGGAGATGTTTGCAGCAGGATCACAGCAACTGAATGATGTAGTGCACTACACTGAGCATGGGGCTCAGTTCCCTCTGTCGTATCCTCTCTCATGAACGATGTGCAGTGCCTGCGGTGGCGGCGGTGCTGGCCTGAGGGCTGCATCCCTGCGCAGAGCAGGCTGAGGCCATGGAGGCCTGGGTGCCACAGGGGGCTCTCCATGAGGAGAGCACGGTCTCCTGGAAAACGGACTGGCAGGGGCACAGTCCTTAATTAAAAGTGAGGTTGGGGCTTTAGGGTGTGTCACATCTGAGCACTGGGGAGATCTGTGGCTGCTGGTGAGACAAAGAGCCGGGCTGTGAGACAGGGGAGGGCTTTCACGTGGAGAAAAGTTTAGCTTTACTTCTGTTAGTGCCAATTTAAGGCAGAGTTTTGTGAAAGTCTTGTATAGGTGACTGCTCTGCACTTTGGCTTTCTTTTTTAAAGCTGAGGTGCTGGAGCTCCCTTATTCTCCACCTGTCTTGCAGTGTGAGGAGCCGATAGCGCTGGGAGGTGCTCGGTGTTTCAGCTGCCTGAGATGTGGGTGCTTACCAGCCGTGCAGGCTGCAACGGCAGCCTGAGAAGGGAATAAGGCTGCGCACACAGGCCAGCAGGAAGAAACGGTGAAGAAGCAGAGGATCTCTGTGTCAAAAGGGCCAGGCAAGACCAACACACATAAAAAATCTGCACGGAGGTTTTCTTTCTCTCTTCCAAATGCTAGAACTATAGAGCAACCTGGTATGGGACACACCTGGAGGGCAGTCCCAGCAGAGGGTCAGGCGGTGTTTAGGTGTCAGAGGAAAGCAGGTTAAAGAAAGAACTGGTGACTTGCCACTGTGCTGAAATCAGAAGTGGACAGTCTGTGAGACTGTGAACATTTTGATCAGGGGACTCCAGCATGCTTGTTTTCTGATGCTTTGACACAACAAATCTGCACCAGAACATTGGCAAGCATGAGGTTAGGCGCAGAGATCCTCTCTTCATGCATTTATGTGAATTGCATCATTATATTTCACTTAGTTTTTATCCACTGCCTACTTGAGTTAGTGACAAAGGATTTCAATACTGGGCATGCAAATTAAAGCAAGAGCTGCTATTGTTTTTCCACATACCTGACAGCTCCTCTTACTCAGCCTAACACGGACTGAATTTGAAAGCAGAGGAGCTAGGGCTGGGGTATTCTTGGCAGAATGATAGCTGACAGGCTCCTCGCAGGCTCCAGAATCAGAGTAATGTCTGACATGGACGAACATGTGTTGGCAACCTTGCTTAGGTCACGTTTCCAGAGCTGTAAAGAAACTGGAGCACTTCCAGGGGATGACAGAAAAGCTGCTGTTTCAGGGGAGAGCCAGAGGCCATGTCATTGTCATTCTTCTCTGTTTGGCAATCTGCACAGACTCCTTGGAAGAGAACCTGAGAGCATTTATGGGACAGGAGAAGTAATAAAGTTAAACTGATAGCCCAGTACTAGCAAGAAACCTATTAATGCAACATTTATGGCTACAAAGGAGCTCATGCCTAGCATGGGCTTGTTGCCATTCTACTGGGGGCAGAGTGTGTGTGATGAAACACCACAGCATGCAAGGAAGATAATTTACTTATTTGTTCTTTGAGAAACTGGCTCTGGTGAATACTGGTGTCCCCTCCATGAGGTGCTTGTCATCCTGGGTGTGCTGTGAGTACATATTGAGTGCTGCCAGTGGTACTGTGACAGACTGAAAGATCCTGCCTAGTACTAATGATTTGCAGTGCTCTCCTTTGCTCAAGATGCATCTGGAAAGCTTGCCAGATTACACATCTGCCCCTTTGACACTGAATGAGGAAAAGTGAGTCAATGCAAGGGTTCAACTGCCTCAAAACAGTTTCCATCAACACATATCAGGGATTTGTAGTAATCAATTCTTGTGGACTCTACTGGTGGTGGAGGAAACTTAAAGGATTAGGTTTAGTTTTCTTTGTGGCCTAGGAAATTAATAAAAACCATCATCAGAAGTCAAAATATTCATTCTTCTGTCCTGATTTCTCATTTACCTGTGTCCTTCTGAACTCTCCCAGAGCATTCTAAGTGTGGTTGCAAAGTAATGCATGTGCCTGTCTGTTGCAGACTGGACCACAGCTTCGCTAGCGTGCTGGTGCTTGCACTTTGGAGTCTGACTGAAGCCCTTGATCTGAACAGTCCCCTCTAAACATGAACAGGTGCAGAGGGCTTGTCTGCTCCCTGGCAGTTACCTGCTTTGTCAAGTTACAGGTTCTTACCGGAATGCACCCTCAGCAAGTTTGCAGATGACACCAAGTTGGAAGTATCACCTCTAGGGTATTTTCTGGGACATAGAAGGTATAAAGTCATGGCAAGCATACATAAATAGGTTTGGTCATGCACTTCTTTGTCCCCCTTAAGTTGTAAGTTCCAGAAGACTTTCCAGGTCTTGATTAAAATAAAGAAAAGTAAAGAAACCAAAGCACATCTTAGCTAGCACTTCCTTTGTTTTTAAAGCAAATGCAGTGCAGGAGTGAGGGCCTTCTCTGAGTCTTGCTTCTTAGGAAGGTGAGACCAGAAAAGTTCCTTATTCTTCATTGTCCAGACTTCTGACACAGAGCAACCTGCTCCATATTAACTTTTGCATTTCTCATCAAGATGCAACATACTTTAAATAGCATCTGCGTGACTGGCTCCTTTTTTTTTCCTATGGAGGCTGATATACAAAGTACCTCAAGTGGCAGCTGTCACCAGCGAGGTGGCATTTTTCTTCACTGAGGCTGACAGCAGCTGTCCAGGAGAAGTATGAATGGAATGAGAATGACATCATGTTTATTCAGGAATGACATTCCCAGCCATGGATCAGTGTCAGCAATATTTTGATAAGTTTTAGAATGAGAAAACATTTCTTGAAATGTTCCCTGATTTATCCTTTGTAAAATATACAACAGAAAAAATAATTGAAGAGATTGCAGCAGGACAAACCAGGGCTTGCCTACCATATGTTTCGAAGCACACTGTTTTATCAGTACTGGAGACAGTCTACAGGCACTGGGACACACAGCACCTTTAACTCTTGCAAGCCCGACAAGTTCACTCAGCATGCTTTTCCCTCTCCTCCTCTGCTTCTCCTTGCCCTGGCTCAGTTTGTAACTAAACATAGTGGATTCGTAGCTGTCAAAGACAACAGGTAGCCATAAAGTAAGTCAGCTGGTTGGAGCAAAGTAGATCTGGACTAGCTTTTAGGATACTGGGACGGAAATAGGAACAACTTGGCTTGGTTCCTCACAATGCAACTAATGGGACTGGTTTCTTAAATATATGTGGATGGTTCAATCAAGGTTATCATGTGATGACTGATGAGGCTTTTCATGGCTGACTGACCTAGATGAAATCTGTTCTGCTGCTAGAAGCTGTTCAACCTGAAGCCTAATGAAGAGTTTCAAGGTATTAAGCAGACAGCTTAGTGGATCTGGACACTTGAGTCTTGCAGGCCTGAAGATCTGGTTTTTAACTTTACTGTATTACTTCTTGTGAACGCTCTTACCACAACGTTACAACTTTTCTTCCTTACTTCAATGGTCACACTTTCTGGTCTTTTGGTTTTTTACATCTGGGCTCCTTAATTATGTCTTTGCTAATATCCATACATTCAGCTCTGGTCCTTTTTCAGATCCAGTCACCCAGGCCACTCTCCCCAAACAGATTTTAAGCACTGCTTGAAAAATGGCTGGCAGGGCAAACCACATCAGGAGAGGGCCCAAAATGAGTCCTTGGCCTGAATTGCAGCACAAGCTGCCGCAGGCTTTGTTGTTGCACTGTGACATTAGCTAAGAGCTGATTGTTATTGTTGTCAGTAGACTCCAAAATCAGTCCTGAGATACCTGCCTTTTCAGAGGTTCTCATTTCCCCTGTCGTGCATCTGTCAGTCAGGCGCTGCCGTAAGTGCTGACAGGTCAGGAAGACAAATGTTTGTGTGAATTTTCATTCTGTCTGTAAAATTTGAAGATTTGTGTGTGTCTATCTAGTAAGAGACATAAAGCAGAAGGACATGCAAGGATGACCTCACTGCAACTAATACTATAGCTGAGCTGAAAAGAAGCAAACCCAGTGTGTACCTGAGTCAGATGTGCAGCCTGGTGTTAACTTCACAACTTTAAATGTATTTGTTCAGTTGTGATCTCCTCCTCATTCTCGGTCTCGCCTCCAGCCTTGGTTCTCTCATGGTATCAGATTCAACTAGGCTATATTTAATTTGAGTTCAACAGAAGGACGTATTTAAATATAAGCTTTGTGAGTGACGGCACAGTGGCTCAATATGCAAGAAGATGAATGTATGGAAGCGGCTGGTGCCTGGAGAAGGGTGGGAGGAGGTCACAGCATGCCCTGTGAGCAACCAGTGCAAACAGCAGATGGGCACCTTATCCTCATCACAGCCTAGTCTCTGTGCCACTGGGTAGCCACAAACATGTGAGCAGAGAGTGGAGAGTATGTCTAGCCAAGAGATGTCACTGCCCTGCTCAATCCAGTACCCAGAGCCTGTCCTCATGGGCAACCAGTTCTGGCAGTCTAGTGGCAATTTTGTGCTGGTTTGGAGCACAAGTGTGATTTTTCCCTTTGCAGAGTGCTGCAGGAGACCAGTGCTGACTGCAAGGAGGGTATTTTCACATCACACCCAGTGACCTATCTCCCTCCCACCTCTGGTCTCTGCAGAAGGGCTCTGCTGAAGCAAGGCTGCTGCAGCTTCCACTGAGAGGTGCTACTGTTGGGTAGTTTTACGCAGCTGAGGAGGGAATATGTGTCCCTGTTAATACTGCTCAGGCTCACTATGCTCTCATGTGTAGTTGCCACAGAGAATTTTTGGAGGTCACAATGAGAGGGTGACTCTGCTATAGAGAGAGCCAGACCCATTTGTCTCCATTCCCTAGGGCAGAATAGAGCTGCTGCAATTTCTTGCTGGTCTTCGTAGCAGCAAAACAGAGCCAGCTTCATTCACTGAATGGAGTGTGCCTGGTGTGGTTGTGTCTCGCATCAGTTCAGCAGGCTCAGGGAAGGCAGGAAAAGCTCATGTAGAAGAAGGAAGGGCTTGGCAGCTACTGTGTTACTGTGCTTCAGCGGGAGTGGGCTGCTACTAGGGCAGCAGGTTACACTTAGCCCTTGCTCCAGATGATGGAAAATGTTACAGTTCATCACAGGTTTCACTAAGGTGAGAACTCATACAGTGCTGCAGACCTCAGTAGATCTCCAGAGTGTTATCGCCTAAACATTGACACTGAGCTGAACTAGCCTACCCTGCAAGCTCCTCCCTGCAGTCTGAGTACCTGGGTGCTCTGTGTTCAGCAACAAGTGACTGTGGAGTTGGTCATGAGCACTACGGCAGCGCACTGCTCCTGTGGTGAGTTGTGGTGATGGCTCGATAAGAGATGAATCTGCTTTGGAGTCAGAAGGTTAGAGCATCTCAGAGAAAGCTGGTGCTAGCTGCTTTCTCTTCTTATTCTGATTCTTTGCAGGGTGTCAGTTGCTGCAGTTAGGCTAGAAAGCAAATCATAAATAACTGAGCAAGGCAGGAAACATTTCAGGGAAATGTTCCACTGCAGCCTGGATAGGATTATGAACCAACTGAAATGATATTTGTCTTATATTCTGTAGGTAGTTTCACACTTTTTTAAATATCAGATTTTTTATCTAAAAGGAAAACCCTTTTCATGCATCTTCATTTACATTCACATATGAAATGCCTTTTTTCTGACCTGAACCTACACCATTCTCATGAACTCACTTTTAGGTTTGACTAAAAGAGGAGTTGAAATGCAGAAAATTTTTGTATCGATAAATCAAGGCAGAGTATGTCAGAAATCCCTGTGTTACACACAAACCTTTTTCACACGGTGGAAAAACTATGAAGAAATAAAATGTTAATCTAGTTTACATTTCTACACTCAAGTTTTTGATTATCATCTGAGTTTATCTAGGACTTGTGGGATTAATAAGGTATGTTGAGAGATGACCCAGGAATACTGGAGGAATGTTGAGTCTAGGACTAGAATAGGAAGACCTGTTAGAAACCAGTCCTGTGAGTGCAGGACACAGTATAGTGTTCGCCTTGCTGTAGGCAGAACAGGCAACCTGATGTCCTTAGAGTATGTTGGTAAACGAATCTGGAAAGGCACCTCAGCGGTGTAGCTTGGTTCCTGGGTCTCTCCAAAACTGTCCTCCCCAAGAAGGAATAAACATGTATTTATTTCTCTATAACCTCAGAAATTCACAGCAAAAATGACCATATCCCAAAATAACAGTATCAAAGTGGCAGTCTACACTGACCAGTATGTCCCAGGGGAGGTCTAGTCTGGTCATCAGTGGACCTTTTCCAGCCAGAATATGTCACGCATGCAGGCCTGATAACTGCAGCAGCAGCCTAGGCAACTTTCTTGTTGGAAAATAACAAAAGCAGTGGCTAAAAGCTGTGGCTTTGCACCAAGTTTGCACAGAGTAAGAAGATGTTTCTCTGAGTGTTGAATGAGACTTACATTAATTACAGAGGAAGCTACTGTTTCATCTGTGTGAGCTGTCCTACTCTGGAAAACAGATTACTTGGTTGATTGCTTTACAACCACATGCTAAACATTCTAAACAATTTATGCATTTAAACTGTATGTTTTTCTCTCTCAAAACTTGCTACTCTGCAATGTTCCACAGATCTTGTTTATAACACATTCATCTAAAATTATCTCAGTGCACACAGCACCCTCCTATAGAACAGATGCTATGTAACCTGCAGTTCTGTTTTGATCTCAAATCAACGTGTTTAAGCTACTTGTGTGAATTAGAAATTGAAACTAAACTAAGAAAATGAAATTGTTGTGGTTTTTGCCATGATGCTTCCACAGTTCAATAGTCCTATTCATTTTAGAGTGCCTTTCTGGTGTGACATTTGCAGTTGCTATTTAAGGTTTAACTGGTTTTGTATTTAAGGGTTTTTCTGGGTTATCTTAAAGAAATCTCTGAAAATTAACCTTTCCCAGCAATATTATTGAACTTTTCCTGGGTATCTTCTCAATTTGTTTTTTGCCTCACTTCTGAATTTAGATGAGATCTATATACAAGAGACATTTTCCTTTGTAATTAGCCTACTTATATGTCTTCATGCATCTTGAAAGGATGGCTAAGTATCTCAGGAGATTAGCACTTGCATCCTGGGGCCTTTTCATATCTAAATCACTAGTTATCATCTTCAGATAATTATTCATATTCATTTACTATTTATATTACAGTAATTCCTAAAGGAGTCTCCAGGTTGCGGCCCAGTGTGCTAGGTGTTGTCAGTGCATGAATAAGATACATAACTGTGAAGATCTCCATACTGCTCTATGAATCTGCCTTTTGTAGGGGGATTACATTTTACAGTCCTCCCTCTAAGCAGAGGACAGGGAATGGATGAAGTCTGCAACCCCGCATCTTTTTGCTTCTAGAAAGTATTTAAGATTTCATATTCTGGGAAAGGCAGACTGGGGCCAGGGAGTTTACTGCTGCTGTCTGTGCTGTGCTAATGCAAAAATGGACTTCAGGATTCAGAGCTGCCTGGTTTGCTCCTGTGCTAATTCCTGGCTTCAAAGGCCCAGCAAGACAGTCTTCTCCTTTTCTAGGAACTCTGGAAAAGCCTTCTTTTGCACTGTTTTGGCACTGTAACTTGATTTTTGAAGCCTCAAAATATTTCGGTTTCTTAGGCTCTTGTTTTTTAGTAAGATGGAGAGAAACTGAGTTCCTCTCCCAGAACCTTCTAATTCTCAACAGAGCAGCATCTTTTCACTGATACTCTTAAAAAATCTTTTGGACAAAAATGTTTCTTCATAAGAACACTTCACGTTTCTTCATAAGAATGAAAAGCTGAAGCCAGGATTGCTTCAAGGCAAAAGCTTCAGATCCACTTGGGCTTTAGTGGGTCACCATGGGAAAGTTGGAAGCTACAAACACATAATCAAAGCAAGGGCAGTAAGAAAGAATCCTTGGACTGAGTTTCCCCCAAGGTTGAGGTACTGCAAATTCTTTGCATCTTCAGGACCCTGTAGGGTCCCAAAAGTATCCATTCTTCTCCAGCCTGGTGCTTCCTTCTCTTGGTTTATGAGAATCGTGTTTCCTGTCTCTTCATCCCTCCTGTAATGAATAGATGTGGCAGCTCCTAGCTGTGATCCTAACAGTGCTAGGGGCTCACGTAGGTCTGTGAGAATGAAGGGGATGAAGGTGAGTTAGAAGTAGAGGGAACACCTGCAATCAATGGGAAAACTACAAAAGAAAATAATGAGGTTGTGGCCAGAACTGATAGCAAGGTGTAACAAAATCCAAGAATAAGGAGGCACCTAGCAAGAGCCTGCTGCTGGCACACAGCAAACAGATGGTGCAGACAACCCGAACAGCAAGGGTGTCAGCTTCAGCAGGGCTCCCTGGATCAGCTAACATGTGCTGCAGGGCCACAGAAAATAGTGGGGTCATTAGTCACTTCCAGAGGTGTACAGCTCTGCCTCCCAGCACGCCATGGAGACCAGCCCAGTTTTGACCTCATGGTAGGGAGGGAGCCAAAGAGTTGGAGAGAAATGATAGATGCAGGCCTTTGGTTTGCTAGCATGAGTTCATTCACAGCTTTGTTCTGAGGAGGCAGAGGGACTTCATGAATGAAAGTGTGTCTGGTGCAACAATGCTGAAAAGGCTGTATGAATAACTGCTCTTGCATCCAGCACACAGGTCTCAAGAAGGGCCGTGGCTGGGTGAGCAGAATGTGCATTTTCCTGTTGGCTATTGTTTAATTAGGCTGTTGCTGATGCTGACGCTGACACTCTGTGTATTTTCTTTGCTCTATCTCCTTTCCTTCTTTATTATTTCCTAGTTTGGTTTGATGTTGTTGGTATATAAAATTTAAAGAGCTCTAAATTTTTTTAAAGGCCCCTAAAGGGAACGGTGCTTTTTTGTGTTAAAGTCATTACATGAACACCTGTGAACTGTTGAGTTTAATTGGGCTACAGCTGTTGGGGAGTGAGTAGGGATTTATTGGTTTGATTGGCTGTCTTCAGATTGCGGTCTATTGTCATGCATTGCCCTTCTAACTTGTCTTTTTAAACAGAAGCCCATGTGCATATCAGGTACTTATAGGTACTAGGGTCTGAGGGATGAGGCTGTCAAAGCAGAGTGGATTGTGTGGCCGTGTGAGGCTGCAAAGGCAGCCGGCAGAGAGCATGGGAAAGCTGTGTCAGCGAAGGGAGTACCAGCTGGCTGTGTCCAGCAGGCCAGCCTGCTCTGCAGCCCTCATGGGGCATGCCAAGCTCGCAGAGACATTTCTGAGCAGTGACTGATCGTGCTGCAGGGTTCCTGGGCAGTGCTGGAGAGGAAAGGATGCTTCCTAGAATGAAAGCAAGGTCCTGTCTGGAACATCACATGTCTGTATGGACAGCAGCAGAGGTCACATAAAAATGTCTCTATTAAGGAAGCGGCCAGTGGGAAAGACAACAATAAACCAGGACACCCCTGGGTGAAGAAGTCCTCTTACTAAGTCAGATTTCATGTACAGCTAGCTGGTGACTTCAGCTCTACAGAGTATAAAGGCTACATATGTATAGCAGAGAGAGTGAGGAAACTCCTGTGGTGCCACTGACGGAGCTCAGTCGTGACTGAATACCACAGAGGCAGCCTGTATTTAGTTCATTCTTCCCTGTGGAGCTTGGCCTAGTGAAGAGCACCTCTCCGAGGGTGTGTGGGGTGGGGAGGATGACACAGGGCAGCCAGAGCCCAGCTATGTTCTGCTCAGGACTGCAGAGGAGGCAGCTGCTGGCATGCTGATGCTGGAGAAGGCTGGGGGCAGTGGTTGCCCAGCTGGGTGGCACCATTGCCCGTGGTATTGGAGAACCTCTCCTCTGGCAGACCCACTAGGTGGTTAGGGCCTGTGCCCATTCCCTGGGTGTGGGGGTGCTTCCCTTCTCAGGTGAACAGTTTAATGAGCTGAGAATAAGCTCCTGCTCTCTCCACACATGTCTTGTAACTTGTACCTTTGTGCAAGTGTCCAGACCCTCGTGGGGCTCAGTGGGACCCCAGTTACTAGTGCATGCCTCTGCTCTATTGTTCTGAGTCATTTTACTGCATGTGTCTGTGAAGGGTATGGATGGAGATGTCTCTTTGCTGTGCCTCAAGGTAGGGGGAAGGGTAAGAGAATTCCTTTTGATTCCTTTTTTTCTGTTGTTTTCACACCATTAGGAAATAATTAACCTCCTTAGTGAAAGCATGTCTCCTTTTCACCTGAGTAGGAAAACCTTAAAATATACATACAATATTTTTAACACTAAGCTTAAATTATGCAGTTGCTGCATTTTGATGATAAATATGCAGATGAGAAGATTTCTGCCTCTTTTATCTTGCGGTTCTAACTCTGTCTAAAAACAGATTGTTGCAGTCACCCTAATTCTGAGAAAAACAGCCTTTTGTGCATTGAAAAGCCAAAACAAGCAAGTCTGATAATCAGATCTTCTCTTCTTAGCTGGCATATGTCTGCCATGCTAGTGAAGGAATCACTTATTTCTAGTGGTGACGGCAGTTGGTGCCATCAATTCCTGTCAGCTGGGGAAAGGGATGGGAAGCCAAATTCATACACTGGTGATTAATTCTGGAAGCTTACATGAAGAAAGGCACTGTGAATACCACTGGAAAGCTCTGAGATTGCCCATTCTGCTGCAATGCAGATATATTCTATCTCGATGTGATTAGATAATTTATATTTCTGCATCCTGGGGACAGCCTTGAGTGAGAATCCACTCAGCTGTGCTCTGGCTGTAGGTGTCCAGGACACGCTAACATAAGATGTGTGAACTGGAGATGTTGAAGGAAGGCTGTGGAACTCAATTGGAAGCAGATCTTGTTTTACATCTGTGCTCACCTCTTCAGTTTCAAAGGTGACACTTTCATTGGAGGCCATGACTGCTTTGGGCAGTTTGAGGAGGGGGGTGGCCCACTGGCCTGTCTGTGGAAGGCAGGGCATTTGAGAAATTGGCTGATACTCTCACCAGTTCTTCTCCTCTTTGTTTCTCTTGTTCTCTCCTACTCTCATATAGACATGCATACAATCATTTTGTCTCCAGAGCATAATTGCCTATTGCCCTGGCTGTTGCAAATAGGCTGCCACATTGACCATTGTGCACTTTACAGTGTTCGCTGAATACATGAGGTCAGGAAACAAAGATCCTGTGGGTTAGCCTCTCAATCACACAGGGACAATAAAACTTTGTGCTTGCCTAGCAATCCAGAGCTCGTGTCTGCCAAGCAGCTCTTGAGCTTTGGTTAAAAATAATGAAAGATGACTCCAGAGTTCAGCTCTTCAGGCAGAGGTTTTGAACAAGCTGCTACTGCTTCTGAACATACAATTGTGCCTGCATTGTCCAGCATCTGGGCACCTGGGGTCTTCTTGTACACCTGCTTTCTGAAACAGCCATAGTAAAAAGATTTGCTTTTTCTAAGTTTCATACTTCTTGTGACTGCAGTATTTGGAAAGTCACTGCCCCTGAAATGCATGTTCCAAAACTCTGGAGCTCTGGATCGTTACTGAGCATAGCAGCAAGTACATGAAAGCAGTTTCTGGTCAGACAGATGATGTGGGTCTATGCTTTTTGGTCTTTCTGGACTGAATAGCATCCTTTCTGGTGCTACTGATCACAAGCAAGAACAAGTTGCTATGTTCATCATCACCCATTTGCCTTTTTGTGAGCAAACTGTTGTCACTGGCTGTTCTTGGACTGGCTGCTCACACCAGTGCTGAGCTGTGAGCTGGAGGCAGCTGCAGGGAGTGATGGTGGCAGGGCTGACAGTCTCACCTTAGCTGCATGACATTGAGCACAGGCCATAGCAGATAATGCCTGCGAGTGCCAAACAATCATGGACATCTTCCTCCTTCCCCATCCAGTAAATTTACTGCATGTCTCCGACAGATTATAAATGAGGGTAGGAAATTTGGCAAGGATAATTAACAATACTGAGCAGATCTAGAGTTTAAGGGTCCTAGCTCCTAATCCCCTCCTTCGACCACTGTATAGCCTAATGCATTTCTCTGGACACCTGTCAGATTACCGCTGAAAACAGTACTTCAAACCTTACATTTAATCAATCAGTGGAGAAGCTACAAAGTTTGGACATACTAGAATTTACATAGAAGATGGCCTCCGGTGAAAGCTAATTGGCCTTGAATTACCTCTACAGAAAAAAAACCTCTATAAAATAGCCGTTTCCAAGTAAATGGTATTAAGTCAAAGAACTGTAAAAACAAATAGCACTGTCTGCAAGGTTTGTTAAACTTTGTTCCCAGACAGTGTAACTTCTCATTTGACCTGTACATATCCCACAGTCAAACATGAAGGGCTTTGGACTCTAATACCATCTGTGGGAATGTGATCCCTTGGCTAGTTTGCAGCTGTTCAGCACTCTCTCAAGATACATTGGAATTTCTAAGTTCAATTGAACTAGGCAGTGAAAATAAGTGTGAAGGGGTTTAATATCGATCTATGAAGATTATAGTGTTCATAGGCAAATAAACACTCTTGTGTTATATTTTCTTGCACAAAGGGCACAGCATAACATGCTTTTATTTTAGGTTGAGGGAAACTGTAGTGAGAAAGAACAGAAGGCAAGTCCCCATGACAGCACGGTGTGTGTGTCTGCGCATGCATGTCTGTCAGTCTTTTGCAAATGGTTGCAGACACTCTGAAAACAAAAGTAGTTGTTGAGCTCTGCACATGGGAGAGTTCTTACAATCATACAGATGGAAAATAATGGGCACTTGTGGCTTGGGCTGCGTAAACTGTACAGACTCACACCTTAAGTCATCTAAAAATATATTTTCTGATCTCCTCAGAAGACACCCCCCCTACCCACCCCCCATTTTAAGCTGTTGGGTAATGAGGGTGAGTCAGCCACATTAGGGCTTCTATTCATCCTATTTCATTGTGCTTAAGCAGGCAACAGCTACTGGAATTGTACAGCCCATCTCTGCACTAACTCAATAGCGCTGCTTATTTCTCCATCTCTTTTTAAAGCCTGTGCAAAAGTAAACCTGCTGGGGTTGTACATTAGTTTTCTTTTCACTCCATAAGCTGTTCCCTTCCCAAGAAGCCAGTACCTTGCTGCTGATTGGCTCATACATACAGTATAAAGTAGACCTGTAGGAGATTCTGTAACGAATCTACCATTAGTTTTTTATGGTTTTCTAGTATTTTCTTGATTAAAGAATTCTGTCAGAAGAGCAATGGTCCTAGAGGCATCTCTCCTTAGGGGCCTGTGAATAATAATTCCTCTTCTTAGCACCCAGATCTGGTATCCCCTTTTCAGTATCATGAGTCCTGCATGGTTAGCACATTACAAGTTCTGTCTAAATTGAATTGGTATTTCTGCAGCTGCATCATGTGTTCATCAACATTAAAATGGTTGTTCTAGGATTAATAGTTCTTTCTGTACCTTTTGGACTGTAGCTTCCTTTTCCAGGAGGGGCAGGAAATCACATCCTGTGCTTTACATTTGCAGTCTTGGCTCCTTCCCAAAAGAGAGCAGAATTTAGTGCTGCTGATGCTTGCAGCTTGGTAAGATTGTTCAGAGAAATGGAAAATGTGCTGTCCCCCAGTGGGAGGGGATGTGAGTCCCTGGATTCACAGCAGAAGTGGCATTTTGATTGAGCTCCACTGACTTCACTGTAGTAGTGTCTCCTGGAGCAGGGACAGTATTTCCTAAACTCCAGTTAGTGCAGCCGGCTGGGTCATGGCCAGGGGTATGGCTCTCATATGGCCCTATCCAGACAGAAATATATATGCATGTGCCACACAATGCAGGTGCAGAAAGTGCAGTGTTGCCCATCAAATGTGCTGGGCCTCTGCAGTGAGCTTACTACGGTGACTTTTGGTGCAGGATTTCTGGATGGCAACAGCTTGCTCAGAGTTGAGAAAATCTGCAGATAGTGAGGCTGCCTGTCAGACTGGGTTATATACACACATTAGCATCCTTCTGACACTGAGCTTGACACGTATTCATGTCTCATTGGCCTCCAAAGTTGGAACTGAGAAGAACTGAAAAGGCTCCTCTTCATAATCAGAGCTCAAGAGATTGTGAATGTTCCTTCACTCTCACCATTGCTGCTTGTCATGTCAGTGAGGCTCCACAGGGTTCTCCAGTAAAGCATCAAGGACACAAACTCTCCTCCTGTGAAGCACGTGATGTCTGTACAGCACAGCCTCTGCCTTTCCAAGTGGTTGCTTCTTAGCTATAGTTTGCTCTGCTTTTCTCAAAATCTGCTGTTGATGCAAGCCTTTATCTCAGTAGTTATGAATGAGCTAGATATTCTGTGTTTGTTTGGCAGCCTGACAGGGTGGTATGAGATAGCTCCTCTACTGTGGCTGGATCATCTGAAGTGACTTTCCTCTCCAAACCAGGACACAGTTTTCTGTGCACACTCTTTATGTAGCAGGCTGCTGGGGAGGAGGGACAGCACTGTGGAGGGAACACAGCCTTGTTGGTACTAGACAGAGTGGCACAGATGATAGTTGTTGGGTGCAGAGGAAAGCCATTTAATGGCTCTGTGCCTGGCAGAAGCTCACATCATGGACCTGTCTGTGATGCATGCCTCTGCCACATGGCCCCCCCATGGGAATGTGGAAGAGGTCTCCGTCACAGAACTCACTGTGGAGCCACATCCAGTGCCAGTTTTGGCTGTTCATCACATGGGGGTGTTAGACTGGGCTGTCAATTCTTGAAACCTGGAGTCCCAACTGGGGATCAAAGGATTGTATTTTAACCAGCATTTAATTTTGATCAGCACTTCATCTCATATTTTCTTTTTATCTTAGTGGCACCAATGTTCATTTGATTAGTTGTCCCCAGTATTGGGAACATTCCATAGTGGGATGGAGAGGGAACAAAAATAGATAGGAAGCTACACCTTGCTCCCAGCGCTTTGGCCAATGAGTGGCCCTGTCTCTCTCCAACCTCAGTGGATGGCTTCAAAATTCTTTGACGGTTTTCCTTATCTAAATCAATTTGACTTCTCGATCTTGACCTGAGATAGCCACACTGCAGCATGACCACCTAGCACTGTCTTTGCTACGGACTGCTTTGAGTGTGACACCTCCAGTGCTCACAGTGCTCCAGTGCTCACAAGTGTTCCTTGAAAGTAGAAGAGCTGCAAGGCTGAGAAACCTGACAATCAGAGAGCTTAGTGAGAGACCATGTAAGGAACTTCACTGAAAGGCTGTGTGCCCTTTGCAAAACAGAGCGGAGCACACAGAGCACTACAGACAGCCAGGCTTTGGGATACCGGTGTGTGCTTTTAGTTTAACCTGATGAAATGCAACAGGATAGAGAGGAAATGAAAGAGTTTGTACAAACTATCGGGGCAACATATGGCAGACTGGGGATGGGGAGACCTTGGAGAGCAGTTTGTGGCCACAAAGATAACTCAGCCTGTTTTACGGCACAGCTGCTCAGAACAAAAGAGTCTGTCTGGATCGCTCGTGTGTTAGCTAATGCTGGTGACAGGAAGTTTGGAGAATGTCTAAAATATTGCTCATTAAATGGGCAAGTGCAGTGCTCAGGTTTGAAACACACTGATCAAATATGTTGGTCATAACAGACACACTTATGAGATGTGTCAACAATTTAAAGGAGTGGGTGCAAGAGCAGGGAAACAGCAGAACCAGAATAGCAAAAGGAAGCAATGTGTTGTTGCTTAAGGCTGCACAGTACCCTTTCAGGAGAAATTTTTCTGGCTTGTATAAATCTGTGGAATTGAAAAAAGCAGAGCAGAGAGGGTATATATGGATGAGCCACATGAATGGACTCCAGAGTACTTCAGTTGGGATTCTTGGAAAGTGGGTCAATGGGCATATCTTTTTCTGGAGCTGAGGTTCACAGCTGGCAAGGAGCAGATGGTTATTGTGAGTATTATGAGCAAGATACACCCTGACTTTGGTGATCCACAGATCTATGGAGTTACTGTAATTCAGAACTAATGGTGTAAAATTTATTGATAAGTTGTATGAAAGAGTAACCTGGGAAATGAGTTCTGCTGAATGGCTCCACGCTTACAAAACCAGGGATCAGTAGGATCCACTATATTTATTTATTTAGGCTGAATTTGCTGAGGGGCGTGAAACAGTATCATTGGGTGAGGCAAATATTTTCAGTAATGCTTGCAGGATTGTGAGTTTATTCTTTCCTGACACTCCTAAAGTAATTGTGGATGAAAGGAGTATTTGAGTCTGGGTACATAGCACTGCTGCTACTTTGAGTGCAGCAGACAACTCTTCTATTGGGGAAAATGAACTTCTGAAATTGGTGTAAAAAAGAAAATTGTTTTGATCAACTCTTTGTTATAGTCATACAAGGGATGTTAACTGCCTGAGAGTTGGTCTTTCCCTGTACAGTAGCATGGTAAAATCACTGGTGGTTTGTACATTTGGACACTAAATAAAAATGGATCTACTTCCTATTATTCTTGAAGGGATGTTTCCCCTTGTAGCTAAATGAGAAGTTTAGTGCTTTCTGTAAAATTACCATCACATTGCTGCCCTTGTATTTTTACAGATGCACAGAAATTTTGACATTCAGTCTCTCTGGATGTGGCGGCAGGCAGCTGCTCTCAGCATCTTTGCTGAAATTTGGCTCAGTGTGGCCCAGCTTTTTTGCAGAATCTGTGCACGTAACAGTGCCCATTGCTGTGACTCCAGCTCCTGGAAAGGACTCCTACTTAGAAAAATTATCAACATGTAATGAGTGAGGACTGCTTTACCCACACTAGCTTTGATCTTTGCTCAAGAACTGATTCAGGATAATAACAGGCTGACATAAAATACAAATGGCCACTTTGCAAGACAAAGATGATTGCTTGTGTAGAGCTTTGGCTACCATGCAATTCATTTCTTTTCACAGACATGCAGCTAATATGTAAGAGTCATTTGCAAGATATTTCTGATTTACATAGTGGCCCCACCTTTCCTGCAGCCCATGCTGAAAAAACTAGATTGGCTGGAGGCTTACGATGATGATAGCAATGAATAATACATAATCTGCAATCTGGTCTCCTTTAGCCATGTTATTTGCAGGCTGCCGTTTTTTTCTGGCTTCAGCAATATGTTTTTTAGTGGATGTGTTGGAATTTTGTTTTGTCTCTTCTGCCATGACTGTGCCTGTGATGTTTGGAACTGCACATTAATAGCAGGAGAAGATTTACACAGTTGACAGCACACTGGTTATGGCTCATCTTTGTGCAGTATAGTGATGGGACAGAAATACACAAAGAAACTGAACCTGGTGAAGGAACTTGCTGTGTTTGGTGTGTGTTGTTGCCCCTGCCCCGTTCCCCTGTCCCCCCGCTTGCTTTTTGCACCATTGATTTTACAGCAGTTGAGGAGTCTGTTACGGTCAGTATTCAGTTTTGGCTGTGAGTTTGCCATCTAGTGGCTACTGTGTTGGTTAAAGTTCAAATAAGCCCCTTGTTAGAACGGGCTGTGTTTTAGGTTCTCCTGTTCCTCACGCTGCACAGGAGAGAGCGGCAGTAAAAGTTGACAGACATCTCCCTGACTTCATCTTCTGCTGCGCCGGGTGCAGCTCACAGCTCCGCTGTCCTTTGGCTTAGCAGCCATCTGACATTTAAACTTTGCTTAAAGGTGAAGCATGCTGTCAGGCCAAGGAGGTCCCAGGCTGAAGTCTGGAGTTTGGAAGCATTTGTGTCAGGTTCAGGCCTCGAGAAACAGGAGCCAGCTCCATACACAGCCCTGCTGAGCAAGGGCTGAAGCACTCAGGTTTTCTTCCTGGCCTTTGCAGCCTGGCTGCCCTTTCCTGAAGCCGAACCCATTTCTCCACATTGTACATGTTCAGCAGGTGATGGCGCAACCTATTTTTCTCTGGTTTGACCTGGCTTTGTGAATGAGAGTAAAGGTGTTTTATTGCTGCTGCTACCTGAGTTTCCTGCCCCAAGGAAATGCTTCTCAGGCTGGTTCGTTGTTGTGTGCTGGTGCATACACACAAGTGAGAGAGACCCTGCGTCTAGTCCCCTCTTAAGGGGGAGGTAACATGAGATTCTTTATTTGAAGCAACCGTTGGCGCTGGAGATACCATCACACAGTGCAGGGTGTATACTTGGGTGGGAACAGGGAGGCACACGTGCAAAGAATAATTTGATTAGAAAAAATGAAAGCATCGGAGTAATCTCTTCTGCCTCTTCCCCACTGGAGTTTTACAAGAGTTACACTTGCTTGTGTTTGCTGTCTTAGGTACCAGAAGAAATTAAGTGCTACTCTCTTGTGCGTGTTTGTTTTGTGCCTGACTTCCTCTTCCATGATCTCATGTATGAATCAAAGCTTGCCTACAGGTGGTGATCGAGCCCAAAAAGGCTTATCACTTACCAAGCAAGCGTCTGCAATTATTTGTTTGTCCTCTGTAGCCAGCTTAGTTACTTATTGATATCTAATGTGTGTCTCACCATGTTATAATGAAAAGGAAGAGATGAAAGCCCCATTCTTGCTTGAAGTGCCAAATTAGCTAAGAATGGTGACACTCTGCTGCTGTTCTCTCGCATGCTCAGGTAGAAAGGCATAAACCATTGCTCTTTATAGGCAGGGGGTAGCTTGTTATCCTGGGACCAGGCTGTTTCTAATGCTTGAACTGTGATCCAGAAGCATTTGAAATATTTACTAGACAGTTAAAATACAGGGCATGTTGCCTGGTTGTATTAGGCATCACACTAGGAATCAGCATGAAGGAAACATTTCCTCCTGGGTAGCTACAGAGGAGCATAAAGTGAGCAGCAAGGCTGAGGGTTTGCTTTCGGGAGACGAGCCCTAAAGCACTTGTAATATGTCCTGAGAGAACAAATACCCATATCTGATCTGAGGCAGCATGGGTTTTGTGGAGTGAGTAGAGAGGCCCAAAGGGCACCTCTGGGCACAGAGATGTCAGTGCCTGCTCTTGCCAGGAACCTACGCAGTGTGGTACAGCAAATGCAATGTGAGGGGGCACTTCATCTCAGTATCTTCTGGGTGGTGGAGGCAGGTGCTTTTCCAGGCCCAGTCTAAAACTCTGGACCTTCCCTCCTGGTTGTGCCTTTCCAGTAGCAGTTGTGCTTTGGAGGATGAGAAAAGAACCTGCCATGAAGTACTAATTGACCCATTACGCTGGACAGCGGAATGACCGTTCAGGTGCCCTCAAACTCTTCATCATGCGATGGCTGCTTGAGAATTACTTGTAGGTGAGAGGAGGAACTTGCCAGTCTTCGGTCCACAGCAGGACATAGATTTGTGACAGCATAGTTAATGTCTGCTCCTTTTAGTAGCAGCATTAAGTATCCTTGAGATAATAACTTGGGCCATGTGCTTCCCTTTCCCTGCCTTCCCCTGCAGCAAAAAGAAACAGCTGTTGAAATATTTTCAGTTATAATCTGGTGGACATGAAAAAAACCATGTGTCTGTGCACACAATTTACTATCTTTTTAGGTTGTGTTTGTGCCTACAGCCAGACCACCTAGTGCTGGGAGCCCATCGGATGGCAGCAAGGCAGAGTTGATGACTGATCACAGTTAGTGCTAAAGTGGGAGGCTTCCAAGACACATTCCGCTCCTGCAGACAGTAGTGATGGGTGACTCAGGAAGTGGCTTGGCCATTTCTGCTGTGTGCAGCTTCCCAGGACAGCAAGGACAAAGGCCCTCAAAAGCTGTAACTGTGAGAGGTGGTGGAATCTGCACCCCATTCCAGTGGCACCCCTCTGTCTTGTCTTGTCCAGCCACTACAGTTCTCCTTGCAGAGGCTCCTGCTAGTCCCTGGCAGTCTGGTTACACAAGTTTCTAGTTTGGGTCCTGCTGCAAATCAGGGTTTAGAACCCCCAGGGAATTTTTTGTGTGTGTGAGTGTGTGTTGTAAAATGATGTCCGCAGACATTCTAACAGACCACAGCATTTTGATGGAAGCCAGGGTTTGAATCAAAACCACCTAATTTCCCTCCAAACCCTATCACCCCGTCAGATTTGTCTGGATCTCATTAGAAATGTGTTAATCACAGAAAAATGACATATGCCTCTACTCTGAGGTACATATAAATTCAGTGTGACATTGAGAGAGACCCAATGCTCCGTTCTTCAGCAGAAGGCCTGTGTTCCTGCTGTAAATGCAGGGAGATACGAGATTCTCTTGAATTACGAGGACTCTGGTAATAACCCCCAGCAATGGCTAGCATCGTTTTGTAGCCCTATAGCTGTTGCATTAGTGGTTGTTACATTTCTTTTACTTGGCTTTGCTACATGAAAACAATAGTTAATACTTCTGTTAGGAGGGAAAGCTTAACTTTTTTTTTTTCCCCTGGCAAGAAGAAGGGTGATGTTGGAAAGAAGTTTTCTAAACTGTACCTGAAGCATGGTATGGTCACGAACCAGGGACTGTTTGGTATAGAAGGCATCACGAGTTGGTACAACTACATGTAATATTTGAAATATTTTCTTATAGGTGTGAGAGAACTGTCAGTCTTGAAAAGACATGCTTCTGTTCTTCAGGGTTTTGGGTAGAGGCAGCAGTGAGAGTAGCAGGAGGGCTTGTTCTCTGGCTTTGTCTGTTTACTCCTGAGGCAGAACTCTTTTTGGGAACAGGGCACTTGAATCAGGCTGGGATTGCTGGAAGAGGACTCACTGGTGTCCTGTTGGTAGTGTGACTAAGTCCTGCAGTATTTGGTGGGATTTTTTTCTTCCAGATGCTTAAAGAAATGGATTTTTGTGCAATTTGAACTCTCATTTTAGAAAACATATTTCTAATCCTTGTGGTTATGCAAGAACATTTTAAAACACGAAATGAACGCAGCCTAATGGATCAGAAACCAGAAAGCAAAGAAAGAGAAACCAAAGTCTAGCTTTCCTCTTTATCACATGATCAGTTTGGGGAGGAAGAATGAGTCATTATTTTTTAGCACATGAAATTGGCAATGCATGCTGTGATTACTCCTGTTCTAAGCCTGCTTATATACTTGTGCAGATAAAACGAGCTATGCTTGGCACTGGCCCAGGCTCTGTGGCACTGATCCACTCAGAGGCTGAAGGCACTGGCAATTTTTTGGTGAGGGAGGGAGAAGAGAGCATGACCAGGAACTGCAGTGGCTGTGGTGCTTGTCCCTGGGGCTGGAGCTAGATGGACACTCCCCATCTGTGGAACGATGCTAATCACTCTGCGTCCCCTCCATGTGCCTGTATGCGCACACGATGAACCCTATGGGCTGCTCGTGCTCATTTTTCAAGGCTCCTTCTCCATGTGTCTAACCTATTTAGGAGTCAGTAACTTGGAAGAAATTTTAATGGTAGTAGTTTAAGACTCCGGTCTCAAACTTTAATTACTCTGTGTTAGTCAAAATTGCCTTGCCTTCTAAGGCAGATAAAATCAGAACAAAGACACATGGGAAAAGCAAGTTTTTAAAGTTAAAGTGCAAATCATTTGTTCAGTATAATCTCCCCTTAGAACTGAGAGATGGAAAAATCCTGCTGGGCTGGAAAATGCTGTAGTTCATCAGGATTACTACGCAGATGGTAGTAAGACAGAGCTGGAGGCTTCGTATCTGCTCTGTTTACAGCCAGGGTCAGGAGCAGGATGTTTTTTCCCTCTCCTTGGGATTTAGTGGCTGTATAAGCTGCACATACCCCACTTTCCTAGCAAGGGCCCCTGTTTGTCAAAGTGGCAGGAGGACCCTTTCTTGGACTGAGAGAAATGTCCCAGCCAGCCCAGAGCCGAAACAACATTTTAGGTTGTAGTTTCCAGATTCATCAACTTCTGCTTTGATTCTTGGTGCTCACAGTTTTAACTTTTAAAACTCTGCCGCTTTATGATCTCCACCTCTGAGATCTCTGTTATCCCTGTTGTGCAATTACTGTGGATCAGAGTTGAATCTATTTTTACCCTCTTGTTTTTCCCTTCAGTTTGTAATGCCTCTGGGATTGAGTTCTGGGAAGAATCTGTTTGGTTTTAAGCTGTATGGTGCCGCCTCCTCTCCCATTATCACTCTCTGGTTTCAATGGCCTCATTGTGCTGTCTGTACTGGCACTTTGTTTGCTTTGAAGTGTGGGTAAGAAGTTGCTCCGTCCCTCTAGTTTTATTCTGTCACTCACAGCACTGACCTTCTACCCAGGAGCTCTTTGAATGGAGCGGCTATTTCTCCTGCCTGCACACCTGACAGCACTCGAAGTGGCAGGTACAAACTGCCACGAAGCTTTCCGGCAGGCCTGCCAACACCTGCTCTTGCACCGCTGTGCCTGCTTTGCCTTCCTCTAGTGCTTCTTTCTTGGCTGAGAAGAATCGTGGATCCTGTGTCTTCAGTACTTTGGCACACGAGATTTCTTTCAGGACTTTTCCCTTGTGAAATTTTGGCTTCTGCCACTCACTGAGAGAGAACACGACAAAAATTCTGATGATGAAAAAAATGCTGTAAAGTAGAATTATTCTAACGTAATTACTTTCTGACTGCATTAAACCCTTTCCATTGTGCTTTTCTCAGGCTTTATTGAATCCCAGCCAATTTCCTTCAGCTTTGTCTCATTTCCCTTCAAAGTTGGCTTTTCTCAGCTCCAAGATATTTGTGTTGCTGCCCTTTCTGCAGACCCTCATCTGCATTTCAAACCTGGTGAGAGATTACCATCCCTGTATCTTAGGTATCTCTGTAGTCATTTAGTACACCTGGCTCACATCCAGCCCTTGGATGCAGCATTGTCTCTGATCTGGCTGACAGTGTAAAGCAGCTGCTCTCCTGTACTATCCCCAGGAGCACAGTCCCTTCCGTAAATGTCCCGTTGTTTCCCAAATGAAGTAAAATCCCCCCTGGACCACACTGCTTGCCCTGTTGACAGACCTCCCAGTTCTTTTCCCCTTCCTCTCCTTTTCTTACCCAACTCTCAATCGTGTTGCTTGGTACTTTCTTCAGATGCTGCAAATCTGTGCCCATATGCTAGCTGCAGTCGTGGGTAGTCACGTAAGTCACATGGCAGTGGGTGCTGGCTGGTGGAGCAGTGCATGCATGGAGACAGGGCAGATTCTGAATCTTTGTATAATCAGACAGTTGGATGCACTTCAGGTGAATGTTTAAGATCTCTATGTGAGCGCTGGGCTGATGAATTGCAGTTCTAGCATCCACTGAGGAAGTGTCACAAACATAGTGGGGACAAAATGTGCTTAAAATTTATTCTGAACATGTGTGGTATTTTTCTCTTACTCAGTTTTATTTTTTCCTGCATCTTATTTACTTAGGACTGTGAAACTACACTAGTTGTTTTCACTCTTTTTTTTGTTTGTTTTGAATAAAATTCATGTTATTATTCTGCAGAGACAATGATACCACAGACAGAATGATACCACATACTGTTTACTTTCTGGAAACATTACATTATTAATGCTTTCTAAAACTTCTACTTTTTATTGGTTTTGTTACTGCAAAAGCTTGGACTTAAGCCTACAGCCACTGTTCAAAAGTGGGGTATTAATTGTGCACCAATGTGCACTATGTGGAAATTAAGAGTGGGATTAGATGGGGAGAGTTTTCAGCATACTCCTGAGTGTACAAATCCTGTTGAACTCTTACAGTGCTGATCTGTTCCTGGATGTCTCCCTGGAAGAATTTCTCTCAGCCTCCCTTGAAGCACAGTTCCTGAGTTAGTCATATCTGTGCCCCACATTCACGCTGTTTCAAATGGCAGCATCCCATCCCCCTGAAGTTGTCTTATAAAGCTATTCTCCATCTAGCAGCATTAGCCCACGTGATGGGTGAATCCAGGTCAGAGAGCATGGTCCCTTCACATCTGCTCGGTGCTTGTTGCTGACATTTTCATTCAGCCTGCCTGTACTGGGCAGCGATGGAGGTCTATAAAGGGGGGACAGAAACATCTTTCTGCTGGGGGAGGACAATGGCAGGACCTCCCAGTAACTGCAGCTGTGTCGGGGCTCTGAATACAACGGGCCACTCTTGGCAGTGCTACTGAGGTCTGGCTCTTGGAAAGCAGCACTGTGATTCAGCTGTCACTCAGCTCCCAGCAAAGGCAGCTTTGAAAAGGCTCCTCTGCTGCTCTCCTGGAGTAGCAAATATTTCCTAGGCCTCTGCTGCTGAATGGGAGAGATTGCCATTGTCCTCCTTCCCCTCTCAGGCTTGCTGGGCTTGCTATAAATGGGCCTTTTGCAAGGGAACAATAAGCCCAGCAAAGGGTCCAGGTTGCACATGTCTGAGCAGTGAGAACACTCGAGCACTTTTTCATTGGCTCCTGTGATGTGAAAAGCTGTGCTGCCGACAGAGCAGGTTTATTTTCCAGCCACAGCTGTGGGTTTGTTTTCTCTCTCAGGTTGCGCTGCTCTGGCTGTACATCTGCATGTTTCAACTAATTTTCTAGAAAATATTTTTACCCCAAGATTTCCTTTGGCCTCAGAAATCTGTTTCCTTTCGCAGCTCAAGCTCTGTGATGTGTTTGCAGTGAAACCCACAAGCCAGGTGGGACCAGCCTGCTTTCACATTTCTCTGCTGTGATAAGCTTTGGCTTAGGTTTGATGGAATATCCCCAAACTTATATTGTCTTGTGGTTTTGTGGCAAAACCACATGCACCTTGCTGATTCAAACCTGGCTGAAAAGCCATGGCTTGGGCTGAGATTCACAATGAACTCTGGGGTTAATTCAGCTAGAAGAAGATGTTTCTCAGTCATCTGTATGGAGACAAAAGGTACAATTTTCTGCCTGGACCACCAGGGATCACAGAACATTTTCATGTCTTTCTCTGACCTTCTCGTGAAACTTTCAGCATCACAGAATTAAATGCTGCTTTTTGACTGATACTGTTCCTGCCCTCTTCCCTCCCCAGCTGATATAATGATTTTTGTGAGTACAGCATTGACTTGCAGGCATGTGTAAGTATACTGAAGCTTTTACTCATTGGGAAGAAGGACTAGGTCCTACTAAGGAAGAAGTGGTTTTGGTCTCCCATTGGAAAAAAGGATGCTGCACAGTGGAATACAATAAAGACTCTTACCACAGAGAGACAAATATGAACATGTCATGTTACAGACTTCTCATCTGAAAACTAGAAATGTAGCCATAATGATCCTTGGGTCACTTTGAAAAATGTCTTTTTGTTTTTAAACCCCACCCAGGTCTCAAATACAGAATAATATATTCATTTCCTCCACCTGAAATGTTCACTTTTCAGGGGGTCTTATAGCAATGGCCTGTCTAAAAATCACATAAGACAAAGGAACAGCATTTGGTGACTTGCAGTATTCTCACTCCCCTAGAGTGCAGCTGACATGATTTGCTTTGTTTCCCTGATGTTGCATGTATAGATGCCTGAAAGAATAGAGAACTTTTCAGTATATATAATCTCTGCTTACATATGCCTACAAATCAATGTCAGCTTTTATTTAAAAATACTACCAGAAAAATTAATTCTTTGTTATTTTCAGATCTTCTATGGCCTGATTTTCCTCCTGTGCTAGTCATACTCTACTGCAATTTGCTCTGGTGCTTTTCTTGATACAGGCCTGTCTGAGTGAAAGGAAAATCAATGCTTCCTTTGCACAGTGACTCAGACTGCAGCCTGGCCACACTATCCCTGTCACCAAGAAGTTTGCAGAATTGAGGTGACCTCACCCTGGCTGCCAATCCAGGAGTTCTGTGCTGTGGCTTGTCCTCCAAATGCCAATGAGGAAAATCTCTTTGGAAGTTTCTGCCTTGCTCATCCCATTTACTGAAACTAAATTTCAAGAAGCTAATCGGGCAGAGTGCAAAGGATGAAATGTTAGAAATCAAATTAATGAAGCTGAATCACCAATTTGTGACCTAGAAGACTATTAGAACTGATCAGAATTAATTAACTCTCCTTTGCAATGCTTCAGAGGAAGCTGGCAAGCTAGGCATGGAGACACAAAGGACATCAATGGGATTTGACTACCTGGGCTGTGTGAAGCAGTGCAGCAAGGCTGTGCTCTGGGCCAAGCCTGGGCTCCAGGGGCTACTCATGGAGGATGATCAGCAGAAGCAGGAGGGAGAGTTGCCATGGTCCCTTCTTGTGTCCTGCTCTTTCATGCTTATTCAGGGATGTGTGGATGAAGCTGTGAACACGCTGTCTGTGGAGAAGCAGCAGCTCCGTTACCTGTGACGGAAGTGTGGGGGAGTCTAAGGGACTGAGTTATTGTTTAGACTTTGAATTTTCTAGTGGAATGACACTGACAATTCACAGGAAAGGTCTCATCACAGCTCCTATTCTATGAATTCGTTTCTTTGACTCAAGCTCTGTTTTCATTACTCTGCTTGCTCCGCCTTCTAGTGATCAGTATTGAATTAAAAAAAAATATCTCACAGCAGTATGAATGTTTGGGAAGGCGACAGGCACCCCTGCTCTTACTCTGCATTTGCTTTTCTGACTTGCAATGGCACAGTGGCGTAGAAAGGCTCTGTGTCAGGATGGCCCTAGCAAGCAGGCCCAGGAAGCGCCCCCAGCCTGGCTGAGAGGCAAGGATCCATCCATATGACAAAACAGTTAACAGCTTGATTTTGGATTGTTAACTGACATGTGGTGCTCCCAAACTGCCCTTCCCAGCTGATGAAGGTAAAGCAGGAAGCTGTGCAGCTCCCATCACCCACAGGACATGCATCCATCCGTGGACACTGCGCTGAGATGTTCCCTCGGAGCAGCGTGTGGGAAAGGCTGCAGGACTGGGCCCCATCGCTCTGTGCAGCGTGGACTGGTTGCCCTATTTCCTGTCCTGTGATTTTTTTTTTGTATTATATGTTAGCATCACCCATGGACAAAGGCACATTGGAGGTATCCAAATGATAGTGGCACTCACAATAGGGGCCACCTCATGCTACATCTCAAAAACATGGCAGCAATCACCAGAAGCAGAGAAACTGTGAGGCAGTTGTCTTGCTGATGTTTTGTTGATTTAATCAAAACCAGGATCAAGTCCTAAACACTCACAGGGAAAGATGATACATGTACCAAGCTGTAGCCTCTTTTCTTTCAAAGGTCAGTGTTTTAGACAGCTCTGGCTGATATTTGCCAAAATAAATTGGCCATTTGGGGTGCTCAGTGATACAAAGTCAACTTACCAATTTGAAGTGAATGTGAAAGGCAATACCTGCTTTTAGTAATTCTTGACAATTTTAAAGAAAATTAGTATTTTCCTGACCATTCTTTTTGGGACAAATATAGAGAAAGAAGATATCTAATCATAATTATTTTCACTAACCAGAACTGCAGTGTTTCTTCTTGAGCTGATAAACTCTTTTTATACAATAAACAGCCCATGGGAGGCAGAAAGGGGAGGGAAAGCTTGGTGAAAAGATGGCTTCAATTTCTTGAATAACAGATTGTTTAGTAAGTTGACTGTCCGATCAGGAAATAGTCCACTGGATATGATCAACATCGACATTGCTAGCTGGACAACTTACAAAGAAGCATTTTGAAATTAATTTGATGATTATGAAAATGTCTTGGATCCTTTGCTGAAGGCTAAATAAACACAATTAAAATATTCTTAGTTTTCAATGTGCTTTGTTCAGTTCATTAAGTGTAACTAGAGCTTCCAGTTATCTGCATTTAGTTTTTCAAAAAATTGGAGGGTATTTTTAGAGCAATGTAAAGCTTATTGCTAATTACACCTGGGGGGAAATCTCATTAGATATTCATTTGCTTTCAGAGTTTAAAACAATTCTAATGAGCTGCATTAGTTGTGATAACACTGACTGACTTTCTCTTGTCTGCTCCCCCTGGCTTGTCTGAAACAAACAAAGCTTCTTTGGAGCCTGTAACTCAGCAAATGTGACCTTGGCTATCTTTGGGGTGGAGGGGGAGCGAAGTGTAGTCCAGAGGACAAGCAGAGAGTTTGCTGCAGTAAGGGCTTGGAGCTGGAAGTGGCAATGACCTTAGAGCCGGGACAGCTGACCAGGCGAGGTGTGTTGTCCTGTCCCTGGCTGCGTCACTGGCTGCAGCACCAGCGCAGTGCTGGGCCATGCCAGGCGCCTTTCTGGTGTTACCTGCCACTTTTGCTGTACTGCTGTGTTAAGATCTCAGCAAGGCCGTAAGAGGCAGCCACGCAAGCACCTGTGAGAGGCCTCACCTACTTTCTTCGCATACAGAATGAACCTTCCCATAGGCCATGCCTGGCCAGGTGGCTGCGGCTGGGGCTGGGGAGCCTTTGGACTCAGAGAAATTCAGGAAAACCCAAAGGAGCAGCTGTTTCCTCTTGACATCAGTACTGCTCGCAGTAGTCTGCAGCATAGAGCTCTGTCAGCCGGTATGTCTGTCTGGGACAATGCCATGAAGAGCTATCAGCTTAGTTCTCAGTCCTCTGCTCCACCAGCTGCCAGAAGAATTGCTGTGTTTCCAGTATTTATTCAGGAGATTGGAAGGGTTTCTGGTGAGGGACTGTCACTGCCTTGGATGACCTAAAACCTGGACAATGAAACAGCTCAAGCTGAAGCAAAGAGCTGGCTTGCCTTGCCTAGTGCGAAGGACATTGAAGTAGGGCAGACAGAGCAGAATAATTTTTACTTCTCCCTGTACATCAGTACATTTTGGATGAACTGGGAAGCCTGTGAGAAATTCAGTCTTTGAACTGGACACAAATTATTTAGGGCTGATCTTTTCCTCCCTCCCCACCAAGCCCCAACAATTACTCAAACTCAAGAACTACTTCTGCCCCAAACAAGTTTTGATCTTGCTCCTTTCCATTTCACATAACACCTTTGTCCAGGGCAATGTGAATATACAGAGGATAAAAATTGCAGCCACTCCACACAATGTACTGTAACTAGCCCATGCAATCACTTGAATATGTTTAAGTCAGCTCTTTCTAATCATGCAAAACATAGTGGCCTGGGAAAATGCCTGTTTCTGTGGCTATGTAAGCAACATAGGATATTCATCTCCTCATCTGGCATGCAAGGAAGAAAGCACACACATATCTCTATAAATGGCATAGCAGAAAGGTGACTGTGAACTGAGACACTCCTCTGGAGACCAAGGAGACTCAATGTGGATGTAAAGTGGCACATTGAGACAGGTTTACTGCTGCTTCTAGGCAGAGGCTATGAATTGAGCGGCAAGATAATGGTGTAGGAGTGATCACACACAGAGCAGGATATATGGGATTCTTTGGTAATTGGGGACATTTTGGCATTGGAACTGAGCAGGGTGAGAACAAGCTGGCAGAGTCTGCGTGTCAGCAGGAAGAAAAGGACCAGCTGGAAAGATGGAAGCTAATTTTGTTTTAACCTATTTGTTGTGGAGTAGAGATGAGGCAAGTAGAAACACCAGGCTTGGCTACTGGCAGAGAGAATACACCTGAGTCAGAGAGGAGCTGTCTGGACCAAAGTTGTAAGTAGAAAGGTGGAAACCAGACTTTATTCCTCAAAGGAAAAGAGAGCACAGGAAACGAAGCTTTCAGGGAGCTGGAGGGTGTGAAGTGGATGGTTGGTACCAAACCCCCTACTCTATGGCTCTCTTATTAAAGAGGTTAAAGGAACTGTGGGTCTAAATTGGAAAGGTTTTCACAGGCACTTCACAGAGCTGAAGTGTTTTGCAGGAGATTCCTCAAAGGTGGAAGGCGGACAGCCTCCCACCATTATTTAAGGAACGACCTAGATGTGCACCAGGGTCTTGCAGGGAAGTTCGTTTCTCTTCAGGTGAAGACAAGTCTTAGAAAATGTTTTAATAGATGAAAGGTGGCCTGTTGAGAAACGCACAGCTTGACCAAAGATAGCCAGTATGGTTTCCGGAAAGGACCTTTTCTGCCTCGCTAACTTTTGGAAATTTCTTTTTTTAGAACATACACTCCTGTCGGCATAGACAAGAGGCTAAGCAGCAGTCAGGAGAGGCTTGGATCTTCAGACAGTGTTTGACAGGGTCCCACGTCGGAGGTTAATGTCTAAAGGTGGGGAGTTGGAAAGGGGAAGAATTGGCTCACTGATTGAAAATTGGCCAGAGGACAGGAGCAGAGTGGGGAAAGGAGGCATAAATAGAAGCCTTTCAAGATGAAAGACAAGTTAATAAAGGAGCGTGTACTGTAGGAGACTGCACTGGCAGATCCTGGTCTTTCTGATAGTTACAGTGTATGAAAGACTTGGCTGAGGACATAGAAAGCAAGATTTCCTAGTTTGCAGATCACATCAGATTTGGGAGGAGTGGTGAATAATGAAGAATTCCAATACAGGCAAATTGGGGATCACTGCTAGGCTTTGATATGATGGCAAACACAGACCCAGACAGACAGAGCAATACATTTTACGGCAACGTATTTGGTTACTGGTATCTTAACTTCTTTTTAAACAGTCTGGGATGGTCATTGGTTTTAATACATCCCAGTAGGCTTTATTTCTTGCTGAGCTGCTGGAAGAGCCTCACAGAGAGTACGCTTATGTACATCGTAAATTTTATTTTCTCTTTTGGTTGGGGGTAGAACAACTGGACATGTTTCAAAGGGAAAAAGTATCTGAATGAAAAAGGGCAGAAAGTAGGAATGAATGAACTGGTTTAGAAGGGATATGCAGAGAGCTGTTCCTTTCAGATCCAGGCCAAAGTTCAGAATAGCTCAACTGACTTGGAGAACAAACCACATTCACCAAACCCACATATGTAGTAAAACCCATCTGCCTCAAAATTGAAGCAGCAGCTTTTCAGTATGTCCTGTCCCGGCAGTGGTGAACACCACTGGCCAAGATGAAGCCTTTTAAGAGTGAGATGATTATTTCTCAGTCACACTGCACAGCTGGGAAGGTAATTCACATGGCTATACATAACCTAAGGGAGCCTGGTTGACTGTGAGGGAGCCGATCTGTCATCTGGTCTATCATAGCTCTCTTGACTTCAAAGGATTGATGACATTTTCCATTGTCTCAGGATGAATACCATGGTGGTAGAAGGAAGAGATATCTGCTAGTGCTTAAGTGAAATTTCTCTTCAGGTCAGCTTCAGGTGTTTGGAATGAATTGTCAAAAGAAGGGGAGTCTTGGAAACAAAGTAGTGCGATGAAAGGCAGCTGTGTTCAGATGGGCTGAGTATCACTTCAGTGCTTCTGCCAAGTCAACAGAAAGCATGATTCCCAAGCCTGAGCTGGGTCCTGTTTGGAGATCTGCTGACATCAACTAGATAAAAGCACTTAGCTTGTGCAATGAGATGGAGTTTAACTGTCTGAATATGGCACAGAGGCTCTCCTTGAGATGTTTCTGAGCTTCTCCCAAAATGTCTGTTTTGAAAGTTAATCCTCTGAGTGTTTTACATCAATAGTGAAATGTCCTCACTGGGGATTTTCCCTAGACCTACTCCTCAGTGATTTATTTCTTGTCCTCCAACTAGGCTTGTGTAAATTCCTTAGGTTATTTTTTGGGTACTAATTACTGTGCAGTAGAAATTATATTATACAACTGGTAATGAGCAAAATCTCAGATACACTCATACACCAACCAAACCTGGAAAATTGTAATTAGTTCAGTATTTGATATTTTCTTATTCTGCATTCCACTTTTTTTTCCTGAGGAAAAAAAAAAAAAGCCCTACATAATGAGCTCTTTGAACCTAAATCAAACAACATTTTCAGTGGGGATAGGTAATGAAATGTTAGTCAAACCCACTGCAATGGGCAGATCAATCACTGCCTTGTAAGATCTTTAAAGGAACTCTGAGATAATGGTGGCAGAATGGCTCTCACAGCAAATCTTCCAGGCCAAGCCTTTGTGGTTTGCACAGGTATGTAGTGGAGAGCTCATTCTTTCAATCCCAGCACACTCAGAAAAATGAGTTGCCACTGTGCTGAAAGCAATGGGATTGAGACAAGAAAAGCTGCTTTCACTTTTGGATCAAGCCAGCAAATTTTCTGTGCCAAGAGGGAACCTGGAATGAGTATTAAGTCTTGCAAGAATGCTGAGGGAACTGAATATGTGTGCCTGGACTCATGGCAACAAGAAGGGAGCATATAAAGCAAACAGTTGTGAGCTACTGAGCTCAGTTGTTCACCAGGGAGATGAACGGCTTGCTGGAGCTCTAGTTTCCATATTAGCATCATACAACAGCCTCATCTATTAGTATAGTGTACTCTCACATCTGAGATGCTGCTGCAGCAGTGAATCACCTCCCAAGACACTAACTTTTTAGTTTCTCAGCAATAAGGCTTTTTGGAAAACAAAATATTGTTCCCCCAAGAAATTCTGATATTTCAGAATTTGGAGTATTTTTGTCCTAAATTATGATAAAAACCAAAATGTTGAAATGCTACATTGGACAAAACATCTGAAATATTTCAGTTGGGAACAAACCTGCAAAACAGCATTATCAAAACATTACCTTTCTCTAATACTGAGGCATTTCTGTGCAATAATTTTGAAGTGTCAGAGATGATATATAACAATAAAGTATATAGCGATATAGACTTCAGAATGTAGGAACAAATTGTTCAGAAATATTCCTATTTCAAGCTTTGTTGAACTGCCCATGTTCCCAGGGAGCACTTCTGTTCTTGATGAAACAGCATTTTCTGATTTTTGACATTCGGTCAAAAGCATTCTGAGCATCTCTGCTCAGCGAGAGTGGCTGCAGTGAGGATGGGCACAGCTCTTGTCACCCAATTTATTTAATGTTTGTTTTTGCTTCAACTGTAACCCTGGAAGTCTCTTACACTTGCTCTACCTTTAACATTATCTCTCTCTGTATTATTACTGCATGATTTGGAAATTAAATCCAGGCTGTGATCTTCTGTCATGCGTGTTGGAGGACTTGATTTCAGATTAGACAATAGCACTCACGGGATCGATAGCTATTTCAGCCAGTGCACTGATTCCTTTTACTGGCAGGCACTTCTCACCTGTCAGTGTGCTACTTCATCTCCTCTAGGTCCACCAGGACACTTATCTGTCTATCGATCTATCTATCTTTTTTGAAAACCTGTTCTGTTGAAGTCCTGAGAGACAAATCTGATGATGCATCATTGTTTGCTTGACCATCAACAGATTTAGCCAGTCAATCCTCATCCTGGGAACATATCTGCCACAACAAACTCCTCAACCTGCAGGTAATGGTGATAGAGATTTCACATCACCCAAAGCGGCAGGTGCAGAGCAAGGCCTGTGTGTTGTGTTCTTTTCAGAATCTTTCTATCAAACTCTTTCACTCACAAAGAAGCATGACAGCACAGTTCTGATAGGATTTGCATGGGAAAAGCTACAATGAATCTGTCACATACAAGCGGCAGGGGAATCATCCTGACAGATGTGCAAACTCTTAGAAATGCCCCAAAAGGTCCCTGGGAGGGCCCCTGGCACAGGGAGGGGAGGTGCTCCAGGCAGCTGCCAGCGCTGGCTCCACAC
Source organism: Falco biarmicus (assembly GCF_023638135.1). Classification (NCBI taxonomy): domain Eukaryota; kingdom Metazoa; phylum Chordata; class Aves; order Falconiformes; family Falconidae; genus Falco; species Falco biarmicus. The sequence goes on along the minus strand of NC_079296.1, from coordinate 3,344,545 downwards.
ATCCTCTCACAGGACCGCAGAGCACTCGGGCATGTTGAGCACACGACTTGGGTAGCACCATTCATCACCTGTTACCTGCCTGATGAGCCTGTGCTTTGAATTACTTGAAATACATACATGTGCTGTTAGTAATTTGCCCTTACTGAGCATCTCCCTAGGGTTCAGGTCATTGCTGCTGAAGGTGCCTGTTCCCTGAGCACAAAATGAGGAGCACCACCCCAAAGCACCCTCTGAGGAGGTGTAATACCTCTGCTCTACCTCCTTTCTTGGCCAGGGATCCTGGTGCAGGTTCATCCTTGAGCTGGATAGCTTCACCCTTTGTATTTTATTGCCTGGTATACATTTTGCAATTAGTGCTTGCCAAGGCAAGAGTCCAAGTTGCTTGGCCTCTGCAACAGGCCTTCCCTGACATTCAGACAGCCTCTGGGCCTTTACTATCTTTCTAAACACTTTCCTTCTCTCCTGTAGAGCTGCCTTATTACAGCAATAAAAATAACAAGGTCCCTGCAGACCTCTTTATAAAGAACAATTTAGAGCCAGGAGTAAGCGTAAGGATTGGGATGAAAATAGGCTATCACAGTGCTAATGTGATATACAGGTACGATTCGTGTATTATATTGGTGCAGGAAAGTTGTGTGTCTTGGGAAAGCAGGGACTCGGTGTGGGACTAGTCTAGGTGACTGTAGACAGGCAGAAATAGTGGGTTTGATACCCACTGTGAGGGAAGAGTCTGTGACAGCCTAGGGTCACTGTGACAGGTTTGAAATGGTCTATTAATTTAGTGAATGCAAAGACCAAATATCACAGAAATCTATCCAAGGACAATACTAATGTTCAGATATGTTAGACTGGAACAATTAATACAAAATTACAGCCCAGATCCCATAATATCCACTCACTTCAGCGGGCATTTTCAAGTCCTTCTCACGGCCTCCATCAGTAGCAGCTGGGCTGGAGGGAGACATATGAAACAAAAGCAAAAAGGTAAAAACACTCCAGATCCTATCTCCTACCTCAAATATATTGCTCTGTGTCTGCCCTTCTGATCTGTGGCACTTCAGGTATCTGAAGAGACTACAGGCACAAAGCAATGTAAATTAGTTACTGAGCTTGCCCAGGAGTAAGAAGAGGGTTAAATGGCTTGCAAGAGTGGTAAGAAAAGGTAATTGAAGCTTTTGCTGGTAGTATGGGGAAAGAGGAAAGGAGAATGGAGTAGTGTCCCCCATGGAAGTATTTGTGAACTGAGAACCTGCTGCTGGCGGAGCTGCTATTTTCTTCCAAAGGCCAAGGATCCCAACTGGAACATGCAGCAAAAGAATCTCAGCTGCAACAGGGGCAAGGCCAGCCACACCACAGAGACAAAAGGCAAGAAACTTCAGAAAAGAAAAGGAATTTTTTCCCGTCTCCTGCTTCAGTTCAAATGGAGGGTAAATAGGAAGCAGGCTAGGAATCCTAAGGAGGTTTTCAGGCGTGTACGTTGCATGCAGTTCTGTCAGGAGGGGAGCATTTTGAAGGATGGCTTGCATTACTGGCATGTGCATAATGTTAATGTATTATCTTCATATTTTTTTCAAAAACAAATTATGCATTGGGAGACATATGAAAGCACAGCAGCTCCTGACACCAGTGAAGTGGAACAGATAGAATTATAAAGGCATATTAATAAAAGGTTGAGGTATTAATCACAGCCACGTGTTTTTCCCCTCCTGCTCTACACTCCATTTTTTTTTCTTTTTCTTTTTTGTTTTACCAGAGGAAGTGAGGTGTACCTCTGGTTACACAGCCATTTTGAGTACCTGCTGCACTGCTGTTTTATTTCTGACCCTTTCTTCCAGGGTGGTTCCCTTCTAATATCTCTCGATCTGAAAGGTTCATGCTCTGCCTGCTAGCTGGAGGAGTAAGTGCACCAGGCATGGGAGCCCTGACAAGGGGGCTCTTCTACTGACTTCCACTGAGGTGTGCTAGATTCCAGTATTTGCTCTGTGCAACTCAGGAGAGCAATAGCTCTGCTGTTGCAGGATCGTTAGCTGCCCAGCGGTGTTATTTCCTGTGTGACATCTGCCCTGCTGGTAGTTTTAAATAGAGCAAGATGAAGATCCTAGAAAACCCAGAATGTCTTTACTTGGAAACCTCATTAAATAGAAATGAAATTGCTTTTGCTCTAACCACACTTTGTGATAGCTGTAGCGGGTTGGACTGTTCGCTTCCTGTAGCTATACCACTACCAGGAGCTTGGCTTAGCTAAAACATTTGTAATGCTGCATCTCTATTTGTGAGACTGCACCAAGAACCATTCCCATCTGTCCCATATCTTCTGTATCCAGGTGATTCAAAGCAACTTCTAGTGTTGCAGCTACATGAACGTAGGAGAGGGGTGAATGCATGTTGCTTTAATTTTTGAAGTGTAATGAGAAATCACAATCCAAACTAAGGAATTAAAAGATGAAGCTGCACTTTTCAAGCAGGGCTGTGACTTCTAGTGATTACAGCAGTAACTCTTTCCCCAGCTCAACAGCAACCAGGGTCTCAAACAAACCCTGAAGATATTGCAGAACTTTATATTAAAAAGATTGATGTGAAAAAGATTCTTTGTACCTCACTACAGTTGAGGGAGAAAAATAGGATTACACAGAGGAGGTGCAGTTTACCATTGTCTGGTAGGATTCACGGAGCCACTCTGCCACTCACTTGCTGAACATCTGGCCTGGAGGCTGTTGCAGGAATGGGGTAGGGAGCAGGAGGGAAGTGAAATGGGACAGCAGGATAAGGATATGTCTGAAGACCTTGAGCTCTTGGTGTTCATAATGGTGAAAAAGCAGACGGGATGCTAACCTGTTTCATGGCTTTTTTGATGTCTAACTTAGCTATCATTTCTGATAACAATTTTGTAGATAGCTATTTTAGAACAGAAGGTATGTTTTTTGTACTGTCCTGCTTGTGCTCTGACTGGAAGGTTTCTGGAGACACCTCCAGCTCAATAGCAAGAGGGCTTGCTTGGACCATCCTGTCCAAAAAAGCAGGGGCCCTCGCCTCACCCAGTGACCCCCAGCACCAGCCTCAGAAGTTACAGCTGAGTTAGAGCCCTTCTTTCAGCAGCAGACTTGTGCGTCTCAAAGACCTCTCGCTTAGAAGTGCCCCAAAAGGCTGAACTTCAACTGGATGGTCCGAGGGACATTTTAGTTGAAGTCCTTGGCTGTGTATGCAGGAGGAACAGCTCCACCGGCACTGAGCTCAGCTGGGGCAACAGGCTCTGCCCTGCCAACTGCACCTCAGCCGTATCAGCACACGGCACAGGGAAAGAAGGGTGGTCAGAGCTGTCCACAGTCTGTGTTCTCCCAGTCCCATTCACTGGGCAGGTACCTGGTCAGCTGAGCACAGGGGAAAGAGAGTCCTGATTTCATTTGGCTCTGTAGTACTCCATTTCATCCTCTTGTTTTCATCTTGGCTCATTCCTTGGCTCCCCTAAGACGTAACTTGGCAGGAGCACAATGCCCAGTGCACTCACTTGGCGGCCCAGCTCTTGCTGCACGGCTTGAGTGTTGCTAAATGAATGATGCAACTGACTTCTGAATCCAGGCCTCTCTTGCATATTAAGTTACCGCTGCCTCCTCAATATGTTTTTCTGTACTACAGGCAAGTCCCTGTAGTCTTTCCTTCTGCTTCAGGGAGGATTATCTGCCCCATATAAAAAGCCCACCAGAGCTGTCCAACATTTGGGCTGGTCGCAAAGAAACTTAAGGACCTGCAGGGAACTGTTTCAAAAATATAAAACAATGTCTCTCTATGCTATCCTCCCCAAACCTTTCTTCTGCTGACCAGCTGACACATATTAATGGCAGTCATTGTACAACCCCCCCACCTTTCCGATTCCTCCCCAACCCAACATGTAACATGCTAGGCTGCGTCCAGCAACACCTCATTTTTCGATTGCTCTGGGCAACTGTCGAGCTTTGCTCCATGCCTGCCCTGGGAAGAGGGGAGGACGGCTGTGAGCCCTGCTGGCAGTCTCCTCCTTGAGTTGTACGAGGCTTGCGAGCACGAGATTGCTATAATATTGAGCAAGGTTTTCCAACACATGCTTTTCTCTGGCAAATCGCCACCCACAGTGCAGTGTGCCAACATAACACTTTGACTTAAAGAGGGAAAACTGCCAGATAAATGTTTTAGTTGCAGGCCTGTTTCATTGTTGAATTCTAAAATCTTGGCGAAAGCCTTTGCCAGTGGATGGGGAAGAAGCCTTGCTGTTGACGCTGGTGAATAGGGACTAAGGCAAATGTGTTCAGGAATGACATTTGGTGGACATCACCCGCCAGCTAACTATGCTACATTCCCTTTCTGCACCAAAGGCGTGAGCAGATCAACAACAGTGGAGCGCGGGACCTTTTAATTGTCTAGTGGTCAACAAGCAATAGGATTTCTTGTGATTTTGAGGAATATATTGGTGATTTGGGGGCACTCTGAGACTGCAGCTTGCTTGCTTTTTGAGATGCTGGCCTTTCATGGTTAGGAGGATAAGCCCCTGGTGCCAAGCAACATTTCAGTAGGGCAGAACAGTACTAGACTAAAGGAAAATTTACGTATCATTTGAGTCCCTGGCTAAGGGTGGAACACAGCTCTGCTCTCTGCCACGCCTAGACTTCATCCTTTGGGGTATTGCCATTTCTGTGCTGTTAGCCGTATGCAACCTCTCCAGCTACCCTGAACACAGAGTGAAAATTGTCTGTGTGCATAATCCAGGCATAATGTCATCCAGCAGATCCTTTCAAAACAACAGGGATTAACACTCCTTTGCTTCCCTCTGCCTGGATCTACAAGCACAGAGGTGTCAGAAGGACATTCTGTGCTCTTCTGTCCCAGACCCAGAAAACCAGAGGATTAGCAAAATGTCGAAGAATTAAGTGATAGGAAGGAAAAGGCTGAACTTCCCTGTCAAAGCACCACTTAAAATAGAAAAAAACAAGACTACCATAATTGTTGATTTTCTAAAGAAGCCCTTGTTTGCATGGCCTATATCTTCCAGGGTAGCCACCTACACAGCTTTTCTCCATCAGGGATCATTTATTTTGTTCTCAGATCACTGTCTACACTAATTGTCTTAAACAAGACTAACTTCCTTTCTCTTTATTCCCTAGTGGTCTTGATAGGTTTTAATTACCTTTAGGTGGTTCCCCGTATAATTGCACATCAAGTTCATTAATGATCACAATATGTTCACCTAATAGGTTTCCATTAAAATCCAATGGGTTCCCATCAAAATGAGTTATGGGAACTGACAGAAAACTCACTAAAATCCCAGTACCTTTAGTTACAGTGAATTAAACCTTGTGTCTATTAAGAAAGATTAAAAACAAATGCCAAGATGAAAAAAATCATCTCACAAATCAATAAATTTATATCTAGAGTTCTACAGAAACTACCAAAAGGACCTTACTTCTCTGAGCCCAGTTAAAAAATAAAGTTTTGCCACCTTGACCTGATGGAGCATATCATGAAAGTTTATCAGCTAAATCAGCAGAAAATAAAAAGCTAACTTCATTCCAGTGCATTGAAGTTTTGGAGGAACAGAGAAGTCTGAATCTCTTGCTCGTCCCACTTCTGTTTGTGTCACAGCATCCTAAGGTTGAAGAGGGTATTAAACCCAGTAGGTTTAATAGCAGCAGTATCTGCTGTTCTGCTCCTTATATTCCCTACTCCCTGCAGTCCGGGTGTAAAAGGAATCTACTCAGAACTTCTCAGGCGCAAACCACAGTACCAGACTCTGACCTACCCCATCACTTTGTTTTATGACAGGACACAAAAAAGCGCAGCTCAGGCAGCTCTCCTGAATCTTACACTCCCTCTTAATTATCCTGGCAAATAATCTTTTACTTGCTTCCAAAATGGGCAGCACCCAGTCTTCCTTTCTCAGGTCTTTCCTCCAGATTCTTTCCTGAAGTTCGACTTTGTCCTGGGGCACCTGATATCTAGGGATCCTGTACCCCTGGCTGCAGGTTTGGAACCACATGCCTTTTCCATGTGCCTCACTTCATAGCTTGTTATATGACATGCACATGTGTTTTATGGCAGCTATGAATTGTTCAGTACAAATCCACACAGTATGTTTGCTGAAGAGCAAAGGAAAGATCATAGGGCTGGGTTTTCAGGGGGTCATGCCGGGAGCCTGCTGCGGGTGCTGGGGGTGCTGAATGAGCACATGTGGCAGCAGGTGTGAGAGAATGAAGGGCAAGGCCAATATGGATGGATGGAAAGTTCCTGGCTTTTCCTTTATCTCTGCACCTTCCACTACAAGCAGATCCTCCCTCTCTCTTTTGCTCCATCCCCTCTCACTTTCCCACCTTTCACTCCCAACTGCAGTAACCTCCTGAGGTCCTGCAGCAAACTGGGGAGCTATTTTGTCACCCTGCTCTCTTGACCCTTGCTCTCTTCTGTGACTGGCAGCCCAGGCGCTGGCCAGGGATGGTTGGAAAGGAGAGGTCATTCTTGCATTTTCAGTGCTAAGATAAGCCCAAGTAAGAACTTCTCGAGGCTGTGAGGTGATGTCAGCCCTGGTGCTGTTTGTACCCTCTCATTCCATCTGGATCTTGTAGGCTAAGAGCATCTTTGAGCTGACAAAGTGCCCAGGACAAATCTTCTCATTTGTACCTGAGCTGCCCGTGCAGTGTTGAGCCCCATTGAGTGGTTCTGCTGCTACGTACTGGTTTCTGCTACAACAAGCAGGACATCAGTGAAAAAATCAAACTGCTCTAAATTCCAGTAAGCAAATCTGTGACTCTTCATGGCAACTCCACATTATTCCCAGGTTGTTTGCTATTTTCTCTGTTCTTCCTTCCCTGCTGCCTTCATTATCACGCTGAATATCACCAGGGCAGCATGACAAGAATCTAGAGAGACACATTATTAGGACAGGCTTGTTCATACCTCTGAACTGTAGCATTTGTTAACATTTCTGAGCTTGAAAGGGTGGGGGAGGATGGCAAAATCTGCTTTTCCAAATTAGAAAGATGTATTTTAACGGTGTGTCTGGGTGAGATACGTATTTCACAGTTGCTAATAGTGACCATTCAGGGACCTCTCTATTGCTCTGCCACACAGCAAGCTCCTTGGAGTGGCACAGTCTCAGCAGGGGGTTGTCCAGGTCCTGCCCCTCCAGGCACAATGAGCACGGGATCTAGAGTGTTATCCTTGCCTACTCTTTGCTTGTAGGTCCCATTACAGGTGCTTAAGCAGCTCTGACCCTGTACAGTGTAGTTATAGTGCATTATAAACTCTCTATATAAGAGGCAGTACGATGACTCGCAGGCAGCATTTCAGCAGCAGTAAGCAATGGGCTGCTTAAAAGATGGGGGAAACAGTATGCAGCAGCCCCTGCTCCACGCCTGCAGCTGAGCCACGTTCGCAGACCATTGGCGGGATGGTAACAGGAGTGCCTGGAACTTCAGGCAGGGGTGTTCAGGGCTGGGATGTGGACACTTTAATGTGACCTTATGTGTGCTGCCAAAGGCCAGGTTTTCCGACGAGTGCAGCTTTCATTTTGTTGCTACAGGTGTTGTCTGCCTTTTAATGTTAGTTTGCAAAAAGGCTGCCCATGAATGCAGAGAGCAGTACCTGTTCTGTGTGTGGATGGGTTCAGTCTAGGATCAGACTGTCCTGGAGTAAGATTGTCTGTTTCACACAAGGCAAGCAGGGCTTAGCATAGGAAATCAGGACATTACTTTTCCTCTTTTAATTCCCTTGTGTGTCTAAGTTAAGAGCACAGAACTGCAGGACACAGACCTTTACTTTCCTGTTTCAGCCAAGTGCCAGGCAGCCTTTCAGTGGTTCCCAATAACTTCAGCAGGAGACAGAAAGTGAAGGGAACTGGCTTCCTGCCACGGCAAAGGTTTTTTGCCTGTTTCAGGCAGCTTCCTAAAGTTCCCTTAGTGCCAAGAGGGGAACCAGAGGAAGTTCCTACAGACAGAAATGTGGTAGTACCATTTCCTGTTATGAAAACCCACCAAAGCAACAAATCTTGGGGGTTTCATTTGTTTATCTCAAAATGAACTAAGAAACTTAAAAGTTTTTCTCACAGGTAATTAACTTATGATTTTTCTCTGCAGTTGCTGGAGGTAATTTAGCATTTTAATTAGCTCTAAGCTACAAACACATGACTGACCTGAGAAAGAAACGAAAAATTGTTTTCTGGCACTTAGAAGTAAATAAAATAGTCCTCCTCTTGCCACCAACTTTTATTTAGCACTGCTAAAAGTTATTAGAATGTCAGCCTTGGAGACTTATTCTTCCTCCTAGACAGGAGACCATATCTGTTCATAAGGAAGAGAATGCTGCTGCTGGAAGTGCACCAGGTGTCTATTCAGCTCTGGCCTTACCTGGCTGAACCACATGTAAATAAGCATCTGTAAGAGAAGGCAGTGAGTGGAGGACATTGAAGGTAGCCTGAGGTTTGCGGAGAGCTGTCTTCTCCCCTTCTTGCTCCTTCTTTCCCTGTGCTCTTCCCTCACTCTCTGGCTGCAGATGTTTCAAAGCCATCCTGATTGCACTGTTCTCCAGTTGGTCACATTTTTGTTGACTGGCTTTTTTTTTTTTTTTTCTTTCCAGGAACACATGTGCTTTGCTTTCTCTCCAACTCTGTCAGTTTTTATTAACGCAAACAAAATTTAGGGAAGCAAATACCCCTTTGAAAATACTTTCAGTAATTTGATATGATACTGTCTGAGAAATGCTGAAACCATTCCAGGGCTCCAAGAGAGCAGACTGTGGTGGTGTCAAGGAGAGTTTTACAGCACATGCAGCTGGGTCCACAGCTCCTGTTACAGTCTGTCAAGGCTGGTCTGTTCGGCCCCACTCTGCTCGTTACCACTGACAGACCGTTCGGGTGGTTGAACAGGAATATGAAGTGAACTGACTGGTGGTGTGTTGCAGGGTATGGGACAAGGCGTGCACATCACGCAATTGCTTGCCCAGCCTGGCTTCCTGATACTCCCTATCCCATTCAAGCAATCCCGTCTCAACTTGCATGCAATATTTTATATATTTGAAGCACTAATATGGGCCAGGCAGTGGCTACCCGTGTAAACAAACCCGCAGTGTCCTTGGCAAAGGTGGGATCAGAGTGCCAATGCGAGTCTGTGTGGTCCAGCTGCCTTCCGTGGAATATAGCTAATTTACATCAGCTGAGAGTACTGGAGTACTTGGGAAGACAGTGGGTTTGACTTCAGTACTGAGGAATGGGGACATGGAGAGCTGGACTTGCAGAGCTTGTGGTTTCAGGGAACACGAAGCACCTCCTGACCGCAACAGAAGTTGTGAGTGCTCAGCACTTCTGAAAACTGGGCCTGCTATCAGGCTTAACATACACAGTACGGTGTCCCGCTCTGTGGGAAACTGCACTCAGCTTTGGCTGAAGAGACCCAAAAGATTTAACATTAGGAAGAAAATTGCACTGCCAAGAGAGACCACTTTGCACACAGGACAAACTATGTAGGAGTGAAAGCAGCATGTAGAATGGCTGTTAGACTCAAGCAGAGGCCAAGGGATGGACGACTCCTTTACACTTATATCAGTGAGGCTTCAACTACTACCTGTATTAGCTTAACAGGCCCTGCCTAAGACCTTGAGCCCTGGGCAACTTCCCTGCTCGCTTGCTTCCAAAGCCAGCAGTAGGAAATCACAAAAGCTATTTCAGATACTTTGAGACACATTAGAAGTAACCATGATTACTTCAGTGGGTGAAATGAACTGGAAAATGGACTGGAAGGATTAAGACAGCCAAGGATTTTATTTTTAAAAAATGGTGCTTCTGGAAGAGGGAACAGGCAGTAGACCAAGCTGTGCTGCAGTGCCTGGCTGCTCCTGACATAACACAAGAAGAAATGGACCTGTATGACGTGTATGTAGAGCCCCAGCTCTGCGCCATTTTGTATGAAGAAGCTCAGGTGTTGCCCAAGATCAGATATTAGATGTTGTTTGACACCTGTGACTGCCAGACCAGAGAGGAAAGATTAAGTTTTCATATTAACAGTTCTTGGCAAGCTCCAGATTTTTCAGCTTTTCATAGTTTGCAGAGGCGCCAAGAACAGAGGCAAACAAAAGGTGAAAAATGTTTCATTCATCCTGTAAACAGTGAGTTCAGGGACACCCATTATTAACAGAGTCAAGTGCAGAAACTCTGGATCCAACCCTGGGCAGGAATGCTCTCTTCTGAGACTTGTCTTCTTTGGATCTTTGAAAAGGAGATGAATGCTTTCTGCATTTGAAAGCAGCAAGGGGGATGGAGCAAATGCAAGGACAATTTAGTGAAACTCTTCTTTCTTGTCAAATCGAGCATAAGATGTTAAGTTTGTACATACCATAACTGAAAGGCGCTTGCTCTCCAGAAAACAGTTCATAAATTTCCTTGTGCTCCCCACCCTGTATATAATGTCCACAGTAGATAACCCCTTTTTCAATGCTAAAGGAGACATATGCCAAAGAAAAACTTTAAAGAATCATTGCCTGAGATTCTTTAGAATTTTTCAGAACCTGCCACATCGTTCTTAACCTTCCACCATTTGTAATGCACTAGGGCAATCTCCACTACTGTGACAAGTCTTGCAGAGAGACCGTGTACGGCAAAGCAGGAATACGAAGATTAACAGAAAAAGAGAGTCTTTTTCATACAAATTGTACTTTCAATTCAGCAAAATTATTGTCTGGGTCAAAAACTTAACAGGGCAAAAAATATATTTGGGATCTCTGGATTGTCTCATTACTCACATGTAATAATGAGTTTATAAACACCACATCACATCATTCTGGGCTGGATAGCTAAACCTTGCTGCTTCAGAGCACAAATTGCTGTCCTGCTGCGGGGGGCGGGGGTGGGGAGCAGAGAGGAACTTGCACTGCGGGCAGTGCATTTTGCACTTTTCTCTCTAACAGCTGCTGCTGGCAAGTGTGGGAGGCAGGACCCTGGAGCAGACAGACCACTCAGCTCATCAGTTACAGCAGTCCCTGTGCTCCTGGACCCGTTCCTGGGAGGCTGATATTTTATCTTTTGTGGTGAGTCATGCTGCTGCTCAAACTTTGTGCTTCTGTGATTGGTGCTTTTGAATATGTGCCTAGTATTAGAGGATCAGGGAAGGATTCCTCTGCCATACAAGCTCCAGCACACTCATACCCCAGTGGAAACAAGGTGCACGTGTTCTTAATAAATTACGTATCACCTAAGGTAGATTTGTGTAAAAAGAAACTTATCGACTTACTTTACAAGCTGAAAACTTATCCCAGGTTCACTGAGAGGTTCCCAAACCCTCTGCTTAGACCTGGCTGTTTGGTGCTTTGGGGAAACAGTGGGGAAACATGCACTTAAGCGACACTTTACATTGTTGTTGTGACATCTAGCAATACTAGAGCTTTGTTTGGTTTGAAAGTCACAGGTGAAAACTGACGGGAGTTTCAAACCTTTGTCAGCAAAATACTGCTTCCTCCCCTAGCCTTGATATATCAGACAAATTCCAACCTTCAAAAGCAAAAGATACCAACAGGCAGAAACTACATCTAGGCACAGAAGTGGCTTTGCTGGAGAACAGTGTATTTCAGTGTAGTGATTTAGGGAATCTGTCTACGTGCAACTTGTGAACTCTGGCAGAGGTTATGGAACTGCTGCATGAATGTTTCAAAGTATGTTGTTTCCACATGTCACATATCTTTCAGATCAAGCAAAATGGAGGTCCCTTATGTGTGAATAGGTCCCACAAACATGAGAATAAAGGAGGGCTGCAGCCCAGGCAATGTCTCAGATGATTCTGTCTGAGAGCTGGTAGGGCTGGGAAGCCAAATAGGATGTAATACTGGGGCTTCAACACAGCAGAATCTGAGAGGTTAAGGAAGAATTTAGACTCTTTCCTGCATAGAGAAAGCATGATAAGGAACACAGAAAAGAGACCATAGTTTCATCTGATGGGGAAGGTACGCCCTTTATCACTCGAAGACCAGCCACATTAAAGGACAACATTTGCATAGGAATGAAAGAGAACTAGAGATACTTTACTGTCCTTTGGAATGAAGAGCTATTTTCTGCTGTCTCCAAACACTGTTCCTCAAGCATACTCCTTGATGGCTTTCAACAAGCCATGGAGTTATTTTACACGCTTAAAAAGCATTCCTGAAAACCATTTTTCAGTTGCGCACACCATTTTTGAGTTGATTTAATTTCTGCAGGCTTGTGATAGGCTGCCATGGGCAGAGAGAGCTTCAAATAGCAGGGTGTTGAAGAAGCAGACAAGCTTCTGTGAAGGAAACACAGTCCTTGAAGTACTTCAGTTCTGAAAGCCTCTCTTATCCAGTGGTAAGTACTGCTGGGAGTAATCAGCAGAGTTAATAGTGTGTGCTCAGAGGAAAGATTTTGCCTGAGTTTCCGTATGTCTGTGTAAATCCAGATCCAACTGATAACAGAACATGAACACAATAAATGGAATGAGCTCCCCAGGTGCAAATGGCACAATACAACATGGGTGTTCCCAGCACAGGTGATGCTCACACAAAATGAAGGTGAGCAGAGACATCCAGAGCTCTCTGGAGAGCTTCTTTCCAGAAAACAGACCCATCTGATTTCTATTATGGGAAGGAAACCAGGTGGCAAGAGTTCAACTGGTCACTAGAGAATTATGGGGAATGTCCACTGTGTGTAGGCAAAATGTCTTTGCAGCATGCAGGAAGTCAGCCAGGGGGATCCAGTTTGGGATGCCAGTGCTGGGAATCGGCGCTTCACAGGGAGCAGCCTGACTCTGCCAGAGATGTGTCATGCAGGGCTCCATGGTGAAGAGTCATTTCTCAATGTGCTCTCACAGGAGCTGCAGCTCCAGTTTCAGCTTTAAACCTGTTCTTTGTGTGCTGCTAACTGTAGTGCTGCAACAGCGCAGAACTCAGCATGGGCCAGAAACCCAGCCCAAAAGGCTGGGTAAATACTCGGGGCTAAGCACTAACAATACTGTTAGTCACAGCAGCTGCATTGCCCGCAGAGCCAGAACAGGGCTGCTTAAATCCTGCCCAGTACTTCTGTCACTTAGTCGCTGCAGTGACTGCAGAGTAGACAAGCCCCATTAGAAATAATGCATAAAGGTTAATGAAATATTTGTAGCTGTTTTAATAAGTGATTAGTCTTTTATTACATACGGTTACACAGTCCAGCAGAGCAATAGATTGTTTTTAATTGTAGCTTATCATTATCTATGGTAACTTCCACTGATGTGCTGGTAACCATTTTGGACACATGCTGCTTATATATATATAGCAAGCCAACAGCTTCAATTAATTATTTATTAATGCCTTTTAAGCTGCGTAGAACTGGTACCATAACATGAAGCATAATCAGGGCAGCTCTGCAAAATATCTGTGGTATTGCAAGTCTGGCTGGGAGTGCCCGGAAAGATAACTGTGCTTAGCAGGAGCTCACACAGCTGACTGCAAGGGCAGTGTAAGCAGTGGGGCTGTGGGTTTTGTGGCATTTTAGGAAATCTGGAATGCTGCCACGCTTATGTGGGAAATGCCCAGCTCAGCCTGGTGTGTCTTTCCCCAGATGACTTCATAAATGAAAAGCTAAACTGGGTCAGCCTGAACAGCGGCCTAACTTTAAACTGTGCCCTAGGCATCTGCCTTGGGCACTGATGGAGACAGGACACTGGCTAGATGAGCCTCTGGTCTGATTCAGTGTAGCTCTGTACCTGTACCAAAACTTGCTAGCTCAACAAGTGAGTGTCTGTCTAGGCATTTCTACAGCACCAATCCTCTAAGCGCCCTGCCCAGTGTCTGTGTGACTGCTTGCTGCGTATTTCCAACTGAAATGGCAGTTCAAGGATGTGCGATACAGAAGGAGTCCATCTGTCAGTGAGATAACTTAGGGACTCTCCCTTATGCTCATGGTTGGATGCAGGCTCCCACCCTTCTGCTTTCAGTGGTGCCTATGATTTGCCTGGCAACCCCTTTGCTTTTAAAATGTAGACCAGTGATTTGAATTTACGCAGAGCCTGAGGTTTGTGTGGCTGTTCTTGCAGTGCTACCATGTGAGTACAGTTTTTAGGTATCTATGCACAGAGAGCAGCTTTTCTTATTGTTAACTTTGATTAAATAAAAGCTGGTGAAGAAACCTCTGAGCATGACTCACTATCTCACTCTCTGGGTCTTGAAGTCACTTCTTAGAAAATGAAATGGGGAGAGATACTGTTGCATCCCTCTGATAATTGTCTGCAAAGAGGGTGATGTGAGTAATGATCTAATTTTGTCATCTTGTGGTTTGAAGAACCATCAGGACTGGTTGAAGATCTGTAATTAGTGTACGGCTGGTAAAGGATATCTGATACAGTCATTACCAGTTCTGAGGCAATATGGAAGACAGAGAATATGAAGGGGAAACTCAGCTCAATGTACTTATTGACTCATCAGGCAAATGCTGGTGTGTTATCGGGGCTGATTAGCAATCCGGTTACTCTGTGATCTCACTGGGCCACAATAAAACCGAAGGCGGTCATTAGCTCTTATGAAAACTCCCAGGGAAGCATCGCTTTGAATGGTTCCCGTCTCCCTGTATGAGCCTGTGGACACACGGATGGCTGAGTCTGACAGTGACTCCACTTACCCAGTTATTCTCCAACTTTGGCACTGCACTCACTCGCCTGGCTCCATGGGCTAGAATTTGCCACATGATCTTTAAAAGCATTGGAGAAATGACACAGAGGGCAGGATTCATGCCCGTTTATCCCTTAGGATTACTTTCATGTGTTTGTTCCAACCCAATTCCTGCTACTTTGCAAATCCAAGAGACTGTAGGGATGACACTTCCTATAGAGTAGGTAGTCCTCACCCTTTTGAAAAGCCTATCTGTTTTAACAGCAAAAAATTTCTTGATACAGCTACAGCAGCAGACAAAAAGATGTACATGTGGTTTGCTTTGGCGCCACTTTCCTGAGGAACAAGGACATGAGTGAGCTATAAATAAAAGATTTGTAGGGACACTCACCCTGGGGCAAATGTCCTGCTTCAGTCCAGTGCCTAAGGATGCTGAGCTGGTGGAGACAGCAGAGTGAGGAACAAGGACCCTGGAACCTGTAAAACCATATTACAGGTCTGCCTTAACAGTAGCCTTACTAACACATTCCTTTTCCTTCAGACTGATCCCAGGTCAAACAACCCTTCTGCTTTGGGACAAGTCTGATAAGTATATTTCTTACTGATCCCATCTTAGCATGTTTTTTTTTTTCCCTTATTCTGCAATTTACTGCTTTTGAGGAACAACTGACTGATGTGGCGCTAAAAACAAGGGCAACACTTTAAAAGTCAAGAGTGCCAAGAAAAGGAGCTCCTTTTGTTCCAGAGCTGGGGAGAAAGCAGCTCCAGTTCAGCAGACAAAGGACCCTCTGGGATAATAAAGTGCAAAACAAGTTTTTGTTGTTTCACAATCACGGACACAGTTCTACACCTTGTCTGAGAATCTTCTGAGTCCCGAGATTATCCTAGGAATCCTTTCCTGTTAATCCTGGGTCCCATCAAACAGTTTTCACAGCCACACCAAGCATCTTTGTTTAATGTTTCATTAAATATCTGTGGATAGGTCTCATTTTCATGCTGAAAGGTGCCACATGGAGGACAAAAAATGGAAGCATGCACAGAAAAAATGACCTCTCAAACATTCACCTTCTGCTTTTCTCAGCTGGGCCTCAGGGTTTAGGTGCAAATGAGAAGCACCATGGTCTTACCACCCCCTCCAAGTAGCATTAAGTATCAATAATGGAAGTGCTTACAGATACCCTGTACAATTCAACCCTTATCTTTTATTTATAGCTGACAAAGCTCAGAGAAGGAAAAAAAATATCATCATACTTTAAATAATAGAAGGTAGAGGTATTAAAACTACCCAGGCAGTTACAGTAGTTGCAGAAATGTCTCCCAGCAGACCTGAGTGTGCATACACTGACTGCATTTTTAATTTTTAAAACATATTTCTTTCAGAATTATTCAGCAATACAAGAAAGCCACTTTTATGGGGTGATAAATTACTGTAATAAAGTGTCTTTTGTCCAAGCATACAGAAAGCAAGCCATTGCAGGCAGCAAAGACAGGCGTTAGCCCCCAGAGAGCCAAGACCCATAAGCAGAGGAGCATGTTGATTTGTCTCACATGATTTTAATTATTTTTAGAGCATCCTCTCTGGTTTTTAACTGCAATTTTGCTTTCAGTTAAAATTTATATGAGGGTTTGATTTCTCTCTGAGTTTTGAATGCAGTACTAGACCTTTGCACTGGTTCTGGAGAACTCTGCTGCCCCTTCCCTGCAGCCCAAGCTAAATGACACTGTACCTGTCATTTACGTGCAATTAGAAATACTTTGATAAGATTTATATTCCTTTGAAAGTTTAGAAACTTCTTGCAAGTATTAACTGAACAAGGAATCATGAGTGATAATTAGGGGTCTGAGCCAGCTCCCTTCAGGGCCAGTGTGTTTTTATCACAGCTACATCCATCATTTTAGCAGGCTGGTGTATGATTACGCATGCAAATGGAGTCACTCAGTTCTCAGTGGACTAAGTGCCAGTGGACACAGGGCTTTTTTGTTGTCCCTCTGGACAGGAGTGTCACACTTTCACCCTTTGCTTCTCTATTAATCATCAGCATTGTTGTTTTGTAAACCCAGATTATCTTTAACCCCAGTCCTATATATACCTATATCCCTGTTCTGCACGTAATTTTTGCCCCCAAAGCTATGGCGTTTGAACTTCAGAGAATAAAGTACATTTAATTGGACCTATTATTTTCTTGCAAAGGCAAAGCCTTTCAGATCAGGCTTCAGCCTCTCTGTGCCAATGAAAATACACATGCCTAATTATTTCCATTTTTCAAAGAACCTCAAAGGCAGCTGATGAAAGGAACCTTTTGCAAAAGCTCACAGCAAACAGAGTGAAGTCACCTAATGTGCAGAGAGAGAAAGCAGTGATCTCCTCCTGTGTGCATGGGGCCAGTGACGCTTTGCATTGCCTTGAAAGAGGGTGTCTCACTGTTGCTCTGGAAAAGAAGATTGTTGGGAAACGGTTGAATTCATGTCACCAGAGAGTTTTTAGGGGGTTTAGAGCTTTTAGGGCATCAAGCCTTTTGGAACAGGACAAAATGTTTTACCCTGCTGCTGATGCCTGTACCCACAGGAGGCACAGCCCATTGTCCAGATTAATCAGGTGTTTCTTCCTCAATTTGAGAAAAAGTTTTTTTCATTGCAGTATTTATGCTAACAACTTTGGCTTCACTGACAATGTACTTTTCCTTCTCTAGGTGTCATATACATATTGAGTAAGAATTTTGCTGTTGCCCTGAAAAGCTCATGGTCTTAACAAGCAGTTCTGCTTATGAGCAGCTGAGGGTCAGTCTGAGCGGTGGTACTGCAGAGTTCCTCAGTCTTCTCCCATTGTTGCCCACTGCAGCCCAGCAGCCCTGGAATACCCTCTCAAGCAAGTCTGAGAGTCTGTTAGCATCAGTTAGCATCTGTTAGCCTCTTGCATGTGTGTGAGCTGAGATGCCTTGCTTTTCTGTTCGGGTGCCAGGTGCTATTGTTTGAAGGGTAGCATGGGTTTCTTCCACTTAATAGTGGCTGAAAACCATTCCCTATTATGTTGATCTTATTTTGCTTTTAACATACTCATGTCTTCCCCAAGCCTAGCAGTACTGCTTTGTATTCTTTGCTGCAGCTAACGTGTGACACTTTCACCAAGGCAAGTCACAAAACCCTTCTCTGTTTTCTCGGGCTGATGCCTGAACTGGATGCGGACTCAGACACTCACACAAGCGCTGACGGACGGGCAGAGAGCGAAGCCCTCTCTCGCTTCTCCCCCCTTATGCGGTTGAGCCATGGCTTCATTGCCATGATGGTCTGTAACAGTGCTGTCACTGATCACTGAGCTGGGAAATCTGAGAGCAGCCTGACAAGGCACTGCCAATTCTCAGAGGGAGTCACAACAGCCTGCCAGGTCAGGGATCTCTGCATGCAGTGGCCACAACCACCTCTGCATCAGTGTCTTGTCACTGAAAATCACCTCCTGCAAAGCGAGCGCTTCCCCTAGAGCAGGTAGGGGAGGAAAACAGCTCTCTGCCACCCGCGGTTTAAGTCCTTTCTCTAGCCCTGACACCAGGCCTGCCTTTGTATGGGAGAGCTGGAGACCTTTCAGCAATGACAGCCTACCCCCAGCTGGGAGGACGGGGAGGGAATACCTTGAAGCTCTGGACTGCTGCTCAGCTCAGGAGGGAGAAGGGAGCAGGTGGGAATTCATGGCCTGTTGCATTTTTTCACACAAAATGGAGGACGAACAGTGTCCTGTTCGGCTCTCTGTATACACCAGTATGCCCCACTTGGCTTCTGCTGCTGTTACCTGTAGCTGCTCCATCCACTTCTTTTGCTGTCAATGGAAGATTGATGCAGTCTGGAAGCTTTTGCCCCCCATTCTTCAAGGATAGTACTTATTATGAATTTGTTAGCCTCAGAGGACTTGGCTTAGGCCCGGACAAAGAGATTTGTAACAACAGAACACACTTGAATTGAAACAAAGACTGAACTCAGATAAAAACTATTCTGGATTTTTTGGTCAGCCTGCAATCATTTGTTCAACTTTTATTGACTTTATCTTGACTATTAGAGGACTTTTCTCCATCTGGACTTAAGCCCAGCTGGACTTAAGCATATGCTTAGGCTAAATATGAGTTAAATTACTGTGCTGAATCAGGGCTTTTCTTCTTTCTGAGTTATTTTGCTGTGAATGCATTTTTGGTGCACATGAATATAAACTGAAGCTGTTATGCTAATAAAGTTGAACCTCCTGATTTTAATATTCTACATTTCTTTTCATTCTACATGGAGACGGTGATGACTTCTTTTGTATCTGAGATTTACATGCAGTCCCATATTTTAACAGTGACACATAATTTACATGTGATTAGATCAAAGTATTTACTTCCACCAGTTTTAAAACAACAAAATCTGATATAGAATATGCCTATTTTCCACACCTTTTAAGTGAATACAGAATAGAAATAGCAGCTTGAAGTAGCAGAAATTTCAAGAGATCTGAGTTTAAGAGAGCGGTTTCACTGCACTATCCTTCTTTCAACTGCTACTGTCATGGCTGGGGAGTGAAAGTGGCAATGTTTTTAGAAATGTTTCATGAAATATTTTATAAGTGCAGTTTAAATTACTTTTTAAGTTGGGTAATCTGCCAAAGCTTTACATTGTTAACAGAGAAGAAGAAATCGCTTCAGAGCTGACTGGTGTGCTCAGGAGATGGGAAAGCAATTCCTGCCGTGAATTCACTGTGCTTCACACAGAGTGTATTCCAGCATCTCTTAGCTATGTCAAGAAGCATCCCTACCTGGAAAAGATAAGCATGTTTTCTGAGCTGCATGGGAAATGCGAGTACATCTGAATGGAAATGAACCCAGACAACATGCTGTCCCAAATGGGCTCCACATTCCTTTGATAGAAATTACTATTGAGAGATGGGTGTCTTGTGCTGTTCATTTCAGATTAAATACAATTGGAAAAATTCAACATTCCTGAACCTGCTTTTTCTGATACTCTGTGCTTAAAACCTCTTTCTGCCAGGTAGGTCAATTGTTCTGACGGTTTGTATGAAGTCCTCTATGCGTCTTTCATTCAATTCTGATTTACTGAGTCCTGCTGCAATCCCAGTTGGGTGCCCTGGCAGCTGCCCCACGTAATCCCTGTGCTGTGCACTCACAGCTCCACCTTGTCCTAGTTGCCAGGCTGCAGGATTCATTTATTGCATGCTAGCCTTTTTGCTCCTTTTTGGTTAGGATAGAGCTACAGAGAGCTAAGACACTGCCGCCTACTTTACATTGTCTGTCATTGTTCGGTGTTGTCAAACCAGTACCTTCACCACAGGGCTCACAGCAGCCGGCACTTCAGGCATTCGTAGTAACATTGCTGGTCCCCTGGACTGCAGAGCATGGCTAATGTCACGGGGGTTTTATTCTGTAGACCTCAGCTGATCAATAGGATTTGTCTGAGTAGTCTCAGGCCCTTGCAGGAGAAATCCTTCCTTGCTTCAACACAGCTCTGTGTGCGTAGACATACGCAGGACTCTGTATACCAGGTATGGTGTGTTGTGCAGACCTGAGCTGTTCCAGGCTGCGCTGTAATTGACTTTGAACACTGAGCGAGACCTAATTCGTCTGTCTCACAATTCCTCTCATAACACAAAGGAATCATCTCTCTCCACTCTCTGCCCAGGCACAAGGAGCAGATAATTAATTC
This sequence comes from Falco biarmicus, assembly GCF_023638135.1. Classification (NCBI taxonomy): domain Eukaryota; kingdom Metazoa; phylum Chordata; class Aves; order Falconiformes; family Falconidae; genus Falco; species Falco biarmicus. Next base: position 3,324,265 of record NC_079296.1, on the reverse strand, counting down.
TCCAGGGTAGGGATGGGGCTCTGGGGAGGTTCCAGAGGCAGAGTCCTGCCCTTGGAGAAGCAGGAACAGCTGCACTGGCCCTCCTGGTTGGGGATTTTTTTTTCAGCTTACCCAGATAATAAGATCCTTTCTCCTCTTAACCTCTTACCTAGAGTGCAATTAGGGGTAAACAGAGCCGGCTGCTCTGTAAAGAAAGATGTGCCCTTAATCTGGCAAGAACAACTTCTTAATTATTAAGACAACAGTGGGGAGAGTGGTCTGAGTCTCTCTGAGCCAGGTGAGCAGGAGAGTCTGCAAGACTCACCTGGCTCAGTGTAAACTCCACACAGTGCTTTGGTGAGATTTCATCTGCTGAACAGACTCTGTGAAGCAACAGGCTCACCAAGATTAGTCTTGGCCGGAGTACAGTGCCCATCCCTCCCTCCAGACCTGCTCACAGAGACTGTTGGTGATGTCCATGCTGGTCCCAGCAGCCTGCTGGCAGGGTCACACGTTCTGCCGTGCCGTGCTCTGCCCGAGGGTTGCTGTGTGTGAACGTGTTCCACCATGTGTGTGTGCACGGTCATGCTGGTTTACCAAATCCAGTAGTCTCTGCGGTGGTCTCATGGGAGCAGACAGTTAAATGGATCACAAGACACTTTCCACCTCTATTATCTGATTTCCCCGGAATGCATTTGTTCAGTCTCTGCTATGCTGTTGTTTGGTGACAGCTGTGCTCAGTGAACCATTGTCTGAAAGCAGAGTGCATCCAGTTAACTGCTTAACCTGGTATAGCAACAGTAAGAGTTTAGCTGGGAAGCTCCCCCTGCGCTGCTTCTGCCTCTGTGGGAATTACTATGGGAGCAAGAAGTAAGACCAGTGCTGAGGGATCAGATGGACTTTTCAGCAACATCTTTCCAGTGCTGTGGTCCCGGGCTTTTCTGCGCAGACCTTTTGTGAGTTTTCTCTTCTCCCAAATAGCAGAAAGATAAGCTTCTACTGCAGCAGATGACTTACATAAATGTTAATGAGCATCTAATGTGTACAACATCTTCCTGCAAAAAGGGATCAAAGGTAGGAGAATTTTGACAGGTCTTATTCGGGGGAGCAAAGGAAGCCAGTCAGCCCAGGGGCCAGAGCTCAGCACTGGAAATGGCAACTCTATAATGCAGTTTGCATCCTGGCTCTGTTTACCTCTTCCAGGCACCCTTTTTACTCTCTGCTTCAGTGGCCTTACAGGTGAGCAGGACTTTTTTTCCCCATGAAAACAATATTACTCTCTCCGGCTCATTTTTACAGCACATTGCTGCTATAGCAGCATCAGCCAGTTCCCATCTCACACTACAGCACCCACCTGCCTGGATGCTGTAAGGACAAGCAGCACGTGGGCAGACCTGGAGACACACATGCCCCTGCTCATGTAATCCTTTCCCTCCTGAGGCATGTTGGGTGACCGAAACAAAGCCCTTTGCAGTCAGAGGGAGCACAGGGAGGATGTGGGACACATCCCTGATTTTTGTGAGGGAGCAGGATCTTCAGCACAGCATCCAGCTATTCCCACTGACAGTCACTGGTTTGTTGTGGGTATTGTCAGCAAGGCCAAGGACTAGCGAGGCTTTAGATGCTGAGCTCCTCTGGCTCTCCTGGCACCTTGCAGGGCAAGGTTAATGCCTGACTTGGTTTCTCTAAACCCTGCCCATGCCCTGTCTGTTCTGCCTGACTCCTCCCCACCCTGCTAGGCTGCAAGCCTGCTTGAGACATGCTGTCTGGTTACTGATTTTACACCCGTCTTATCTGGGTGTCTTCTTTACTCATCAGTTGGCTGAAACTTCCCCACACTTACCCAGTGATAAACCCCAGAGCTTGTGGGCTTAGTTTGATGGCATCTCAGGTTAGGGCTACAGCCAACTCCAGTGTTGATAAAGGCTATTTGAACTGATGTCTGTAAAAGCTTTACAGCTCCTTCCATTAACTGAAAGCAGGGCTTTTTCTCCTGATTTGCAGAGTCCTGGTCCCTGGAAGGAAAGGGGACTAAGGTAGCCTGCTGGACCCCAGGTGGGAGCGCCTAAGCATGGCCTGTCCTCCCTGGACCAGCCAGACTCTGAGCAGGAGGCCCTCCGTCACCCTGGCTGGTGCACATGATGTGCACATGATTAAAGGGACGCAAATGATTTAAACATCCCATTTCCCATTTCAAGATGTCCGTGACCCTGTAAGGCAAGATCTGGGAGATTAATTATTGCAAATAGTGTTGTCAGCAAATTATGCCTCTTTCTCTGTTGTTCCTGATCAGATCATGATAATTGCATTTATGCTTTGAAATGACTGAGGTAGTAATGAGGAGTTCTTGGTCTGCAGTTTGTTTGTGACAGGAAACTGCCAGCATGTACAATTGAAGTTTGCATTGCTCTGGTTTGACATGCTGTGCATGTGATACCATTTCACTTCCCAGACCAGGTAAATATAACTCATGGCATCAGGTGCAAAAGCTGGTTTATAAGCCTGTAATTCCCTTTATGGAACATTCTTTCAGGGTGGTTTAGGATTTGCTGGTCTGTGATCATTCCTACCAGTAAACTGGTGTTCCTGGGATGTTCACTGCAGGCTAATGTCAGAGGAACATTTTATCGCACAAAATACAGCCTGTGCATGGTTTAAAAACCTTTCTCTATAATGAGAAAATAAAAGTGAAAAATGTGAAGCATTAGGGCTTTTTCTTAAAAAAAAATACTTGGAACATTTCCACTAAAAACATTCCCTAAGAAAATGAACATTTTCATTCCAGCCTTCTGATAAGCACATTTTGCATGGACAGTACTTCTCATTTCCTGCTCGTTTTATGAGCAGTCCTGTGTCTGACTCGTTCCTGTCCATACCACCTGGCCAGTAGTTTCTGGTAAGAAAACAGGCCAATAGGTGTGGGAGTGACTGATCTTCCTCTCGGAGGACCATGGGTCTCTTGTTTTTTTCTGTGGTTGTATTTCCACTACTTTTTATTGAAACGTAAATAACCATGAACAGCACTGCTCTCCCAGGCTGACAGTTGGCTGCGGAGGGGCAATTTTATCGTTTCTCCTCAGGTAGCTGAGCAGATACCTTCCAGCTGGAGCAAGAAAGAGGATACAAGGGGTATGTGCAAGCATCGGCGTTTCAGTCATCTCTGCTGCTAGGTCTGAGATTGCATTCTGACAGGAGAACAGGGATGTATGACTAAAGAGAAGGAAGTTGTATCTGATAAAAAGCCAGGCCTGGGAGGAGATGGCAATATTTCATTATTCTGCTCTGGCTTAGCTCTTTCCATGCTCCCTGGGTACATATCACCTACTAGTGCTGTGACATAGCTTCCAACAGTGCTGCTGTAGCTTAGCAGCTTCTCTGGTGTGCTGTGCACTTGCTCAGCTCTGCTTCAGAGGAAGCTGCCATGGGGGGTGGGTGCAGACTGGGATCCAGCACTGCCCTGTAGCTGCTCGGATGGTGCTTTCTCCAAGGGGAGCTGCTTGGCTAGGCTGGCAGCGTGGCAGGGAGCAGCGCAGCGGCAGTCCCTCCCGGCATCAGGGGCAGGGGACTCCTCCACAGGCTTTGCAGCCTCGCCTGGAGCAGCAGCATGGGGCCCTGGTACAACCCAGTTCCCTGACTCCACCGTGCACCAGACCCCAAGGTTAAGACCCGCGGAAAACTCTTCAGCCCTCCTGTTTCACCAGGTCTGCAGGGACCCATCCTGACTCTCTTCCCTCTTCACTTGGCTGGTTGCTGACTCTTGAGAATGCTGACATCCCTTGTCAATGCCATGGGGTGAAATATGTCCATGGCTGGACCCAAAGGGGGCTACATTACCTGCCCGGTCACTTCAACAGTAGATCCTCTCTGGCCAGAGTAGCTGTGAGGGCTGCTCACACCGGCAGGCAGCGAGGTGTGGGCCCTGCCCGGCAAGGGGGCAGCCAGCAGACGGCAGAGTTGGAGAGGCAGTTGCTGGGGGCGAACCCCCCCCCTGCAAGGCCTGACAAGCCTCTGCCCACAGCAGATGTGCCAGGCCCCAGCAGCCTCCAGGAGATGCTGGCACAAACTTCAGTTGCCCTGGGATTTTATATCTAAGCCTAGGGATGTCAGAGCTCTTCCCTGAAGCAAAGCAGAGGGTGTTTGGTGAGGAGACAGTCTTTGCATTCTCCTGCCTCCCACAGCAATCCCCTCTGCTTCCCATCTAAGCAGGGGTAGAGACGTACCCTCCTACCCATCTTGTTTTCAGAGGCAGCAGATTGGTTTGCCTCCTGGTGCTTCCTAAAGGAGTTCTGATGTGGCAGGCTGCCTCTTGCAAATGAGCTGAGCTGCAGCTGGGCAACTAAAATAGGTCCCAGTTTTCTCCGACAGACCAGATCTGGCTTGCAGGTGGCCTGCACTGAGTGCCAGCATGCTGGAAACTGTTACCACGAGCAGGGTGGCAGCCGGAGCTCACTGGACTAGTAGTAGTGGCTCCATTATCTGGCACATTGGAGCCAACTCTTAGCCTCTCAGTTCCCAGGCACTGTGACATATGCTGTCTTAATGCCTCCGGCAAATTGGAATCAGCTTGGCTTTTTCAAAAGCCCTTTCATACAAAGGGCTGACATTTTCTGTGCTTTATTCTGGAGCCGGTTTGGATTGTTAAAAATCATACCCAGTGGGTACGAGCTGCCATACCTCCAATTGCCTGTGGGGCTGCCCTGTTTTTATCTGTCTTTTTTTTTAAAAAAAATTTGGTTTAAGGAGAGGGCACCACTGTTTTGAAACTGTAAGAAGACTTTCCAATAGATCTGGAAATGTGCTAGTGGTAAATACCTACCTGAAGAACAAACCACCCCCTGGCACCTCAAGGACAAGGCCTCCAGCTGTTCAGTTATTCAGCCTGGATCATGGGCTCCAGCTGTAATTTCTGTTCTGCTAGCTTAATTCTACACCGTTTTTACACTCGCTTTTGAAAAATGCATGTTTATTTTCTCTCTGCCTTTCCCCATTAGCTGTAAATGCCTTTCAGAGGGTCACACTCTGAAGTGCACTTGTCTTTATAAAGCTGTTCACAGTGCTGCATCAGGACACCTGTCTGCAGAGAGGATGGTAGGAGCCATGCATTCAGGATGGATCTGTCTGAGTCCGCTCACGGTGCTGAGCCAAAATGGAGCAAAAAATGGGAAGAGCAAACCTCTCTTATCCTGTCTGAATGTCAGCGTGCATACGTACAACAGCAACAAACGTATCGCAGGCCTTTGTACTCATCTTCCAAGAGACTGGGAATGCTGGATGTGCTGTCCGCCTTCTCCTTGGATCTTCATCTGATAATGTGTTTTCTCATTTACTTAGTGGAGCAACTCCTCTTCATTTACGTTGCAGCAAGGCCAGTGTGATCATTTTCACAGCAGGGGCATAGAAATCAAGCAAGGCTGTGGAAAGAGATGTGGGAGAAAAGCATGAACTGAACCCTCTGGCAGGTCGGGACAAGTGTCTTCACAGGATTTCAAAGGGGTATGCTATTTGAATAATGATAAAAATAGAGTGGAATTAGCAGAGACCAAATTGGGCTGGGAAGTGCAGTGTACATTAAACTTCTGAATCATTTTTTTTGACGGGAAGTGGCATTGTTTCAGCCCTCTGACTCCATGCTGGCCAAAGCATGAGGTCAGAGCAGTGACTAATCTCTGCAGCTCATTTTGCTTCTGTGTGTGTTCCAGGAACAAGGTGGTGTGTCGAAGCACGACTTTCACTTCTGTTCTACACTAACTGTTTCAGACTCTCTGATTCTGTATATTGATCACAGATATTCCAGACAGCTCTTTTGGGGTGAGTGGTGAGATCGGAACAGACTTGTTTCCAGTGCCTAGACTGGACAAGCCTGTAGACAGTTCTGGTCTAAGTGCCTGTGTGGGTGAAGTACAGGTTAGGCTTGTGAATGATGCTGACTCAGGTGACACTGAAAATTTCTTTTCCTGATCGCTTACGCCAGGGAATGCTCCTAGAAGTCAGCCCAGCTCTCAGCTGCCCCACAGGGATGAGTCAAATGGAATCTGGACTGCTCTAACTAGTGAATGTATCGTGGAGGACAGCACAGAGCAACCTGTGGCTGGGCTATGGGGGCCATCTCTCAACCCAGGCATCCTCTGGCAGGCAGCCTGGACACCCACAGTCTCAGCTGAAAATGCAGCCCTGTCGGTTCCCAGCACCTGGGCCAGGGACACAATTATCATAGGCTCCTTGAACTCCTTCCCTATACGATGCAATGTGGAAAATCCCCTTCCCCTGCTACCTTGACCACAAAGCCCCTCTAACTGGATCCCTGCCACCATGTCTCCTCCTCGTGTCCCTCTGCCTTGCTTGCAGGGAAGCATTCTGTCCCTGAGGGAAGGCAGCTCCTGTCATTAAGGGACTGAATGCTTGGTTTTCTCTTTGGCTCATTCTTGCATTAGCTCAATCCCATGGGCTATGTAGAGGACCTGAAGCTAAAAAGGGCTGATTTGTCTTCCTGCATCATCTAATGGCTGTTGCCCATTTATACCATGCTCTAGAGCTTTAGGGAGTCCATTAGATCACCCAATTGAAGTGGAGAAAAACATGTCCTTTCTCTGCCAGTGACTCCGTAAACAGTAAGAAGAGAATTAAACCCTCCCCAGTAGAGAGGTTGCTCCAACAATTATTTACCTTGAGCAGGCATATCTATATTAATTTGCTTTGGTTGGCTTGATTTTCTTGATGAAGATTACAGCAGATGAGTTTTAGAGGAAAATGAATTGCTTAACTGCCATTCAATACCAGCGGTGTGTTTCTGTGTTTGTAGAGATTTTTAATGGAGATGCTTAGTTTGGGATGAATGAAATATGAATGGAAATGTATGTGTATCTATGGGTATGTGACTAAGCAGTAGTTTATATTTAAGCACATTGTTAAGTGAGTTAGCGGGGAGTAGGTTGTTGCTCAGCTGGCCAAATATTCACAGACATGTATGACTATGTGTTTTCTAGGCTCTTGTTTCAATTTCCTAAAAAACAGCAGGAAAGACACAGCACTGCAAAAATGGCACATATTCTACCTGAAAAAATTTGTAGGATTACATTTAAAGACAATGGATTGTTATATTCCCTGTTTTGACTTGTCATTTGGAAAACCTTAAGCGAAATATTTTCCAGTGATTTGTGTGATTCTGGCATTACCCTCCCAGATTTCTGTGGTCTTAGTTCTTCCTTTTCATTGCTCAACTGCTGAGCGTACAAATCAATAACTTGTTATTAGTTCCTTTGGGAAAATTAATAGCTATTAGAGGGATTCAACTAGAGGTGTAGGTGGTTTCATTTTAACATTAAAATAAGACTTTAAAAGTAACTTCACATTAAGCTTCAGCTTCAGACTGTGCTTCAAACTCTGATTTTCACTGGTGGAAAATGGAAACAGGGAGGTAAAATAGGAGCCTCTGCTGGTCTCACAGCCCTGCATGGACACGGACATACTGAAGAGCATCCTGGGTTTCCAGTGTTTGATACTTCGATACTGAGCAAAGTAAACAGCATGTGCGGAAAGGCAGCTGCATGTTGGTCCTGGCTTCTGGAGCTCTCAGCTCTATGTCTCTGCAATTGGAGATGAGACAGAGTTAACTTTTTCCACTCCTTGGTCAGAGCCCAGCTGCCCTTCTGGTTAAGGCGGATGTCAGTCAGCCATGACTGGCGCTACCTCTGGAGTACCTCTGACTTGACTGAAAAGAGGCAGTCTTGGTAATCTCCTGAGGGACCTGGCTTTCCTTCAGTCTCTCATCTTGCTCTGCAGATCAGGAAGCTCAGAGACATGTTTGTTAAAAATCTTCAGATGGAAAGAACAGTCTTGAACCTGTGGGATTTTTCCTGTCAGTGTCCAGAAAAACATCTCCTGTCCCCTGTCATCCCTGGCTTGCTCGGTAGGATGGGGATCTTGCAGAGCTGCCTTCTCTGGCACCACATGGCAGTTCTTGCAGCTTAAATTGTTAACACTGAGCACATCAGAACAGCATTGGATCAGAGATCCCACTATCCCATGGCCCTGGGGCTCACTGGGGCTGTTGTCGGCATGTGCCTCGCTCTGCACAAGGCTCTGTGACTGAGCAAGACCTTTGGTCCTGCTCCCACTGTAATAGGGCAGCTTTGAAAAATCCCTGAATAGATGTTTCAGAGCTTGATAACAAGGTGATAGGTGTCTTAGAAATACCAGATTGAACCCTTCTAAGTTCATTTTGCCCTGTAAGCTGGGATGGGCCAAGATAATTTCAGCATTTCATTGTGTCATCTTCAGTTTAATACACAAATTACTTTATGTGGAGTTGTGACTGCAGGAACACATTACTGTTTCCTGTCCTGGTCTTAGCAATATTGAATTTCCCCAGCTCTACCAGGACTCAGCTCCTCATGCCAATCACAGAGACTGGTCATTAAAAATGGGAAAGAAAAAAGGGAGCTGTTCCTGTAAGCTGTGTGCTCCAGCTGACGGGGAAAGCAGGAAGGAGGATGTGGGCTTTGCTCCTAATCAGCCAGAGACATCGCACACTGAGAGACAAATGCCGTGGGTTGCCTGAGACAGGCCTGAACCACACCCCAGCCCCAGGAGACCTTGTTTAAACTGTACCTGGACCTGTCTCACTGGTCCAGGCTGTCTCTGCTGTAAACAGGTCTTTGCTCAGGAGCTCTCCTGACATATCGTTGGCATATTCTCCTTCTCTCCCCACAGTTCTCCCACTCCCCAGGGTGGCTGGGCAAGATATGCTTTCATCTCGTATCAAAGAAAGGGACTGTGCTGTAAAAAGCCATTGCTGCCGGTGAAGAGAAGAAACAAGCTAGCATAGTGTTATGGGTGAGATTCGGAGGGAGAAAACAAGCTATCACCCAGAAAGTGGATCTCAGCCCTGGCCCGAACTTATCAGCTTTTAATGCCAGGGGACATGAGCCTGTGTACAGATGTACTTTTTTGTCTTTTTTTTCTTCTTGTTTGCTGAAGGGGAAGAAAATGAACGAAAGAATGAGAATGTAATGGAAGAGAGAGGGGTTTGAAGTCCAGGGCAGGAGAGCACTTGTATTGTGTGAGCAGGACCCAGCCAGCGGCTCTCCTGTCCCAAGCACGAGCACCTCAACTCACTGGGTGCTAGGCTGGAGACTCAGAAAAAGCTAGGCATGTATATGTGTGTCAGAGTATGGGACTGACCCTGGAGATGATGGAAGATGTTTTATTTGGAATTTAAGGAAAGCTTTTTGTTCCGTAGCAAACAAGCCAACCATGTGCCATGCAGTCTGCCAAGGCAATGCTCCCATGCTGATGTGGGGGCTCTTAGGGTGTGTGCGTTGGCACACCGAGGGGGCTGCGTTCTGCAGTGCCATAAAGCAGCTATACAGTAGCAGTAGAAATGCTGAGCCTGGGGCCCCTATAGCAGGTTGTGGGAGCACAGCAGGCACTGCTCCAATTTGACAAGCACGGTGAGTGATTAATGAGCCAGGGAAAACAGGGTGACACATGCAAATACTAGAGATCTACAGAGGAAATTCTGAGGATCAAGTCCACCTTTGTAAACAGAAATATCTCTATTATTGGGGAAGACAAGAAGGGAGCAGAGAAGCTCTGTGACTTCCCCAGACAGTCTCTAATGATACTTTCTGCAGTTTGCATCAATCCAGATTAAGCTTTGGGCTGACACAGACAGATCTTAACTAGGCTCTTGTCCAATGGAGTTGCATGTTCCCCTGTCCCCTGCTTTCTCTGTTGCTGAGCTAGGCTCCACGCCTGACAGAGTAGCTGCACATCCCTTTGAGTGGCTAACCCTGCTACCCTGATTGCTCTGCCAAATGAGGCTCTCGTTTCACTGAGATGAGGAGTGCTGCATTGATGAGGACAGTCAGTGTGCAGGAGGAAATGGGTTTGGTCTGTAACTTTAGTTGTTCCAGGCAGAAATTGGAGCAGCTCAGAGAACTGCTGAAGGAGGCATGCTCAGTCTCCCAGGGTGCCTCTGCCAGTGTAAGGCCACTTACACCGCCGGCCCCTAAGAACGACCGTTTCAGTGATGGGCTAGGCCTCAAAAAAAAGCTCCAGGTTTGGGAAACAATGTCATATAGAGTTGTGGTCAGTGGGAAATGCCATTGTGGTGGCCTGGGACGGTGATGTGCTGATCTGGGGCAGAATGAATGGTGCAGAGCAGTGCTCTTTCCACCTCTGTGCTGGGAGCAGGGAATGTGGCTCCTAGTTTCTTAGCCCTGAAAAATGCATGTCAGGTTCTGCAGGAGCTGCACACACCACAGACCAGCCCAGTTACTGCAAACCTGTGCAAGTGGAGCTCTGCATCAGTGCTCCGAAGGCACCACTAACAACAGCTGCTTTTTGACAAATCGCATAGGACTGTATTCTCTTTCGGAAGGAGATTTCATTGTGGCCTCTAAAGAGGAGATCAGTAATTATTTCTCTGCTCTCCATCTGGGGAGGAAAGTCCCGACCTTCTGGCACATGGTTAGATACTGAAAATGGTTTGCTGCCAAAACAAACTTCTGAAAATTTCCCATGTCGCACAAGGGGGGAGAAGTTTTAGTATGAGATTTTCAGAGCTGTCTTGGAGTCCATTTTCTTTAGACAGCAAATGCAGATTTGAAAATCTGTGCTTTGGCGTAAGTAAGGTTGAATAATGTGGAAGCTCCTTGAGCCGTACTGCAGTTGTCCTGGGACTCATCCACAGACAGTTGTGGATTCATTTGCATCAACTTGAGTCTTCATCCTGTGCCTCCTGCTCATTCAAGTGACCTCAGGGGTCTGTGGTGCCCTTTCCACCGTGGTACAGTACAAAAGCAGGACCTCAGCACAGCTTGGTAAACATGGAGTAATTATTCTGGGGCAAGTGGGGACATGAGAAGCATGACTAACATGTCATATGTCAGTCAGGGATGCCCATATCTTTAGCAGATAAGGAAGCAAGGCAATTCACTTTTCCAGGCTTGTGTTATCTGGAAACTTTCTCCCAGCTGGTGTGAGTCTATGGTAACACAAAAGTGGCTGGTAATTGCAATCTGCACAATGCACATGCTGCTAAGGTGAAGCCTTCTACTTCTTGAGAAGGCGTGAGCTTGGAAGGGTTCTGGGCTTGATTGTCATTCTAGACAAGTGTATCCTGACATCCTTTCCTTTTTACTATAAATCAGAAGCAAAATGAATAAATTAGTTATTGAAGTTCCTTGTGGGCTTCATTGATGCAATTGCAGGTGGAAAAGACAGGTAACATAACCAGAGGGAATTGGTGTCAAGGCAGCTCCTTACAGACCCAGATTATGTCACCAATCAGCTGGTGAAATAAAGAGATTTCCCGCGTATATTTAGTAAATCAACATGACAATGTCATATACAATCGGAGTTAATTAGGCAAACCTTCTTGCTGTGTATAGCATATCTCATGCCTTAAAGGTAGAGAGGCTTCCGTCATTACTGCAGCTTTGCAAGTGTCAGGGGGAGCTGGCTGGTTGCAACTCTGCAGTGAAGGGCACCTACAGCAGCATCCTCCGCAGGCTGCTGCTCAGAGCAGACCTGGGGAGCTCTGGGCTGGGCAGTTTCATGCCACCAACCCCAAGAAAGCTGAGGCCTGGCCAATAGTACTGGCCGCTGTTGTGAGGGGCACTGCTGTGGTTTGACGTAAAGGGGAGACAGGATTCATTTGTGGGAAGCCTGGCATTTCTCATTTAATCCCTGTGTTCCCTGTGTTTCCTTAGCCCCCTGTGAACCTGACCTGCTGTATTGCCAAAAGTCACATGCTTGTCCCCCAACAGCACCCACTGCGGGATGCTGTTCCTGACATACATGTGAGACTGGCTTCTCAGGTCAAGGAGGGACAGAAGTGACAATAACCCCTGCCCCTACCCGAGCTGCACACAGCTTCCTGGCATGTCTAGGGCAAGAGGCATTTGATCTCTGAAGACCTCTTCCTCGCCTGTGCCCCAGGGAGGAGAGGCCAAGTGTAGGGCAATGGAGTGCCTTGTCCAAGGTCAACCCATGTCAGAGCTAGGAGCCCTCCACCATTTCCTCGCTCTGACCGTGGGACTCCCATCTGGTTTGATTCAGCTGTCAACCCTGGAGCAGAGAGTGGCAGTAACAAAAGGCTTTTTCAGACATAATCCCACTAAACGGAGACAATCCTGTTACGTTTCCAGGCGACAGGAATTGAGACTTTAGTGCCAGAGTGTGAGGACTCTGCCCTGAGGGCTTTGTTTCAGGACTTAATGTCAGGTGATCTCAGGGCCAGCCTGGTCTTTGTGCCCTAAAGCAGCACAGATGAAGCCCCAAACATGTATTTTTAAACTGAGTAAAGCCCAAGAGGTGTGATACACAATCTGGGGTGGGGAGGAAAAAACAGACCAGCATCCCAGTAAGAGGGATTAGTCTGGCCAAGACAATAGCAGCCGTGAATCTCCAAGGGGCATGGCCTGACATGCCAGCTGAGGGCTGGGCTGCCCTCCCCATGCCAGCTACACCAGCCTGCCAAAGTTCAAATGTCTGACAAGCATCACACTGCAGGTCCTGTATTCCCAGCCCATGTGTCCCTGATCCCCAGCAGAGGCCAGTTAATACCCAATTAACAGGACTCTTTCTAATGAACTGAGCCTTAACCGCCAGCCACTCCATCCTTTAATCTCTCCCAGCCGGAGTGGAAGTGCTTGGCAGGTGTCACTTCAGGCTGAGGTGACAGGGCAGATCTAGCTTGCCAAAGTGCAGCCACACGTCTGACAGCTCCGCTACCGAGCCCTCCTCCCCCAGAAACACGATTTACCCCAGGGCAAACAGCACACGCAGCCCTGTTGCCATGTTCGGCCCTGAAGGCCTGAGGAGTTCATCTCCCCCTGTCCCTGCCACCTGGCTGGGCTGGAGCCAGGACACATTACCTGCCCAGCCAGGGCAGCTTTCCTCAAATGACTGTCTTGGCCAGTCACACTCTGTCCAAGCTGTTCTTTGGTACCTGCCTGCCAGAGCCCTCTTTTATAGCCATGCTCAGCGTGAAGGACTCAGTGCCACCACGTGCCCCAGCATCCTCTTTATGGCACTTAGTCCCCAAATGCAGGAGTCTTCAGTCCCTTGTGTAAGGCCCAGGGATGCAAGGAAAGATGAACCTCCCTTCAGGAGGTATGGCTGGCCCAGAGACCTCGTCAAACAAACCAGGACTGGGTGTTTTCAGCTGTTATTTCTCAGAACACAGGGAAGCCACACAACTCTGTCTCATGGGTCCCCTCAGCACCTCAGAGGGCTGGATCTTGCTGTAGGGAGCTTTAGAGGTCGGTGGTTCAGGACTTAACTTGGCTTGGGGAGCATCAGAGTGAAGCTGTTTCTGCTGTATGGGAGTGGCTGTCTTGCTTCACAGGGACTATTGTGCAAACCAGACTTTCCCCTCCATGTTGATCTCAAAAGTAGAAATCTGAGAGATTGTTACAAGCTAGGAAATCCCCTTACATGTCATATATCAGTTCCACTTGCCTAATCTCGCCTCGCAGGAGGCAGTGTGCATGCAACACATCCCAGCAGCCTCAGGCAGAGCAAATTGTGAAGATGCGTACAGTGTAGGTGCTGTGGAATTTGGATTTTGGGCCAAATGAGGCCATAAGGAATGAAAGATCACATGAATAGTAATTCTGGTGGCTAGAGGCATCCCACACTTTTCTAGTGTCTCTCTATCGGCAGGTAGCAGCAGCAGAAGCCAGTGGTGGGTTGTGCTGGAGGCGGTCCTAACCTGAGTGCCTGGCCTGCTGTGAAGATGTCTGACTTGGCGCTTGAAAGCCAGGGAGGTTACTGCTTTGTGAGTGGGGGTTAGTCTGTGGGTCTGGGAACAAATGTCATTCCCAGCCTGACCCCTCCGGCAAGGTGCCCGGAGCCCCACAAACCACGTTTTTAGACCGTGAGTTTGTGAGAGGTGGTACTTAACATGCCAAAGTGACATTGTAGCACCCCAAATCATCCTTAAAGATGACTCAGTCTTCTGCATGCTGGGTTAGCACAGGGCTTATTTCAGCTCAGCTGTGCCAGTGAGTTGAATTTATTCTCCTGGTTGCAGTTCTTGAGTTTCTGAATTTAGAAAGCAATAGGTGGGATAAGGCCTCACAGGATGTAGCTTCATCGTGATGAAAAAATAAGCATTATCTAAGAAAGTACTTAGACTGCATCCAGGCTACCAGGCAGAGCAGAGGACCCATCTTAAACCTTCTGTGTGTCATGCTGAGGAGGATTGGAGCATGGCTTTGAACTACCCCGAGTAAGTCCTACTTTGAGTTGTTTATCAGAAGAGCTGAGGGGCCAGATTAGGTTCCACAGGAAACAAACTTCCCATCGCTCCACAGCATGGCAGAACACTGCAGGCAGGAGGGGAACTCCCCTGGGTCTTCAGGGGTGACAGTGATTACTGTATGATGGCCATTTTCCTCTCCTCAAACTGTGCTGAAGAATTAGTGAGTGAATTCAGGTGCCTTTGTCCCACGTAGAAGGAATTAGGATTTGATAGTCCTGTAGAAATGGACTGCTCACCTCTCCACAGCTATGGTACGGATATTTCTGGCTTTCCCCTCAGCGCTCCAGCTGCTTAACTGGTGTTTCTGGGAGTCCCAGGAGCTGCCAAGTCTGGATACAGGGTGAGGGCTGAGTCTCCAAGTCCAACAGATAATCACACAGTATCACTGTATTATTGTATTTCTTTCATCTGTAGATCTCGGCATGCTTCAAATATACTAACACCATCCCGGGAAGGGTGAGATGTGTTAACCAAGCTTACCAATGGGGAAAGTAAAACTCCGAGAGAAGGAATGCATTTAGACACTGGCTCCCGTCTCTGTCAGGTGCCTGCAAGAAGCTGGGCCAAAAAGGATTTGCTTAAAGCCCCACAGCAAATCGCTGGAGCAGATCTAGGACTCTGTGCCCCAGCCTTTGGCTGCCTTAGCCACAAAATAGCTACATCCCTCAGACTGGGAGAATATTGTCTCTTAATTAATTCACAGGGCTTCTCCAGATTTTTGGGGAGTTTGTAAGAGCAAACCTTTGAAGTACTTTCTTAAAGTATTGGCACAGCCCCAGAAGCTGTGACACAAGCTGCTCACACTCCCAGCACTGTGACAGTCTCTAGCCTGGTCTGAATTTATGTTGGTGCCCATTGCCTTGATGCTACGCAGAGCCAGGCAGCTCCTGCTGTGCAGCTCCGCTCTTCCCCCAGCCTGGCAGAGAAAGGTTTGAGCTGTTCAGTCATTGTTTTCTAGGAGCCACTAGCCTAAACCTGAGGAAGCAGACTGGATCCTAAGGGATCGCTGAAGAGCAGTAGATGGGATCCTGTGGGATCTGTGCAGACATATTGCCTGAGCAGCTTGCGCAGCTCCCCCCACTTTGCAGCTAACAGTGTATAACAGAACAATTGAGTGTGAAACAGCTTCCCCGCAGACCCCATTAGCCTGCGCTGGCAATTGCCAACAGAAGGCCAGGCCACGCAGCCCTGGAGAGATGCTTGAGCTAGCATGGCGCATCTTGTCAGAGCTTCCCAAAGCAGGAGGGAACAGAGAGACAATGAGCGGACAACTGTACCTTTTTTGCTCCTGGGCACAGGGCCGCTGCTTGCCCTTTGCTTCCAAGCAAAGCCCTGCTCTCTGGCCCCTGCTAGCAGAAGATTCTCTGAAGGAGCAGGCTGCACCAAGGATCCTTCTGCCTCTGGTAGGGTGGGGCTTCTCTCTGCCCTAATTTTCTCCCAGATGAATTTCTCCTGTGCCTCTAATTAAGCTTCCTCTTTGGCTTAGGAGTGTGGACAGTCTGAGCATTTGTAAATTACCCCACCCACCAGACAGGCTTTGTCCACCTCTCAGACCTCTAATTATTCTGTTCAGCCCCTAGAGATGAGAGATCTGCTGGAGACAGACTGAGCAAAGAATATCAGGTGCGACAGACCCTGCTTGGACAGCAGCCCTGGAAAACATGGCTGCTGCTGCCCAGCACAAAGGGCTGTTCAAGTATAACCTGAACCTGTACCAAGCAGAGCTCTGCGTTTGCACATAAAGAAGAAAAAAACTCTTCCCTGCTTGCATGGCTGGGCTGGGCTGTGGTCAGTGCCCCCGCACGGTGTGTCTCGCAGGCTGATGCCCTCCCACAGCAAGTGCTGGGCACAATTTCCTGCCCAAGTGCAGAGCTCGTGGCAGGTCTCCCTGGGCTGTGCACAGCCAGCTCTGAGCTGAGTCTCTTCCTACTTGCCATGTGCATCACTGTGATGCTCTGATCCCAGGGAAAAAGGAATGACTGTCCCTGCCCGAGAAGATGACCAGCAGTTGGAAGCACCAGAATAAGTTAACTCCTGTTTGCTGTGTCCATAGCTCCCCAGCAGCAGCCCTTCAAGGAGCTCTTTGGGTGGGCAGGACAGCACTTTGAAAGCAGTGCAGGAGGCTGCTTTGGGTGAGTTTAGACATAATTATTTAATATGGCATATGAGATTCAGTTCACCATTTGAAAGAGTCACGTTGCAAGTTACTTGCAATCCCTTCTCTGCTGCTCCTTCCCCAACGTAGCTCAAGCAGCCTTTGTGTGTGCATGAGTATTTGGATTTGTTTACAGGAAGTATTTGGAGAACATGGCCATTCTGGGTTTTCTGTTTTCTTATAAACAAACATGCAGGCAAAAGAGTTGGTCCCACACACTGGGCTGTGCAGGACAAGGAGTAAAGAAACTTGCCCAGCTGGGCTTGACTGGGGAGGCACAGGGAACACTGAGTCCAGCGACTCCTGCTCTAGGAAAAAGAGGTCCAGCAGCCCTACCCACCACCTGACAGCCACTGCCTCGGGCATGGCACAGGAAGGGTGCATCTTTGGGGGAAGAAGATGGAAGCAGTGTGTTTGCCCTCTCCCCTCCAGGGCAGGGCAGCTGCTGCAAGATCACTCTTTATGCAAAGATTAAAAGAAAAAAATGCACCTCTCTGAGCTAGCTGCTTTGTCTAAGTCTTGAATGATTTTCTGTCACTAGGTATCAAACTGTAGTTGAAAGGATTTCCCGTTGACATTTAGCAGTATTAAATTACAAAATAACCACAAGTCAGCCACTCAGTATGATATAAACAGTGGGATTTGACAGAGCTTTTTCTGGCCTTGGGGACCAATTTACTCATTTTTACAGTCCCAACTCCAGTCATCCGCTGGTAATGCACAGTGCCTTTTGGACACCATCTATTTGGAATTAGAGACACATATGGCAGAGTGTAATTACCTATTTATTCTGCTGCTGAATCAGCAAACTGAGGCTAGTTAACATTACAGCTCATAAGCCCCTTTCATAAACATGGGTCAGTGCTGGAACTGGGCAAAATTAATGCAAAAGAAAGAAAGAATTCCTATCGAAAGGGGAGCCAAAAAAATCAGATGATTTAACAGGGAAAAAATGGACTCTCAATGCTTTCTGCGAGGAAGAAATCTGAGGAACCACAGCCAGGCTTCTGGGAGGAGGGGCCTGGACCATCGCTTATTCCCACTGGTGTAAATCGGGAGTAGCTGTGGAAATGTCTTGCTGAAAGTCTAAAATAAATGAGAGGGAAATCAGGCACATTGGCCAGAGCTGCGGCTCAGCTCCCTGAGGAAACAGGCAGCTGGTCTCAGCTTGGAGCTCTGCGTACTGCCACCCCACAGCGTCCAGCCCAGGCCTGGCTTCATGCTGGCTTTTGGGGTCGGACTGCAAGTCACACTTGTTTGCACCGAGAATGGATTTAGCCCCTCGTCACCAGCTGTGACGCGGTGGCTGGATGCACACAGGACCGCCTGAACCGGGGCTAAGCACACCCCCGGCTTCCTGTCCTATTTTCTGCCACCCCTTGAAGCCCTGCATGCAGGTTAATAACCAGAGGCAGAAAGCGCTTTGCAACTCTCAGCGAAGCTGAAACATTTCCTGGTGAGTAAATGGCAAAGCAGCCAAGGTGGGGAAGGCTGCTCTGGCAGGATGGCTGTGGAGAAGCACTGCTTGGCTGACGCACCACAGGGGCTTCCCCAGCCTGCCAGCCACGCGGAGAGCCCCAGCCTGCAGGATTCCACCTCCCCAGACAGCTGCAGAGTGTGACGCTAACGTCTCTGGGGAAACAGACGGGAGTCGGGGCCACTCCTCGTGCTTTCACCCCGTGCTCTGCCACAGCAGAGCCCAATCCCCAGTTCCAGCACATTTCCTTCTACTTCCCCCATGCAGCCTACTGCAGGACCATGTGCTTTAGATGAATCAGGGCTTTGTGAAAGCAAAAGTCCGCCACAGAAAAAGGGAAGTCTCCACCAGCTAATATGGGATGGGAGGAGGGTCTGAGTCTCTTCCTCCCAGCACCCCAAGCTGGGTGCATCCATCGGCCGGGCACTCCGGGCTTCTCCGGCAGCCTGGCAGCACAGCCATGCCCTGTCCTGCCCTTCGTGCCAGAGCTCCACACACCGGCAGGAGCTGCCACCAGGGACATGGAAACCCAGGCGTGATCCCAATTGACTGCAGAGCAGCCCAGACCTCCAGCCCAGCAGGGAGGCTTTCCACCAGCCTTGGGGCTGCACGGCGGAGTGTGCTGGCACTGTCCTGCAGAGCCGTGTGGCAGAGAGAACAAGGGCGCTGGGGCTGCGCTTTTCCTGTGCCGCGTCGTGTGTGCAGGGCTCTGGGGAATCTCGGTGCCTGTCCACCCCTGACTGCAGGATCTAATGGCTTCTGTCTTAATCCAGGCACTGGCATGTGGGTGTGGGCACTGCATCCTTGTTCCTGGGGTCTGCACATTTAGAGTCCCTGGGTATGAAGCATTGTGGCAGCAGCGCTCTGTGGGACTGCCCATAAGCGGCCAGGCGCGTGGCCATGACAGTCATGTAGTGAAAGGCCCTGTGCCCATCAGCCTGGAGTACAGGAGAGGTGTTCTAGGATTAAGTAAAGTTTGTGGTGTCACAGTGTGACATGCACAGGGGTGGTGGCTGGAGACTGGGGAGGAGGGTGAGACGAGGCTTGTCAAACAGGGCACAGAGTCAGGGTCTGCTGCGGGCTCCAGGACTGGCACACAGCGCAGGGAAGGGCTGGCTGCTCACAGCACTGCCCAGAGGAGCAGGGGCGATGCTGGGCAGAGGCAGCAGGAAAGGCAGACCCTTGGGAGGGCCGGGAGAACGGCTGAACACCACAGCCGTGGAGCTAGCTCTCTGCAAGGGCAGGGCTGAAGCCTCTCTTGTTTTTCTGGTTAGTGCAGTGATGTGCCGGGCAGCGCAAGCAGCATAATGCTGCAGGCCTGGCGGGAGCTTTCTGTGCAGCAAGGGCTTGGCAGCAGCTCGGCCAGTTGAGGGCAGGGGAAGGAGGCAGTTTCCCTTTCTCTCCATATGTAGCAAAGAGGCAAAATAATAGCAGGAACCTAAGTTGCCAGCATAAAAGCAAGAGACTATTCTGGAAAGCACCGGCTAAAGCTGTAGGAACACGTTTCTCCTCCCACTGACTCTGAAAGCTCTGCAGTGATTAAGACACACATCAGTGCCAGGACTCCTCAGTAAAGCTGCTATTAGGTGGTTTACCTGTGGGACGGGGCAAGGTACAGGGCTTCACAATAATCTGAAGCAAGACAGAAGAGGTGGCATTGGTCCCTGTCTCCATCCAGCTGGTCCTCATTCAAGCTTCTCTCTTGCAGGGAGTTGTGTGGGTCCTGGTTTGGAAAGCACCTGGGAGCTGTGCTGTACACAGGTGGCATATTGCAGCACTTCGCCTCATCTGGAGTCTCACCTGGCTCCTGCTATTCCAAAATGGAACGGAGCAGTTTTCATTTCCTCTCTCTATGTTAAATTTGCCACAGTGGCCAGTCACTGCCACAAACAGAAGGAGGGAACTGAGTTCCTTGGCTGAACTTTGAAACCTCAAGGACCACAGCTGATGGGGAAGGGGCTGGCACACCAGGGTGGGCGCCGCCACTCTGTGTCTTTGCCCTGAAAAACCTCATGATCTGGACAAAGTTCCCTGTTCTACCCAGCATCTCAGTTTCTGCATTTATAAAATGGGGATAATAATGACCAGCTTCACTGCAGTGCTACAAAGGCTGATACTTAAGTGGTACTTTTAAGCTCTTCAGGAAAAGGCATTACTATGAAGTGAGCATGGGATCCTGGAGCTGGCTCCTGTCCACCTGCACCACTGGCCAGAGGAGGGAGCAACCCGCATCTCCTACAGGTGCAGGCACTCTTGTGCTTGTTCTCTTTCCATTTTTACTCTTCAAAGGGCTGGGCATCTTGTATGAGGGTGTGCAGGGAGCTGGGATTTGAACTCATTAGCTTTGTGCAGCCTGCACCTGCATGTCACTTATGTCTGCAGCCTGTGGGGAAACAGTTGTGTTTTTTTGGGTGGGTTGTGTTTTGGGTTGGTTTTTTTTTACTTAAGAGGGGAGGAGAGAGAAGAGAGAAAATGACAACTGCTCAGGAGGACCAGCTTGGTTCTGGGCCAGGTGCTGCACAGTAGGAGCAACAAAAAATGCCTTAGAGGTACTGGTGAAACTGTTCAGAAAACGTGACTGAAATACCTGTGCCTCTCGCTGTGCGGGGGCCTCATTTGCCTTGGGACCACATACAAGAAGGGATCGTGCTGGGGGAGCTTCTCTGTGGCTGCTGGCTGGATGTCTCCTGCCTGATGTGTCCTCAAGACCAACCCAATTTTAAATCTTCACTTGTGGATGCACCTTGTTTGGTACAACCAGAAAATAACGCAAAATTTCTGCCCTTCCCCTCATCCTCCCTGCAGAGGGAGTGGGTGAAGGCAGAGGGTTAGACCATAAAGCTGGATGGCAGGACCTGTATGTCCTTGCTCTTCTCTCTGCTATTATTCACTCTGCTAGCATGGATTTTTTCACTTGAAGCATTCGCTTCCCCATCTGTAAAACAGAGATAGAAACCAGGAGCCTCACAGGAATATTCTACACCCTTCAGATGGAGTTTGTCTCATCTGAATTCACATCTACCTGCCTCTTCCCTCCAGCCCTCTATCATTTTCTTTCTCTGTGATTTCAGATAGACTCCCATAAATCTTGTTCCAGGTCTAAATTAAATGACTGCTTAGAAGTCAGATCCCATCTGTGGCATGCCCTGTGACCTGGCAGTCTTCCTTTCCATCGCTTAAAGCTGGCAATGTCCCAGAGTTGCAGGGAAGTTTTGCAGAAGGATTGTCAGGCACTTGGGATTTAGTTTAGATCAGTATTTCCATCCCCAAAACCCGTTTTTGGGGGAAGGGAGAGAAGAAAGCAGTTTGATGCAGAGTTTTAAATTGGCCATGTAAAGTCCATACACTTAAAATATGAAGCAATCTGGTTTGTATCTGAATTTGTTGGATCCTCTTAAAGGCTATGGAAACTTAAATACAAGATGTCCTGGTTTTCCCACACTTGCTGTTCCTTGGTTATGTGCTCTTTCTGCTAAACAACCCGCTCCCTGGGCGTGCAGCAGTTGTTGGTACCTGCTCCGCTGGCAGAGGCTGGTAAAGGGGCTGCAGTTTGAAAATCCGTTGTGAAAAGACTGATTTTTATCTCAAGTGGACGTTTTTGCTTAATACCAGCACTTTGCAGTGTCTGAGTACTGCACAAAATGTACCTAATGAATGCAGAGGAACAAAAATTAACAACAGGAAGTTGTTACAAAAGCAGCAGCAGCAGAAGTGATCTGCGCCACCGCGGGATCGGGCTCTGGCCCTGCTGCGCACGCAGGAAACGAGCCGCAGACAGGGTGCCAGCAGCATCCCCGGGGAGGGAGACAGAGCTGGGACCCAGTCCAGAACTTTTCCATGGGAATTCAGCAAGACCTATTTTCTGATGAAGCCGAAGTTGGCAGGACATGTAGCTGAGCCAAGGAGTTCACTCCAGAACATGGTGATTTTTAATAAAGTCACAATTGCTGCTCTGTGCTAAATGAGTCATTTTAAAGTCAGCCCCTCATAAAACAATCCCTTCTCAGATATTGCTTCCTTCTATACATGTTTCACCAGCCCAGCATACTTTTACGGCGTAAACACTACCTTAACTTATATTGCTGCTGAACAGTTACTACTTGTTCTCGCAGATTTCTCAACAGCGAAATCCAGGGCCGTGCACAATGCCAGTGAACACCATGCTTGTAGAAAGGCGTGGCGGAATTTTACATCCAAACCCCAGCGGTGTGAGCTGCAGTTGCGGTGACAAGTGTGTTGATGCGTGCATGTGACACAGCTCCCGCTGGGGCACAGCAGGACCCCCATGTCCCCTGGCTGGATGGAGCAAGGGACCGTGCCTTCCCAGCTGTGTGTGCGGCTGGCCAGTGGGGTGGGCAGCCGTAGCTGTCGGGGTGGTTTCCTCAGCAAGGACACTCATTTGATCACTTTCTAGTCCACTGATTTTTCACAGACTTTGTCAAACTGAAATCTGTGTTGGAGCCTCCTTCAACTGCCTGCCAAATTACATAAAATTATTCAGAATTGGCCAGTGAGTTAAAAAGATAGGGGGTGGAGGAGGTGGGGGGATATGACAGATGGACGGTGTGAATGCAGAAGTCTTGCATCCTCAGGAAACCAGGCTTAAAACATTCAGAAAACTGAAGAGGTCTCTGATCCATAAACCCCTTTGTTCCTAGGCACTAATCTACCCGAACCAACCAAGCTGTTGAAGTGTAGTTTTCTTGGGTTTGTTTATTTGCTTTTTGTGGACGTGTGGGCCAAAATCATGTCTGAGAATATGGCATGTCTCGCATTATTTGACTGCGGATCACAACCTT
This sequence comes from Falco biarmicus, assembly GCF_023638135.1. Lineage (NCBI taxonomy): Eukaryota > Metazoa > Chordata > Aves > Falconiformes > Falconidae > Falco > Falco biarmicus. The sequence continues at coordinate 3,301,583 of NC_079296.1, read as the reverse complement.
GTAAAACAGCTTTTTTCTAAAAGACACAGTGTGAGTATTTGTAACCTGAATGCAAACTGCCAAACACACGTTCACAGAACTCTGGTATTTTTGTTTAATATGTATACATTTTCTTTTACAATTTGGACCTAATGAAAAACATGTGGTTTGTGCTGAGTAAAAGGAATAATAGAACTTTGTGACGGCTATGTCAGTTCCTGCTGGGCATTACCGACCGCGTGTACTCTCTTGCTGGCTTGTGACTCCAGGTACTGCAAAGTAACTTGAACACGTTCCTCATCCCCACCCAAACCTGAACACTGCGGTTTTCAAAACACTGTTGTATTGGCAACCTTCCAGATCCTTTCTGGGCTTTTAGAACTGGGTTGAAATTAGTGGAGCAAAAGCACATTTCAAGTGTTTTCCCAGGCCTCCAGCACCACACTTGACTGTGACCCTGCTTTCTTCCCGAGACTTGGTCACTTCACATGTCTTTGCTCTTACTTCTGACAAAGGTACCAGTGGTACCTCCCTGTTTCCTTCCTCTTTAAAAGAAAGCCTCGTATCTTCCCAGAATTTGAAGCAGGGGCACCAAACCATTTTTGTTCTGTGGTTATTCACAACTGAGAACTGCAGACAGTGAGGACAGAGATGCTTCATGGGCTCTCCGGAGAGCTGAGTCAGCACTTTCAACTTCCTGAGCAATACAGACTCAAGAGGGCATGAAACAGGGCTGCTGCGTTAGAAATGGCACCAAAACCCTGCAAATGCAGAAAACTGCTCAAAGAAATGTAAATTTGAAAGAGTGCCATTGAAACACATATAGGAAAATCCTTCATTGTGAATGTAAATTTAAACAAAATCATCTACCTCCTGCCTTCCCACACAAAGGAAACCTGCTGCCTCTTCCCTAGGAGAGTGTTTTACCAAGCTCATATGAAACTCTTTTTTACAACATCCCTTTGTCTCTCTTGGAATCTGACCAAGAATTATAAGCCTTTAAAGAGAGCTTTTTGCTTGTTCAGGCCCAAAGGGAGTAGCTGGCTATAAATAATAGATTGGCCTCTACTGTTCCCAGTGTTTCTGTTTTGCTGCTCCTCACAGACACAACCTGGGAAAAGGTGTGGCGGTGCCTGTAGCAACAAGAGAGCGGTTATGTGGTCTCCCTCAAAGGAACATGATGATAAAGTGAGGAACAGCTGACAGGACCAGAGCTGGTATGTGCAGCCCAGCGGACGTGACGTTCCAATTTTAGAAAACTACAACTGGGGAGACTTGTTCGCTTGCTGGACCTTGCTGCTGTTTTCCATACAGGGAGCCCTGAGAGAGCAATGTCTTATCTGTCCAGCCTACTCAGCAATAACAGCCCCTTATCCAGGCAGCTGATGGATAACAATTGATACCCTTGGAGTATACACCTAGCTAAGGAAAAATGTTAGGTATTTGCAATATACAGCCAGGCAACATGAACTCCTTGTTTTTCCAAGGTCAGCAGCTCTGCCACGTCAGCCTGGAAAACCAGAGTTATCCTTTGTTTTCAATGTTGCCAGTATTGCATCTTCCATCTCTTGTTTGCATTTGAGTATCAGTGTTGTAACCCCGGTGGTCCAAGCAGTCCCGCTTCCCACCCACCCCACTCCCACCCATCCCGGCCTTTCTCCTTTCATCTCGTGTCTTCTAAGCTATTACAAAACACCTCCCCACCTTTCCTAAAAGATACCCTTAGCTGTTATTTCTTCTCCCCCAGTGTCAAATTCTACCTTGAACTGTCAATTTTGACACTGGCAATTTGGAGGATCCCAGTTCCCACCCACCTCTTTCTCCATTGCCGTGGTTTGTAAGGGAGTTAGGCTGCGTAGTCCCAAAAGGAAAGTCTTGTATTTATGTCTTGGCAAGCAGAATCAGGAACCTGAGCAAGAGTATACAGGCTTCTGCTCTTTTCTACTCCTCAGTTACCTTCTGGGTCTCTCTGGGCAGATTAAGGCCTTTTGTTGTTTTTACCAAGGTCAGCAATCTATTCTTTTGTATTCACTGTACTCCACTCAATTAGTTGAGGGCATTTAACATGGATTTTTCATATTTGCATCACAAATTCTAAATGATCCATGAAAAGCAGCTGTTCAGAAACTTCTGAATTCATTATTCCCAGTGTCTTGGAGTAAAGAAACTTTGCCAGCCATGTTGATTGGGGCCCTGTGTAGTCAGTATGATGGGAAACTGTCAGTCATTTTTAGTCTACATTGAAGAAATAATGTTATGCTGTGGCATCTGGTTTCCATTTTATATTCTCTGCAACCTCTTCTTTACCTGACTTGCTAGTTACTAATAGCTGTGTCAACAGCTCAGTAGCTGAAAGCCTGCGTAGCAGCACCCCCAGTGACTTGATCGTAGGCATGGTCATATGCAGTGGTGTTACATGTCACAAAACCATTTTGATATCATCCCTTCTCTCTTCTCTTCCCATAAGGAGAAAACTAAAGATTTGAGCTGAAATTTTTTGCTTTGCAACACAGCACTCCCTGGTCTTGTTTGCTGGCTCTTTTAAAAAGAGCTAGGACCTTGAATAAACAACCTGGTGATGTGAATAAAGGAGTAGAACAATAAACCCCCTGTGTTTCACAACAGACTGTGATGCCAAGGGCTGGAATAATAGAGGTGAGTTTAAACTTGGGAAAGTTTCAGCACAAGGTTTTAAGTATTGCTTTCCAAGTGGAAAAGCAACTGCAAGAACAGCAGGGGAAGTGCAGAACATGGAGCACAAAGGTTCCTCTTCCCTAAATAAGCAACAGTGGGTTCCAGTGAGTGCTCCGGGCTTTAGTTCATGTGGGAGTCAGCTTCCTTCTGGCTTTGAGGTCTTGTAGCTGGCAAAAGGAAAATTCATAATCTTCCATCTGAGTTGTATTTGTAATCTTAGTTCCCCTGGCGTCGCTTAATCATTGACAAGCTCAAATAGAGGCTATGGAGAAGGACTCCACATTGCAATGAGCCATGGCCATCCTTTTTCCATTGTCACTTTATTTTTTACATCCTTTACTTTGTGTCAATGATTTTTTTTCTACGAGCCTTAGCACAACAGGAACCTGAGATTATTTCTTAGCGACAGCCTCAATGTTCTCCTGCCCAGGCATTGCCCAGTACATGTTTTCGAGCTCATGCTTTTCCCCTGAACTGTACCTCCTGTTTATGCTGCTCTTCTACATTTTATTGCTGCACATCCACTTGTCCAGCTTGGAGCATGACACGCCTCAGCACCCATGGGCAGCCCAGCCGTGCCCCCCATCAGCTGGCCAGCACCCCCAGACACAGGGGTTTGGGCCATGAGGATGCAGCTAGAGACAACTTTTTATGTACCGAATGGTTCCTCTGTCTTACACATGCATGCAAACACCACACCACAAGTCACAGGCACAGAGCTCTCATCAGCCCTTCTGCGCTTTCCACCCAGCCAGTTTCGCAGCGGCCGTTGCATTCATTCATACAGGCACGCTGGCTGACAGCCAGAGCCTGGTCTTGCTTTCTCCTCTCTTTCCTTCCTTCCTTTCTTCGGCTCGCTGGGTGTGACAGACTGAACGCAGTTGTTTATTGCTTTTGTTTCCACATATAATCAGATCTCTTCCCTGACATTATGCAGCTCAGCACAAGCACTCCAGGTGGGATGAATCCAGTTCAGTGCCCTCCTCCCACCCTAGGCTGCTCCTATCGCTAATGAACTCCAAACAACCATGTTCCCCATGTTCAACCTTCACCCTGCCCGATGCATCCATAATCTAAATATAGGCCATAATTATTCCACTGGCGTTTGTAGACCCATTGACAGAACTGACAGTGGCAGAGGTCGGGAGACCCTTTGCACCTTTAATATATTCTCTTAACCATTTCCTTGCTACTGGTGGTTACAGTCTCGCTAACATCCAATAAATGTCCTGGATTTGTTCTTTGACTGTTCCAAATTTGTTTGTTCCTTAGTCCACTCAGTTCCTGTACCACCAGACCACAGGCTGATTTTCTTCCCTCTAATTGGGACACTCCATTTGTTTATCTGGTTGTGCAATCAAAACATGAACTCAGAATGCTCTTTTCAAGCCAATGACCTGCATCTCCCCCAGATGCAAATCCCAGTGCCTGAGAAAATGAGTGCAAGAATCGATCTCCTGGCCAATGCGCTATTTCCATGTTGGAATAGCCTGGAAGCAGAAGCACTGACTTTCCATATTATTATTTTTATGGCCCTATGGAACAAACAGTTGAATATGGTGCTGTGAGAGTGAGTAGCGGGGGGAGAAGCTAATCTGTGCTGTACGTAATTTGATCGCAGATCATTTAGAGAATGTAAATTGTAGGGGAGAGATGTCACTCCTGGCAGGAGGTCGTCTGTGTCACCTGTCAGACAGTCCCCAGTGGCGATCATGAAAATTTCTTTGCAGGATTATTAATAAATAAACATAATGCTCTGCATTTCTGCAGCACCTTTCACTGGAGGGACAGAAAGCACTTTATCATTAACAACTGTGCTATGCAATTATTTTAACTTCCTTTCAAAATATTGTTTTAAAGGTTAAATTTGTCATTTGTTTCCTGGGATCATAAAATGGCATTAAATTTAAACTTTGGGATTTCTGCCTCCACCTCTGCTCATTCTGGGCTAAGGTATACACTCCATTTGACATCTTGGTAAATTAAATGAAGTGACAAGTCATTAGTTCTGAGACATATGTTAAGTATTTGTAGTGTGGCAGCTCTTAGAGAGTGTAACAGTGGTCAGGAATCCCATCTGCTACTACAATGGACAAAGTTTTTCTCCCACAGAATTTATAGTTTAGTTCAAAACTAAGAAAAGCAGAAGAGAAGGGAGGAGGTTGAGTAAGACCAATTGTGACTGTTTAGACCTCCTGTAAGTGTACACCATGTGGGACATGAAGTCATAATCACAAAATTGTAGTGCTGTCATTCAGTGTGTAGTGATGTATTGCTGCACCTCTAAAGAACTGGATCCTGGCTGGGCATCTTGGTATATGCATCACTGTAACTGTTAGTAAGCTAGAGGAATATATGGAAAAGACAAAGAAAATATGCAAGAAGAGCTGTTGATATTGTGTGATCCCTGTGTGTTATGCTAACCAATATTGCCTCTTTTTCATTTGCGTTCTCTTGTCTCTGTGTATCCGTATGGTTAGTCTGAAATGTAAAACTTACCTGCAAGCTTTTTCTGGGTGGGAGTCGTCTTTTCTCCTGTGTTTTTTGCACAACAAGCAAAGTCTGAGTCCTGACTCTTGCATAGGACCCAAAAAACCTACAATGTTACCACTCTGTCCTGCTCCCACTGAAATTTATGGCAAAATTAGTCCCACTTTCTTTAGCTGTGAAATTCTATAGCACTGGTGCTATGAACAGATCTTAGAAGTGAATAAGAGAACAAATCACAAAAGAACAGTATTACCCAGAACAGATTCTTCAGAAATATCCCCGTGAAAGGGGGCTGAGAATGGGAAGGTGCATGCATGCAGCTTCTGGCAGGGTCACACTTGTAACATCTGGCTGTGAAACCTGGAAAGCTCTGCCAACTCCTTTTGAATAACAGGCTGTGCTCACGGAGACTGAGTGTAACTGCATTCCTGCGAAACTTGCCCAGAACACTTGGAAGGGGTCATGAGGAGGAATGTCAGGGAAAATAGGGGAAGGGCCTAGGAGTGTTAAAGCCAGAGCTGCTCAATCTGGCTTCAATTGCTTTTTCCCTTCCCTTCCCTTCCCTTCCCTTCCCTTCCCTTCCCTTCCCTTCCCTTCCCTTCCCTTCCCTTCCCTTCCCTTCCCTTCCCTTCCCTTCCTTTCCCTTCCCTTCCCTTCCCTTCCCTTCCCTTTCCCTTTCCCTTTCCCTTTCCCTTTCCCTTTCCCTTTCCCTTTCCCTCCGTTCTCTCTTTTCCCTTCCCTCTTCCTTTTCCTTTTCCCTTTCCTTTCCATTTCCCTTTCTTTTCTTCCTTTTTCTTCTAAAAGAAATTAACTCATGGAACTGTAAGGAAGCAAATCTTGGGGTGGGGGGGGTGGGGGGTGGCGGGGGGGAAGAGAACTCCAGCATGGCTGAGTAAGGGAAGGCATTTGAGACTCGCTGATGACCAGAGACACTACATAAACAGGGGCCCACTTAAGACAGTTCATTAAGAAAATAGGGGACAGAGCCATAAAGCCTGTGCCTTTGCTATATTGCTACATAATGAAGCAGTTAGAATGGTATATCTTTACTATCAGCTTAACATACGGTTTGAGTTCACACCTGAGCCCAACTCCCTAGTTATCCCCATTGCCCGCGGTCGGTGCGTGCTAGGGCTCCAGCCCAGTGAGCCGTGTTACACCTCACCCAGAGGAGCAAGAGGGAGGCCACTGTCTGAATCAAGGTGCTTCAAACTCCAGCACAAACAGCAGTGTAGGCTGTTAACACAGGCAGTGTGGCATGCAGCTTAGAGCTCAAACAGCAACAGAATAGCGCTGCTTCTGATTTTTATTGCTCCATATGTGGTGTGGCCAGTCTTGCTTCTCAAAGCAGCCTTAGATACCTGTTGACTTAATAGACACGCTTCTGCCAGTAAGACAGTTAAGAGCAGAAAACTGGTGCAACAGATTGCACACCATGGGATGTATCAGAGAAAGTACTGAAGCGACATGCCTCTGTCTCCCTGGGCTCTGTGCCACACAGCCTGTTTCATATTTGTGACCCTCTGACCACAGGAGGTTGGATAATTTTCCAGTTCCACAAGGTCTCGGCCCAGCCCTCTGAGTTACTCCACACTAGACATTTCCTTACTGAGAGGGGCTCCTTCTCCCTGTCACATGGATCTGCTCTGGGTCTAAGCCACGGCCTGCGGCAATAGCGCAGGACCCGGTTCAGGTCTCCACTTTGGGTTCCTTCCCACCACTGCCCTTCCTTCTCTCTGCCCTGTTGGAGTCTAGCAGGGTGGTGGCAGCAGCAGCAACCAGCTGGCCTGTGTGGTGCTGTGAAGTTTAAATACTTGCTTCTCCTTTGACCCACTCTGGTGTTGTCCTCACACTGATACACAGGCTGCTTCTCATCGCGCAGCGTGACTCCTGGTCGGTCAGCTGGCTGTGGAGGTCCTGCTGTACTGGCCAAGGCAGCTGCCACACCTGTAGCTTAGCCAGTAGCTACAACCTTCTATTGGTGATGAAGGACTTCTAAGAAGCAGGCGCTGCTGCTGGGGATTTACCTTTTTGTGTGACTTTCTCTTTAAAATCTAACTCAAGGAAACCTTTTACTGCTTGGCATTATTTGTTCTATCTGCTTTCTCCTTCCATTTTATGAAGTTCCCAAAAGAGGACCATGGGAGATGCTGGCAGCAAGGGAGATCACAGTGACCACATGCTGTCAAGAGCTGAGCTGTCAGAAAAGCCAGGGAGTTGTGAGGGGGCAGAGGGTGGTGCAGAGTCTGCAGAGACACCAAAAGGGAGGATGTGCTGGCTTTGGAGCGGAGGGAGAGTTACATGAATAGAGCTGCAGAAAGGACAATGCATGAGTCAATATTCATCCATATATTCATGATCTGTAGGCTTGAGTACTGTGATGCTCATTATCTAGGCATGACCTTAAAAACTGCAGTTGATTGAGAACACGGCAGCCCATCTGCTTGGCAACACAGGCTGCTGGGGGCCTCACCCCAGCACTCTGCTCCCTGCACTACTTCTCTGTTCTTTGTTTGAATACAAATTCAAGGGCGCAGACTTTATCTCCAAATCCTTTGCTAGGGGCTGAGAAAAGGCATCCACAACTCTCTCTCTCTCAAGAGCACAGTGAGTGAAATGTGTGTGTAGGACACACAGCTAACCCTCTGTCCCTGCTCCAGCTCTATACAGCAAACTTTCTCCTCCTCCCTCTCTCCCCAAAATAAGCTGTGACCACAAGCCTGTATGACTGAAAAACTCCATCTTCCACTTGCCCTTCCACAAAAGCAACAGAAAGAGCCATCCCACTGCCCCTGCTGGGCAACGCCGAGCTCATGCCGTGAGCCCTCTTCACCATTCGGGGTGGTGGTAGGTACCACCCCGACAGTTAGACAGGGACAGCCCTACAGCCAGCCAGGATGTGACAGAGTGTGCTATGGCTGACACTGAGGCCGTCCTTCTGCCCTTCAGCTATATACAGAGGCGCTCTGCTGGGGTGAAACATCTCTCCCCCACTGTCCTCTCTGCACAGGAGAATGAGAAAATTAATGAATGAAACCCCACAATTTCCTACCCTGCTAGTACGGGACAACAGGCCTCTTTTATTTTCTGTGTACTGCCCTGCCCTGTTTTCAATTGACCAAAGAAATGAATGAGAACTGTCTGCTGCCACTTAATCATTTAAAATACAGTCACAAGAAAAGAGGAAGCAATGTTAAATTTTCTGTCCATGTGAAAAATCCTTCTGCTCCTTCCTCCAGACACCTTCCTGAGCCTGCTTCTAGCATCCCTTATTCTTTAAAAGAAAACGTGTCTTTCTTCTAAGCAATTAAACTCTATAAAAAAAGGACATTTTCTCCATCATACTTTCCCATCTCCCCTTTCCTGGATGGCAATCACATACTCCAGATCTCACGCTGAGAAGGATATTCTGCCACTGGTCACATCTGGTTCCCTGATGAGATCCGCAGGCGGCTGAGCTGGAGTGTTCGCTGGGTCACGTGGCGGCTCTAGGTTGCCTTATCTTCCTGAAGACCAGTGCTTTTTAATCTCCTTTGATTCTATTTCTCTCTTTTTGCATCACTCTTATCAGTTTGAGACTAAACTGCTGCACAAATGCTCATAAGATCAATCTACAGATCTTAAATATGGTAAAAAAGAAGTGTTTCTCTGAGCAATCTGTTGGAGAGATTTTGTACTGACTTTTAGACTAGTTCCACACTGGTATGCATTCCTTTAGCATTAATGCTTCCTCTGGGACTCAGACCTTACAGAAATATGAGAACCGAGTGTGCAGGCTGCAGACACACTGTGAAAGTCAGGCTCATGCAGTGTGTGTGTGGAGAAGACATGCTGCAGCTACGGCAGTGGAAAGAGAAATCCGCAGCCCATCTTCTCTAGCTACTGCTGGAAAGTTGACTCTCTTTAAAACCTGTAATTTTCATTTGAGGAAGAAGGTTGGTTTTGGGGTTTTGTTTCTTTGGTTTTTTTGTTTTTGGTTTGGTTTTTTTTCCCCTGAAAATAACTTGTAGCAGAGTCTCCTCAGTGTATGCTATTAAGAACAGAAAATAATAAGCCAATAGGCATATATTAAGCCAGTAAAGCTAGGATTTTATCGATAATGGACTGAGAATGAAGCATACAGACACAGTTGCATTTAGCACTCAGAATAAAGTAAATCAATCAAATTGACTGAATGTTGATTTAAAATCCTCAAAGATTTGGGTCAAGATATTCAAGTTTTCCCAAAACAGACTTGTTACCGGAAATCTTCATACCCACAAGTAATATAGAAATTTTCCCGTTTAATTTTCTCAGCCTCCACTGATATTATGTGCTTACTTTCTGTTCTTCGTTCTGTTTGTACAATTAAAATAAAGTGGCCTCACTCACCATGGGTCAGTACTAAATCATTTGGGCTGTAAGCAGTGAGGAGGTGGTGGTCGCTCTGCAACCATGTGAGTATTAACCATAAAAACTTCAGAGGCATAAAAGACTATTTCCTCATGTTTTAGGTTAAAAATTAAGTTACTTAAAATACTTTTATTTATGTAATTCTCCATTCCTTACGGGCTGATCTTCAGGCTTCCACTAGCTAAGAGTTCCTTTTGACAGTTCTATCAGTGGGATTTTAAATATTGTAGATTAAAATATATGTCAACCCATCCTTGAACTGTATAAAATAATTAAACTGACCAGATGAAAACAGCTGACATCTGCAAATGGTGCAACCTTCATTTAGATGGATGTGTGGAAAATACACTTCTTGCACTTCAGGAGACTTATCTGGAGACATAAAGCCTAATGCTGCTGTCCCTGGGCACAGACGGCTGTGCTCAAAGGCAGGAATCGCTGTGCAGGGGATGTGATCAGTGCTGGGCATTAAACACACCAGGGCGAGCCCGGCCGAAGGGTCAATGCGTGGCTCTTCTTACAAGGATTGAAACAAAGAAGAAGTCAACATTTTCTGAAAGTTCTCACTTTGGGGGTTGTTTAAAAGAGAATTTCACACAGAACCATAGCACAGACCATGAAAGAAAGTTTTATTTCTGTCAAGACTTAATTGAGGAAATTTAATTTGCTTTCCTAACTGAATTGCTGTTGATAATCTAAAGTAATTTTGTCTGGTCTGTCTAATTTAGCAATGAAAAACCTGGATCTTGAAGCTGTGCACAAGAATGTAGCAGATTTTTTAAAACAGCTTTTCTGAATAGAAAGACGGTAACTTATGGCAGCGTAACAAAAGATAAATTTTTTTGTCATTGTTTTGATGTAAAACACTTAAGTTCTTATACCTCAATCCACTGACACTTCTCTTTTTAAGAGAAAGAAATGAATTTTTGCAAATGGTACATCAACAGAACTTGGGAAAATTGAGTTTGGAGAAAAAAATTGAATTCATTTTGTTTCTCTAAGCACTTTCCCATGTTTCAGATTTTGTACTGATAGATTGATGATATGATTTGCTTTAAAACCAGGTGGCCTCTCAGTTTCCATCTGTTGTGTCTATTGCTCTGTCTCTAGTGAGAAGCATTGCATAGCTGTGCAGGCATCTGTACCCTTGAGAGAAAATCTTTACGCTATCAGAAATGCTCAGGGAGAGAGAATCTAGTTTTACAGTATCTTAAATGTGAGACGTATCAGAAACTTGAGCCCCTGGAAGGATCACGTTTATATTCACCCAAACTGAATGCACTGAATTTCTACTAGCTTTGTGTAAACAACAAAAACCAAAACCTAGTGACATTTCCAGAAGCACCAGTTCAAATCTTAGAAAACCAACTGAATATGCTACAAAGTTTTACTGCAGTTTCTTGTTTCTCTGGATGCCAGAGGCAGCACTGCTTTAGCAAGAACATTTTCCTAAAATAGGCATCCCAATGGATAAACAATGCCATTTGAGCAAAGACCTGCCATGATTCATGCTCTGCAAAACAGAGACTTACTATGGACCTTAAACCCCGTGAGTGGAATCTGCTGGAAAAAGTGACTTATTTGAACCAAAATGTCTTTGGTAGCAGGTTCCCCGCAGCTTTGGTGTAGGTGTAGGTATAGGTGTAGGTGATGCAATCAGTTGAGAGAGCGGAGCGCAGCAGCTGAGCATTATGCTCCATATGGGCAGCAAGCATTTCCCTGGAAGTTGTGTCCATGGATGTAAAGCACAATGCAGAACAGGGCCTTTCCCTGCTGTTCCCAGGGAATGTAAATAACCAGTGCTCAGTGCTGTTGGGGAGGGCGTCATGGTGTCCCACCGTCTTCTCCAAACAGCCAAGTGCAGCAGCAGGACACCTGAAAGAACTTCAAACACATAAAAGCCAAGGCACAGGACACAGGGATGCAACTGGGAGTCATGCCCCAAAGAAGAGGGCGCATGCGTGCATGCAGTTCCATTCTGGGCGCCTGGTTTTCGTCCTGATGGAGCAGGCTGACCTGGGCGCCCTCCCTCCTACCTGCCCTTCCCAGCCCAGCTGAGATGGCACCTGCAAGCCGCTCAGCACTGACGGTGTACAGCTAGTACAGTGTGGGCTTACAGGACTGATTTAAAAAAAAATAAAATTATTTGTAACTGGCAAAGGGCTGAGTAGAACTGAAGCTGTGCCCCAGCCTCGCTGGCATTAGTGCTTTCTGCTGTGGCAGCACCAGGAGTCCCCCAGTCGCACCAGCAACCACCCTGGGCCGGAGCCAGGCCTTGGAGCAGCGGTTGGCACAACGGAGCCGTCGCGCTTCTCCCCGGCCTGCTGCGGCCAGCCTCGCGCCTCTCGCCCGCTGTGGGCAATTCGACGGGACGCGCCGGTTTGCTGTGACGCGTGGCGCAGCGCTGCCGGGCCTGCGCTCACTTCGAACAAACGCAGCTCAATTTCAAGCTCCAGTGAAACGCACCAACGCTCGTCCCCGGCACGCAACAGCGCGACCGGGAGTGCCGGCCCGCCGCGCCGCAGGCGGCGGGGTAGGGGGCGGCGGGGCCGGGGGCAGGCCCGCACTCGCACCGCCGGCAGCACGGCGGGGATAGCGCCCCCGGGGCCGCCGGCCCGCGGCGGGGAGCGGTAAACCCCGGGGGCTGCGGCCGCGCCGCTCTGCAGAGCGGGGGGCGCCGCCGGCGCTTCTCCGCCGCCCGGGGCTCGGGGCAGCCGCCGCTTTCCGGGGCAGGCTGGGCCGCCGCGGCGGTGGGAGGCGCCGCTCGCGCTGTTCCGCGCAGGCCGCCGGGCCCGGGCGCTGACGCACCGCGGGACCCGCAGCCCCCGCCGGCAGAGCGGGCCCGGGCCGGCGCGGCGCGGCCCAGGTGCGGGGCGCGGGCCGGGCGCGGGGCCGGCGGGGCGGGGCGCGGTCGCGCGGCAGGTGGGCAGAGCCCCGCGCGGCACCGCCTCCCGCGCGCTCCCGCCCGCCCGGCCTGCGTGGCAGACGCCGAGGCGCGCGCCCGAGCGGCGGCGGGCAGCGCGTGCGTGGGGCGGCGAGCGCGCGCGCGGGGCGAAGTTGTCTGCGGGACGCGGCGCCGCTTCGCTCGTTCTGCTGCGGGGCCGCGGGGGCCGCGGCCGCCTGGACACCCCCCCCCCTCCCCCCGGCACTGCCCCCGCGCCCGCTCCGGGACGGGCCCCGCCGCCTCGCCGGCCGCAGGTGAGCAGGACAGGGCCCCGCCGCGGCCGGGCCGCGCTCCGCCGTGCCGGGGGTGTGCCGGGCCCTGCGCCGCGCGGCCCCTCAGGCGGGAGCGGCCGGCACCGGCCCTGGGCAGCGCGGCCGGGCCGCGGGGCGGGCGGGACTGCGGGCGGGCCGGGGGGGCGGCCGCGCTGCCGGGGCCGGCGAGGGGCTGCCGGGCAGCCGTCCCGCCGTCGGGAGCGGGCCTGGGCGCCCCGCGGCCTCCGTCCCGCCGGGGCTGCCGCGCCTCCGGCCGCGGGGCCGACACGTGCCGGGCGGGAGCGGGAAGGGGCCGGCACCGGGGCCGCGAGGGCCGCGGGCGGGCGGCGCTGGGATCCGGGAAAAGTTGAAGCTGCCGCGGACACGGGGACACCGTTGCGGCCCTGGGGGTGCCGCCCCCCGCACACGCCCGGCGCCGCCGTGCCGTACGCGCCCCTCCGGGGCAGTGGAGCCCGGCGTGGGCCCGGGCCGGCCGCCCCCGGCCGCTCGGCGGGGCTGCGGCGGGGCCCCGGGCTGGCGGGGGGCTGGGGCCCCGCGCCCCTCCCCGCCCGCGCCCCCGGGGGTCCCCGGAGCGGCGCGCCCGGGCGGTGGGGCTGCGGTAAAGCCGGCGCCGCTGGGAGAGCGCACGTGTTACCGCTGAGCTACCGAACACCAGGCTTTTCCTCCCAACATGTTACTCTCTCCGAAGTGTGATTTATGCTTGTGTGGGTAATGGTGGATTTCTGAGCTCCATCTGTTTGTCTGTCTGTTCGCACACACGGAATATTTCTGCCAGTGCTGGTTGCCTATGGCAGTATTGCAGTATAAGTAATTTGATAGGAAATATTGTAGCAATTAGAAGTCCAGTGATGCAAGTTCCTGACACATTATGACTGTCTTGCTGTCATTTCTGTGTCTCCTGTAAAAGTTCAATTTTGTGAATCACTGTAAGCAACCGTTTAACTTCTGCAGCATTTCTGCAGTTTTTACATTTTGAGACATCCGTTGACATTGAGTCAAACTCTTTCCAGTGTTATTTTTTTCCTGTCGACATTCTTTGTGACAGTCATACTCTTTTAAGCAACAACAGAAAAAAAAGGAACTACTTTTAGATAAGAGTGTTGCTGCCCCTGTTTCCTATGGCCCTGTGCCTTGGAGACCTAAAAAAAATGGGAACTGGGAGGAACTTTTATTATGATGGAAAAAGAGCATCTTCTGTGGGAAGTGAGATTTCTAGATGGAGTGTGAGTGACTGCTGTCGCCCCAAAGGAATTGTCAGAACAGAATCGACCTTTTGCTTTCTTAACACCTGCAACATAAAACGCTTCTGCATGTTTTGTTTTCCTTTCTTCCTCTGGAGTTCTGTTTCTTGATAAATACATGTTTTATGAGAGGGGACGGACATGTAATTTGAATAGGAGTTCTAATATACCTTTTCAAATTCTTCAATATTAATTTTATTGGGAGAAAAGTGGATGAAGATTAGTAACTTGGACTCGAAGCCCAGACTGGGAAACGGATACTTATTTTTTTGTAATACATGCCTTCTGTGATCCTACCCAAAAAGTTTTCTGTCAATACATAATACTTAAGTGTACATTGAAAATATTGAGCCTACACTGGCTTTTCTCATTTTTCCTAATAATCACTGTACTGGAGAAGATCATGGGAGATTTTGAGATTTATCTTACAGCATGCTTTTTGGCTTTATTCAGACCTACCTGTTGGTCTGAAGGCCTCTTTCAATGGCTCTTAAGAGGTTTTTTGTGTACTGAATGATCTATTAATGATTGTTTGCTCAGGATAAAATGAGTTGGCCTTTTTTTCTTTTTTTTTTGTAAGGGGATAGGAGCTAGAAATGTCTTTGTGGGTTTTTCTCCTGCTCTACCTCTGCTTTCTTTGCTGTAAAATGGAGGTAGCAACAAGTCCACCTCCTGCGCACCTCCAGAAGGCATTTTCTAGATGTGTAGAAGATGAATTAATGGATGTACTTCAGCATCTTTTCCTACTTTGTGGTGCCAAATGTATTTAACCTCAAGGCTATGAAAAATGTATGCATGACAAACAACATGGCAGCTCAGACTAGACCATGTGAACTGGAGCAGTCAACAAGTGGGGCAGGCTGTTGAAAGTGGGCATCAGTATGACCTCTGGGGTTTGACTTCTGCTCTGTCCTTAAGTGAAAGCCTAGTTGGGATACAGGCCTTCCAGAAGATTAGTTTAATAGCCCAACTTGTGTTTTAGTTTTGGTCATTCTAATTTGCTTTTCTTAGTTTTTCTTGTTATGGCAGGGGTTGTTCATGGTGATCTCCAGCAAATGAGAAAAATGAATGCAAGGAACCTCATTTTAGACGTTGGGTCCCTCTTTTCCATTGACTGAACACTGACAGTTTTTAATTGCAATTTTCTCGGTATTACTCCAGTTCAACACTCATGTAGATGGCTAGTGGCCATGGTGCTCTCTATGATTTGAGCACAGAAGGGTGATAAAGGTAGTCACAAATGGTCATTCTACCTGTGACACACTCTACTGCATTTGTCCTGTGAACTCACTTAACCAGCTTGGTTTACCTTTTGTGGGAATAATGGTGACTAATGCAGTGTATACCTATCCAGGTGCTTGTCCAGGTTATTTGTAGGAAATAATGTGATACGTGTCTCTGTATCCAGTATAAATGCAAGAAGAACATTTTTGCAATATTAAAAGCAAAAGTGAACTATTCATGCGGTTGAAATATAGTTCAGAATTGCTGTGATGCCACTCATCACTGAAGACCCTGATAATGTGGCTGTTGACGAGAAGATGGTGACCTGCTCTGCTGCTGGTTACAGGACGGGCATGGCAGCAGAGGAAGCTTGCATGTGTCCACGCCACGCTCTGTGGACTGGACAAAATGGCCTTTCCTGGTATAAAATCCTGTGGAAGTTAAAGGTTGTCCAAATGGACACTTCGTCCTGTTAAAAGACAGAGGCCTTGGAAATAGTTTTTCTGTTACCAAGTCCTATTAATGCTGCATTTATTGTGCTCACTGTTCCCTTTGTGAAGTGTCTGGTACAAGCACGTGCAAGTACTCGGCAAGTTCTATGTGCTTTTTCATCAGTAGATCTCTAAGTGCCCTAGAAGATAAGTACGGTTTATCTGGAATCTGTGAATAACAGAATCGGGCAGTTTTGGTCTGTCTCCGTGCCACGCAGTCCCTAGCTGGCTGAGCTAACATCAGACAGCTTGGTGCTACTCAGCTGGATGGGTTCCCTTGTGTTCTCTGTCCCCTGTGCCGGGGCTGCTGTTCTGGCTATTGGCAAGTTGGTTCAGCTGAGTAAATTGGTGTAAACTAAGGAACCAAAACAGGAGGGGAAAAAAAAACCAAAAAAAGTTTAAGTAAAAGCCACTTTACTTGCTGTGGCTGCTGAAAGGACAATTTGTGTTTTCCCTAGCTGTGTCCTTGCCTTTTCCCACTGTGGGGTCAAAGGACTGCTGCAACCAAGGGTGCAGGATTTGCCCCGAAGAAAGCAGGCTGGACCCGTCTGGCCTGATGCTTTTAAGGGCGCAGTAGTCTGTCAGCTGCAGAGTGGGTTGGGCATGATGTGATGTAGTAGGTCTCTTCCACTTCTGAATTCCATGTTTCACTGCAGAGCTGTGTCTCAAAAGGAGGAAAACCCCAAAGTGTTTAGGAGATAGAAGAAGACGTGTACAAACTGAGAGGTGATGTTGGCCCAGACAATAGTTTTATTTTTCAAGGCGGGGGGGGGGGGGGGGAAGGCCAGAAAATTTGCATGCAAAGTCTATTTTTAAAACTGACTTCAAAATCATGGTGAATTTTTCCAGCAGGTTGAAATTGCTGCATGTGTCTTAATTACATAGAAAATGAAGCTGTCTAAGATAGTAGTTTAAAAATTTCTTACAGGTTTGGGGGTGTGTGTGTGTGGAGGTGTGTGCATTTGTTTTTAAAGCCAGGCTGGAAGCTGCTGTCTTCGTTAGCTGAAATGTAGGACGGGGAGAACCAAGGTTCTATATAAGTATGTGATGAAGTGGGCAGTTCTAGAGCTTGTAAGCTAAACTTTGTTTAGAAAAAGAATACCACAGGGAGTTATTTTTAATAGTGGTTTGAATGCAGAAGTCTGTAAAGCTGTCAAATATTTTTATGGGTAGATAGGTCTTTTTCTATGTTGGCTTACTTTTTATATGCATATTGGTTTGGATCGAGATTAATTCAAGTTCTAACCTGTGCTAAGTATTTAAACATCTGGACTTGCTCTAAGTGCCGTTGCGGTACATGTGTGAGAAGTCTCTGGGATTGTCTTCTAACGTTTTAAAATATTTCAGGAAAAAAATTATTAAATTAAAACAGTATATTTAGCTTCCAGTGTTTAGTTGATACGGCTTATCATGTGGCACGATGCAGTAAATTGCAAATAATTTTACGGTGTCAGTACAATTAAAGACATTACATTTCTAAAGTGTTTACTTCAGCTTGGTGCTACTTTAAGTGTCTGCTATCATAGATTCCAGGCAATGAACAGCTGTCTGTCGCAGATGGGAGAGGGGGAAAAAAACTTCCCCTTAGCTTCTTCTAAAAAGGTTTCCATATAAAACCAGTAGTAATGTAATACAACCTTTTAGTCAAATTTGTTTCCTGTTACATGTTTAAGCGAACCGACAGCAGACTCTTATCTATTTGAAACCAAATGGTGTAAGTGAATGAGACTCTAGGAATTTCATACTCCAAAGCGTTCTTGAAACCTCACAAATGCTTGTTTAGCAGTCAGAATGCATTATTTATTACATTTCAAAAAAAAAAAAAAAAGATTTGCAGGTAGTTTATGAATTGCTTCTTTAGAGTCTGCTGTGTTTCAGTAAGGTAAGGTGGTATTGTCTGTCCTGTTCTTGTACTGTGTTTTACACAACAAATTCAAGTAGATTAGAAACTGTCAAGGAAGCATGTAGCATATCTGTATTTTTAATAACTAAATGCAGTGAAGTCTGAGAAAGAGCAGGTATGAAAGCCACGATGATTTTTGGTAGAGTGGAGTGTTTTCTGCTGTGATCTCAAGATGGCAGAAATGGAGTTTGTGCACAGAACTACATGAATTTAGTTTTATATTGTGAATTGGATATGCTGTTTTATGAGCTAGTACACCATGGCAATTATAAGACTTATTAAAATAGTTAAGACAGGTTTGATCACAAAATGCAGAAGATGGTAAGATTGTTATTTTTTTAAATTAAAAAGTTGCTCCTGCTGGCATAAAGCTTTTCCCTTGATGGTGGTTTCCTTGCTATCTTTCTCCCCCTGCTCCCCAGCTATTAACAGGTATATTATAATCCCTAGGCACTTAAAGTTTTTGTGTTTATTTGCTTTGAGTAACTTAGGTCTCCAGTTCTAGACTCCAACCTTTGTATGTGCTTCACATGATGAATCAAAGTAGGTGCCAAGCTATCCCCTGCCTTTGGACAGACCTTGAGCACCAACCCTCGGATCAGTGCATTTGCTTTTTAGGAAGGCAGTTTATTTTGTTGTTTTATCAAAGCACTGACTGGTTTTGGTTGTAATTTCAAGCAGTTCTCATTCTGAAGCTATTCTCATTTCTCTGTTGGGAGCTGGCAGGTGCAGTGGTCCATGAATGTTTCAGTTCACCATTTCTTGAAAATGTGCCTGTACCTTTGAACTGAGTTATCTCAATATAACGTGTAATATGCTTTTTTAAATGTACTTATTTTTTAGTTCAGTGGATGGATTGTTTGTGTAACATCAGTTGGAAATTGTGTCGAAGCTTTTTTCCAAGTGTGGGGATGCTGCTGAGGCTGATCCAGAAACCCCCTTTGGAAATGAGCCTGCTGGTTAGGGGGAAGAGATGACTCCCGATCTCGTGTTGCCGGTGGTGGAATGCCGTGTGGGAGTGCTCCTTGGCACATTTCAGGCAATGCTAGTTTGGTGAGCCGAAATCCCTACAAACCAACCCAAATGAGGAATCAAGGGTAATAAACCCGAGTGTGGCAACGCTAGGCAAAAGGGCAGAGATTCCCTGTTGAGGAGGGGGGTGGTAATGCCTTGCGCTGCCACAGCTATTTACGAAATGAGTGGCTCTCAGCAGCCTGGCTGGTGCATCCCCCAGTGTGCATCTCAGCATTGCCAGGAGACAGCTGAGGGACCTTCCTGAGGAGGTCTCGGTGTCTCATTTCAGTGCAGCATCCCACCTTTTGGGCCTAAAACATCCTCTGGTATTTGACCAGGGTGGGATTCCCCAGGACTGGTTATGCTGTCCATTTGGAGGATACTTTCTCCATCCTGCTCCTCCACACACCGTATCCAAGTGAATCATAGTCACCTCACCTAGTGCCCTAGTATTTAGGGGTCAAAAACCGAACTGATAAGAGCTGTGACCCCGTGCCCGGCCTGCTGACGGAGCAGGTGTTGCTCCACACCCTGGGGAGGATTTGCAAGTCTTTCATTTTGCAGGGCTCAGTGACAGATCCTGTTCTCCAGTTACTTTTGTTGTTCAGTCCTTGAGAAGCCCACTTGCTATGAGGCGGGAAATATCCACCAGCCTCTTGAAAACTCATGGTGTGCATGAAGCGGAGCTTTAAGTCCATGCTGACAGGAAAAATGGGTGCTGGATAGTTGGGATTGCTCCCTCAGAGAGCTGGTGTGCTGGGAGGTAGCACAGCCCAAGCTGTTTTGTCCATACTTGCTGCTCAGTGGTGCTCGCTTCTGAGGCAGCCGCTGTCTCCTGGCTCAAGTGGCACAAGATAATCTAAATTCCAATTTTTCTTCTTTCCTTAGAGCCAACTGTCCTCTTTTGCTTGGGAGAATAACTTCTCTCTTAACCTAGTGATTTTTAAACTGTGGAGTTGGACACCAAAATCGCTGCAGATGGTGCAGTAACTGGGGAATGTTGACCTACAGGATGGATTGCAACTTCACAGTACATTCAATACGATTCCTTTCAGGAATTTCAGTTTAAGTATTGGTACTGTTCTTAACCTTGCAGATGCTTGTCTCTGCCATCCTGAAAAGGAGAGGGTTTTCTCCTTGTTGGAACATTTTGTTTCTTGCATAGGAACACTGAATGCCAAGCCTGTCTTGAAGAATTTGTGGTGGATTCTGGTTCTCTGGGCATACACATATGTCATTACAATGAGAAGATGGGGAGAAAAGCTGCAGATATTTTAAGGTTCCTTTCCTCCAAGAGTAGGGACTCAGGGTAGAAGAGATACCAGCACACATGGACACAAAAATTCCCTCTTTCATTCATGGAAATTCTGCTTTTATTCTTTTGTGCTGTCAATATTTCATTAGCGTTTTTGTCAGAGTTGTGCAAAGCAAAGCAGAAGTTTCAAAAATGTTAAACTGGAACAAAAAATCCAAAACAACCTTGAAAAGGTTTTTAAAAATATATGAATGTATTCTGAAGAAGCGAGTCAGCCGCAACCGTGTGTGTGTCTATGCTACCCTTTAATCACTGGTGACTTTGAGCTGTCACTATATTAAGAACCAGTGCTGCCTTTTGTGGCAGTCTGTATATACTGAACTCAGTATATATAGTAAATATTCTTGCTGTGTTTTCATAATCATTCTACTTAGAGTAAGCGCTTCTTGGGTGGGTATTACAAATCTGTTAATCTTTATGGTATTTATAGGGTAATTTTTAACTCTCTTGAGCTTCTTACTTCCTTGCGGGTCAGTTACTCAATTTATAATGTTATGTCAGTTCTAAGAACTTTACCATCCAAGGGTAAACACTGTTGGGTATGGTTCTTTACCTGTGTTTGCTCTTATTGCATACCTTAACATACAAAGAACTAACTTACTCTGTGACTTATTTATTGGGATCTCTTTTAGTCTCCCTGGTTTGTACTTTGAAGTGTCTAAGTTGACCTGTTATTTTAGTTTTTTGCTTCATCAGTAATGCAGGGAGAGGGAGAATTTGCAGCAGTTCTTTCTGAAGAAAAGACTTAAGTTGCAGCTGCTTAAGTCAAAATGATTGCAAATAGTGTTTAAATATTTTTGATTTGTCTGTTGATGAAACTGTTTGACTTATACTAACCATTTTGCTGCGTTGTGAGCAGACAGCTCTCTAGGGAAGGGTTTGGCTCTAGTCGGGGCTGACTTGATTTTAAGTTCTCTCTGTAGTTGTCCATGTTAAAGTGAAAATCTGCTCCGACTCTATGGGGTTTCAGTTGGCCCATGGAAAGAGACAATCAATTCACCTCCTGGCACTGGAGTTTTTCTTGAAATTGCCTTTCCCCTTGCTCCTTTTGCTTCCATCAGTGTTACCACAGCACTGTGACCTGATGGTGCTGATCCTTGTGTAGCAAAGGGACATGCCCTCTTTCCATAGAGTTAAGTTTGGAGCTGTAGGGTGGGAGGGAGGTGTGCGTAGCCAAGTAAATTGCTGGTGAATTGGAAACCCTGGAGTTGGGAAGCATCCATCGTTGCTTGTGCGGCCACTAGCTCTTAGAAACAATATAATGGTAGGAAATTTTCTGGAAAGCCTAAAGTAGATAAGGCCAAAGATGCTGAATAGTCTAATGCCAAAGTTTCTTCCTTTTGTTACCTGTGAATCCTGAAGTGTAATCTACTGCCTTTGTTTCTCTTATGCTATTCTGATATGTATTTTCAAGATGAAGCTTCTGCTGCAAAAGCAGGTTTCAGCATCTGTGATGGCTTTTTGAGGGTCTAATAAGTCCCCAAAGGAGCCTGTGTTCTAGTTGCAATTTTCTTTTTTCCCAGGGGTAAACTGTGATTTATTCTCATGGACAAACCCACTTTGTACCATTTTTGGAATAACATAGATGGTTGTTCTCAGTGAAGTGCCTGTTGTTTTCAAAGATTCAGCCAGGTGGTTTGTTGGTTTGTTCTGGGTTTGGGTTTTTTTTGAGTTGGTTATTTCGTAAGCTGATCCCACTGTGGTGTTGCTGGATTTTGGTTTTGTGGGTTTTTTTCCCATAAAACCCCTCAATATTCTCTTTACTTATGGGTTAGGAAAATGTCAAAGGGATAACAAAGGAAACAGGAGCTTTCTTTGTGGAATAGGAAGGTCAGATGTTTACTGCCTCAGCATTGTTTGTTCCAATAACAAGGCAATTAAAAGCAGTATTTTAGCACAGCTTGGACTGTCCTTTCCTCGTCACCTTATTCACATCTATGCACACCTTTTGGAGTATTTGATTTTAGGTTTTCCTAAAGGCAGCTGTGTATGAGAGCTTTGTGCTGGTGTCTTCTCTTCCGCGCAGCGTGGCCGTGGCATGGATCTCTGCGGTGCCTTCTGCCTTTTGTCACCTTTATTTCTGGGTTTGTGGGACTGGCAGGAGAAGCTGGCAGTGTCTTTCCTCTGGCTGATGTGTGCGAAGTTGGTCAGCTGGAAAAGCTGAAGTGAAAGTGAAGCCTGCGTTGGCAGATGAGTGTTATGTGTGTCTTTAAACAACCTGTTTGCATGTGGTGCTCCAAAGGAAGTAAAGTTTGAAATGAATCATCCATCACGAGTATTACCAGACTTTGCTGAAGACGCGTATTATCTTTCCTATTGTTCATCTGAAACTGGGGACTGCTGAGTGCCAGCTTGCTCATTTTTTTGGTGACATAGATGGCACTAACGAGTTTGATAAAAGCAGCTAGATGATGTGGGGAATATAGTTTCCCTGTGGAGACCCTCTTTAATTTGTTATACAGGACCATATTTAAATTTCTGTCGGCAGCAGTAGTAACCAGGGTAGCTTTTGTTCATGCATCCAATATGTTGCATTAATTCCCCTCCAGACTCAGTTGCTGTTGGCCGAAGATTTTCCTTCACGCTGTTACCATAGCATGAAATACTGGTTCTTTCAAGTATGTAGCTGTATGTTTTGCTGAGAGCATGCGGCAGTTATGCTCTTCCATAGACTAACTATCATTTTACAAGTAGGCTTTTGGCTTGATTCAGACTGTAAACTCTTCAGGGAGTGAGTCATCATGCAGTGGAGCTGGGGTCATTAGCTGCTGTGCTGAAGCAGCTCTCCTTGCCATATCCCATGTTTTAAAGGTTGGGTTGACCTCTAAAACTGGCTGGTGTAGTCCTGCCTCTGCCTCCCTGCACCGAGGGTTTGTGGGTTTGGGACTTGGATTTACCTCTTTCACACCTGGGTTTGATCTGAAATAGTTCAGGTCTGTCAACTAACTGGTAGATGTTGCAAATTCATTAATAAATCTTTTCTATTTGAATACTTTCTTTTCCTTCCACATGCTCCCCTTTTCCACACATGTACTCCTCTAAAACAAGTTGTTTTGCAGCTCTTGGTCGTAGCGTGGGAAGTCTGTCCACTGACAGGAATGTGTGTTACTGAAACAGCTTTGTTGTTTTTATAGAAACCTTGCCCACACACTCCTTTTGCTTTCCAGATATCTAGAAATCCCTGCAGGATCCTGCTGCCATCACTGTGGTGACCCACGTTTATTTTGTGATGCTGTCTAGAGGTTAGAGCAAAGCAGAGTATGGAGCAAGAACAGGCATATTTTGTCCCCATCTTTGACTCCAGTCAAATTGCTAGTCACTACTAATCTATATTTTTCTACTAGCTCTTGAAGCTGGTTTGTTTTCCATTTGGTCAATTTGAACCTTTGCTGTCACTTACTTATTTTTTTCCTGCTTTTGCACTTGCATTGCCCTGTTGCTTGCTAGTTCACTGGTTGAGGATAGCTGTGCATGGATTTTGCTGTATTTAAAAAATTATTTCTGATGCTGAGTAGCATGTTATTCACAGGTATTAATAAGGTGTCAACATATTTTGCATTGATATTACTAAACAACATTGTAGCTTATTTTGAAATGCTACAAATATTTGTGTTTCTTTTCTGAAACAAAGCTTTGTGTTTGTGCAAGTATCTGATGGTAAGCAGTTGTCTTTGAATGCTGATGAACTGGTCCATGGCAGATATTTTCAGTTGTGTTCTGCATAATTACTCTTAAAAACTGGTAATTTGAGGTGGTTGGAAAACTACTTTTTACTTAGTTCATGGCTTGCTGAAAGCTAAATTGCATTCTGTGCCTCAGCTGGACTTATTTTTATTCTCTCTTTTAACTGCATTAGCACTTTAACCGTAAGTACTGCTTATGGCTGCGGCTGGTCGGTGCGTGTCTGGGTGCAGATAGAACAGATGCTGCATTTTGACAACGTAATGTAAAGGCCTTTGCAAATGTCTGTTAATGCGTTGGTTTCATGCTCTCTGACCCAAGTGCTTTTTTTGTTGTCTGAAGGACTGTGTGGTACCTGTACAACAAGTGTGAGGTGGACCCCAGTTTTAGGGGGCAGGGCAAGTCGTCAGCCCTCTGCCCATCAGTGGTACCTGTGCAGTGAGAACTGGTCAGTGAATGGCTGTAGAGCTGGGAATGCCTGAGAGGCACCTTCTCATATGTTGCAGAGATTTTTCAGATAAGAAACAGGAAATGAAACTGTGGAGCTGCTGTCTTGGTAAGTAAAGCGTAATTTTTCTAGCTGCCTTACAAAGGTGAATTACTGTTCCAAGCAGCACAGTATTAGTCAGAGATCAGCGTGGTGACTTGGCACTCAGTGGGGGCTGGGAAAGAAATGCAGGGTGGTGGGCAGGGTAGAAGATTTTTGTTTGCATGAGTAAGCTTATGGTTTTTAATAATCTGATACTACAGAGTTTATGCTCCAACACTGAGGTTTATTAGAATAATAGAAAATTGTTACATAGAGGGCAGAATATAGTGTGAAATGTGATTTGTCTCTTATACAGAGCTTGCACATGTAGTTATAATTTTCTTGAAAGGTTAGTTCCCAGTTTCTCTTCAGAACATTCTGTGCAGGCCTTTGCTGTAGAGGAAGAAAAAAATTGGACCCAATTTAAATAGACAAGTCTTGTGAATCCTGAAAGAATTTGGGCATTTAGCCCAGGAAAGGGAGAGTTCTCTGGAAGAACTTCATTAACCCTGTCTGTCATCAGAATAAGTAATAAAAGTAGCTACGCAGACTTTATAAAGAACAGATCTTTTTTGTTCCACCCTGAAGCCTTGATCTGCAAGGTGCTGGTGAATGAATCTTGTTCTTTAAGGAAGCCTGTGCCTATGTGGGAAAGGAGATGGAGAACTGTTACGTACAGCAATGTAGAAGTGTGGGTGTGAACTGAAGAGCTGCATTAATTTTTGGAAAACTGGTACTATTAGTTCCAGATACTCAGGAACACTTATGGAAGCAGACTATTTTATTTAGTATCAATAATATACCTTATATAGCAGTATTGATAATACAGTCTTATTTAGCAAATTTTGAGGCAGAAAAAATACAAACATATTTATATTGTAGCTATTTTTGTAAGTAGAAAAATGTTAAATCTTTTTACACAGGGAAGAGTTTCTGCTTCCGTTTGGCTGTTACTTGCAAGATCCAGATGCTGTGGAAGCTCTTCCTGCCATGCTAGCATCTGGCTGCCTGGAAGTTTTGCATAAGGCTTTATGAAGTGGCTTTGAAGTTGCCTTTGGATTTGAATCTTATGAATCTTTAGGTTGGCTGGGCTGCATAATTCTCGGCATCATTTCCTCTTCTGATTATGAGAAGTGTAAATACTTCAAGCTGTTGTTCTGATGTTTTGAAGTTGGGTGGACATACATCTATATATAATCTTCCACTGTTCCTTTTCCCTGTATTTGAGACAGATACGTTGTCTATTAAAGATGCAAATTAATGGCTCTAGGGATAAACTCCATGAACAGAGTGGTTACAGCAGGTTTCATGGATTTAAAACCTTGGGCTTGCTCCTTTACCTTAAACATCTGAGAAATTACAGCAATATTTCAGAAGTATCTTTTGTGAGGTTTGCTTAATATTTGTCAGATGCTTGGAAGTGTGCTAATTAAAAGGTTTTTATCAGTGCTCATTGGTGGTGTTTCTAATCACATATGTATATATGTATGTATTGAAAACTTCGTTAGGATTTAAGGTCATATGTTTGTTAAGCTTTCTGAGAACAGTCCAGACTGAACAGTTCCCAAGTTTTGGGGCTGTAGCAGCAGAGCTTATTTAATTTTTTTTTTTTTTTTTTCTTCGGATGTTACTTCTGTTGTTGTCTTACTGACTTAAGATGGTCTGTTTGCCTGTGCTCTTGTTTGAGGTGGCTAGTTGCTAAAGGTGCCTTGTTAGGAACAAGCTGTGGAGGTATTTGGGATTCATAGTTGTGTGTGGTAGAAACTTATTTTAGGGATGGGTTTAAATTGGAAGTTTTCGGCATAGGATGGGAACAGTCTTCCCTGCTACTTGATTTTTGGCTCTTCTTTTTTACAAAGGCTCTTCAGATGTTCATCAAGAGTGGAAAACTGTATTTCACATGTAGCTTGTCAACTCGCTGGTCATACAGTAAGTTTGCTTACGTACATGTGAAGGCTGATTGTTCCCTTGGTGCGGAAGGGAGACTGTACAGCCAGTGTGATAATGAAGCTGGCACTGCTGGTACAGGCGGTGCGTGGTTCATAGCTGTATGTGATGTTACTTATTTCAGTTACGATTTAATGATGTGATAATGTCTGGCAGTTTCTGTGAACGTATACGTTATGAATATATTTCCATCTTATATTTAATCTTTCCTTCATCAGAAATGAATCAATTCTGAGAAGGATAACAGAAATGTTCTTAAATAATTTGGCTTCAGGCTTGAAAGCCTTATTGCATTATAAATTAAAAGGTGAGCATGTTGTTGCATGCTTAGTAAGCAATACAGTAAAATTCCAGGTAGATTTAGTATGTGTTTATTTTTAACATGTGTTTCGTTAGCACTGATAGTGGCCTGAGAGGTGTCTCTCTAATGTTCCAAAGGTTGTAAAAACTAATATAGTGAGTACTTTTGGAATGCTCAAAATTGCAACTAGAAGAAAATAAATTGAGGTATGTTGGCTTCTTAACGCAAGTTAAAACTTACGTAAGTGAAAACTTACAGTACAGCAACAGCAGGATTAGCTCTCTTTACAGGAACTATTGTCACTTTATATGCTGCTGACTGCTATCCATCCTCAATTTTGGATATGAATATGTATTTGATATTCATCTATATCTTAGACAAACATTATACATTAGTATTTATGTGTGATGTTGCACTAGGAAATTTCGTGCAGTCAAGTAAAAGGTAGGAATAGTCCAGTTAGGCTGCTGAAAAGGAACATTTACCTTATCACACTGATTACTTAGTCATAACTATAAATCACCAAGTATCTTGGCACCGATCCTAGGACTGTTTAATAGCAGCCGTGTGAAACCATCCCTTGTAATGGATGGGCTGAGCTGCATAGCAGCTAATGTGTAGTTAGAAGACCTGTACAAACGATTATGTCCTTTGATTTGGGACCAAGTTCTAGGGAGCAGATAGAAAAAAAAAAAACCCAACAACAAAAACCCCCAAACCTCAGCCCTTAACTCAGATTAAACCTTCTTGAACCAAAATTAGAAGTAAGCTAACTACCTTCCTGGTTGGTGGTGGCAACTGATGAATTTAATGGCCATATGAAACATTCTATCAAAAGCATTGTATAAACTCAACTAATACAGCTAGGGAGGAGAGAATACTGATCCAGACCTTGCTATTTTCAAGTAATTTTACTAGATTTGTCCCCAAACTAGAATACAGAGTATTTGAAATTATAATCTTGCTTGCTTAAAATGAGAATAATGGACGAGAGCTGGGTGTCGAGTGCTTTGAAAGAGGGGAGGTTTGACAGAGATACTTAATTATTGGCAGGAAGCATTTGTTTTATTGACATCTACAGTAAAATGGTTCCAAATAGCTTTAAATAGTTGACTTAATGTCATTTTGCTTCTAGGTATGGAACAGTGAATTACAGTGTCTGTCACAGCATTTGTTTAATGAATATCAGTTGTTGACATAGTATGAAAAAGCTCTAGGGCTTTTCAGCCATTTTATTAAAACATTCTCAGTTAGTGGATTTTGTGTCTTTGAGAAGCCAGCACGCCCTAACTGCCTGTTGAAAATCTAGTCTGCACAGGCTTAACAAAAGGTCTGCACAAAGTCTTGAGGCAAACGCATCTGCACCTGTATTCAGGGCAATTCCAGTGCTTGTATAAGGGAAGGTGTGATTAAAACACCGTTCTTCTGCTCAGTGGTCAATTTGTTACAAACATCATCATCCTTTTTAAGGGTTTATAAATTGCAGGTACAGTTTTCACTGAGGGCTGTGGCTTGGTTTCTGCATTTTGATTGGGTGACAGCTACTTTTAAAATTTTGCCTGTATAAATAAATAAAAATTCGTATTTTCTTATTGTGAGGTCTGTTCCGTAGTTTTAATATTTGTAACTTCTGTTAATACAAATTATTTAAGGTTGGATGAGAATATGCTTCTGAAAGTTTTCAGATGGATCCACCTGTTAAATGAATTTCAAGTAAAGGCTGAGTTAAAAAACACAGCTGGGGGCTTTTGCACTTAAAAATATTGATAAAGAAGATACTACTTTGAAACACCACTACTGTCTTTAACTGTCTTTGGTCACTGATCCTTTTACTATTTTTAGTACTAGATCTATGGCCTACTCTTTAAAGCTTCCCCGATATTAGAGACTGGGAAAGTTGATTTCTGCCCGTTTTCATTTGTCATTCAGTTTTTGTTAATGAGGATGAGTAAAGTTACATTAGATAATATAATAGTATTTTGGTCATGGGCGACATCACTAAATGTAATAAAGTTGTGTAACTGAGCAATCTTAATACATTGCTTTTAAGAGTTTGTTCACACTCGGTATATTTTACGTACACCTGCAAAGCCCGAGAAAGCATAACTCACACTGTGTTAGCGTTAGCATGTGTGTATCTGTAGGTACAGTTTCGTCTTAATGGCAAGCCTAAAATTTTGACACTATTTGCTGGTGATATATCTGCACTCTGAACAGTTTGTGCTTTGGTTCCCTCGTTGCAGCCCAGAGCGGCTGGGTAAGGCAGCAGTATGGCCCTGGCTCTGCGGGCATCGTACCTCTGCAGCTCCAGCCAGCTGTGCTGAACAGTTCTGTACTGAACACGTTAAACTGTGCTCTTGCAATGTTCTCTCCTGTCTCATGCATTTCAGTGGCATTCCTCATGTTGTTTCCTTTAACATTCATATTCATATTTTTTTTTCAGTGTTGGCAGGTGTGTATTTCACATTAACATGAGGGGTTTTTTGGATGTTAGGCTGCTATTTGCTTATGGTAATTTCCAGTCATCATAAGGTGACTGTTGGGAGAGATGAGCAGAGAGGAAAAAATTGTCAAGCATTTACAGTAAATACTCTCTGCTTTTGGAAATGCTGTCAGAAGTTTAATTGTTAGGTTCAAGTAAGTTTGTCATGTGCCAGACAGTATCAGTCTGCTGTAATGAATGGGTTACGCACTTCACCAGCAAAAAGGGAGAGTGAGAAACCAAGGGATGCTCAGGATTTCCTGTCACCTTGCACTGCAGAAGGAATGGGGTAGGCTTTTTAACCTAGCCTGTAATTAGGTTTTGCATGGAAGCATATATTACTGCGCTTGCTTTGCCAAAGCTCTTCAGTATGATGGATGAGATTTAAAGGTTGATCTGACTAAATTGCAATGAGAATACTAACGACAAAGATATTTCTGTTGTGAACTATTCCTACCAGACATCATAGCTGTGACAGAAATGGTGTAAGATAATGGACAATAAAAGTCACTCGAAAATAATACTCTCCTAGGATTGGGCTGCCTTCCCCACAGCACGTACCCTGAACCACAGCGATAATGTAATCATAAGCCAAGATCATCATTTAAATATATAGGTAATCTCATATAGTATCCTGACAGATTTATTTTATGAGCAAGCAAGAGGAAGAATATTATTGGGCAGTAGAGAGGAAGAAAGTGTTACTGATGTGGTTGTGTTTATTTTGTAAAATAGTTTGCATTGCTCCTGTCTTTGGGGACTCTGCAGTGAGCGGCATGCTGATGGCTCAGGGGAGTGGGGGAGACTGGGCTCCCACCGGCAGCGCCTCTGCTGTGGATATCGGCAGCTCACCTAGGAGCCTGGTTTATGTGCACCGGTGGATTTTATTCACCATTAATCTCAATTCTCTGTATATGTTAAAAGATAGAAATTTGCGCATTAGTTTAAGTAATGTGCTTGACTACATTTAAACAACTCGTGAATTTCTGGACCTATGTATGACTTGCCTTTTTTGTACCCAAACAGAGCTGCATGCCTCCCCCTCCCAAGTCCCCATGTAGCAAGAAGATATGAGAGGGATGTAGTAACTGGGTGGAAAAGCGTGTATCTCTCTCTCACATGATACTTGAGGGCATTGGGGCAGGTCAGAGGCACAAAAAGCCTCGCAACCTTTCCAGGAAGGGCACAGCTGCCCCATGTCACAGCCAGGAACACTGAGACTCCTCAAGATGGAGTCATGTCGCTTTTACAGTAGGAAGTGGTGTGAAAGTGGAAAACCTTGTCGTTTATTGTGCAGAATTTCTTGTGGCAGTACCGGGGTAAGCTGGAATTGCCGTGTCTTGTTCTGCATTTACAAAGCTGTTCGCTGTGAAGCCTCCAGTATGTTAGGGAAGGAGCTGCTCAGCACAGTGCCACTGCTGTGTCCCCAGCCACTGAGGATGGATTTGGCAGTGGTTTGGGTTTGGTGGTGCCTCCCATGCTGCGGGCAGCAGCAGAGCTGAAAGCTGAGCACATGGAAGCAGCTGGTGTGTCTTGCAGCAAGGCGAAGACGGTTGTAACGCTGAGCACTCAAAGCACTGCTGCTTTGCTGTCTACTTTAGAGGTGCATGGCCCTGTCGTGTTGATTATACATCTGGGAGCAGATAATTTGGCCTGTAGTTGAGTTTGAGGCATCCAGAGGCACATGGTGATACCAGATGAGGCTGGTCACAGCTGTTTCACCAAGCCAGTGCAGAGAGGAGCTGCACCCGGGGCAGTAGGATGTGTGAGACTGAATGGCAACATGCTCATGAGGTTCTGCTCCTTAATGAGCATCTTGTAACTAATGATTTTGGCCTTTGCTACCGAGTGCCCTGGGCTATTCTGCTCTTAGAATGCCACCTGTCAGGTACCTGCAAGGTCCCACAGGATTCCATGGGGTTTTATGTTTTGTTTTCTTTCTACTGATTCAAGGTCTCAGATGGATGGGATGGGGTGTAAGGGCAGTTGGGCACCCAAAGAGGAACTGCAGCCTGGGACATGTTAGGGGACCTGGCTGCACAAGAGGGTTTTTATTTTCCCTTGCTTTGTAAAAGCTCCCACCACTGTTGGCAGTAATAACTGTGCTGCAGGAGGGTGACAGTAAGTGGCAGGATGCTTAAAGATTTTGATACCAGTTGTGTTGCTGTGTGGGTGGAGTCTTCTTTTTTAGGTGTTTTGGCATACTAGGACATATGTTTTGTATTTCTCCTTTTTGTTATTACTGCCCTATGGAGTGGAGGGCACATGGTGACAGACAAACCTACATCAAGTTGTAGTTTGAAAGAATAAGCTGCTCATCCAATGTGGGCTTTGATCATACTCCCCACTGTGGTGTTAAATTTATTTTGAACTCTCAAGAGAGTCACTGAGTTGCCTGCAAAACTACTGAGATACGAACCTGAAGAAAATGAGGTGGAAGGTTTTGGTACCTTGGGTGTTTTCAGTGCATTGTTTTCAAAATCTCTCGGCTTATACCTTAAGATCTGTTGGGAGAAGTGAAGCACTGCTTTGCTGAATTCAGTTGTATTTTCTCAAATCATTATTTATTTTAAGTTGGCCTCTGATTTAATTGGAAATCTTTCATTTCCATTGTTTTCAGAAACTGTTTCCCCCAGTGGATCAGGTACAGTTAAAGCAGTCCTGCACCATTCAGTTATATGGGAGCTGCCATTTTTTGTGTGTGGCTCTGGCCTGTCATGATGTCTTTATTCTATTAGAAGGTTAAAGGCTGCTTTACCAGAACAACATATGTCTCACTTTATTTATACTGCACAGCAAAGTACCAATATCTTAATAATTGGAAATAGCAGCATATATCTATTCATGAGACTTCTGTCTGGTTTTGGTATGATAAAGGTACTTTTGTGGTTGGTGCAGAGGGAGGTGAGCCTGTTGCGTCTGTTGCTGTGAAGCAGAGATGGCACATATACAAGGGGATTGATTTTGCCTAATGTTCAATGATCATGAGCTCCAGTATTTGAAAGTAACCTGAACTGGTGACACTTTTTCTGTTGTAAAGTTATTACATTGGTTGTCAGTCAAACAAAGTAATTTGGAATTTCTCTGGCTGATGAAAATTGACCCCAAATACTAAAACAATTGTGATAACATCCTTAACATGACTTGGCTGCAATATCCTGGAAGTAATGCTGCATCAGGAGAACTCTGGTGAGATCTTCCTTCCTGTGCTGCTTTTACGAGTAGACACAAACATGGTTATCTGCTCTGCCTACTCCTTCCTTTCTCTGGGGCTGGAACCCAGTTGCTGCCATTTGGTTTTTAGTGTGTAGTTCCCAAAGCAGGCAATAGCTTTTCTGGAGGTAGAGGTATATGCTTCAGTTTTGATTAAAATAGGGTGGAAATGTGTCTTCAAAAGCTGGAAAGTTCTGCGAGACATTTTATGAACTGTATGCAGTCCGTCCTTTTTTGTACGTGGATTTTTGAGGCATATGTTATTGGGGGCTTACACGTATGAGACACTTGAGTATTCACAGTAATTCCAGAAAGCTGTTAGGTTGCTCTTGTAATGCCTTTCACAGATGATGATCCTGTTCTTTTATCCACTTTCTGGGAAGATATGTGATGCTTCATGCAATTTAAAAATGTTTTAATGTACTGTCATGGCCAAGACCCAGTCTGAGTCTGTTTGACACTGCAAAGTTTCATAGGAAATTTGGAAGCAGCAATAAAAAAGCCTGTCACTTAAGAAGTAAAAGTGCAGAGCTATAACAATGTAAGGTAAAAATGTGACAATGTTTAAGAGAACTTATTCCAAAACCTCTTGTCTTATTTCCTACTGTTTTCTTTGGCAGTTTAAACAGATTAAAAAACCCTGAAATTATTTGTCTGCAACTGCTTCCCTGTGTTGTTGTTCCCCTGCCCCGCCCCCTTGATAATAAGGAAATGAGACTGAATCTGGAGCGTTATTGTCACTGCCAGGTTTTGTGTTAGTAGCTTTTTTTCTTCCCTATTTGATTTCTTTGAATCCGTATTGTGTTAATGATACTGTTGCTGCTAACAAGTGACATATAAAGTAAATCTGTTGATCTTGATCCAGCTGTTAGTAAAGTTACATCCTAACATACACCGGGATAGTAGATGTGTTTTCTCCCACCTGTCATGCAGGTCAGGGACTGAATTAGATGGAGACACATAACTTTGGTTTAGATACTGTGGTCACTGGTTCTAGATGTTGGTGAATTAAGCATTGCAGTTAAGATTGCTACTTCAAAAATACGATAAAAAAAATAATTCATTGCCTGTTAATATCAATGTTGGTTAATGAGGCATTACATGCTTTAACTAAGTGAAATGTTACGTAGTTTAGGCTTTTGATTGCGGTGTGGTTAACATTCACATGTTGCTGTATGTAGAAACAGCTTCTCTTAGCAGGAGATGGTTCCATCCCAACCTGTATAGCCTGAGTGAGGTGGGAGGTTGTAACTCATTCAGGTAACTTTGAGAAGATCATTCCTTTCCAAACAGATGAAGATACGGCTTTTGGTATGCTACATCTTGTGAAATGCTAATGTTAATTACAAGGAAGGGTTTCACGGTAACTGTTGGATTCCATGAGATAACTTAATGCACAGATTGTGTAGCCTGGATGGAGTGGTGGGGTAAGGGGTAGCTGAACACATTTAAACGTTTCTTACGTGTTTATGGTTTTCTTCAGTAGTCCAAAATAACTCTGATGTAACATGCTGCAGCTAATATCCAAACTTACTTCAGGACTAGTAAAATGTAGCTCAAAATGTGGTTACTTCCTCAGGAGAACACAAGTATCTGGCACGGGGGTGGAAGTCACTGGCTTTAAGCTGTTGTATCGGACACTGTCATGTTCTCTGCTCAACACTTTCATGTTTAAAAATATAATTGCAATATTGGTTCTGCAGTTAGACTTTTTAGAGAGAGTCTCAAAAACCCTGTAGAATTTTTAGAATTACAGTTCAGTGCAAATGTATACCTGTTTTGACATAGCAAAGTGCCCTTATGTTGTTGGCTGCTATTTGAAGACCCTCCATGAAGCCTGTTCCTGGGGATCCCCCTTGCAGTCTACCTATAACATGTGCTTGCCAATAGCCCAGAATAGCCCAGCTGACAGCTTCGAGCAGGACACGCTGTCCTGTAGGTGTCAGCGGGCTTGGAGCTGGTGTCATGTGAGCTCTGCCGTATCTCTTTTCAAAGCTGGTATTTTGTTCTTCTTCCTTTGCTTCCAGCTGTAGCGCTTTAAACAGCAACCAAACCCAAATACTCTGCCTAATACATTCCCATACAGCTCATGGCAGCTAAGCTGCTGAGCTGTTGATTGCCCTCCCATTGCCTAATCCTCACGGTAAGTAATTGTACCTTGAGTTTCCTTGCGGCGGCTGGAAAGTTATGGTTCTCTTAGGAATGTTCCAGACTTATGTGTGATCAGACGACTGGGGTTGTCGTCTTCAGAGAACCCTTTTCTCTTTTCGAGCTTCAGTCCTTTTCGAAGGCAGGATGCAGTAGATACGATGTTTGATCAGTGATAGACTGCAGATATTTCGCATGACGCTGCCTGGACATGCCTTTTATCTCAAGGCTGTAAATGTGAAATTTCTGAATTCCTTTTGGAGATAAGTGGTGGAAGCAAGGCTGTCAGTCGCCTGCAGTCTGTAGCAGTGTTTTCTCTGTGCTTGTGGACTTAGAAGAGAAAGAACATGTGTTACATTCTCCCTTCAAGTAAGCAGCCTTTCTTCAAATCATGAATAATAAAATACTTAAGATAGTTCTGCCAGAGTAACATAAATTAGCAATTTCATAGGGCAGCTTAATTAAGAGACATTTTTATTTTTCAAGTGTTCACCTGGTTACTAATAAACCGACAGATGCCTGATGCTGAAGGAATCTTAAAATCAAACTTCTTCATATTAATAGTGATTATCCTTTTCCCACTGGAGTTTTGTAGTACTGACTTAGGAAAACGTTTTATTGAGAGCAACCCATGTGTTGGCCTGTCTATATGCGTCAGGTACTCCAGCCCTCACAACTCTTCTGTAGTGAGTGTCTGTTACAGAGTGGAAGTTCATTTGCTTAAGGAGTGAAAAGAGCCTTTTCCCTGCTCACCCCCTGATACTGTGTGTGCACGTGTTGCAGTGGCTGGTGGTGGGATGGATCTGCCGGAGCTAAAGGCTTGTTTTACTGACAACTGCTAAAAGAACTGAGCATGACTTGCTGCAGAAATTCTTCTGCATCATATTTTCTCCCCCACTCCCTCAAATATTTAAAATATCTCTGTATTTTAAATTAAGTTAGTCATTGCCCAAGTGCCAGGCATGCACTATTAATACAGTAATGAGGTCAGGTTGTGTTATTTCACTGAGTGAGTACTTGCCAAAACGCTTCAAGCAAGTTTCTGCAAATGCTTGTGTTGGCCACTAAATCTTCCCTTGTCACCCTTGGGCTTCTTGTCGCTGCTAAGGACAGCAACAATGCGACTCTGAATTACGCACTGCCTAGCGTGTGTGGATAATGAATAACTAGCTATGAATAACATTCTTAAATAAGCCCAAAAAACCTGCATACAGCCCTTTGTGGAGAAGGGATGTTAGTGCATTTATTGTGCGTGTTCTGTGTATGCTGTGAATGTTTTTTGAGGACTGGCCTTGCTCGGGGCTAGAGCCTGACCCCTGACGTGACATGGGGCAAGGAGCACTGTGATCTCCTCTGAGATGTCCCCTAAATAGCTTATAAAACTAGCAGGATTCATTCCAGAGTCAGGATGGCGACGGTAATAGTTCAAATATGGTTTTTGTTTCCTAGAAGGGCTAGAAAATATGTATACGTTTAGTCTCTTACACTTCTGCAAACAGATGTGTCTGGAAGGCTTTCAGCCAAAAGCCCAAAACTGCCCTGTTAATGTTTACTACTGCAGTCCTGAAATCCACGCAGGGCTCTGTGTCGGGGGAGGGTTAGTTAATCTGGGATCACAGTGGTGTTCCAGCACTGGGAATGTCTTGGCTGCCTGATGGGCAGCTCTTTACGCCACCTGCCCTTCACGGCACCATTTTTGAAGGTGAGCAGGCTATCTTTTCAGATTACTGTGTTGTGTTGGCCTGGAAACGGCAGCATCTGAGCCCACCCTCTACAGGAAGGGACTTTGCGAGGTGGAAAGTGTGGAAACTGCCCGGGGTGGTCTCAGCATCATGGCTGGTGTCCTTGGGCAGGGGTCAGCCTGATGCTGGGCACGGCGGTTACACACACACTCGGAGGAACGTGGTGTTTCTGCACCGTGGCGATGAGCAGTTGTACTGCTGTGTGTTGGACCTGGATGGCGTTTTCAAATGTCCAGCAGCCTATTTAAATGATGACGAGTCTGGTACATCCAGTTTGGGAAATAAGTTCCTTTGCATCTTTCAAACATTGTAGGAATTTGACTTTTCAATTTTTTCCTTTCTTTTTCTCTTTGTTTTAAATTCTGAAAAATGGAGACTGACTACTACACTTCCCATTCCTTCTACTTGGTTTGTGTTATGGTTAATTATAACCCCTTTTTTGAGCCCTCTCAACCAAGTACCTTGTGTCCCTTCCTTCCTTCCTGTTACCTGCAAACTTTTGTTTGGTTTTATAATACTGCTCAAAATAAAACTAATCTCATGATACTGTGAAATAATTTGATTCAAGGTAGATGCAAGATGTGATGTGTAGAAGTTTTATGTTGCAGCATAAATGAGAGTTAAATTTTGTTTGGTGCTGTGTCTCAGACCTTCACCTTGCACTTAAAAAGGAGGGGAGGCTGAATTGGTCTCTGTAGGGTGAAGGGTAATTTTAGAATGAAAATGAAGAATCATTGCAGACGGTGATGGTGAATTTCTTTTTAGGTCCTTACAGTTAAGTTCTTTATCTGATAACTCTTGCTGGATTCTCTTCTCCAACACCGCATCTGCTTAATTTCTGTAATTTTTGTAGGAAATTCTGCTGGACAGCTGTGCCCAGTAATTGCTGCAGGTGAAACTGGAACAAATTAATTCACGGAATTTTCCCTTGCTTGTTTGTTCCTACAATAATACTTTGATCTTGTTGAATCTAATATGGTTTCTAGCTGCTGATTCGTGTGTCTTGCCAACCTGCATGAGAACTTTTAATTTGGGGTTAGGGAAGAAGGAATGTGGGTAAAGTTACACTTTTAGGTTGTCTCTGGCCAAATAAGGCTACAACTGTCTGGTGGGACTTGTTGCCATTTTTTGTTTTACAAAGGGAAACGTGCTAACTTTTCTTGAATTGTCTGCTACGTGTCTGATGCCATAGGGGATCGTCTAGGTTCAGTAGTCCTAGGGGAGGTAACGCTAGCTGCTGTTACAGTTGACAAAAGCACTGTCTGTTGTGGGTAACGTACTACTGACCAAATAAACCCATTTTCTGCTGTTTTGCTTAATAGGAAATGATACCGGTAATATTTGTGATACTGGTTTTTTTGTTCTGTAATTTGGGGAGCATGAGGGTAGCTGTGACCTGTTGCTGCCCCTTTCAGCGCGCAGGTGGCAGCAGGGTCTCTGTGCTGGTCTGTCAGGGGCTGGCTGAGCTCTGGAGCTGGTGGCAGATAAGGGGTTTCTCCCCTCGAGAATTGTATGGAGGAGTCAATCTGAGGGAAGGAAGGGGAGGAATCGGTTCCTGCTGTCTTCACGTGTGACGACCACGTGTAGGCACATACCTGGAAACAGTTTCTTGCTTTCAGTGCTGGATGGACAGTGATGAGACTTCTCTCTCCCCTCTTTCTTTTAACTCCAGCAGAACTGTGAGGCAGAGTTTGGTATGATACCATGGAAGGGCAGCATAACCATCCGCATCATCTAGGGGACCAGAACAACCCTCTTTGCAAGCTGCCAGGGCAGGAATACCAGCATGATCCTCAGGTAAGTGCATGTGTCTCTTTAATCTCTCTCCTTCTGGGTTCTCTTCCCTTCCTTTTATAAAGGTCTATAGATTTCTTAGCGTTTAGCCTTTTTTCTTCTTTTCTTTTTTTCTCCTCTGTTTATAGTGCAGTTACAGCAGTTTTAGGGTATATCCAGTTTGGGATTCTGCCAGCCAGCCAGTTTCCTGAATCCAGTTTTTTTGATAATAATAAGAGAAAAAGGAAATAGTTTGAATTTTGCTTAAAGCAAGTATTTTTCAGTCATCTTATAAAAACATGTACTGTGTTGGCTTTCTCTTCTCTTTGATCCTTTGAAGAAAAGGCCAAAGAAAAGCAGTTGACTGTGTAAGTGAATAAATGTATTTTATCTCCTTTTATGGTTTAATAATAAAAGCTGATGAGGTAATTACCAAATAAAAGAAAAAGTTCATCCTACATGGAACTGTAGGCTATCTGACTTCATTTCCTGTGGGTCTCTGGAATCTCTCCTGCAATCTGTTTTGTCTGTACTACTATCAAGTTTCACTATAGTGGCTCATGTATCGCTCTGTTCCCTGCCTTTCTGCAGAAGTGGGCCAAAGCTGGGGTTAGACCTGCACTCTGTGTGGTGTCAGTCCCTTCGCTGTAATCATGAGATCTGTATTTTGTGAATTCTGGCTGCTTGCCTTTTTTAGGCTGTCTGTTATCAGAGCTATCAAGTTTTACCTATATGTATTTTAAGGAGTAAACAAAAAGCATCATGGAAGAGCTGTCAGAAAGAAAGACTTTTGCAACTGTGGTGTAACGTTACCTTGGGGAGGGGTCTGTGGGTCTTAATTTGTCATTCTGAACGAGCAGTGCAGTGGTGATCCAGGTTCCTCAAACAAGGAGCAGTGGTTAGGAAAGCTGTATCAAACACAAGATGATAGGATTTGCAAAAGTGGGAGGTTGCTTCCACGGAGTACAGCAATGAATGTATCTTATGCTGCACTGCTGGGAAAGTAACGTTGTATGGAGCAAAGCCCCCCTCTCCTAATGCAGCAATTTGTCATATTAAGTCATTTAATAATAATTGAATCCCCTTGATTAATCTCCTAGAATTAGCCAGTTGCATTTTGAGCAATTAGGGTTAATTACTGCCTCATTTGGCAGGATAGAGCCCCTGTAATTATTTCATGAACAAGATTAGGAAGTGTTCCTGTGCAGCAGATACATTCATGGCATCTTGGAGCACATGTTAGAATTTGTAATGACATAGTTAAGAGTAATTAGTAGCTAATAATCTATGTTACGCTGTTAATGCTGATGCTGAGTGGGCTCATTTTGCTGTATGGTCATTGTTCAATGAAACCTCCCCTCAAGTCTGTTAATATCCAGGTGGTGTTAGTGGAGGTCTCTGAGTATATTAACCATTCTGAGAGTGATCTAGTTTGGAATTAGGATTGCAGAAAGACTTCCTTTGTTTTTGCTGTTAAAATAATATTTTTTTTAAAAGCTGGATGATGAAAATATAGTCTACCAGAGAACTGAAAACAACGTGTCTCCTCAGCAAGCTCAATTTAGAAATTAACAAAAATTGTACTATTTAGAGGGCAGGCTACCTTACACTGATGGCTTGATATGATTCCTTATTACATATTTCTGATTTTCCATTTTGCAGGAACATAACTGTATTTAATTTTTATTATTCTGGTACCTATTACCTGGAAGAATCCAAAATTACATTATTTCTTTCTTCTGAAGATACAAGTAATGCAGACATGCTATATAGTAGCTTTTGGAAGATAGAGAAGTTTGAGAAGGAAAAATTGACCAAACTTAAAAGAAATGTTGTGAATGGCAGGGTTAAAAGCTTAAGCAGAAAAACCAGAACTTGAGCTTTTAGAGCCTTGGATGAGGAGGGGGTTTTGTATGGAATGGCACTCTCTCCCTTCCAGCCCTTTCATTCAAAACTAGTGTCACCTCCAAAAAGACCAGAGCGACAGTGTGCTCCTCTAGCAGAAACTTCTCATGTAATTATATTGTTGTGTTAAAGCTTCTTCCCCCACCCCTTCATTCTGATAGAGGTGTTATTTCTGCTTTATAACTAGTTAGTATAGACCTGTGGGTAAGGTATCAGACTAAGTGAATAAATAAATATAAAAAAGGCTCAATAAAATCAGTTTTAGCTTCTGACTGCCTTACCTGCCTAGAATTACCCTGAAGGAGTTCATCAGCAGGAGGGAAAACATTGCCTAGTAATGTTCTGAAGTGAAAGTGTCAATTATTTAAGTCTCCAGATTACTTAGTGTTTATAGCAGTAAGCAGTAAAAGTTATTTAAGAGTAGATCAGTGGTATAAAAATATGGAGCTATAATTTTTGACTTAGTTTTCATACTAAATAAACACAATAACTCACTTTTAAACAACTCTTTTATATACTCGCAGAGCTGTTCATGGTAGTTTCATTTTGGTCTGCAAATTGAAGATGGATTTGAACTGGTTGTCTAGCAACAAAGACTCTTCAATTTATTGTTTCTGAAATGCTTAGAGTATTTCTATGTTAATACTATTTTGTGAATATCACCTTGGTCTACTATTTTCAAGCTGGTATTTCTCTCCTTGTTGTAAGCTAGTACAAATATCTGCTGATAGGGATGTTAATACTTAGAGATTCAAGCCAAGTTCTTTAGCAAACTTGAAATTCTAGGTGACAGGTCAGGTTAAGTATATTTTATGATGACTGTAAAGTCTAGTTTTGAAGCTGCAAATTGAAAAACTGGATGTATTCTTCAATAATTACTTGACTACCTGTTTGAAGGATAATCCATATTTTAAAAGTGTCCTCATCTCTGTAAGCTTAGAAGTTCTTCTTTTTAATCAATCTGTTCTAATGTGTTCTCATAAATTCACCTGGAATTTCAAACTCAAAGTATGCAAAATTCTTTTTAGGTAGGCATTATTGAATGGAGATGGGGTATAATTTTGTATGTCATAAAGATGTTTGAAACACTGGTGTTGATAGTAAATCATTACTCATAATGTATATGTGTTCAACTGGAGGGGCTGAAGCTTCCCCATCTACTATCACAGATGTCTTTTAACGGTGAAATTAGTTTACGGTAAATGTCATTCAGATGAAGTATGCACTTTAGAAGCAAGGAAACCATTCCTTTAAAATTAATGATGCATTGCAAATATCAGAAAAAGCCTTATATGCAGCATAAAGATAATTAAAATTCAGGTCAGAAGTGTATGACTTAGTCGGGCTAAATTTTTTAATGAGATTTCAGAAAATTAATTGGGCGAGTATGTTTTTACTCTTCTAAAGAATATTTCATTTCATGGCTCTACAGGAAAGATGCTTTTATTGGCATCTAAAGATTGTAGTGTCTGACTTTTTAACTGTTGGTTAACCAATCTTTAACAATTTTTAGGTTGATTACAAGTAATCTAAATACCTTGTGACCTTGTAGCTGTTTGTGCAGACTGATGACT
The DNA here is from genome assembly GCF_023638135.1 of Falco biarmicus. Classification (NCBI taxonomy): domain Eukaryota; kingdom Metazoa; phylum Chordata; class Aves; order Falconiformes; family Falconidae; genus Falco; species Falco biarmicus. The sequence goes on along the minus strand of NC_079296.1, from coordinate 3,260,329 downwards.
AGTGCCAGTTTTCCACATGCTAATCAGACAGCAGTAAAACAACTGACTTTATTATCAATTAACATTAGCACTCTGGGTTTATATATTGTGCAATTAGCAGTGAACATTCCCCTTTTTTCAGCTCATTCAGGCTTATTCTTTTCTGTGCCTCTGGGAGAAGCAGCCGCACAGGCATTCCTCTGCAGCATGTTAGTATTTTACCAGTATTTTTGTCGCCAGTCTGCCAGTACTTCCCTCTGCTTGAAACATCAGGTTAGAGGCTGCAGGAAAGGCTGCTTGGACAGTTTTCTCAGGACAGTTCAGGGTTTCCCCAGCTTTTAAATAATTTATTGGCCAAACATTAATTAGTCTGGACATTGAAAGTCTTTCTACAGAACAGGTTTTTTTCCTTATTCTTCTTTATCCCAAAATACAAATTCTGAGCTGTACAACTACTCATTTAAAAAAGAAGTACAAAAAGTGTGTTCAGTTATGTAGCTGTCCTGTCTACACATGCTTATAGCAGTGTGTGAAGGATTTTGTATCAAATCTCCAGTTGTAAGTTTTGACATGTTTGTGTTCTTGCATGTTCAGTGGCCTGTGGTCAGGCAACGGTGGTAGCACTGTAACAGACATCCCCAAAATCTGGAAGCATAAGTAGAAACTAGGTCCTGTCACCAAGGAGCAAGTATATAGCAAGAAACTTTCCTAACAGTCATCTTCTGTCTTTGCCTGCGTTGCTTTATAATCTGGTTTATAGTGACACCTATTAATCTTTAATTGCAGTTTCTTACTCTTTCAGCATATCTGTTCAGTGTGTACAAGGTAATATAAAGTTTTTATTTCATTGGGATTTTTCAGTATCGCAAAACCCTACAAATTCCATTTTGCAGTAAATCTCATAATGCCTCAAAATTTAAGGCTGAAAGTTCTGGCAAACTTCTCCCTTCAGTATTGTGACGAGGGCTGTCATTGCATGCTTCTGCCAGCTTTGCAATTTCTGCTCTCGCATCAGTGACTACATCTGAAAGAGGACATGTATGCCAGAGATGTTGTCCAGAATGGCTTGTTCTTGGAATAATCTCTGTATTTCATCTTTAAAATGAATAGCCTCTTTATTCAAATAAGAAATTAATTGATTTTTGTCTTTGGCGCTTTTTTTTTAATGGAGTAGTAGAAGAATGAGACTTCATTGTGTGGATAAAGAGAACAGCTTTTGTCTCAAAACTAGTTCTTCCCAGCCTCCCCTTCCTACAGCTGTCCTGGGAACAGAAATGTGCGGACAGCCCAATTGTCGTAGTATCTTCAGACATCCAGTGGTTGGAGGGGTTTTTATTTGCTTGGGTTGCCCCCTCCCCCCCTTTTTAAAAAAAATTTCTTTTTTTCATTCTAGCTCAAATCACTGACTTGCAACCTGTTTTTCAGGGTTACTGGCTTGGTTTTACTGTGTTCATGTAGACCTGAACCCTTCACTGCACCTGAATCTGTCCTGAAAATGGGAAAATCTGTTTTTGATGAACAGGTTTGAAGATGATGGCAGGATGTAATTTTACACACGTTTCATACCTGTATATGAAGACTGTTGAGGTTTGCAGAAATAAAGATCATGGTTTATTTGAATGGAGAAGTATTGGTTCTTTGACAGCTTTGTGAAAAATTGTAGTGGTTAAACATGGAAGGACTTGAAAAAATTGAGTTTCCCGTGTCAGAAGTCATGAAATAAGTTAAATGTATGCAAGGCCAGGCTATAGGGATGGTATTCTGAGAAGGTAGGTATTTCTTAGGTATTCTAAATGTGTCCTTGTAACAGTATTTAGAAGAGTGACCTGCTTACATTTCAGTACAGTAAAGCATAAGAGGGTTAATTTTAAACAGAGAAGTATGGGAAGATGGACTGCCATAATCAACAGGGAGCTTGCTATGTTTGGTCTAGCCTGAGCATGCTCTCTGGTTTATACCATAATCAAACATCTTCTAGCCTGTATGAAAGCTCCATTACTTTAATTAGGTCTGATAGGTTGTGATAGCAAATGCAAATCTAGGTCATTGCATATGTAAATGTGCAGCTGTAGTCCTGGAGGATGCCAGAACATATCAGCTAAGGTGTCCAGTCATCACCCAGCATTACCTCCAGCATGGCAAGCAGACTTTATGTGCTAACCATGTGAAAGTGGTTAGGACACACACATACACCCTGTCACTTGCCTAACATTTATTTATATTTTCAAATTAAGTTGCTAGATACTTCTTGGCACATGCTTAAAATATTAATTTACACTTAAACACTTTTGGTTTAAACACAGAGTTTAATGATTTATGAAGGGCAAACGGATACCATCCCTGATTTCAGCAAGGATTTCTTCTTTAAAAAGAAAGTTTTGTGGTAGTGGCTTCATAAAATCTCACTGAAACTGCTAGCTCTATTGTGAATGTTAATGCCCAGGTAGAAAAGCTTTTTGCTCAAACTTTCTTGCTAGAGAAGAGCGTGGCTCAGGAGGCACACGTTCACAATGAAGGAAATGCTTTCATTCCTTTCTATTTTTTAATTAGGAAAAAGTGTTCTGTAATTTTATATACTAACACCTTTGTCTTGGCTGGGTAAAGCGATTTGACCGGACAGCCCGATTTGTTTAGTAACTCATATGTAAAACAGTCAGGAAATGGAGATGTTCCTGGTTAGTTACCAATCAAGTTGAACAAATACTTGCGTTCAGTCTTCTGGTGGTTTTGTCACACAAAAAATGCATGTAAACTAATGTTTCGTTAGCAGTTCCTGGAATGAGATGAATACTCCTGTATTACTTTAATGTATGTTGATTATTGCTGCCTATCAAATCTCTGCAGAGAGAGATTGCAACCAGTTTAAACTGAGGAGGCTGCAGGGGCTGATTACTTTGAGTATTTGCTTGTCTGGTTTCATCCCAGGTTGCCTTACTTTGCTGATAATTTAGTAACTTCCAGTGAAATTGATGTAACTAATAAAGCAGTGTTCTTTTCACATTCTGCTCTTTAGCTGATGACCCGTAGGCTACCTTCTTTCTCATCAGTGGGAGGGTACTCTCATTTTATTGTACGGCAGACACTGCAAAACTTGGAGAAACACATACTGAATCTTCATTTTAAGTTTTACTTTGCTGTGTTACAGCTTGTAAATGCGGTACAGCTTCAAGCATGGCACAGGTACTGTGAGTACCCTCCCGCTGCTTGCCCCGGCAGGCTTTGGTTGCAGGGAGCGGTGGCTGCACAGTGAGGTGGGTGATGGGGCTCCTTCAGAGCGCAGGGGAAACTAAAGTGCCCTTAACAGGGAAACACTTCCTGAACTGTTCAAAGTAAATACTTGATGAAATTAACTTCCTATTTGCGTGTGACTTGCCTTCATGTATAACTGCAAATTTCAATGCAGCTGCTGTATTTGTGTAGGTTATTGTTCATGAATTAAATTTTTTATTGTCATCTTTAGCGTTGAGAAGTGAAAACCACTTCTCGTAGTATGAGAGTATTCAAATGCTCATGGTGATAGATGGAAAAACTTAGCTGTGGCCTTGGCATTTCAGAAATAATTACTTGAAGTGTCGTTTCATTTGAAAAGGAGTGGGTTTGCTCTTTCAGGGAATTTAAGCTAAGAAAGCTGATGATGTTGATGGCCTGGAGTTAAATTTCCAGTTAGGTGCCTACTTGAATTAGCAGGCATGGGCTGGATGTTAGTGTTGTGTTTTTGTCTCCTCGGGAGTTCATAAGCTCTAAGCTTTTCAGTTCAGCAGCAGTCCTCCCCTCCCAGAACTGTGGAGCACTGTCCTCGGGAAGTGCTTGGCGACTGACACGGGGCAGCGGCGGGGAAGTGCCGGATGAGCCCCAGCAGCAAACAGCATCTCGGTGCCACAGGGACGAGGGGGAAGGTGACAGTGAGGAGAGCTGATAGTCTTTTCACTGTCTGGTTTATGACTTACAGCTGTGTCTCTGTATCATCAGCATTTATAAAACATAATCATTTTTCTTGAGTATGCCTGCAGTAGAGTAGCTTTCGTCATGGGGATTTCTCCTGCGTTTGTTGTGGTAAAGAGGCTTTAAAGGTGTCAGTCTTCAAAATAGCTTGTCCTTGTTGATTGATGCAGTTTGTGGGTCAGAAATTACTATTTAGGGGACTTTATTGGTGAGTTTTCTTAAAAACATTGAATTTTACAACTTTGTTTACGAAACCTCTGCCAAGTAACTGTGATGGTAGTTCAGAGTTGCGTGCGCGCCTTGAAATCTGGAAGCTTTCTCAAATGCCTTGATTGATATTTTTTTTTTGTTTGTTGGATAGTAGTCATTTTTAATTCTGTTGCAAAGAAGTCCAGAGTTACTAACTTGTCAAAATAAATAGACACTGTAAGAGATCCTCATGCTGTCTTGTATGTAGTGCTGGTAAAAGGTGCTGACCTGAAAGCTTTACCTGTGTTTGAAATCTTACTTCCAGCCCCAGCCCTCTGTGTTAGGAAATGACGCCTTCTTCAAACATCCAGCCCTCCTGGTCCGTTCTCCCGGGAGCTGCTGCTGGGATTGCCTGCCGAGGATTCAGCTGTGAATGATGGCTGCATCCCTGGGAAGGCCTCCCCCAGCTTCTGCTGTGTGCTTGCCTTTCTGTGGTTTTTGATGGGAACTCTGAAATGGCTCAAGATGCTGAAGCTTAAAAATATTCTACTTGGCGTGCATGGCAACTTTAAGTCATTAATTTCCATAATTCGTTTTTTAAACATTGGTTAGCATCATGTTAATTACAGAAGAGACCAGAATGGCTCTAGGGAGCAGTTCCTAGTCTGTGGAGTATGTAATCCTCGTTACGCTGTGTCTACCTCCCTGGCTGAGTATTTACCTGGGACCTCAGAAGTAAGCATCAGCACCTCCCAAGTGACACAGGCGGGCAAAGTTGATGAGAGGGTCTGTAACTAGGGAGATCGTAGTTTGGAACCAATTAGCTACTTACACAGAAGGCAAGACTTTATTTCCCGTTTAAAAAACTCATTTAACTTAATTCAGCCTATGTTACTAATATAGTTACTAGGAATTAATGCATTTATGGTCAGAGTTATCTATAGGCTGATCAGCCTAGATTAAGTTTTGGACCATCAGCAATGAGAGCCAGAGGGTGCGTACATCTGGCGATCTTAACTCTGTTCTGTACATTTTTAGTAGCTGTTTATGCTTCAGTTTGGTTAATACCTTTACCCAGTCCTGCCATTACATGTGTGTGCACTTGTGGCTGTATGCTGTGCTTTTATGGTGCGACTGCTCTGGTACAGAATTGTCTGAAGTGGACGAAGAAAAATGAAGGTGGGAAAAGGAAAGCCAGACCGCTCTGTTGTCCATCGTACACCAAATCAACAACAAATTTCTTGTCTGTCTTGCTGGGCCATCCTTACTGGGAGGAATTGATTGTCCTGCATGTGATTAGTAATAGAAACCACTAGTTTGTGGTTGTAAACAAGACAGATTGGGAATGCAAATTCATGTTTTTGCATCACTTTTTCTAGTTCATTGATACAATTTCTTTTTACTTGAACAGAGACATTTAACATCGTACCCATATCGCTGCACATTGGCAGATTTTCAGATAGAGAAAAAGATTGGACGAGGACAATTCAGCGAAGTTTACAAAGCAACCTGTCTTCTGGACAGAAAACCTGTGGCATTAAAGAAAGTTCAGGTGAGCGCTGAAGTTCAAAGTCTTACTATTTAGCAAGTAAAATGGGAATGTTTTAAGTTCTACACAGATTACTTTGAGTCGGATACTACCTTCAGTATTCTTTTGTCAGCAATAATAATGCAATAAAATGCTTTATAAATATATTTTGAGAGCACTGGATGGTCTGGTTTGATATTTTTACACTAAAAAACCCCAACACTCTGCTTTCTTATTTAGCTCAGTTTGGGAGTTTTTTTCTTTTTTTTTTTTCTTTATTATTTCAAGATACAGAATAAAAAATAATGCTTCTGAAGGTCTCAAAGCAGTTTTACAAATAACTGATTAGGTCAGGATAGTTTCATGGTGCTCAGTTTACGTCTGGATGCGAGAGGCCAGGTGGCCCCACTGCGCTCCTGCCTGCCCCTGGGCTGTATTCTCTGGGGCTGCTTTGCCTATAGCCTGTGTACCCTATGTGGGACCCCATTGCAGTTTTGAGCAGTCTGTTTGCACTGCGTGGCCTTTACCCCTCGTCATCCTGGAGTGGGTTTATGTTTCTAAATCAGAATTATGTAGTAATGGTGCAACTTCGTATTTATTTTTAAATTTTTGTTTTACTTTTTATAAAGGATTCACTAAATCGTAATTAAATGTGTGTGAAAGAATGAGGCCCTAATGGTCATAGGTATTTAGCTAGGAGACTGCTGTTGTGACAGAGGTGAATCAGGAGAACATGAACACAAAGGGGAAAATGCCTGCGCTTGCTGAGGGAGTTTTAGATGAATTTCTGAAAAACTTTACTGCAAGCAGTATAGTTTTGTAACAATGCTTGAAGTATTGTGCAGCATTCAGAACAGCATTTTGTTTGAGGAAATTTGCCTTTCATCCTTCATCACATCCTTTAAACTCATGTTTCTAGTGCCTTACTCCCTGATTATTACAAAATGAATATTAATGCTCAATATTATTGTTAATTATTACAGAGAAGTCAGTGGGAGCTATTATCTCTGTTTAAAAGAAAAAAGTAAACATTTTATCTTTTATTTACCATGTGAAATTAATAGTAACTAAGATAACTATGTTTTGAAAATCATAACAGCAAATTCATAAAGTAGTATCTTTATTTTTTTTGCTGCTTAGAATATTGCCTACGGGTTCTAAAATTAATTTTACTCTATTCCTGGCCCTTTAGCGGGTTCAAAATAAAGAAAACATTGATCTTTCTTTGATCTGGGGATTGTGTGAATACTCATTATGGCAGAGGATATACAAATTAGGAGAGAAAAGACCAATTTCTTGTTAAAATATAAAAATCTTCTTTTTGTTGTTCATTTTAATCTTCTATGTTTTTGTCTTTGAAGATTTTTGAAATGATGGATGCCAAGGCTAGGCAAGATTGCATTAAAGAAATTGACCTGTTGAAGGTAAGAATTTTTACAATGACTTTTTCCATTTTTTGTTTTGAGAAAAAAATTGTTTTCAGGTTGGCAACAGTCACTTGCCTTTTATAGCAAATAAAGCTTAAGTAGCAGACAGAATTATCTTAATAGACTGTGCTTTCTTTTGCAAACTGGAATGCCTACATGATGCAAGAATTTTGGCTTAAAACTTAATTTTACTGAGGTTTTTGCCTATAGTCTAAGGAATCTGTTAATCTTTCTGTTGTAAAAAAGCAAGTACTCCTCTTTGAGAGGCATGTAAATTCTGCCCTTTACGTGTTTTGTTTGTCACTTTAAAATAAGCTAATTAATGAACTAGCTAAATGAGAAAAGGGGGGGGGGGGTGTGGTGTGTGTGTGTATATATATATACACACACACACACATAACACGCATGAAAAATCGTAGTGTAGGTAAAGGCGATGAAACCAAGGAGTACTTTTTAAGTGATGAAACAAACTAGTGCTTTTTTCCATCTCGGTAATTTATTTCAAAATGTTGGTAGGAAATATATATGCATTGCACTTCAAATACGTATTTTGAGTAAATGCAACAGATTGTAGAAGGCTAAAATTTTAGTTCAGCTAGTCAAATTTAATTCTAAAAGTATTAAATAATTCATTTTCTAAATGTGTTTTTAGGTATTTCTATTTAAATTGTCAATTTATATCCATGCAGTTGTAGACAAAGCTTGAGTCTGCTAGACTGCAGCAAAGGCATACAGGATGTTGTGTGAACATGATCCAGTTGCTTAACAGTCATGGAGAAAAATAATGCCAACATTAACATTCAAAGCCAGAATTTGTGATATTTTTGGGTTCTAGGTAGTCTAAACAGTTTTGTCTTGAAGTCTGGTTATGGAAGATATTGTAAACTTGCACTAGATTTATTCAGAGCAGAATGTGCACATTTACTAGAATCAGAGGAAACTGAAAATAAAATACCCATGCTGACAGGAGCCTCCAGAAGCTCAGCGCCCAGCCACCCATGTGGGGTGGCCAGAGGCAACCTCATCTGCTAGAGACAAGTTCTCCAAGAAGCCAGATACCAAACTACGGTTGCTGTGAACACTAATATGATACACTGAGCGGTGTAGGGCTTCCCTATCCACTGCTGAAGTCATTTAAATTACTTACTCTCCCCAGTCTTTATACCATCACCAAAGCTGTCTAGCTGCAGCAGTATTGGAAGCCTGAATTAGCTCCTTTTGAAGACAAAAGCTGTTGTTACCTGTCTCTGAGCCAACGTGTTTAAGTTAAAAGCCTCTGTTTGTCTGGAATTAAGCAGTATCTGTACATGTTCTGAAGTCTTCAGTGGTTGTCTTCTGAGCAGGGTAGCATGTTTGCCATGCTTCCAGCTTCTTGTTGGAGATTGTTTTTTAAATAGTAGCTGGAGCTCTCTGGTGGGATGGAGTTTCCGTTAGACCAGCAAAGTGCAATTCTGCGTTGAAAAATACTGGTTAGTAAAACTGGATTGGTTTGCACGGTATTTTGTAGAAGAATAGAAAACATACCAGTAAATTCATTTAGCTGCGGTGAGGGGAAGAGCAGGCATAGTTGCTGGCAGTCTACAGGAAGGTACTAATATGCTGTTTATTTTGCAAAACATTATTGTGCTGGTAGTTTAATTAATCTTTATTGTTGAATTTCAACAATTCTTCTTGGACAGTTGTGTAGCTCCATCTGAAGATTCTGAAGTTTGAGTACGTTAAAAAGTCAGCTTGAATCCTGTTGTGTTAGACATGCAAAGGGAATATATTAATATTGTGTGTAGTTCACTTCCTTCAAATGACTACTAGCTTTCCACTCAGAGCTAACAAAATACATTGAATGTTATCCAAGATGTGTGTAGCTCAGCTTCTGAGAAGATCAGCAGATAGTAAGTAAAAAGTAATCAAAGTTGAAGTTACCGATTTTGGAGCTGTGTTACGATGCTGTTGTGGTCAGCGTGTTCGCTGACCCCGTGCAGGCGCAGGCTGTTCCTGCAGGCAGCATCACTCAGAGCCTGTCTGTGGGCAGGGAAGGGCTGGTGTGTCTGTCAGCAGCTGGACCACACATCACTCTGTGCCGTAAGACGAGTAACGGATCAGATCAATATATCTGCAACTCATCCTTTGCTAATTAATCACTCTTCACTCTGTGAGAACTGGCTGTTGTCACAGCTTCACAGAAATAACCGAAGATGTGGTTGTGTTGGGACTGTTGTGAAAAGTCACGTTTAAAAGCTTTAGTCACGTTTAAAAGCTTCAGAGCTGCTTCATCAGAGGAGGACACAGCTCCCTTCTTGGGGCTGGGCAGCAGGCATTACTGCTTATGCAGCATGGGGCAGAACAGTCTGTGCCTGGAAGCAGGAGAAAGTTTTTAAAAGTGACAGTTAAGTTCTTGCTGCGGAGTATGCTTGGCCTCTGGTCTGGCTTTTTATGGAATTTCATGGGGTTTCTGGGTCTGTTGTGAGCTTTTCACATTTTGGTTCCTTTAGGAATAGCATGTGTGCAGCTTCAGGAAAGCAGGACAAGTGTGTTTTTCCTAAATGAATGACTATTCTCAATTTTAATTCCAGCATTTTTAGCATCATTGTATTAGAAGATAAAATAAATTTCACTTCCTGAGTTTATCAATTAAGATAGTTGTTCCTATGTCTAGAAAGTATAAAGTGTGCCAAGGACCTGATTCAGCCCAGTATTTTAGAGTCTGGTTAAATCCTGCTCAATCCAGGTATTTTTTCATCACTCTGTAGATGTGATGTACATGTCTGCCTTGCAGATGTCTAGTGTCTGGCCATGTAATATGGGATATTGATATTTTTAAAAACTTCTTGCTACTTCTAAATTCTGGTGTCTAGTATGAAGTATTTTTAGACTATTACTAAAACAATTTGCTATAAGAGCTTTTCTTTATTTGTTGTTTTTATTTTTAATGTAGACCATTGAGGAGTTTGTGAAGGAGTTGCATAGATTTACTGTAGTCCATCCCTGTCAAAGTACTTTTTCTGTTTTGATCAAAGACTTCTATATCAGGAACAAAGGGGCTATAATTATTCAAAATTTAACAGAAGCGAGATGAAATTTTATGTTCCTTTCAGTGTATTTCTGGCGAAAAGGTTTAGGCAAAGCAGCTCAGTAATACAGCTGTAATCAGCATTTGGGCTGCCAGCACCCACAGCCACTCATTTAGAGGTGGCTTACCCTTCTGCATGCCTCGTGCTGACAGTGCTGCTGTGCATACACATCAGGCATTAACTGCCGTTGGACTTCTAGGATGCATTAAAGAAATAGGAAATGTCATTAACCCAAGATAAAGTGTTTGTAATGTTTTGTGCATTTGAGGATTGGTGAGAATGAATATACAGAAGAAAATTCAGGTGGCTTTTTCCACGCTGCATGAATATACAGTAGTTATTAAAAAAAACCCAACCCAGAGTCAATATATGTACTTAAAATTTTGACGACAGAAAGAGTGGAGAATGGAAGTTTGGCTTATCCATAGTGGTTTACCTAGCTGGCTGGGAAAACAGTGTTCAAGGGTCCGTGAATTAGAGGAAAAAAAATGTGTACTTCTGCATTCACACCTCTGAAAGGTCATGGGCAGTCTGCTGGGTTTTCCAGCAGAGAAGAGAGTCTAGTAAGGCTCTTTCTGGGGCACTCGTCCCTCTGCTTGGTTTCTGCAGAGGGTGGCGTCAGCTTTTGCTGCTGCGAGAGGAGTCCTCGGAGACCGCTTCATCAAAAGAGCTACCACAGAAGCGAGCATGATGGCATGGGTGGTTTGTTTATTTGCTTTTAATTTTATACTTCACTGTAATAGAAGAAACATTCCTCTTTTAGATCTAATGGGTTTCTTCAAATCAATAAAAACCATCAGAAAATGTGTGTACAGTCTCACAAAAAAGGTACTTAAATTTTTTGTATTGGTTAAGCAGTGCTTGGATCTGACTAAGTTGGGCTTTGTTATACAAAATAAACTAAGTAAAGGCTGGGGTCAGGACAGGGAAGATGTTGGTGTAGTAGCTGCCTCAGCAGTGTGTGGTTTTCGTTCCCTGTTGCAGTTGTAGTGTTTTGCTCTTGTATTTTATTGGCACGCGGTGCTGAGGGTTAGGAAAAGGCTTGTTTGACTGCTTGAACTCCTTGATGCCTTTGGGAACTCTGGGGAGAGTTCCCAGCAGAGCATCCTAAGGAGGACAGAAAACATCCCCTAAATCCTAGGCTCTCCTGTATCCACAAGAGCAGTACCCAGGCATTGTCTCTGTCACGGTAGTGCACGTGGTGATGGGGGGGAACGGCACCCCAGTGTGCATTAAGGGCCAAGGGCTGTTCTCAGCGGTTTGGTGCTTTTTTTTCACTCAAAGTTCATCTTCAGTCAGGGTACCTGAGAGCAGACATTTAAAAGAAATTTCTATAGAAATGGTGGGCTGTGACTTTTATTTATTTATTTAAGGCTTGGGCTTGTGGGAATGTTCTTCTCCTGATGCCTGCACATGGATCCCATTAACGCTAATGTGTGCTAGTGTCGAGGCATTGCAAAGAAGAATCTATCCCCTAATGTGCATGCAGAGAGGAGTGATTAGCGTGATGGATCATAACAGTGTTTCTTTTGGCTTTGTAACCCCTGGAATAGACAAGTTGAGTCACAGCTGTTTAGTAGATGAAATGCTCACTTTAGTAGTTTCTAAATTTACTGCATTTGTAAGAGCACAAGAGAAAGATAATCTAAAGCAAAATGAGCAAAGAGATCTCTAGATAGTACATTATCTTCTAAGCAATTACAGTTTTCCACGTTAAGAAATTCAGACATAAAATATTAAAACAAATTTTAATTTCTTGAGCCTGTTTCTTAATTTAGTCCCATGAGTAAAATGTAACAATCTGAGAAGATGCCATTTTTAAAGAAATGTAGGAGAAAAAAGAAAATTAAAATAGCAGTTGTGAATATAGGAAGCTATACCTGAAATGAAAAGAAGTAATCACTGAAGAGGCAAGCATAAATAATTAGAAGAATAAACTGACATATGTAATTTGTGCATTGTTTTCTTCCATCAGAGTTTTAATTTAATTCTGTTCTAAGGAGCAAAGAGACGTCAAGGTGTACCGTAATCAACAGTTGGGGGGGGTCTGTTTATATTTAAGGGGTGGGTGGGGATCAGTTACTGCTTAACAAAGCTTCTTTCGGGACATTGATTTTAAATATTTTGTGAGCTTACATTGGAAAAGGTTGTTTCACGCTATTTTAGGCTATATTGCTCTTTACTCAAGACACTTTATTATGCTGTACTTGCAATACATTGTATTTCTTACAGGATATTTGTCTACAGTAACTCAGAGCACAGTTTCTAGTTGCACCTATTGTGAACTGTTTTGCATAATGATTACAAAAGCAGTACATGTATTGTATCTTGGAGTTGTTACTACAGCGTTCTAAGTTTCTTTCTTGCGTTCCCTCTATCTGCAGCAACTGAACCACCCAAATATAATTAAGTATTTGGATTCTTTTATTGAAGACAATGAACTTAACATTGTCCTGGAACTTGCTGACGCTGGTGATCTCTCTCAGATGATTAAGGTAAGGACATGTTGATTCTGGAGGTGCTACAAACTTCCACGGTTAAGCAGACACGTGGCAGTGGGGGTAAGCACATCTGTGCTGGAAGCACTTTATTTTCTGTTTGCAATTTTGCACACCCACAGGGTGCTTCCAGAGCCTAAACTGAAGTGCCTGGTGGCGTTTGACATGCACCAAGCTATGCTGCTTGCTTCTGGTCACTGCTTCTGGAGGGAGCAAGCCTCTGTATTATTTGGTGGGACGTATGTGTTATTTGCAAGGTTGATTTATCCAGTCTGTGATTGATGGGGACATTTAATTATTGTTAGATTTGCTATTCACATAGCCTGTCTGCCACTCTGAAGACATTCAAGAAAGTGTATTGACTTTCTTTGCAGTGGGGATTTGGGTTTGAGAAAATGTTTCAAGTACTTGTTCTTCTTTTATGTTGCTCTTAGGAATACTTGTATTGCTGCAAACCAGCTTTAGTTAAGCTGTTACCACCTGCTTTTATATTTTCTTTGACATGTTAATCTTTAGACATACATCCCTTGTGAGAACAGATGTGTTATATCATGTTTGTTAGCACTCTCAACCTTCTCTCCGTGTTTTACCTGTTTTTTTGCCATCATTATTCTGTAATTATCATAAATGAATGTTTGGAAAGTTCTCCTCCTCCTTGTTGTCACAGTTAAAATATCTTATTAACAGATTTGTTTTCTTTGCCAGCAGAGCTGTGAGGCACTAGGCCAAAGGCTGTCAAACAAGTTATCCATTTAGTCCATAGTCAACAGCTAAATTTACAGTATCCATGAGAATCTGCTCCATCTCGCAGGAGAGTCCCCCTGGGCGAGCGAGCTGGGAACAGGCAGTTGGCAGAGCCATTCCTGGGGAGAGCCCCAAAATTCCAGATACAGCTGCTCAGTAGCAGGAGCCACCGCCTGCTGCCGCGGCCGTTGGGGTCCTGGGCAGCCATCGGAGTCCTGGGCGGGCTCACTTGGCCTTGTGGAGACAGAGCTTGTCCTGCCTGGGGAGAGCTCTTGTGTATTTTTGTCTTTTGGTGTTTTCTTGTGGCTTCTTGTATGTTTTACCCTTTTCCCAACAGATCCTGGGAAACTTGCAGTTTATCTCAGGCTTTTTGTAGTTGTGGTTAAAGATGGAAAGAAAGCGAGAGCTGTGAGAGCAGGAGTTAGAGCTGTGATCGTCCTGGGGTGTGCAAGTGTTTTGCTTGATTTTTAAATCTTAACTTATAAAAAGCTTTACCTACATAATTGTGAGATACCATCACATAAAATATTTGCATTTATTTCACTTACAGTTTTTAGTTTAAAACATTCTCTACTGATAAATATGTTCATTTATCTACCAAGATTGGTTATTTAATTTTTTAAAATTACTTTTTGTGTCATTTTATAAATAGGAGTTACTTTTTTCCAAAACATTATTTATAGATTCTTAGTTTGATAACTTGAACAGCACTGCAACTTGTGTTCTTTCTGCCAGCGCTCCCCAGCCTGGTCTGTTTTCCCACATGTTTATTGCAGGCATAAAGAAGATGCACTAGGTTTTTTCAAGGTCATATAAATGATGATTTCCTATTGGTACAAATCTTGGAATTCCTTATTTATTTACCGGGGGGGGGGGGGGCCGGGGACAGGACGGACAGACGCCTAAAACCAAGAGGTAACAAAAGTCTCGTCCTAAATATAGCTTTAATTGTGGAAGGGGAATTTGCCTGCCTGCCCCCACCCCCACCCCTTGGGAATTTAAGCTTACGTGAGGATTTTCAGTTTCCAGGAGGTGGTAGGAACAGCAGTAACAACACTCTGAAGGTGCGAGAGTGATAAAAACAGGGACTGTCTTTGTCACGCCCCTGGTGCCTGCATTATTTATGAGGTATTGTAAAGCTGATGTAAGGGAGTGCTGCAGGATAACCCACTGGAGAGTTGGGACTTTCTTGTAAATGTCAGGCGAATCTGATTGGACATGACATTTAGAAATTTATCACTTGTGGCCTTGCATGTCCACTCTTAAATACTTCAATGAGAATTAAAGAATTTTATTGTGTATATAACACTTTATCCCTCACCCTCTGTAATTTCTCTGAGCTCTCTATCAAGTTTTGGTTTGAAACTGTTGCAATCTGTCAGATTTGCTGCCTGGGGAATTGCAGGGTTGTGCCCCTTCACAGCTGATCTGCAAAAGAAGATTTGCCATTACTTGAGTCAAACACGAACCAGTAACAGCACTTCACATAAAATATAAAATGTGACAATGGACATCAGATGTCTCTACTGAGAGGAAAAAGCACAAGATGCAGAAAGGGGCAATGACGAATTTCCTTCCTTTATTCTTGCTCTTGCATGCTGCTGGTGGAAATTCTCAAGGGTATGATGCAAAAGATGCAGTTGCAGTGTGCTAGAAGGGTGTACAGTGTTTCAGAGCTAGTTGTTATCCAGTGACACCTTGTATATCAAAGGATGAGGATAAATAAACTTCTGGAAGTGTATTACATGTGTATTTTGTTAATGCTCTGGATGAAGTAGCTCAGTGGTCTAGCACAGGGAGAAGCAGTGAGAAGTCGGGGACCAGTAATTCGAAGTAGTGTGATTTTTGGGGTGCCTCAGAGGAGGCAGTCATGCTTTCCATGTGATGTATATGGCTGTTGCGTATTTCTGAAATGGTAAAAGAATAGCTGAAGGTACATAATGTTTACCCTTTGCTGAAGCATGCAGCTGGTTATTTATTCCTGTAATAAGTTGCTGGGGAGGACAACTTCAGTATTCCAGGGAACCATCACCGTGCTGCACTCCTTCATATTGTGTGCATTATGCTTACAATTATTTTATTTGAGAGCTATTAGTACCCAGAGGTCCACTGAATCCAGACTCAGCTATAGTTGGCACTGCATAAATGCACACAAAATGATCTTTTTCCAGATCTGTGTGTCTCCTGATCAGTAGTGTCTTTTTGTCTCACTAGAGATAGTTTGGTTGATTTAGTATTCCTATTATACATGAAATAGAATGTATTATTCTACCTGATCACAGAAGAAACATGGATACTTTATTGATGCTCTAGCCATCTTTTAAAAAGGAGGAACAGATTACCTTATCATTGTTAATAGATTGTACAATAATGAATGTTTACAAGATTTTTTTTATGATCTTTTGTTACTTAAGGCAAAATATTTGAGACATTCATTGTTTTGAGGCATTACATATGTTTTGCAGGGTAATTAAGGAGACTAATGGTAATTATAATTGGTGTCCATTCAAAAATGTCAAACCTATTTAAGCATATTTTTCATAATAGTTGTTAATTAGTGAACTGCACTGAAGTTTACATGTAGAGAGAAGGAGTTAAAAGCTAATCAGAAGAAAAGTCATGCTGCTGCAGATCTGGAAGACATGAGCAACCTGCAGCTGCCTAACACAAGTCCAGGAACGAGTCAAATATGTTGCTTTTTCACTGATCTTTTATTTATTTCCTCCCACAGTATTTTAAAAAGCAGAAACGGTTAATCCCGGAAAGGACGGTGTGGAAATATTTTGTGCAGTTATGCAGTGCAGTTGAACACATGCACTCCCGCAGGGTGATGCACAGAGGTAACATTAATTCAGTCTCTTTTCACTGAATAATAATATAATGTTCCAATTAGTAAGCGCCTACATTCAAAAACAATTATGCTGATGTTCAGCCAATGCATGTTTAGAGAGGCTGGAGCTTGCAAGATGGATTTCTCCTTCTGTCTCTTTGCCTCATTGTTAAAGGACTCAGTCCGAAGTGAGTGTGGTATTAGGAAGATGAGCTGCTTTGTATTCCAGACGCTGATATTAAGTAGAAGTGTCAAACTTGCCATTAGAGGAGTGTCAGAAGTAAAATGCTGAGACTCCTGGATACGGTGAACTCTAAGATAGTCTTCATTATATTAGCTGTGACCTTAGAGGGCTTAGAAGAGGTTTTCTGTCTTGCAAGCTTTTCTGAAAGATTAATACAAATATGTCCCACACTCTCATAACCTGTTCTCTATTTTCATTAATTATTTTTGAATCTCTTGTCTTAGAACTTTTCATAACTTTGAGCTCTATCCAAAAATTACCTTGATTCTTTCAGCATAAATCCTTTGTGAAGGACTTGACCCAGGAAATGCAAATGTCCCAAAAGACACCAATATCCATTTCTGCTGCTTGTTATTTCCCTTTTGCTCTGAAGTACTGAATTCTTCACTATTTTTTTCAGCAGTGTGATGTTGTTTTTCCTCCTTTAGACAACCCGATGCAGTTTATCAGTTGTACCTGAATTAGGTCTGTAATTGGTGGCTGAAATTTGGAGCCTCACACATTTTAGTCTGCTTTAATGTGAGCAAAGAGCCTCACTAACTCAGTCCTGACATGACTGCTTGAGAAACTGGGGTTCTGGTAATTTTTACACTCTGTGAACAAACTGGACTGTATATAGAGCCCAGAACTCATGTATATGTATGTGGGACAGTAATTAGCCTTTGCTGTGAGGGGACAATGGTGGGCAGTACAGTTTCTTGTAGAAAATGATCATTTCCAAAGAGAAACAGACTTACTGCTCTTGATTTCCATCAGTTAGAGGTTGCCTCTCTTCTGTTGTGCTGTTTCTTACTTTTTCCCTCATTGGTATTTCTTGTGTGCTGGGAAGTATGCTCTGATTTGTGTGTGTGTGTGTGTAGCTTGAAGTCTTGGAAGATTCAGCCTATCAAAGGTAAAAAGAAACACGGTTCTGCTCAAGCCTCTTTTGTACAGAGCGCGCTCCAGGCTATGTTTCTATTGCAGTATTAGAACCAAGTAACCTTTTGTGGCTTTGACCTCTTACCTTTTTCTTCTTGCAGATATAAAACCAGCCAACGTCTTTATAACAGCCACAGGGGTGGTGAAGCTGGGAGATCTTGGATTAGGCCGTTTTTTTAGTTCTAAAACCACTGCAGCACATTCCTTAGGTAAGATGGTACTCACAGACGCTAAGCAAGCACTGCCATACCATTGTCAGCTGTGATGTTCAAAAGAAATGATGTCTGTTGGCCTACTATGACAGAAGCTTGATACATACTATATTTTCTGTGATAACATGTTTTAAATACTCTTCATATGAAATTAATAAGTATTTTTTTGTTTTAAAACTCCACTTTAATTTTTTTTTTTCTGGAAAGTCTGGCCTGGTAAGTGTATGATTTATAAGAAACGGAACAAATGCAGCTTTTCCAGTCCAGACAGCACATTTGCCTGTGCTCTGCTTCGTGGAATTACATGGTGCACCACCACCATTTTTAGCCATCTTAGCCTGAACAGGGGTTGTGACTGTCATCTGAGGTGAGGGCAGTGTTCAGAGCCCTCCGGGTTCATCTGTTCCAAAAAAGGACTTCACTGTAAACTCATCTTGGGCTTTAAATATCCAAGTTTTCTTAATGTTTTCCACATATCTGAAGGTTGTTTTGCTGCTCTTCTGTCAGTGCAGCTAGTTGTTCTTGCCAAAGTGTAGTACCTTGCTTTTATTCTTACTGAACTGTATCCCATTTCCAGACTCTCCTACTTGTGATCACTCTGAATTTTTATTCTGTACTCTGCAGTGCTTTGGTTTATCTCACCTTCATGTTACCCACAAAGGCAAAAGCATTGCCAGTCCCCCATATTAATGCACGTGTTGAACAGAGCTAGAGCTAGTGGCTGTCTTGCAGGGTTTCACTTGAAGTAGCATTCTACTTTAGCAAACTGCTTTTCCAACCAATTTTGCATCCATTAAGTAGTTTCATTTAGACAGATTTAACAGTTTGCTTATAAGTAAAGTTATATAAGCCCTTGATAAAAGCGTTAAAGGTGTAATGCATCTGTTGCTTGTGTTTCCTTCCCTCTGAAGACTCTTACATTATCATTGGAAAAAAAAAATTATCATTTGTCATGATACTTGTGAACCAGTCATAATGATAGTGATTACTTGTTTCTTGTTCTGTTTTTTGTGGTTTGTAAGTAGCATGATGATATTTCCAGCATTTTACTGGGAATTGAAATTGAGTGGTTTAGGGTATCTGGGTTCCTCTCTCCCTCATTTTTGCCATTGGCATTAACTACAATGCTATAGAAAAGTGTACTATACATATAGTTCTTACAGTAGTTATGTAAGTCTTATAGTATGAAGTATTCCATAATTGTCTCTGTAGCCTCTGGAGAGGTGGCTGATTTTTCTGGTTTTATTAATGGGTCTCAATTATTTTGAGTCGCAAAGGTACTTCTGTGTTACAGCACGGAAGGAACTTTGGCTTTTAGTGCAGTATTTAAGCTCTTTTACATGTAGCGCTGTGACTAGATTTTGGAACATGGTGTTTCACTGTGCAGTTGCCTCCACTGAATGTGAGTCTTGCTCATTTGTTTCTTCTATGAGTACAAACTTAATTGATAATACTCACCAGCAGCACTGGGGCTTCTCGGTGGACAAGAAAGGAAGATGCATACCTTATTCTGTGCGTGCTTAAAAAGCGGGGCAGGCCATTTAGATAATTGACTTGAATAAAACACTAGATTTCCCTTTGCATCAAAAGCTATCCTAGGATATATACACACTACACTTAATAGATTAAAATAAATCCTCTTCACAGAAAGTTACAATCACATCATCTGAACAGGCAAAAAATATGATCATGTGTAATTATATGATCTTATCTAGTTTGACTGCTGCACTTACTATATTAATAAGAATAAATTGGGGCTTGGAAACTGGCTGCACATGTAAGCCAAGCTTGTGACCTTTACCAGGGTTGCGCTCTCTTAATTGAGAAGGCTCGTGTAGGAAGAGTTAAGCCTCTTCTGCATGAACCTTGCCCTTCATCAAATCAACAGCATCCTGGAAACAGGTGAATAAGGTGCAAAACAGTAAGGGAGCAGCAGTGAGTGATATTGAAGGTGGTGTGGTGTGGGAGGGATGAACACATCACCGTTTCCAGTGGCTCTTGTATCCAAGTAAAAAGAAGGCTTTAACAATCAAAAAATATGCAGACTTGAAGCTCTTTGCCTTTTTTTATGTGTGTGTGTGTTGGTAATTTGCCAGACATACAGGTTTTGTAACAGCAGGAAATCTACTGATCTTGGTTTTGGTTTAATTAAGACATTTGTTTAAGTAGCTGCGAGTGATGAACACCCTGCAAACCAGAGTGCAGTACCCGTGTGGACCCAGGCTGTGATGCCGGGCACTTCCCGTAGCCACGTTGCCCTGGCAACCACCCTGAACCATCATTTCTCTGGCTGCTGACCCATGAATTGAATGCATGGCTTATGCAAATATATTCATCTAATTTTTTTTTTTCTTTCCTTGTATTTGCTAGCATCAGACTGGCATAAAAGGGCATTAGGCAGTACCACGACCCGTCTGACAGGTGTACCACCGGGCTGTGGCAGCACGGCCGCCGCCGTGTCAGGAATGGGAGCCGTAATTAGAGCAAGGAACAGAATGAACGTCAGATGAATTACCAGGCAGCAGATCATATTTGTCAGGAAGGATTGCATACATAAAAATTAAGTGACAGTACATGCCGGGGTAATGAAAGAAAAATGAAAGATTTGCCCATACACAGCTCATGAGATGCAGGCGAGTGCCTTGCTCGGAGCAGTGGCAGGATGCCTGGCCAGCAGCACGGCCGCTTGGGAGCATCGCTGGGGCAGCAAGCGACCGTGGGGCAGGGAAAGCCCTGGCCCCTGAAAACCTCCACAGGCAGACCTGCGGGAGGGGAAACGTGGACACCTCCTGTCTCACCGAGTAACAGAACTGTGTTAGGGAAGGCAGCAGTGTTGTGGGATGGGTGATAAACCCCAGGAACCAGCCGTGGGCTGGAGGGTGTAGGTGAATTCACCAGGTGGCACCTCTTCTGCCGCTTTCCCTTTTCCCTGTGTGACTGGTGAGAGAAGACAGGAGATAGTTTTCCATGGGGGAGAGTTCTTCATGCACAAGCCTTGCCAGAAAACTCCCGTGTTGTAAAGGTAATGAGTGTAGCTAAGGTGAATTTTACTACTTCTCTTTACAACATGGTAGCTTACTGTCCTTCCTTTCCTAATTTAAGCTCCCCTGTAGCAGAAGCTCCAGGGCTTAGTTTAATGGAGGTAGACTCACATATCACAGAAACTTCATTTTATTGAGGGGCGTAGGAGGGAGTGGGAAGGGGGGGGGGCGCGATTCAGCACGAAGTGAGGAGGAATGCTTTTTTCCTTTTTTGTTTTCAGTAGTGCTTACTATTTTCTTGAAAAACTTTTACAGCCTGTTCTTTTGCAGTTTATAATGCAAGCGTTTTACTACATTTGTAGTCTTTTTTTTCTTTTTCTCCTTTCTTTCATTTGCATAGTTATTTTTATTCCCCAGAGGAGCCGTGTGATACCTGTCTGACAGGCTGTTTCACTACAGAAAATGGCTGTACTTAACCCAGGGCTTTGCACCCAGCAGTGACGCAATGACATCTGGGTGCTGGAGTAGGGGTGTGTGACACCACGCAGTTTGGGTTGATGTTACCGTACCTGGTGTGTGATGGGCTGCCAGGTGTCGTTGCTTTCATTCAAGATTTAATAGGGCTAGTAGTATTTCTGTCTGGTTTTAATGTTTGATTGTGGCTATTAATTTATTTGTTGATCTCCGAGGAGGGTATCCAGGGGAGTATCGTGTCAGTTAAGGCTGTTCTGATACGCTTGTTAGCAAAGTTGTGACTTAAGCTTTCTATAAAACTTAGTGTTAAGTCAAAAATTATAAAAAGCAGAGCATATTTAAAAACTGTTTAGACTTTGGAAAATGTAACAGTAAGCTGGTAGGTATTGTTTTACTAGGAGCTGTAATAAATATAAATAATTTCCATTAGTAATAAAATGGATAACTTAACTAAGTGGTATAATACCCATTTTTAGCCAAATAAACTTGGCATTATCCAAAGCAAAACAAAACAACAACAAAAAAAATTTACACAGAATAGTCGTGTTTTGGAGCAGATGATTTATTATTTATTCTTGGACAAGAATAAACTTGGAACAGATTTTTCTTTTGGGGGATGCGTATAAGTCAAAGCTTCGCAGTTTAGAACATTGAAATAGCTGTAGACTGGAGTACGTGGGGTGTTACACGTTCCTTGTGGTTTCTTGGTGGGTATGAGGGTGAACATGGGTAACTGCAGTCATGAGAAGAGCTCTTTTATAAATGGACTGTTTGTCTTTCTCTTTTCTTTTTGCTTGCCAAGCTAGTTTGCAGTTTGAAACAAAGTCACAGTACTTCCAGGGGCTGGTAAGCAGAACTTAAGAAAAAATGGAGACAAGAAGTCTGCCTAAAATTTGAACAGCCAATATTCTGTGCATTTTGAGAAATTTTGGCCTTTTGGTCTGTGCCTGTGTAGTACAGAATTTGTGGAAGAAAAGATTGGTGCAGAGTTACTGCAGGTGTGTTGTTTTCAAACCAGGAAAAAAACAGAACAAAAAATAAACAAACAAACAAAAAAACCCCCCAACAAACAAACCCCAAAACTCTTAAGGACCTTGGTAGGGTTAAATATATAATGAAATCTTAATAAGAAAAAACAGATCTTAAAGCAACAGGTCTGTTAAGAGCAGCTGCAATATTATGCACAAAATATTTATTCTCTTTTGTAAGAATAAGTAGAATTAATCCTTTTTTCTTCCCCCCCTAATTAGTGGGGGTACCTCACACTGAGGTTTCAAGGAGTTTGAAGTATATTTTTGTGCCTTTGACCACTGTTTCACTTTTAGCTAATACCCAAAAGTTGATCTAATTCCCAAATTCTCCTTCTGGGAAAAGACCTCAGCCTTCTTGTTGGAAGTACAGCCCAAGTAACGCAAATGGTTAGAAACAGAAACTTAGGAACTAGACCCCTTTTAGGTAACATTGTACATTTTTCTTGGTAACCTACAAGCATGTCTGGAGAGATGAGACAGGTGAGAGTTGTGGACTTTCATTTTCAAGTAGAAATGCTTCCCTACTGTGTTTGCACCACTGGATGTTATTAAAACACACTACAAGATTTTTCTTTACTATATGTAATGTTCATGGAATATGTAATAGTGTGTCTTACATCTTAAAGCTAAGCTAGTAGTTCTGGAAATACTTTATAATTATTATTTTTAAAACTGGGTGGTTTTTTGTTATTCATGGATAGCATCTCAGTTTTTTGAGCATAGTTCTCTGCCTTTTTCATTTGTAATGAGCATGTTTCAAAAATCACAAGTATTTCAAAACATTGCAAAGTTTGTTTTGACAGGAGTGGAACATCTCTAGAATGAAGGAATGCTTTAATCAGTATTACCCCTTTGAGGCCTGTGTTGCGCTCTGATATCTCTTGGTTTGAAACTGGGAATACTCGGTAAAGATACAAGAAAGGTCAGAATTTGTTAGGTTCTTTCATATTCAGAACTCTTCCCTGCTGTGAGAAAGAAAAGTGATAGATTCAGAAACACTGTTCGGCTCGGTATTAAAAGATCAGCTGGAAGGTACTGGTGAAGGCGGAACAATAAAAGCTTTCCTTATCACTTTTTATTGTACTTTGCAGCCAAATACGGCCATGGAGTTTCATTAATATCAAGAGATGCTTATTTTTTATAACATTTAAAAAACCCCAACCCATACAGAGTCTATTAAAATATTTGGAAATACTCCGCACTGCTTTCAGTCTAATGACAATTTGCCTAAAGGTGTGGGAGAACCACTGCTGCAAGAGACTTGGCTCATTCACTGAATTTAACGTACCGCAGACTCTGACAGAGCCTCCTGAAAGTGCAAATCGGATTTTGTCTTGTTCCTGCCGATGAGCAGCTAGGGATGAATTCGCAAGGAGCATTGATCCCTGGCTGAACTGTGTGCGCGGGGGAAGCTCCGATGGAAGGTAACGGTGCCGCATGTGACTGTACTGGTAACCTGGCCACTGTCACAACAACAAAACTCCTCTGAGTCAAGCTGAAACATGTTTTCAAAACGGGTGAGCGTGCTGTTCCCTGTGTAGTGAAAGACTTGCTGAGTTCAACATAAGGCAGCTCTTCACCAGGGTGTTGCTGTGGCAGACGTGAGGATCCAGTGCAGAGTGCCCGTGCACGCTGGTTGCTGCAGTTGCACGGGTGGGATTTTTAATTTGGACTGGTTATGAGAGGAAAGAATTTGAATTTTATTTCTGGAATGACTTTACTGCCTTTGCCTGTGTGTTTTTCTGCTGATACAAGAGACTTTGTTCCTAATCTAACTGGGAATAGCTAGCATTTCCCAAATTTGGGTGTTGCAGATATCCCAGAGCTGTTCTGGGCCGTGTGGGTGTTGTCGCTGAGCACACAGGCAGTGCAGGGGAGAGGGGGAAGGAATGTTGTTCTGGTATCGCTGCGGTAGGCTGATATTCGAGTGAAGTGTTCTGACTTTCAGAAATAGAATGGGAAGATGCTTACTTAGTCATAATCTTCTCTACGTTTTGCAGCTTGTATAACTTTAAAGGCATTACTCTACCACCTGGTGATTAATATTGAATCTGAACAATATTTTGTATTTTCAGCAGGGCAAATGCCAAAGAAAGTTTCTGATTAATAGTCTCCGATTAGACCGTTCTTGTCAAATTGACTAATGTAATGCAATGGCGAGCCCTGACTGATTGCACTGGAAGCCTTGTGCGGTTTTCTAGAAGATGCTCATTACAGGAGATTCCCACGTAATGTTGGACAGGCCATAAAGAGAATTGGGCTTGTCAGTCTTTTATCATGACAGTTATTTAAAAATTAATGCATGGGTTTTGAAACGCAGAGCCCTGCGTGTTTGTACATTTGCTGGCAACACTGCAGTAATGGTAGGTAAATGTGCAAGGTGGACTCGAGGAAGTCAGCTCGGGCTGGACTGCTTCATGGACCCATTAATGTAATGGAACAGACTAATACGCAGAAAATCAAATACAGACTGTAACGCACTCATCCGTGTCATAAAGCCTGTCATTCTGCTTTGATCGAAGGTCGTTTTAAGGCATTATCTGAAACGACAGTTTTAGCCTACCGAGCAGACCCCTGCTAACATGGAAGGCAAGGCCATAACTTTAGACCCCACATTTTGTTATTTGCTCCGAGCTTGTGGCGCAGTGACCCAGAATAACTGATTGCAAGAGCAGCTACGGCTGGAGGCCACCCCTGGCACCAGCAGTCTGAAGCATGAAGACTTTGGGGAGTAAGTAGGAGTGACCTCGATGTTCCCTCCTGCCATGGAGTGCTGCCTGCCCGTGCTCAGCTCCTGTACCCGCTGTCAGTGGAGGGCTGGCACGTATTCTGCTTCGGCTGCTTGGTTAGCTCTCCTGGCAGTCCGAGAAAAGCCACAGCAGTGGGTAGCTGAAGGCAGGGAAATGTCTTACTGGTGTTCAGTGGGGACTTCCAAAACGGTCTTCAGGAACTTCACGTAACGAAATCGCCATTTCTTCTGCAGCCGCATGTTTTTAAGCAGGAAAATGGAGCAGTGCTATTCCAACCCAGTCAGTTCTTGTGCAGAAATCTGGCAAATGTGTGTGCAAATTGTGTGGAGAGCTGTGCTGTCTGTTGTGTGCATCTTGCATGCACATGGGAGGCATCCATGGAAAACCTTGTTGGGCGCTTTGAATTGAGTCCTGCCTGCTCTTGGTGTTTGTGAAGTTACTCTGTGCAGTCTGTTAAATATTACTATTAACAGAACTCCGGTCTCATCCATATGCAGAGGCCTTTCACTGGCAATTAAAACCAGCCAGATCTGGGACAGTGTCAGTTTGGCATGCTCCTGGGCTGGATATGATATTGCTGACCAGGGAAATATAATAATCTCCATGTGGTATTTTTCTTGTGTTGTAGTTTGTATAGAATTTGCAGAAATGTAATTTCTCATTAGGCTGCTCTCACATCGAAAATGAAGACATTTCTTATTTGAATGACCTGCAAACACAAGCTGAGTTTGTCATACAGGGGCAGCAGGTTAGTGAAAATCCTGGGGGACCAGATAAATGAGCCAGTCAGGGCGGTGGTCCCCTCTCTTGGTTACTGGTTCTGCTTTGGTGAGAAGATTTTTTAGATACATATTCCTGTGACGTCTTATGTTTCACACGGATGCCATAGGATTGATTTCACATTATATGCTCCGTTTCTGAATAGCTCTAGGTAAAAATTGTTGAGGTTTGGTAGACTCAAGATTTGGGCATATAGATGCATGACAAAAATGTATAATAAAGATTGAAAGGTGTTGGTTGGGGGCAGGGGGGGTGGTGGTGTTGATTTTGTTTTGAGGTAAGCTGCCCAGTTTTCACCCCAGAGAAGTAAAATGCCTTGAGTATTTTAAGGTGGAGTGGCTTGTGAGATATGATCTCAGTTTACCCCACAGAAAACTTTGGGCTTTGGAAGGCTGATACAGTAGAGACTTCAGTGATGGGGTAAACTGGGAGGTTGTGTTGCATATGGCATCCATACTTCCAGCAAGACCAGCATAAGGGGGGATGTTGGGGATGCTCTGCAGTAAATTGCATAATTGCATGCTAGCATTGATGGTACTAATTTCAAATCAGTGCTCTTTGTTTGGGCTAAATAACCTAGGATATTTTTGCATTTCTCCAATTTCCTACTTCTGTTAGGACGCTGCTCCGCTGAGAACGGAGAGCATTGCCTGACTCCTCTGTCTGTTGCTCTGTGGCTTGGTTGATAGAGTATCAAGAATTCTTTGGGGCTGTAAACATCTCTTTGTCCTGTGGGGACAGGCTACCCGTGGTGCCTGTATCAAAGGGATTCTGGCCTGTGTTTAGGTTTTCTGGGTGACAGAGGAATGCAATTAAGATTTGGATTCACATGTATGCTGAGCATGACACGGTCTAAACTAGAGGCGCCCCAAAACTTGTCTTGCTCGGGCATCGTGCTGACAGCAGCAGCTTTATGCCGGGTCGTCTGTGCACTTGATGGGGGTTGATTTTCGCCTTTCAGGAAGCTGTTGCTTTCTGCCCCACAACTCATTTGTTTCCTACAGTGCGCAAACCCCTCCTTAGGAACTTTGGGGGAACGTGGTGGCTGTTCTTCCCCCTCCACCTCTAACACCATCCTTCATCTGCTTATTAGTCTTCCAGCTGTCTGCAGGAAGCATTTCAAATGGAAAAATTGTAAACTGAATGTTAAAGGCAAATTAAACATTTGCCATCTTGTGTGGAAAGGTCTTTAATTAGGAGAAGGGTACACTGGAATGCCAAAAGAAAAAACAAAAAACAAACCTGACAGGGGACAGGCAAGCAGGGGAAGCAGGAGAAAAGAGAGCATATACAGTCCTTGGATGTTTTAATAAATGATGTATCTGAGGATTATTTGATGTAGTTGAGACTGCCAGGATGTCTTGTATTTTCAGTACCGCAACTGAAACTTATTTAGGATTTAAAAAAGAACTTTTTTAAGGTAAGGAATTTATTAATAATTTCCTGTAACTTCTGTCCAAAATGCTGGCGTAAATTTCTTTTGATAAAATACAGAGTTCTGGAAGTACATAGAAATCCCACAGCTTCTGATGTGACTGCAAGTTGGAGCAGCATTTTAAAGTTTGGAATTACTATCTTGGTTCTTTCAGAAAGTTTTTGAATGCCTGTCTGGTGCTGGGCTTGTTACATGTTTCTTTGCTGCAGTAAATGGTCTCCTGAACCCTTACGAAGGGTCCCCCCTCGTACCTGGATCCGCCCTGTCATGCTGCTTGTGCCGCTTGTCAGGGGACCGTGCAGGTGATGTGCTCACGGGAGCTGTTTTAGCAGAGCACATCCATGACATCTGACTTGCAGTTTCAGTGCTGTTGTATGAACCAAAGGGAGGATGGTCCTTTACGACTGCTCTGTCCATCTGAGACATTCTGAAGGTACCTGGAAGACTGGAAGGGAAAGAAAATGTTCCTCAAACTTCAGAAATACAGAACTTTTCAGTTGTGTTCACCAGTCCTCTATCTAAATGGTATCTTTGGTTCTATGCCTTCAAAACCATTATTTGTTTCCAAATTTTTTTACCGATCTCTTCTGATGAGCTATTTGTGCTAAACCTAATCCTTTAATGAAGTTGAACTGCGGTATTAATATGAGTTGCACAGTCACTTTTTAAGACGATAACTCCTCATTTTTTTGTTTGTTTTTTTACAGTGGGAACTCCATACTATATGTCCCCAGAAAGAATACATGAAAACGGCTATAACTTTAAATCTGATATCTGGTCTTTGGGCTGTTTATTGTATGAGGCAAGTATCTTCTAACTTTTTTTCCCCAGGTTGGTTTTGTAGCACACAGTGCCATACAGGTCAGACTTACTTCAGCTCGATTGTTGAGAAACCTTATGAAAAGTTACCTCTTTTTGTGCTCATCATGTGCTTCTTGAGCATGAACAACAAAGGGATTGTGCCATACAGCACAGTACTTGCACAAAGTTAATTTAGGAGGTTGCAGTAGCTGTTGAGGGTATAGACATAAACACGCCTGATAACTGCATTTTTTTGCTTCCTGCTGTGAGCAGAGCTGTTAGTAGGGCAGCATATTCATAGCTTCTCCTGAATATACTGCATTTGTTTTAGAAACAGCACATTCACTTGAATGGTAGCTACTGGTTTGTTGAATTCTAACCAGTTGGAATATTTTAATTTTGGGAGCTTTCAGTAAAGAAAAATAGAGGTTTTTATGTAATGTGAAATCAGTTTCTCTAACTTTATTAGGGTACAGCTGGAATATTTTCTGATTGTACATTGTCTTCTAGCTAAACGCAGATACAAAGCAGGCATGCTTTGTGTGAACAACACGCTTAGTGTGCAACTTTTCCTTAGAAGCTATTACGTATATTTTGAAGATAAGTGCTATGAGTTTGTAACAGTACTTTGAGTTCTGTGATTTCATTTTTAGCAGGGATCAGAGCGTATTGAACAGTCTTGCACTCATTTGTAATCTAATCGCAAATCTTTTTTTAGATGTATGCATCTTTGAATTCAAGTGACAGTGCATGTCAGCGTTTAGAAGGCTTTTATCCCAGCCCAGAGAATTTAAAATCTCTGGGATATTTAGTAATAAGAATATTGTTTGCATCCTCTTTGGTTGATATATTATGTGAACTGATGTCATTTTGCTTCTCACTACAGCTTCTCATAACCACATGGAATTAGAGAATAAACAGAAATGTACTTAATTTTGTGAGCACATCAGATGTGAAAACTACTGTGGTTAGGCATGTACTTCAGCTAGTTGATTAAATACTTTAGGAAAGATGGTATAAAAGTAAATTTTTCCCTAACACTGGTCTTCCCAGCAGGTGTTCAGAGCTTGTCACTGTTACGTACTTCTGAGGAGAACTCATCTGATACAACTAAACGCTTGCTCAGCGAGGTAGCGCGCTGCCCCCTCTGTGTTCCAAGCCCTGAGCCGTGCAGTTCGATAGGTGCTGGTTTACTGTTGGCGGAGTGTCAGAGCGCTGGGTGGTCTGCATCTCCAGTGGGAGATTGGGACTGGGAACTCAGTGAAATAAATGGATTAAGATCCTGCTGAAGGGGTTTGAGCAGTCTTGGAGGCTTGACTCCAGCAGCCCTTTGCTTCTCGCATGTAAGACAGCAGCACAGCAGCCCTCATACAGTTACAGACTCAGGTGTGGTCCAAAAAATACTCTTGGAGAGGAGCAAAATCCCAAAACTGTCCATTCTTTTTATATTCCTAGCAGCATCCATCCAAAAACCCTATCTCCACAGTGCTTCAGCCAGCCTGCTCGCAGCTGCTGACTGTCCTGTCCCTGTCAGGTGGCACAGGGTTTCGTTAAGGAAAAAAGATTTATCTGGGTGCCTGGGTTAAATACCCCACAAGTCACCATAAGCAGTGTGAAGTCCCGGCATCGGTCTTGCTAGTGTCGGAGCAAATGGCCACTAGATACACTGAAGGGAAGATCCGCTTTGGTGGAGACACTGGAGCCCGATGGGGTGGTATCACTGTTTTATTGTTAGAATTCCATGGGATGGGAGGGAGAGAAATGGAGAGATGCGAGTAAGATACCCTACTAAGTACTTGGTCAAAAAGATTTGGAAAATTGTGAGCTTAAATTGAGTGACTTTGTGCCCATCCTCAAATTCTCATTACCTCTAGTTGAAAGAATTCAAGAGACTTTTAATAATTCCTGAAGTGGCAGCAACGTACCATTAACAGGCTGGTATTTTTTTATGAAGGACGGTTTTGCCTGTAACGCTTCTAATGAGGTACTGAAAACCGGAATGATCCAGTGTAGCTGTGTGTACCTGGGTCTGCTGTGGCATTTGGGAAGGAATTGGGATGCTCTGCCGTGGGAGCAGGGAATAGAACGCCCGAGCTCCCAGTGGCTGAACAGTTCCAGGTATGCTTCATGCAGGGGGCCTGGCCTGGAGAGGGGCCTCAGCGTCAGCTCTGCCAAGTCCAGAACTTTGGCCCTGCCACGTGGGTTGGACTTCCCAAGTCTGGCAGCACGAAAGCTGCCCAAGTTGGACACCGCTACTCGCCTGCTGCTGTCGTGTGCAGCTTCTCTGTCAGGCTGCTTGGAGTCGTTTTGGAGGCTGAGCTCTGCTGGGATGGGATTCCAGATTTATGCAGAGAGAAATATTTAGCGTTGTGCTAAGATATGTTTTTGTTGCAGGCAATATGGTACCCTTATGGTGCAGTAGTCTTGGTACTCCTTATATTTCAAGAAGCTGACTTAATTGCGCACTAAACATAATTCTCTGGTAGGAGTAGCAGTACTGTAGTAACATGTGAAATATTTGGCATGTGAAGCGTTTTTAAATTTACTTCCTACGTAGGTAAGCCTTAGCTTTGGGAACAGGAGCTCTAAGATCTTGCAAATTCCAAGGAGGACTGGACAGTTACCAATTTTGTGTTCAGTACAGAAACAGCTACTTGACTTTTTAAACTTTGTAGAATTTGGAAAATTAAAAATCAAATTCGTATGTCTTTGAAGGAGCTGTATTTTATCTTTGCTAATTTCTTATAATGCAAATGTTTTTCCGTTTGGCTTAAAAGTAAGGAAGCGATGCGTATTGGGTGATGAGTCACTTCTGATATTTCTCCAGATAGATTGTGTAGATAAGCCGCAGAGAGATTTAATGTACAAATTGCCTTCAGAGACATGCGTGTCCACTAGAATCCACTTAGGGAACATTGAGGGGTTTGGGATGTGATGCCACATAGCACCACTTAACTTTGACATTGATAATCATACAGTGATTTTTATTAAATCTTATCAATATAGTAATAACTGTCTTCATCCCTCACTTCCTGTAGATATCTGTCAGCAAGATAACTTGGAGGGGATAAAAATAAGTTGTTAATTCCCAGAATATAGCTACAAGCAATGACTTTAGCAGTTCTGGCAAGGCGATCAATTTAAACACTAACAGTGATTCCTATATATATTTTTAACCAGTCGTACTGCATGGTGGTCATTTTAAATGGAGATCTAGCTGTCCTGTGGTAATTGCTCTAATCAAAATGTCAGGAGCAAACCCCAACATAGCATCACAAACTGCTGTTAGTGAGATGTTTGGAGCGCCTGTGGTCACGACCCCTACAGACCTGACTGTCGCAGTCGCCATGTGTGCATGCTCTCTTGCCATTTTCATTCCCTGCATTTACCACCCCAAAACCCCACCGTGTTTCCTTCTCGTTCTTCCCCTTTTGCACGTGACTGCTTAACTAGACTTGGAAAGAAAAGTTAATGGGAATTGAAAAACCCCTTTCAACCTTACTGGCATTATTGATGTTTGTATTGAAATCTCGGAGACCTTGTTTAACCCTTGATTGCCTTCTGTGCCTTTCCTAATGTGCCCATTAGTGGTTTTTCTTGGAACAATCTTGTGTGCTGGGCTCTTCAGTTTTGTTTTAACTGATTGAGAGCAGTTTGCTATCAATCTCTTAATTGGAGATTAGAGTCTCTAATTGGAGTCGGTAATTTTTTTCCCCACTGATTTGCCTGTTTTACTGTTATGACAGTAGTGAAGTAACAGCGATACAACATCACCTTTTTCCTTCAAAAAATTCCAAAAGGCTGTGAGCAGGGGGGTGTCAGGGCTCCTGCCCGGTTGTGGCTTCATTCACAAGCCTGTCAGGCGACGCTTCAGCCTCAGGTCTGTGGGGTTGATGAGGAATAACTTAGCATTACTACTAATAATAGTGGTGAAACCACAGAGAAGTAGAAGTGTGCCCGTTCCCCAACCCACTGTTTTGTGCAGCTGTTAAAGGCGTAATTCCTCGTGCTCAGCCTGCAGCAAAGCACAGTAAATGTCACCGGCACAGCAAATACCTCAAGCTGCATCACAAGAAGCATTACAGACAGAAAACTGAACCAGCTCGGAATTTTCTGAGATTTTTTGGGGAGCTATGTACTCAGTTCATTGTGTCCCTCTGTGTAATTTGGGTACCTTCACGTATTCTGTTTTACCATCCGTAAGACTCTGTATATCTGATAAATGCTTCTGGAAGAGCTTCCTGAAAAATATATTGGCCTGGTGGTACTTAAGTTTATCTTGATGTGTCCTGCGTTGCTTAACGCTTGGACCTGTGTTGATGGCAATGAGGCTTTGGTAGGAGACCCCTGGCTGCAGCCCACTGCCGGGGTGCCCGAGGGGGTGGCCTGGGGCTGCCCCTGCACCGGGCCGTGCCCTGCTGCTGCAGAGCCAGCCCACGCAGTGTGGCAGAGCCCTGCCCCGAGAAAACGCGGCTCGTCTGCACCGAATCACGAATGATCCATCAATCTTGATTCCGAACTGCAGGATAATAGATTGGAGGATCTAGTATTGACTTCTAATTCTTCTGGGAGCTCGCTGTGTGTGTCAGCAATGGGACAGCGTTCTTCAGATGGCTTTCACAGTGCATGGTAATGAGCAAAAGACTAATAATCGTCAAATAACCCCCTATTAAAGCCATAGTGAGAAGCATCAACTTCAGCCGCCCTCAGTATGAAAAGCTTGCCGATTTGACGTGGCTTGTAGCAAAATGGTTTTAAAAGATGTAAACAGAGTGGATAATACCCACAATTACTCAGTGGTGCTTCATTAGAAGGAGGTGCGGCAGCGCTGTGCGGGGCTGCCTCTGGCAGGCGTCGATGGACCGCAGTGAAGAGCAGCACTTGATTAACGCCCTGGGCTAATGAGCGCATGGGCGCAGCGTGGGCAGTGGCTGCGGGTGGCTCGGCTGGGCTTGGGTCCTGGGGGGGTGGGGGCGGGAGGGAAGGTGCTGAGCTCATTGTGCGTAACTTGAATAGACACAACTTCACCCACGTTTCTAAGTTCAAAAGAGCCCGTGTGGCTGCAGCTGTTTTTCCGAGGCTCATCGTCAGCGTTCGCTCAGAGCTCCTGGTTGAGAACTGGCGGTGTCAATGGCTTTCCGTGTACAGAAAGGCAGTTTCCTTCCTGAGACTCAAGTGTAATATAAACATGTCTTTGTAAGGAGGCTCTGCATGCCCTGGGAGGAATTCTTCCCCACCCAGAGCCTTCTGTCATGCTTTCCTTGCTGTGTGAGCAGCCTGTTTATCTCTGACATCTGTCATATTTTTGGAGATGCAAAGACTGGATTCATAAAACAGAACTGAAAGAGGAAAAAGAGCAGATTGATTAGGAAAAGTTTCAGTAGTTTGGTTTCCAGATCTGCCTGGGATACTCTTTTCTAAAGAGCAGACCTCCGGCAGGAGGAGGGGAATGTTTGTTTTGAGGTAATTTTTATTTTTTTTTTAAAGGCTGAATATAAGCTCATGCTTCTAAGGGTCTTTCCAAAAATAATCCAGTTATTCTTTGTAGCAGTCTGTTAAAAATCTGCCAGTTGCAGAGAGCAAATGAGCTGAATATGGTCGTAACCAAGGAATGTTAAAAGCATGAGATGTTTTCAAAGACAGAGGAGCTTCTACTTTTTAAAGAGATGATTGTGTTTGAGAGGTTTTCATGGTCCTCATCGAGCCACTTGGTTTCTGATTGTCCTACAGTCCAAGCATGCTATTTATTGGTTTTTTTAAAAAAAATAAAGGTACTTTCCTTCTGTGTACCTGGAGAACTGCCTGTATGCACCCAATGTCCCACATCTGAAATGTGTTGGGCAGAAAGAATCACGGTGACAGAAAAATGCGGAGACTTTTCCAGGCTCGGTGATGCCCAGGGGCTGTGCCAGGGTCACAGAGAGCTCCGGCGAAGGCAGGGCCGGGCTCCGGCATCGTGGGGTGCCCCAGAAGGCAGGGCCTGGCTGCCGGAGCAGGCACAGCTGGCACTGCCGTGTCTGTGACTGACGGGGACAGGACAGGGTGCTGTGGGGCACTGGGACAGGGCAGCTTGGCCTGTGGACAGCCTCAGAGAGCAGCAGCATCGCTTGCTCACTCTCAAAGAACAGAATTTGCTCTTGCAAATCACCAGTACTGAGGGCTATTAAATCCTTTGCGTTTCTGAAATACTCTGTTTTTTCTCTCCAGATGGCAGCTCTTCAGAGTCCTTTCTATGGAGATAAAATGAACCTGTTTTCTCTTTGCCAAAAAATAGAGCAATGTGACTACCCACCTCTTCCAGCTGAACATTATTCTGAAAAGGTAAATTGGGAGCGTTTTTTGCAGGGGAATGGGGGGGTGGGGTGCGGTGAAGTTCCTCCCCACACAGGGGAAAGGGAACCCCCACACACATGCACATCCAAGACAGAGCAGAAGGTGACCAGAGCGGCCTGGGTACCTTCAGGGCCGGCTGAGGAAGCTATCGTTGTGATGTCTGAATATTGACAAGCTAAATTAAGACAGAAAAGATGATTTCTTCATGTGGGGAATATTTTGAAACTGGAAGTCTGTGATGCTGGCAAAAACTAGCAATGAGCCGTGGGAAAGCCCTTTCCTTCACTTCCTTTCACTTAAAATAACATACTGTGAAACAGCACTTAAATTTTTGTTTGTGAAGTCTTCAGTGCATAACAAGGGGGGAAAGATTCTTTTTAAGAGGAAGAGGGGGAGGAAGGCTACTTAGTTTAATGCAATAAGCATCTATACAGCAGCCGTACAGGGGCTTTTGGAAGTCTGAGTTGTGCGCATGTGAAAGTGAAGGATGGAGAGTAGTAGCTGAACTGGAGTATATTAAAAAAAGCAATTGTCGCTGCGTGCTTGATTGGCAGTGTTTCACTTCAGCTGCAAACATGCCTGTTGTTTTTTGTTCAGGGCCTTTTGAGGTGGGGTGGGGTTGGTGCTTGGGGTTTTTTTCCCCTTACCTAGGCAAACCAGCTGCTTTTGCTTTCCCTTACCTCCTCATTCAGTTACAGTTGCCTCCTATTTGAAAGGAAATGGCCAATGTAATTTCACATGTTCACCGTATCCTTTGGGGTTTTTCTTTTGTTTTATTCTACCTCAAAAGTTCTAAGGAGCAAGAGACAGGATGCAAGGGAAATGCCGTATGCAGTTGGCAGCAGACGGTCCCGTCCCCACCCCAAGAGGGACCCTGCATCACACATGTTATTTACGGTTTTACTTGTTAAATAACTCTTGCAAAAATATTATTTGCGAACTGTTCTGGAAAAGTGATTTTTTTAAAATATTACGCGCCCCGCCCCCCGCCCCCCCCCAAGCTGCCATAGCAGCGAGTCCCGGCTCCGTGCATTCACGTTTGCCATGCTGTTGTAGCATGCATTTCAGGATATGCCTGCTGGCAGCAAGAATTAGTGTAAGTTGACAGATGTGTTTCCTGTCTTTACAATTACTGTCTGTTTGCTTCCCTCTGGCAGTGCTAAAGAGTGTGTGTAGTGTAGTGATACAATCCAGGGTGAGAAGGATGGTTTAAAGCTCAAAGGCGCCAGGTCCCAGAGAACGAGACTCCAGATGGTGTTCATACACTATTAACAGAATGCTTGACAAAGTCTGAGGAGGGCTGTGCCTTTGGCTGTAGCTCATCTCACTGCATCAGCTGCTGCTGCCTACTGGAAACGCAGAGCTTCGGTTTTGTGAATATTAGAACACGACTCCACCATGAACAATATTCCATTTAGTACGTCCCTTTAAAGGTTGCGTTTTCAAATGCTTTCGGAGTGGATAGCCAGAGGGGAAGGTGTGTTGGTGTCTCCCAGCAGCCAAGCTAGAGAAACCAGGCAGGATCGGAGGTGCAGAGGCAGCTGCCCGCAGCAGCAGGCTGCACCAGGGTTGTTCTCCCTGCGGCTGGCGGCTGGGTGCTTATCTCGGCCTGGTTCTACGTGTTTTCCTTCAAGAGCGAATGTCTCAGGTTTAGATTGAAAGGGCAGAGTCTTTGCAACCCCTCTAGCACTGTCACTGCCACAGGTCTGTGAGCGATGTGGGAAAGCAGCGAAGCCTTTACATCCTCCCACCTGCAGGCAGGGGTAAAGATTAGGCCTTGCCGTGCTGCAAAGCGTTCAGCGATGCTCCGGAGCCATCGGCACGTCTCCACTGCTCACACGGTCTCGAAGTGAAGCTTCAGCTGTAGGCTGACTGCGGATCACATGAATGTTTTAGTTGCGGCAGCGTTGTTTTAGGTGAACAAGGCAGAGCATTTACTGAAGAATGCCTTCTTCGATGATGTTTCCTTTCCGTGCCTTTCCTCTTTTCTGTAGCCTTTTGTGGCTAACCAGTCCGAATCCCCCCGTGATCAGCTGGCGTGCTGCTTGTAGCAGGAGGAGGAGCCGGGACTCCAGCCAGGATTAGTTTTCTATATCGGGACCAAATTTGCAGTAATTGGAGATGCTGGTTGGCGGTGCTTATCAAGGCTTAGTCCACCGGTTCTTGTAGATGATGGTGAAGTGCCTGCACTGTCCTGCTCATCGACAGAGCGCAGAGCTTGCCGGGCTGTGCTTGAGCCCTGGACTACATGGGAGCACAGCAGCTGGTTGGACAAATTGTATTGATCGTGCAGCTTCAGGTCAGAGGTTTAGAAGTGTTTTAAATTGTGGGCGTTTTCTGGTGGTCTTGTCTAGCCAGGGCTGAGGTACATGTTAAATCTTTGTGGTCTTAGGGTTACAAAGGCCGCACCTCCCTGCCCTGGGATGAATCCAAAAGTCACCGTAGCAGTTAGGAGAGACTGGGCCAGGGCCGGGCGGTGGCATTGGGTTTGCTCTGGAGGTGCCCTGGCTGGGGGGTTGCATTGCTCTCGGTGTGTGTGCATAAAGCGATAGGCGAGGTGACCAGCAGTGGTGGCACTGCCCCGTGCCCTCGCCCCCTGCCCTCGCCCCCTGCCCCCTGCGTGCCCCTGCCTCACCTGCCAGCCCTGGCCCACGGGCTGCTTGGCTGCTCTGCAGCAACCGCCACCGAAATGTGCATCTGCGGCAGCTGGAAGCACGGGGCCTTGCTCCATCCCGAGCTGAAAACCTCACTTCAGTACGTTCAGCAATGCAGCTGAAGCTGTGCTTGATAGCTGTATGGTCATGCTTTTAATTACCATTAAAATAATTGGCACTGTGGCTACTGGGAGGATGTGAGAAGATCAGAGGCTCAAGGCTGTTTCTCCCGGTGCCTCGGGGGTACGAGCAGCTTTCAGTGTCTGTATAATTAAAAGCTACAATCTTTCATGTGCACAATAGAGGGCTGGGAGGTGGGGAGACTTCAGCCCTTCTGCATTTTATTTATTAAACCTAATCAATGATCAGTCTCTCTTCTTCACAAAGGTTTTTAGGGAACGCTGGTGTTTGACAGCCGTGCCCCGCTATCTTAAGATACACAAGCGCTGTTCAGACTCTTACATTAAAAACCCTGAACTGGCTTGTTGCCAGGGCTGGTGTGGGACGGGGGGAGCAGGGGCTGTACAGCAGAGCTCTGTTCAGGCGCCCCCCTTTCCTCGGAGTCCGCTCCCACTGGCAAGTCCATCCCCACCTGCCAGCTCAGGCAGATTTCTGGTAGCGATGTCGTTTTTCTTTCCTTCAGCCCCATCCTGCCCGTGCCACTGGTGCCTCCCTCTGCCCACCGCTGCTTCCCCACCCCAGCCCTTGGTGCGTTTCGCTGGGTCATCAGTGCCGGGCTCCCTTCACTGCTGCTCCGACCGCTGTCGTGCTTCAGCCTCAGCTGACTGCGAGCTGCCGGTCATCTGATGATGCTGGTCATCTCTGCTCTGGTTCCCTGAAGTGAATCAAAAATTTCCCCAGGAAAAAAAAATCTGATTTTTTTCAAAAAGGAAAATGTCAGGGAGTGACAGCTCAGAGGTGGTTGTTGCATCCTCTGTAGGGCCACGCCAAACCACCGAGCCCCCGGGAGCCCCTGTGTGTGTATATGCTGGTAGCACATTGTAAATGGCAACGTAAAATCCACTGGGTTCTGTGGAAGATTTAAATCTTTGGTGATGAAGGTCTGGCGGAAACGGCTCTTCCTAGTCCTTTTGTAGAGTGGGGGGAACAGGGGACGGGACAGATGATGGACGTGTGCCTGCGGTCTGCCTGGAACATCTGTATGAAAGAGGTTCCCAGCCCCTGTCCTGGCTTCCAGTGGTCAGACAAATGTTCCCTTAACCTTTCCCAGTAAGAAATCGGCCAGTTCACTCATGTTTGTGTGCCCCTTCTGTCTTTCAGCTGCGGGAGCTGGTCAGCATGTGCATATACCCCGATCCAGATCAAAGACCTGACATTGGTTACGTGCACCAAATAGCAAAACAAATGCATGTTTGGACCTCCAGCACATGAACCATCTGCAAACACGCAGCGGCCAGCACAGCTCAGTCTTACTTGAATTTTTTTTCTCAGATGAAACCAACTGGTGCCTAGTCACACAAGTGAGAGGGTTGAGCACTCGTAGCAGGATGCTCCATTATTTCTGCAGGTTATTTGACAAGGACTCTTACAAGGTGGTCATGCTTTAAAGTGAAGATTCTGTGAGGTATTGCAAGTGATTATTTTTTTTGTTTTTTAAGGCCAATAACGTGTTACAGATGTAGATCATTTAAGGGTCCTTTCTTAAAACTGTTGTGTGTAATCTAGGATAGATGATATTAACACGGGTGTCAGAGCATTTGACGCACCCCTTCTATCTTAACTCTAATGTGAAATATTGAAATAATTCCTTCAGTGAAATCACTTTATACTAATGTAAGAATTGCAGTAGATTTTGTGTAATTTGTGTAACTGCTACTTTGCCTCTTCCGCAAATGATTAATAGCAAATTCAGTTACTTTGTATATTTTAAAGCAGCCATTTATGTGTTTTTATTAATTCCCTCCTCTTCAGACTTAGGAACTGGGAAGGGTGGGGGGGTGGGAAACACATTTGTTTCAAGATTATTTTTTTTTTAACTGAAAATTTAGAGTGAGTATTTTGCTAATGCATTTATCTGTTAACTTGGCTACAGCCAGTGAGGTGAGTTAAGCATGTACTTGGGGAGAAAAGAAGAACATGCAGACAAACCCAAAACAAGCATTGCTTCTGCAAGTAGTTTTCCCATTTGGCATAATTCTTCTTAAGACTACAGGTTCCTGTTGAAAACCAGTGTTTATCTCGGCCAACTAGATTTTGGTGAGGATACTTTTACATGTTCAGTAGTACGTGAGGTACTGTAGGTAGAACTTAAGCAAAGCAGTGTTTTAAACACTTGGAAAATTTTTAACAAAACCAAAATGCTTTGTGTATCTAACTACATAAGTATCAGCCCCTGTCTATTTAACTGTGAAAGCTAATTTACAGAATGTGAATTTTTATAAAATCTCAACCTGATTTGAAGGAGTCATCTTCTTTAACAACATGAAAATTTTCCACCAACTAAATCCATTCATTGAATCAATGATTTGGTTCATTACTGTTGATGAGAAATAGTCACTGCTTTAGGAACAAACGTGGATTCACGTTCAAGTGTTTCCATTTCATTTGCCTGTTCAGAGGAACAGGGCTGCACTTACTGTTCTTGAGGGCTACAGTGGGGGAATGAATACGCCTGTACTGTTCCAGTGCTGCTTCCGTGTGTGATGGTGGCTCATGCCAAAATGTAGTTTGTGTGTGACAGTTCAAATGCAGCCTGTGCCTGTTTTCTTTTGTGTTTTTTTTTTCTTAAGAAATGCATACAATCCTTGAATATTTTTTTTTTTTTTGAAATAAGGTTAGGGTTAGAGGGTTACATACATATATATGCTTTTAGTGGATATTTTTAACCTAATTTGCTCTACTTAAAGGAAAACTGCAGTGCCATCAACTACTTCCCATCAAATTTCAAAATATTTATATAGGGTAGCAAACAAAAGCTATTAATTGCTGTGAATAATGTTGGTATCATTAATGCAAGGTGCCATTTGTTGAGTCTTCTCAGCAGAAAGTTGAGCCTGCTGCTCTCATGAGAGATTCAGGAAATTCAAATCAGCATGAGAATACAGTGGAGGCACCAAATTCCTTCCCCCATTCCCCTGCTAATTTATACCCGGCTTCCGTAGCGATGAGTAGGTTTAAGACTGAAGACTGTCACACTGCAGCTTTCCTTTAAGCCACGGTGGCAGCTACACGTTCAGAGGATGGTTGTGCTGTGCCTCTTGGTGTAACACGGAAAAGGATCTTTGGCTTCCAGGGAAGCTCAGCTTAAATTTGAGTATCTTGAGAAGTCTGGTCACTTTCTTGCTACATAAGATTTATTAGCGCTTATAAGTAAATGTACTTCAAAAGGTAATTTTGTGCATTTTTAGATAAATAAAAAAATGATTTACAAAATAAACACCTTTGTTTAAAAAAAAAAAAAGTGTCCAGTATTAAGGAAAATGTTTAAAAAAAAAACCAAACCACTACTGCAAACAGGCCTAAATAATGTGTGAAACTGTTCCTAACAGCTATTTTGTGTATACTTTTCAATGTAAACGGTCAGCTGTCCTGATAGAACACTAGCTATGACAGTCTACACTCCAAACTGTAGCACATCTAAAGCTGTTTTCCCTGGATGGTTGTTGCAGGCGGCAGGGACTGGTACCCACCAGCCTTCTCAAGCTGCCTGTAGGCAACGTGCCTTCCCTTATGCGCCTTCCCTTCTGACTAAATGAGAACTGCAGGTTGATTTTCTTCTAGCTTTTTTATTTTTTCAGGATGAAACAGTTTGAAATTGGTTAATCTCTGATACCAGGGTGGAGGCAGATCTACTCCACCTCCTGTTTTCTGCAGCTGAACAGCCCCTGATAGCCAGCGTTACTCCCTGCAGTGGCGCAGGCAGCAGCAGGTCAGAACCAGCCCCGTGCACTGTTTTCATACCACTTCTGTGGTATGTATCCATCAAAAAACCCGTCCATCGACGGTAAACTGAAACTTGCCAAACTGGGCTTACGCGGAGTAGTTTTACCCTTGCACTGTTGTTCCTAGAGTGAAGTAAAAAACCAGCTCTTGTACTTTGTGGGTTTTCTTCCCCAACAACAGTGTGGTGCACAGTACCTGCTCCAGGAGCCTGGCTCTCTTTGTCATGCTAATACAGATCTTTTAGGGTTAAGTAACTCATTTCCACAGCACTGAAGAGAGGGGGTAAGATGTGCAAAACCACTGCAGCAAGCAAAACATTTTCAACAGTGTAAGAAGGGAAAAGCAGCGGCAGCAATCAGCGCCACATAAAAACACTAATGAGGAGAACGGTCAGAACCCTCTTTATTCTGAATCAGCCGTGTGTTTCTCTTGGTGCGGGGAGGCTTCTACACAACTAGCGCTGGTCTCCAGTGATGCGGAAGGGCTGCACGCGATGGCTCACGAAGTGTCCATCGTTTGTACAGTTTCATCCACCACCTCAAGTTCCAGGAGCGCTACATTCTCTGTGAGAACAGCAGTAGTTCCTTTTTCACACTTGTATCTACCATACCTGTTAAAGAAATAGGTGAAAATTAAGCGCTGGAAGATGGCACTATGCAGGAAAACTCATTTAAAATTTTAAACCTCATCAGCTTTCTCTAGAAGTTTCCTATAAAAATCCACAGTAAGTAAAGGAACTACCCTTACCGCAAAACCCAAACTTACTGCAATCACTGATGAAGCTTCAGACAAACCAGCTCTTTTAGGAAGCACACAGTGGTTAAACAAATAAATTGCCAAGTAACTGGAAAGGCTACTTTATAGAAATTAGCAGGATCTCACTATAGCATAGGATGTCCTAGCTGTGTACCTTCACTCAAAGAACAAGCTATTTATTTTTTTTCAACTCTAGAATAATTCTATCAATGTATTAGCTTTGGGTGTCTGTGCCGCAGTTAGCTAACACTGAACACAGCCTGTAATCAAGCCACGCTTCTTAACTGCATCTGAGTAAGTTGTCACCCTTTTCACCCATTTATGGAGTAGAACCCAAAATCTCACTTAAAATGTGTAATAAGAACTCTCTCCTAACTGCCCAGCTATAGACATCTCCACTCAGAAGGAAGCATTGTGCTCACAGAGCTGTACAGCAAGGAATCCGAAGGACCCTTAACTGCAGCAGTGTGATGCTTTGTGGCACCTGCCTTAAAAAGAAGGGGAAAGCGATTCCTTTAAACTCTACTGTTTTGGCGGTGGATTGAGAAGTTGCACAACTTCTACAGGTACCATAAAAGCACGCAGTGCAAAATCTTTTAGCTGCCTGGGGGGCTGTGATTTCACTGATAAGGTGATGTCCACCAAGCAACATAGCTCTGCTAATGCTCAAGTTTTGCTCACTTTAGAATTTCTTCAGCACTGTAACCTGAACGTTCAGTCTGACAAGATCCCATGATACACAAATGGTATACCTGGTTCCCAAAGTGTTCCGTACCAGACTGTTCATGACAGAAAATTTAAAAGTTTCGCAATTACTGCCTTAAGGAAACTAGCGCCAGAATAACAGCACCTTTGTGAAGGATTTGCAGTAGTCTCACATGCTGTGCAACCCTTCCGTGTGCTTTAAGGAAATGAACCCTGAGAATGCTAAAACAGGGGGGCTGTACAGAAATCTTTTTGCTATGGCTTGCCAAATAAAAGAGCCACGGAAAAAAACGCCAGAAGTTTCTTCAAAATGGAAATGGTTGAGAGAGGACTTCGATTAGGAAAGCATGAATGCTTACAAGCATTTTTGGTAGTCTGTTTATACATGAAATGGGACTTTAGTCCAACTGAAAAAACAAATCTCATGACTGCTGTATTTAGCTATTAACCGTAAACTGTCCTTTCAACACATCATAGTATATTCCTGGACAATTGTGGGGAAACTGTAGTGATCAAACCAATGTCTTAAAAAACAGTCTTAAAAATCTTGCATAGGGCATGTTTTCCAGCTGCTGGCTAGGAAGTCTCTCCAGACACAGAATAAACCACAACCTGGTAGTCACAGGCTGGGGTTTGAGTTTTCTCTTGGGTTTTGGTTTTGTTCTGCAGCGAATTCGTACCGAGTGCCAGGTTGTGCTGCCCAGTGCTGCTTTTTCAAATCCCCACGCTAAGACTGGGCAGGACAGCAGAGGGTAGAGTGGGGCCACTGGTCCTTCTGACACCACACATTTCAGCAAGAACACGGCAAAAAAGATGATGTTGCTACTTAGAATCCAAATACCGCTCAGTCACAAATGTAAAACTGTTACTTCCTCAAACTGCTGGAAACTCAAGAGCAGCCTCCTGGTGCAGTGAAGTTGTGGCAGGTGAGAACTCTTGTCTGTTTCCTTCATGCATCTGTACCTGCCACCAGCAGCATCTATTTAGCTGCAGGTACAGCCATTAGGTGTGTTTTGTTTAGTTGAAATTCATATACAGATCTAGAGATTACTCTGACAACATTCAGTATTACAGAAAAGAGGAACTGCTGGAAAAAGAACAGATAATGCACAGCTTCAGGAATACCAACCTTTCCCCCTTTTTGTTGGCCACATCATATGGACGGAGAAAATCCAACTTGTTCTTGCTTATAACGCAGATATCGATGTTGCTGCCAGAGCCCAGATCATTGTATATGCCGGCTGCAATGGCATCTCTCACAAGCTGTTTGGCTTCCTCTTCCTGGAAAAGTCAGAAAAGCTGTCACTGCACGAGCACTGGCATTTCACAGAGATGTTTGCCCATGTGACAGTGGAAGCTGTGGAAGCTGTGAGCTCTCAGAATAATGCACGAGATACCAGCACCTTTTTAATCACCAAAGTACTGCAGAGCAGTAACCGTGGGGCTACCTACAGGGCCAGCCTTTTGTCCTGTTCATGATCCACCACCCCCAGGACAGGTCAGACTTGGTAAAGACAGACAAGGAAGCAAAATTAAGATTTCTGTCTTAATGAATGGAGAAAATAAATTTTACAACCTGTACATTACAAGTTCCCTATAGTGCCCTCTGTGTAACAGCTGCATACAAATTAAAGATCCATACTAGTCCAGTTAACAAGTCTTCCCTAGACAGGAACTATTTAATCATCCTCGGTAGTACCAAAATTATTTCTATCATTTTGTAACATAGCTTGGTTGCAAAATTTCTTCAGCTCATCTTAATAGTGTTGCAAAGCAGCCTTGCACTGTACTGAACTGAACTGGCTAGTATTTTTAATTCCTGTCCTGAACACAAGTGCAGAGAATTTAAAGAAACCTGCTGAAAACACTGGTCAAACTAGGTACCTGTGTCAAGATACTGCAATTTGTAGTGAAGTTCTCTCCATTTAAGTGAAGAAATTTGAAAAAATTTGCTACAGCTTCTTACACTTCAGAATTGTAACTAAAGCAAAATATATATTTAATAAGGTTCATTTAATGCATACTGTATATATTTCAGAAGCGTGTATTTCTAAATGACTTTGTACAACTAGTGGAATATTTGCAACAAAACCAGAGCAGAAAACTGGAACAGGAAATAAAGCTCACTATTTTTATTGCTTCTGAAACCATATATTAATCCTGCAAGAGTTCTCATGTTTGCTTTCTTACAGGTTTTGTGTATCTACCTTCTTTTCAAAGGGCAAACACACAGCTGCTAAAATATGCACGTGGCATGGAGCTGAGAGACATTTACTACAAGCTACACAGGCTGAACCTGAGCGCAATTATCTGCGTTAACACAAACACAAGTAACATTC
This sequence comes from Falco biarmicus, assembly GCF_023638135.1. Classification (NCBI taxonomy): domain Eukaryota; kingdom Metazoa; phylum Chordata; class Aves; order Falconiformes; family Falconidae; genus Falco; species Falco biarmicus. Next base: position 3,215,808 of record NC_079296.1, on the reverse strand, counting down.
AGATGAGTCTTCTACAGTGAAACTTTTCAAATTCATCAGGCTCTCCATTAAAATATTTTAACAGCTCCATAATAATAATCTTCATCCTCCCCCAATAAAATGCATGAATGGTATTGATGTGACAGCATCTGAAATACAGGTTTTGCTACGCCCGGTGGCATTTGCCAAAGAGGCAGCATTACAGCTGCGCTGGCTCCCTCTACAGATCCCAGCAGGGCTTATTTTTATTTCAAAGGCAGCTCGCTGAAAAATAACCGATCAGATTCAGCGCTATTAGAAATCGTCTGATAGAGCCAGTAATTCCTTAGTTTTGCGCTGTAATTGAAGATGCCGAGCATGAAGAAATATTGCCAAACAACTTTCTGGGTGTATCATTTTAAATACTGTAACAACAAGGTACAGGCTTCTGTTCCCAGTACCCATGTGCGCCTGTCCTTGCGACAGAAGCGACGCTACTGCTTGACAAAGCCCTCCAAGTTCAGTGGTGGGGGCGAGCCCCTGTCCTACACCGCTTCCCATGGCACCGTATTACCTGCTAAGAGAGAAAAGCAGCGAGGATGGGTCCTGCACCCTCAGCTCCACTGGAGCCTGTGCAGAGCGAGCACTAACGCTCAGTCATCTGGCAAAAGCATCCGAACACAAGGACAACAGACTGTGTCCACAGACACACACACCCACTTCAATCTTTTCAGTAGCCTTTCAGTACATACCAGAGCACGTAAGACCCCTTATTTTTCTCAAACAAACAAACAAACAAACTTGAAAATGATGACTACAGCACGCCTGTTCCAGTGAAGAAAGAATTAAGACAAACATATCTACGAACACAGAAATGTGGACTCTGTTTTAGCCTCAAGTAATTCACAGCAGTTGCAGCTCAGCTCAGCTCACCCAACACGATCGTAACTGCGTGGTAAGTTTACCATGATCGCTTGTCATTGCTGATACCTCACACCTTTGAGTAATCTTCCGCCACTAGACACCACGAAGCAAAGAGCAAATATTCAATGCTGATTTTGATCAATGAAGCTTTTTAAAATCTGCTTCGTTTTAAAGGCCTTGGCGTCCCTGCCAGTATCCTGCCACATGAAAATAATGATGCTGAGACCCACAGCCCGCTCCTAGAACGTCTGATTCAGACAGCAGCTGCACAAGCCCCAGCGTACCAGTGCAGCTGAAGAGGAGCCCAAAATTAGCTCGGCTACAATCACGTCTGCTCCCTGTGCATACTCCACATTCTCCAATGGCCCTCTATAAAAGAGCTTGTTAATAACAGTATTCCTGTTCTAACAGCTTAATTAAGGTATTGACCAGGAGGGGGGCATTTTTTTCAGTAAACTATAGCATAAATTCTTATTTCACTCCCACTTTTATTAGTATTACTCTTTTTAAATAATAATATGAATTACACTTTCTACCAAGCTGACTATAAATAAACAGCCATGCTGTAAAAATAATAACTCCTGTATCTTGCTTCAGTGTTTTTGGTAATAAAACTCTGATAAGCAAGTATTTCCTCTTTCTGCTGACAGAAGACTGCTTTCACTGATTTGTTGCATGCTAGAGGTATTTTACTACTATAGTGAAAGTGAATATACTAAACCAAAACAAAGTATGTGTAGATGTTTTAAAAATTGTTAGCAAAACCAGAATAATTTTAAGCTATTATGTAAGTGTTAATATAAGACAAGCACCGCAGCTTAGGAAAACTAAAGCAGGTTAGTAGGGGCTTGTTTCACTCTGCCTTTAATCTTTTTTAGACAACACTGCATATATTCCAAAGTCCTCTCACTAATTTAAATTTCATTTACTTTTTAAGATGTACTCTATCAGCCTACTGTTACCAAAATAGTTCTAAAAATACCCAGTACAGCCAGTAGAGCTCAGCTGTAACTGCACCAAGGCATCCCCCACACTGAGAAAGTCCCAAATGCAATCTCGGCTCTTTCATCTGATATAGTGCAGCCTAGCTCATGAACCTGGAATAATTTTAATTGTAGAAAACGCTGTTTCAGGGCTGTTTACTCCTCTTTTCATAATTTAGGAACAGAACCAGAATAGCCACAAAAAAAATAAACAAAACCACCAAAACCCAGAACATTCCTTGATGGAAATCCTGCACTCAAAGTTCTAGCAAGGCCTATTTTACAGTCGGGGGTTAGCATGGAAAGTGCTGACACAGTCTTACATGCAGGGGCACGAATGAGTCGCTGTAATAATTAATCTTAAAAAACCCTAAAAGTTCAGAGTATATAAAAGGAGCACTTCCTACTTTATGGTTGCAAAGACCAAGCTAACTGGGAATATCATTCTCTCGGGTCCACGCTGCTTCTTAAATGAGATTACAGCGAGAGTGATGTACTGCAATGCGAGTCAGTTGTGACAAGCAGCACTTTATAGAGCTATCTGTTTGTCTCCATCACCACATCACACAATGTGTCCCAGGACTCCAATGTGCAACTCCATTTACCACTACATGACAAATGGGCAGCACTTGTAAAAGGCGCAAAGAGGTCCAGATCAGCCGTGTAATGGTCACCACAGATGTACTGTGGTGCTTGAGGGGGGAAAACACAGACCCCCAAGTTCATTAAAGTGACCAGTAATGGATCTTTCAAAATGTGTCTTAGGAATAGTACAGTAAAGGCTAAAATAAATAACTCAGCATGGAAGGCTAATCTGAAATGGTGTTTGATAAATTATTTATAACACAGACAATTGTCTGCATTTAATATTGGCGCTACTGGTAGCATCTTTAAAAGATGATTTATGTGTTGTAATGCCATTAAGCTTTATATGGGCCCACTGCTGGCTATAAAGTCTGCTGAGATTTAGAGAATGAGTTTTAAACTGTCACTGCAACATCATAGTAGATAGAGCCTGTATTAAATCTTTACTTTAAACCTGTTATCTGGAGAGTTGCATTTTGTAGACACTCAAGAACTGATAGATTACCTCTCTACAGCTGCTATGCTGCAAGTCCCAAACAGCACCAATAAGGAACTTTTACACATTATTCTTGTATATGACTTGAAACAAGTTTCTCTTCTCACTTAAGCGATTTCCAGATTTCAAATGCTACTGAAGGAAAAAAGAAAAGAGACTTTACCCACAGAAGATGTGGGTATTTCTACATCATATTAATACTCTCTTTACTAATAGCTTTTAAACAAGTTTATCATTATGCCTCCGGCAGTAAAGGAAGCAGCTGGAACAGCTTTGCGAGTATTATTTCCTCCACATTTTGTAACTTCACAAGCAAGTTAAACAGGAGATGCCTTTTCCAGATTAAAAAACTGTAGAGAGGATTTTTTTTTCTCCTTAAATTCTTACTGAAGTGAAACTAATACCTTCTACAGGTCAGCAGTGTGCTGTTAGATACGTGATTCATACTGCAGTTGTCTAATAGCAAGTCTTATCAAGAATTTGAAATATCATGCACAACGAGTATTACTACAGAATGACAGTAACATTTTTTGTAAAAATAAAAAAAATTATAACGCTTATCACAACTGTCTCTTACACCAGAATGAAATTTGTTAATATTATATAGTGTAAGAAGTTGATCCTACTTAAAAGTGGGAATCCACAAGACCCACATGGAAACAGAAGGGGGGGGGGGGGGGGGGGGGAAATCAGAAGCTTCAGGAAAGACAACGATAATAAAAAATAAATCTATATAGGAGTGTTGGGAATTTGGGGCTAGGAAAGCGATACCTCTTGAAGGACATAAGCACCTACAGAAGCATAATTAGACTTTGGAAGAGTAATCGGCAGACTACAACATGTGAGAGGATATGTAATTCTGCCTGTAGGGAGAAGCTGTGGTAGAGATCAATATGTAACTGGAAGCAATGCTAAAATCTGCTGGCTAAGTCCAAAGAGATAACGAAACTGAGAAGCAGCAAAGTACTTTGCGTTTTTCGCGTAAAGGGAGGTTGAAAGACTCCATTAGTGAGAATGAATTTGTTTTGGCTATCTTTTGAAGCTGGAAAGGGGCTGGCACATGTAATTTAAACCACTCAGGTTTAACAAGTCTTCACCAACAAAACAAACAAACAAAAAAAGTATGCATTTCAAGTAGTACCTCATAAGCAGATGAATGACATACCTTGTTTCCCAATTTATTTATTTTTTAAATAGACCTATGCTACAATCAAGTCAAAATAGTTTGCTTTCCTCTCATCTTGGATCAGGTGAATGAAATTTAAAAGTAGTCAGCCTTTTCTAGCTCCCCCCCTCAGCCTTCTTCCTCCACCATCTTTTGTTTCTGCTCTAAAAAGTCACAAAGGAAGTTAGAGGCGGAATGCTGAGGTTTAACAGTCCAACAATGCAAAACAGGCTACGTGTGATGAATATGTAGGACAGGATTCCAAATCAGAGAAAACAGGATTAAACTGACATGCCAAATGACCACAGCACAAAGAAACATTTACAAGATAGAAGTTGCAAGTAGAGAGAATTAAAGCAACGATCACACCAAAGGCAAAGGGGTTATGAAAATCAGAATGTGTAAGATCAGCAGCATCTGTGAGACAGGGAGCTGCAGAACCCAAAAATGGGTCCTGGGAACAAACACCAGTTTGTGCGTAAAGAAGAATGGGCAGAAGTTACCAGAAAATTCCCAGCACATGATGGAAAAATTAAGATATCTACAGATACCTGGGACTAAAACCGTGCCCTGTATAGGTATAAAGATGGCATTGCCTCCATTCTACTGAATTTCAACTGTACGGTATTTTGGAATCATGTAGGCTCTAAAGAAAAAACTTAAATCTAGATAAATATATACCTTCAAACATTACATACAAATGTACTTAGTTTTACTTAACAGCTGTTAAAGACTAAGATAAACAGAAATTTAGTAGTTTCTAAAGCAAAGGGGGGTGTGTGTGTGAAATGATAACTCTATTACTCTGCGCGTTATATAGCTAAGTTACTTTAAATCAAGGTAATGTGTATCATGTTATTTTCCAGTTCTGTTTCCACAACCTTGTTAACAAGAAACTGAAATGCTCCAAATCCTGAAACATTACTTTCATTCACTTGCAAGAAGGCAAGTGAATGACTTAGTATTTGCACAACAAACAGTATCAAGGACTCACTATTAAATACAATTAGAATTTTCTCTCCAGAATGCAACCTGTTCAAACACTGTGGAACATGCATTCTGTTTGGACTGGTAACTTCAAATAAGTTTATCTAAATTCTAACTTCTCTGCAAGTTAGGAAGCTGGACTTCTGTTTAAAAGAAAGAGGGGAAAAAAAGCAGAGGACAGTGAGTTACATACATGCTGTATTTCCTTGCACCACTGTACTACCACTCCACTCCTCCCTGGGCGCTTTCTCAAACTCAAGTCCACAGAGCCTGTCTGCGCCACCATCACCAATACTGTACATTAAAAGATAAAAACCCAACCTGCTTAAATCCCTGGATTACGAACTCATCAGGTTTAATTAACGTGCTGCCTACTTCACACACAAAAATACAGAAAAAATCGTTTTGTTTAGGAAGTAGAAATCTTCAGCACAAACAAATATGGCACGGGCAGGAAATTACACACAAAAAAAATCAGAGCATAGCACTGACCTCGCAGTCTTGTCAAAACTCAGCAATCTGAGTTTTTTCACAAATGCACCTATATTCATTCATTAACAGATCACAGATTCATAGATCAGGTGATTCCCTACTGCATTTGATGTCAGTTTTGTTGTGAATAACATGTTAGTAAGTGTTTATTTTTCTAACTGTTTTCTACAAAGAACTTTTCAAATAAAATGCACCTTAGTCCCTAATTAATAGTCTCAGCGGTTACAGTTTTTTCATGTTCCAATGGTAGACGCCTGCAAGCCCAGACTCATCACCACCTCCCCCTTCCTGATATTGTACACCACACAAGTATAATAAACCATGTTAATATTTCATACCAGTGTGAAATATGCTGGAGTATCAATTCAACATCTGCTGTCTTTAGGGTACTGGCATCCCGCAGAGACACTTTCAATTTGTAATTGAGTTCTATACTGAATTAATCAGCAGTTTATCTTTTTTAGTAAAATAATGTCTTCCCCACTAACCTGGATTTACATTAACAATTTATGCCAAATTACCTGCCAAGGCAGGAAACTTATATGATTCGGAACTACTATTCAATAACATTAGTTCCTATATATCATTCCTTACACGAAGATTAGTACACTACATATTTCCAGTGGTATAGAATTAAATTATACAAGCTTCTCTCACAACTAAGGGATTTCTTTTAATACTATTCCTATGCTCTGAACGAAGAACAAATAAGAAAATTCATTTAATCCACTACTACTTATGTCTGAGTGAACTTCATAGTTTTTTAGGGAACAGATTCTCAAAACAAAAACTTGCTCAACAGGAACAGAGCTGTAAATCCTGCCAGGCTGCAAGTTCCACTCTAACAACACAGTATCCTCAGTTTTCTGTGCAGCTGCATTACTGCACAGTAACACACTGAACTTCAGCTACCAGAAAGTAGCCAGATATGTACACCATGCAAAAGATTACAGCTAAAATTAGTATATATTATTACTATCAAATAGTAATAATCATAAAGTATCAAAAAATTATTATTCAGCAATAACACATCTGGCTTCAAGTAAAGCAAACCTCCATTCATACAACTACTACTTTACCTCTGGGGAAAACAAAACTACAACCAAACCCAAAACAAAACCAAAAAAAGAGGAAGGGAATGAAGGCCAGCATTTTATTTGGAACAAGAAGTCTTGGGCCCTCTGGTAATTTTTCCTTCCTAATACACCAAAACGCTCCATAACGCTTACTGGCTGGGAGAGAGTCTCCCCTGACAGCCCCAGTGACTCCCACCCTCTGCCTCCTTCCCATTCACTCTTCCCTGCTCAGACAGAAACTGCGCTCTGCCTCCACAGCCCTCGCCGCAGGAGGGGCACTCAGGCTTCATGCCATGTGAAATATTTTCCAGTATGTTTTGCCTGTGTTCTGCAGTTATGGGAGATATACAAACTGAAACAATTTAAACTGGAACACCTGCTCCTGAGAAATGCATCAAAAATAATTACCTGTCCTACATCTACCCTGTGCAATGAAATGATCTCTTAACATGGAGCTCTGCTTCTGACTAGCTTGTCTACATTATTACATACAAAGTTTAAGTGTTACTTTCATAAAGGTGAAGAAATTGTGGCTCTTTGTCATGCAGCAAGGCCCAATTTAAACTAAGGTAAAATTTATTTCCATCGATATAGTCTGTAAACAGAAAAGTGGAAGGTGCTACTGGGTATCACTGCTAACCCAGACTGGTATTGTCAGCAGTTTCCCACCTGATTTCTGCACAGAAATTGTGCTTTGATATATTCAGAAAGCACACCTCAAAACACTTCTCCAGTAATCCTAGCCATTCCAGAGCACATCTAGGTAGCACATTTTAAATCAGCCTCGTATTTCCTGTTTAACGTTGGTTCCGCAAAGGAAATCAATCCAAGGCACAATCCTGGCAAAGAAGATGAGAACCGTACTAACTGTCCAATGTGTCAAGCAGGTTACCATAGAATAATTTTAATCTAATCTAAAAATAAGAAACAGCATGATAAGCCTTTATTTTCTGGATGACTGTATGCACTAACCTGACATTTACCCATGGAAATTCATGTCTCTGAAGGAGACAATAACACAGGTATGTAAGGAAAGCATGAAATCTGTATTGCCATGAGCTCTGTCAGAAAAGGCAGTGAAGATATGCCACTAGCAGTCTCAGTTATTGTCACTGGGTAATGAAATAAACAGATACACAGAGCACAAATACAAAGTACTTATTTTTGTTCACGGCCTCAGACTCCCCCCCCCCCCCCCACTTCCCCCCATTTACTTAATCTCTGTGTTTGACACCAACAGGGGTTCAAGTATCTCAGGCAGGCTCTCCTGCTTAACTCTGATAGTCTGGCTTGATCTCTATTGTCTGCTGTCTGAGTTCAGCCGACAAACCTCCCAGCAAGTGGTCACCTTCCTATGGAGTCATTAAACCTCTGAATGTCAGCTGGTGGGATTAGCCTGCAGACTTCCACACCTGAGCCCTATGGCGGGGACACAGGCATTTTGATCACCATCACTAATGAATACAGAATTCATATGCAGCTTGTCATTGCTCTTGAGCCTTGAATCACACAGATGCAGGCTAAATAAGACTGATGAGACAACTATTGTTGAAGATTACAGAGTTTTGACAGTTTCCAAAAATAGCTTAGTATTATTGTCAGTAGTTAATAAACAAAAATAATACCCACCATATTGAGGGACAGTAGGAAATACGAGCACAGAAACATTTGAATGATCTGTATGTCAGCTGTTTAAATATGGGAGAAAGTGACATGTTTTCATAACATTTTGTACTATGCCTGATGTATTTTTTTTTTACTGAAATAAGAGGTTCAGAGTGAAAGTTGCATTTAGACTACTTTTTACTTTGACACAGCAAAGATCATCAGCAGATATTGAGCATCCAGCTGAATGCATTCTTTATGCCTCAGCCACTTCACTCTGGGGCTATGGGGCTATCAAAAGTACCTCAAAAATCAGTGGCAAAACCAGAAACAACTGGGGGCCAGAAGAGCCCGAGTCAACACATTTTGCAACTTCCAGTCCTCCTCCTTCCTACAATTTCTTTGTGAACACACCTAATCTGACAGCTGCAACTATTAACTGAAAAAGGTCACTACCTCTGACTCCTCCTGTCTGCCCTTCATTTCTCCTTTTACAGAGGACTACCCAAATCTGCCAGCTGAACTGCTCGTAAGATTGCTCCCTAACCCGTGTTTGTCAAAACCAAACAAGTTGGCAAAAGTAATCACTGCAGAATGATCACAAAAGCAAACCTGGCCAACAGGTGAAGGAGTGCAAATCTCTGGCAGGACAGCAAGATGCTGTTTCAGACAGCACAGCTGCTGCAGGAGGCTAAGTGCCTACACTCCAAGTGGAATATAGTCAGAACAGCCCCCTCTTATTTTTAATCTGTTCTTACTCCTCCAGAGTATTTTTGGTCTCATTCAGAATCACTTGACTTTCCACCACACTTTAAAAATGTTATAATAAATGACTGTAAATATAATCTCACATTTTCAGAGTGATCTATTTTAGAAATAATTATTAAATATGTGCCAGACTACCTCATTCCATTTTTTTCCCACCTCCTCCATTTCCCTGAACTCACCACACAAAGATTTACTTCCCTTTCCCCACAACAGTTCTGCTTTTTGTGCCTTTTACCAATTCTCTTCCTTTTGGATCCTCTTCTTATTAAACCTGGCCATTTTGGTGAAATACCAAAGAGAAATGAAGTTACAAGCAGCCTGTTTCCTTACTTAAAGATGACGCTCTTGTCAGAAGGCTAGAACATAGCCTCACCGTACATCAAGTAATTCTTCTACAAAAAGCTTCTACTTTTCAAACAGAACTCAAATACTAGCATAAAATAGGTAATACCCCACACACACATCCCTAGGAGTTCAACAACCGCAGTTCAGATAACCCAGAATTCTAGCATTTAATAGTGTAGACATTTTTTTCCCCAGATCATGATGGTTTCCATATCCACTGACTCGGAGTATTTCTTTACTATTGTTTAACACCAGAAGGCACGAATGCATTTGCAAAATCTGGCTGTAAGGCTTAAAAACCATGTGGCTACTCTATTGAAACACTACTGAAAGAAAAATTGGCTGCAATGAAAGATCTAAGCTCAAAACACTCTATTAGATGTGCTGTTCTTCCACTTACGTTTTTTAAACTAGATCTATAGCTGCCCGCATGACAGATTAATATTGTTCCACGGTAGTTAGGAGCTTGGCATTACATTTTTTGAAGCATCTACAGGCCTTCAGGGCTGAAAGTGTTCACATCTTCAGCAATCTATAATGGTTCCTCTAGAGGCCAGCACTTGCTTCATAATGAAACATGCCTCCATAAATCAGACTGCAGAAGTGGCACTTGTGTACGTCACCATCTATCTTCACAGTTTCTCTGAAGGATGTTGGGTAAAGATCATCTCCCAGCATTGAAACCAGGGAAAGGACCATCACAGTTGGCACTGATAAAGCATGTGCTACTTAAATCTGAAGACACACTAAGTCTATGGAAAAAAAACACATCCTGCTGGTGTTAGCATGCCTCAGGCAGTGGTAGAAGCTTCAGCAACTCATCTTCAAAAGGCAGAGAGCCAAGGCTCTAGAAACCTGCAAAAATTGGCTAAGCCTGCAGTCTTCTTTTTTATTTTTTTAATTTTTTTTTTATTTTTTATTTTTTTAAGTTGAGCATCTTCAAAGTCTACAATTCTAACTGTAGGGCACAGCAGCTGCCACTGCAGATTTGATCCTCTCAGCTTTTGGCAGCTCTCAACTTGAAATTCTAGCAAAAGAATTTTTCAAGTTGCTATTATTGCCTGTCATGGATTTATAAATATTGTGCACTATCTGCTGTGGCATGGCTCTCATGGGACACCAGTGCATGCCAAAAGCATAACAGAATGAAAAACAGTTCCTATTCTTCAAATAAATGCTAATTTTTTTTAGCTGTGCTCACACGATGCGTTTGGTGATCAGCTTCAATAGTACAGAATATATATCAGAGGCAAAAAAGCTGATTGTCTTTTCCAGTAGTATTCAGCTGTTACTTTCATTAAGCTTGTTTAATTACATTCCAGATGCTAATTTGCAAGTCGATACCAGAGGGTGCAGGACAGTTTGCCTTTGAATCATTTTTCTGTGATGTGATGGTCTTGAAGCACACCACTACCCTCCAGTAGCCCTAGCAAGATATTCTGACAATTAGTGCAAAAGAAAGCAGCATTGATCTTGACAGAAAAATATTAATCCTCTACCCATTTTATTAAATTAATCTCCAGGAATTTTAAGTTTATCATTATTGCCATTTCATAGCAAGTTTTATGTAAAAATATATATAGCATACTTCAGATTTATTACATTTTAATTTCAATAGAAGTGTTGTTTGCTATTTCATTACTTTAATGGAAAAAAAACAAACAACTGACTTTAAAGGTAAATATTTTCAGCTGGCAGCCATAACAGAATATGAAGAAGTGTTAAGAGTAGGGTTGAGCTCTATCACCCGAGACTTCGCTGGTTTAGTTAATACGATTACTGAATATCTAGTAGAAACAAAGGAAGGGTTAAGGTGCCTGCAAGTCTCAAAGATCCAAGTATCTATTTCAACAAATGGGTAGGCTGCATTGCTACATGCTTGTTATAACAGTGACTATCTGATGCCATTTATGGTTGTGTATGAAGACAATTTAATTAGGATGACCTTTCTAAATAGAAAAAGATGGAGATTTACCAATCTTTGGTTGCTCTTACACAAAGAATGACTTAAAATATAAGCTTGAAAACTAGCTGAGCATAAGATGAAATTTTTAGTTTCATAGCACAGCTCTTTGACATTTGTATCTTTTAAAGTGGACTATTATGCTGTAGCTGTTGATTCCAAGGATTTGTAGTTCATATTTTCAGTATGAATAGCACACATGCCAAGCGCACTGTCACACAAGAGGATGGAAAAAGAGAGATACTGTCATTCTTACAGTGGCATGAGGGGAAGGAAAAATAAAAAGGTAGTCCACCTCTATCTAGGGGTTCTTCCTACCAGTCATCTAGCATAATGCTACTTACCGAAAAAAATTAAGCGCCCATTAAAAATATACCAGTATTTCCAATAGCATTTATAAATATACTAGAGGCCAGAAGTCCAGTATCTTCAGATACTGCCCAAAATACTGCAGCAACACAGGAATCCTAATCTTATCTCCATTTTTGTAATTCTGCACACCTGCAACTATTTCATATATATCTGACAGGAACCAGTTGCAGGAGTATTTAGAAAACTGCTTAACATTAACTCTTAAGCAGTTTAACAGAAAACTTCCCAGAAACAAGTTTGTTTGGGGGATGGAGTTTTTTGGTTTACTTTTGGGTGTTGTGGAGTTTTTTTGTTGTTTAAGTTAATTGTTATTATATGTCAAGTTTCTTCAGGAGATGTAATGAGGTAGGACAACAAATTTTAAGTTTGATTTATCAACTTTAGAGAGTACCTCAGTGGACTTACAGGACCTTCACCTGAAAATACAGTGCATTTGAAGGGGAGGAAGTGATCCACAGCAGCTGCATGACAAAGATGAGGAACATCTGAAGACCTTTTCTGAAATAAATCAACTGTTTCCTTTTCCACATTATTCGATACTGAGCAGCTGTAAGATTTGTCATACCTGCATTTTACACTGAAATGGCTGCAACTGTTAAGTGTTACAAGTCATTTTTAATGAGTTAAATTTTCATTTGTGTTCAATTCTCATTTTTTTCTTTACTGTGAAATTATTAATCAATTGGAATGAGAAGGAGCATTCACAGAAAGTCAAGAGATTAATGTGGTTTAAAACAGGGCTTGACATTACCGAGGCATTTTACAAAATACACTTACAGAACGCCCTTTAATTGTTTTGGGTTTATTTTCATCAATAGTCTGTCTGCAGAAAAGTGGATTTTTCACTGGTTTAGTTTAGCAGGCACTGAACATGGTGTAACTAAGCGTAAGGAAATACCACAGATAATACAAAAATGATGTACTGCATACATTCGTAACAGAATAGCTTGTTCTGATCTTAATCATGACACTCCAGCTTTTAGCTCTCCTGAATGATTCTCTATAATGAACAATGTTTTCCAATTTTTTATCAAGATCATCAGCAGAACACAAACAACCCACAGCCTTATAAATCTGATAATCAGTCTTTAAGTAGGTATTAAAAAGTGCAATTACTAGTTCTGAACGTACCCAATCAACCAGAAATCTAAGTGGTTTCATATACTACTTGAACATTTTTTATTTTACAATCATGCATTCTCTTTTCAAGACTGAGAGGGAAGGACTGACTACTGCCAGAAAAACAGCAATATTGACTACACAAGAGCTGTTAAATTCTTGGAGTCAGCTATAATCAGTAAGCTGTATGTTTTTAGTTTTCACCTATATTCAAATCACCCAAGTTTTTCCATATATAAATTTGCAAGAAGCTACATTCCTTTAAATTTATTTACCCATCAATTTCTACAGCTTTGCAGTAAGCTGACATTAGTACCTTTTAAATGCAGGGAACTAAAGCAGATTTAACTTTTTTAAAGCTTCAAACCTTTTAAATTCTTATAATCATAAGGATGAGGAGGACTGAGGGAAGAAACACTGAGGTTTAACAAAAAAAAAGTTTCTTACCTCCATGTCTGGTTTGTATTTATCTTCAAATACTGCCATAGCCGCTAATGATCCAGAACCTATAGTAACAAAATTAGGACACTTATTTAAGCAGTGTATTTAGATATAGCTTTTTTTTAAAAAAAAGAAAAAAATGTATCAGCAGCAGAAACCAGACTGAAGTCTACCTTAGCTTATTACACACTCTAAAGCATCTACCCTCTTTAAGTCCAGCACCTAATTTAATCCTAAACTTACAGCTAGCGTACACAGACTTGTCATGGTCCGCATTCTGACAGCCTTTTTCTTTTTACTATTTTGAACACTAAGATATGAAAATGAGGTTTAAAAAAGAGAGCTAACTGAATGCCACAGTTTGTAATTCCTACTCCTCCATTTCTCCTGTCCCACTTTTGTGCCTGGCCACATTAGAGGGTATGTCACTTAATACCAAGACACTCGGAATGAATAGATTGCTTTAACGAGCTGCCCTGGCACAGTCACCTTTACACATGGGGATGAGTAAACTAGCAATGGTAATAGGGTAGCTGGCTGCTGCCATCAGGTTATTTCTCATACCTACTTTTAAACAGTTTATTATGCATTTACTTTGTGCCATTATTTTTACACTGAACAATAACAGCTGAAAAGACAAAACGACAGATATGAAAACATGAGTTTAATGTTACTTCTCTTAAAGGATGCAGTGCAAGTGCAGTAATGGAACGGAAGCCATCTCTACCCCAAGCACTGTAACTGCAGCTGTTATAAATGTGTTTTCCATAAAATAATGCAAAAAGCAGTACAATACCATTTGAAACTGTAAACTTGCTTTGTTCAGAAACGGTGAGTCTTCAGGAAGATATCTTGTCTGTCTGTGGCCCTAACCATATTTCAGAGAGCACTACTTTTGGGGAGTGAATAAAGTTACCTGCAATTTTTTACTCCAATTAGAAGATTTTTTGGCATTTATTACTTTTTAACTTGTTTTGCATACTGCTATCTGTTTAGCTGGGTCACAGAGAAAGCCATATTTTCTATTTAAAATGATTTGTGTATATCGCTTGACCACCTCAATGGTTTAGTGAAAGAAAAAGGCAGCGATTAAACAGTTTCAAATGAGGTGTCCTGCTGATTTTATCAAGTCTGCTGAATGTATAATGAAAAAGGAGAAGCTGACAGTGACACTGTTGAGAAAATACAGACTACCTTATCTGAACCATTTAAGGAGGTCCAATTATAGATCAAATTTAAAGGGTAGAAACAGCAGATTTACAGACACAAATCAATGAACATGGTAATCCCAATGAATATGACAGATATTCCTGTTACAGAATATTGCTGTGGTTGAGGATCATTACCTTTACAGTACCAAATACATCACATCTAAAAGCAGTAGGACACTCTAAGCATGTACTTGTATTACAGGCAATGACTATTCATTTACACCTTGGAGCAATACATGACTCCATTTTTTTAAATGCTGAAACTGGAAAAAAGGAAGATTTTTAAGCAACTAATAGCAGAAATGAACTGCTGATACAAACAGCTGATATCACAGAACAAGTCATAAATACCAATCCTTCAAACAAGGTCAAAATAAGGTGTGTTCCAAAACAAATACAGGACTTGAACCATAAAATAATTATTCCTGTGGAATGACACAGGAATGTTTCTAGTGGGGGGGAATATCGGAGATACTGTCTCAAACGAAGACCACAGTAAGCTGCACTCAAATGAAAGCCCCTGCCATACGCAGAATGGGAAGCCTCAAACCTAGAAAACAATCTTACCCTTGGATAAGGGTCCTTTGAAAATAATAGAATATAGAGACTGAAAAGTGTGCAGGAATGAAGGTATAAAAGGCAGTATCTGACAGAAAATACTGCCTCAGCTACTGAGCTAAGAAGAAGTGGTCTTAATTTCTTAAAACTTCTACTGACAAATAAAAATACTGCAATATTTACATTATTGATCAATTTTATACATGGCTCAGACTGGATTTACTCTTCCAGCTCCTTTTTAAAAGAAAATTCCCAAAGATCCTATGAGCAAGAACTCAGCAGACTTAAGGAGGGGGAACCAACTTTATGTTACATTACATTAAATCTTTTTATACATAAAGAATTTCAATTAATTACCTCACTATGTTACCAAGAGCAAATAAATGCCAAACCTAATGTCACCTTTAAATAAATACACGCAGACAGTCCTATAATGTAAGTTTTCAAAGAGTTGTTGAAAGTCTTAATTAAACCTATATGCAGACATTTACATCTGAAAACCAAGGTCCCAAGGAGGTTCTAAGAGAACAGGAAGTAAAGCTAGAAAAGCTGAATAAACTCATTTGTTTTATACTCTACTGCTTATAAATCCTAAACATAAACTTTATAAGCTTGCATTTTTAAAAAAGTGCCTTAGCAAGAATCTCACAGCATAGCTAACCATTCTCTGAAAGAACAATTTGTAATCTTAAATAGCACAATGAAAATTCTTTACTCTTACTAGCACCAGATGTAAATGTCATGCTTTTAAAAAGACAAATGTATGTATACTTCTGAGTTTCTCCATCAAAACAAATAATTTGCTGTTTGACAACAGCAATATGAACTGTTTTTAAAAATACTATTGATGTGTATATATTCACCTGCAGCACATTAACTACAAAACCTCCCTCAATCCCCCTATTTCCATTGCTGGTGGACTGAAACCTCAACACTTGACTGTCCACGCAGAAATGCAGAAAAATGCAGTAAACAGTTGCTTGTGAGCTTAGCTGCAAACTTCACTATCCAATTACACAACTTCCGTCTACTTGTCAAATTCCACATACAATCCAAACAACTCCACAATGTTCCAAGGAGTCCGACTGACTTGTGAAAGCTATGCATTGTAACAGGAGAGCTGGCAATAAAATCTATGAACTTAAGTAAACATTGGAAGCATGGTTTTCTTATTGCAGTACCTATGAAAGTACAGAAAACTTAGATATTAAGGGTCTATGGAGAACTTGTTTGTACGTGGGAAACAGCTGTTCTCTTGTCCATGTATTCAGTGCCCACCAATAATTCATTTTTAACAAGCATGCTTTGCCTTTATGTAGAAACAAGTCTTAACAATTCCCAAACATAACGTCTGGAGAAAGATAAAATCCAAACATTGCAAAACACCATCTATTAAATAGAGATAGATGTTCCCACCTCATACATGCACTAACTGATTTAAGTCACTACCAGTTAGGAATTCAACATTGCTGAGATGCAGCAGTTCAACCTCAGATCTATTAGAACATTCAGGAAAGCTGTGAGATGATGGGTCATTAGTTTCTTTAACTAAGCTCAGATTCAAAGTAATACCAAACCAGTTATTTACCTTAGGTAACTTCGGTTTGAAATCTTACCAA
This sequence comes from Falco biarmicus, assembly GCF_023638135.1. Lineage (NCBI taxonomy): Eukaryota > Metazoa > Chordata > Aves > Falconiformes > Falconidae > Falco > Falco biarmicus. The sequence goes on along the minus strand of NC_079296.1, from coordinate 3,199,141 downwards.
CACACAACCAATGCAGAAATAGGAAAATTTTCTTTGCTGTACTTTTTTTTTTTTCACATGTTGGAAGTTTACAACTGTTCTGTGTATGAGCAATAATAACAATTAAAGTGTAATTGGTAAAGTCGTCATGTATTTGTATTATACAACATACAGGAACAAAACCCTTTGCCTACATTTTTTTAAAGCCACTAACTGCTATGAACGGTTACACTTCAACAAACACGATCATCAAGACAGAGATGCCATACCAATTCCAAAGAACTTATTCTGCATACGTTTTCAGTAAGCTACACTGCAGAAACAAATATTCAGAAAATATTAATTGAGCATCTAATTACATAAAAATACTGATTACCAAACAAGTTATAAAAACCTATAGAAACTGAGATTCAAAGCTCTACTCTGAGGCAAATGCTTTTCAGTCTGATAATGAGCATGAACCAAGTTATGACACTGTAAGAGATTTTTATTTTCTTCTTTAAGAAACATTAGTCATTTCATAAGTTTCCACAGCTGTTATTAAAAAAATTCTGGACTCAACTGTGAGTTAAAAATCCCATCTGGTTGTTACTCAAGCAGTTGTACCATTTCAGTATTGATTTAAAGTGAAAGACAGTTATTGATACATAGCAAAACAACCCAGCCAACAATAATATCCACCATGTTTTGCAGCTGCAGTAGCTTTTCCAAAACAGATGAACTGGATCTTTTTAGCAGAACATTCATTGAAGACAACTTATTGCTAAGCACAGTCCATTTTCATCACCCAAGGACCTGTTTGCTACCTCAGCCTGCCACACTAGAGGATGTACAGAGCCTTGAGAGAGTAACATTTAGCACTTCCTAATCCATCACTGTCAGGGCTCCCTGACAGGGCATTTATTCACACACACTCATTGTTATTCAATTTGCTGTTCATTCTAGGTAAAAATTCGGTGATCTCCACAGCCCCATCGATCGGGATCATTTTTCACCCTGGTTCCTGGCTGAGGGGCTGAGTCTCAGCAGTGGTAGTGCTTGCTCTGCAGGACAACATTGCCAATGCATGAAGAGCTGATTTATGAATATGAAGCAACACTGGTACCAAGGGATTAGCTTTAGCCACCAGAGACTACTGGAACATACTTACTGTTTCCAAAAGCTGAACTACAGACTTCAAGTGCTTTAATTTTATGCATGCATTTCATTATAAGTCTTGGCCAGAAGCTTTCCTAGACAAGCCAAGCAATCAAGACAATCTTGCATCGTTTGCTGAAAACCAATTTTGTCCTTTGTCAGCATAAACAGTTTAATTTCATGTTTTCACTCCTGAGTAAGCACTGAGTATCTTTTAAATCTCCCTTGCAAGGGAGGACATCACTCTCCAATGCATTATAACACACAAAACCCCAATGCCTCGCCCACCTTTCCTATTTAATACTGAATTTCTATAAATTCACCGGCTCAAAATACCTACCTTGAGTTAATAAACTGCCCTTAGAACATCTGGAATAAATAAACATTAGCCTAGTCTAAATAAGCTCAAACTACTACTACCTCTGGATTTGACATTTGACACTTTTCCTCCTGTCTCAGCTCTATCTTTCATTATATCCATAAGCTAATCTTTTTACTAAAACGTATCCTAGTCACCAGAGAAAGTATCAGTGTACCAGGTGTTGAGATGTAAAGGACATTTACGCCAAGAAGGGCTCTGTTTGACAGCATGGCCAGAAGTAACATGCAATCACCAGACACAGACCTGGTACAGTGGAAAGCAAACTAAGTTTATGCTACAATGAATTTAGTCCACTGATACTCTACTTCCTACTTGTTTGAACTTACTCTGCTATTATGTTGTTTTTGAGGAGGGAAGGGGGAGCAGCCAGGATTTTCAGAAATGCTGCATTTTAAAGCTTTTAAAACATAGGCAGGGAAGTAACCATGCACGTATGGAAACCGTGTGACTTTATTCAGGCTATCAACCACTAGCAGCTATTAGTATAGAGTCAGTTTAGTTTTACAGTTTACTATACAGTATCAGGTATATGGCAATTATATAAAAAAAAGTAAATGCCCAATTCTTAAATCAAAGGCTGAACAATGACATCACATGACTGTTACACTGATTTTATTTGCCAAGTGATCTGCCAGTTCCTAAGGTACTGGCACCATCTATTGGTCCCATACCACCTCTGCAGAATTTCTGCAAGTTAATCAGTTTTCATTATACAGTCGACCAGATAATTCTGTTTAACAGCTGCACTGTTTTCGTAGTGCAAAGATCCAGAAGAAAAAAACTTTAACATTTCCAAGACTACAGTAACCAGCTGATTTATTTAGAGATGCCAACCATGAACAGAAAAATACTAACTGAAAGTTATATTTTCCTATCACAGAGTTAACTCCATCAGACATAGGCTCAATCTGATTTACTAATCTGACACACTTCATTTTCAGATCAATTTTCTTCTCTGATATATTTGGGCTCCACATTACACTTCCATAGCTCTACCAAAACAAAGCTTTCATTTAAAGTCATCCAAGTCTGCAAAATAAAACACAAGTCTGAAATGATAGTGTCTTCTGAGTGATCAGAGAGCAAAAATGATTGGGACCCTTGTTATGTTTGGAATTTTACTTTTTCCAGACATTCTCAGTAGGGTGTTAACCTTAAAAGCCACAGATGAAACTGCACAAGAATATTATTAGATCATAAGGTACTAGTTTAACCTCTTACCAGTGTCTCAGTGATACCTCTTACCATTTTTTAACCTTTATTCCCAGGTTATTGCCTATAAATCACAAAAGACTTCAGAACTAATCAAACAAGCTGACACTACTATTGAAAAATACTCCCTTTGCCAAAGACCGGGCAAGTTCTGTAATATTTCAAGATATGTGTGTCCTTCCCTTCAACAATGCATGTGTTATTTGCCTTCTCAAAAAAAATACAAGGATGATGGTGATCACTAAGACTCTCCTGCAAATCACAAAGCTTACTGTGGCTTATTATTTCAGGATTCTTACACCATAAGGGACTCTCCAAGCATCCCTCAATAATTAAGAAACAGAACAAGACATCTAAAGAAACAATTTTATCTAGGGGACACGAACAGAGAATAGTTATAAGACATAAGAAGAATGGCAAGTTAAATTCACAAATCAATATTAGAGACGAAGATTTTGTATTCTTTAATACAGTGTCTTCCTGACTATACTAAGAGGCCTCTAATTGGGTTGTTTAGCAAGATCACAAGCAGAAGGGTATATGCTCAAAAGCCACTTCACAACTTGAAATTACTGCTACTGCAAAGCAGCACTGAGGAGTTCAAAAGTTTAATTCTCTTCTGTAGGTATTGTTCATCTCCTTCTGTAGAACTGTGAAGTAACGGAGCAGCATTTCTGCTTTTTGAGTGAGACAAAGACATTCCACAAAAGCTACCTATAATTTGTATTCTGCTACCACAAAGTACTTGTTTCCATGTACTTATTTCCACATTCTTCTTTATAGTTAAAAAAAAACACAACAGCAAATTAAGAATATATTTGTCAAGATTCTATTTTACAATATATCCTGAACATTGCTTTTGTAATTGGTCTTGAGGGTGGTGTACATACTGCTAAAGAAGCATGCACAAATCTGTGGTTTCAGCTTTGAATATTATCACAGTCCCCAATCTGAAACTGAATGAGACATACACACAACTGTATACAGCTACAGCTCAAATTACTGCCATTACAGAAAGCGTTACATGGAGGGAAGAGCTGGGGTACCAACACTTAATAATCTGATGGTGGGTTACTATTGTCAAGTTGACCCCAGCAATAGACAGAACTCAACTTCTTTATTAAGAAGCCCCACACAGTAGTTAAAACTAATTATTATATGTAGCAAGTAAACCAGGTGTTTGGTTTACATTGTACACTACAATGAAGTGACTTCTTGAGTAAAATGTAACTGCTGCTTAGCCAGAAACACAGAAATACAACAGTCCCAAAGCAGAAGTAAAGCACATTTTGATTCCTAATGGAACTACAGAAAAGCTTCAGGCAGCATGCAATTCCCCAAGTGAGACTTCAAATGAACCATGAGTTAGGACTGTCTGCAAATCAAGTTTTTAAGGTTTTTTTTTTCCCCTCCACACAAAGTTCTCTTGCTTTAAGGTATCCTCGGGAATGCACACAGCAACTCTCCTAACACCAGTTTTTTGGCAGTTTAGATTTAAATAGTATATAGCCCATGTTTTTAAAGTGGTAGAAAATAAGCAGAACGGTGCATCTGCCTTAGAAATACAAGTACAACTTTGTATTTGAAGTCTGAGGTCTGTATAGCTCCCAGCAAACAACAGAATTTAAATAAAAACACTTTAAATAATAATTTGAAGTGTTTACCCTTTTTACCAGGCAGCTATGTTATAATACTGAGGGAGTATCACTTACCCATGGTAACATAGGGCAATTTGTCAGTTGATCCATGGGGATATATGCTGTAAAGGTGAGGTCCTGTGACATCTACTCCCCCTAACACCAGGGCAGCACCGATGTAGCCTTGATACCTAGGAGCAAACATTTAGATGCAAATCTGAAAGTCCACAATAAAGTTGTGATTCTTTTTAACACAACTTATGAATTTGAGAATTTTTCCATGACTATACCAGGTGCACCTCTGTAACAGAAAAGACTGCTTTTACTATTTGTGAGCAGCAGTTTTAATTAAAAGAAACTTACTAAAATATGGTGTATTTCAGTCTCAAGCAGAACAAGCAAGCAGGCTGGATGATATATTTGTGCTAACAGGGAGAGAACCTGGGTTAGTTTTCAAGCCTTAAATTAAATTCCTGTATCTGCAATTAAGTTTTTATTCGGATATTTTAAAGAAAATATATTCCTTCATTTCCCCCACAAGATGTTCTTGGCTGCTTTTAACTTCTTAGTTTACTGCTTTCAACACACCTAAGAACAGGCTAACTGCTTAGCAATACAGCATTAAGCAACCAAGCTGAACTGTCATCATTTATCTCAGTCAATTGGTTGCACAAAACATTTTCTTTTCATTGCTTTATTGCACCTTCCTGAAGACTTTCCAATAGTTTGACCAATCACTACCTTTAATACATTTACATCATTCTTTCCTTCTATTTCAACAGAATTTTTTACTTCTGTAAGAGACAGCACTAAACAGCACTGGAATACTTAAAAGGTTTGGAGAGTATGCCCCTAATGTAAGGGCACGTTCTACATCATGCTGCCAGATAGGAAGTTCAACTGCACTGCCTGTTTGCAATCTGTCAAGCGATGAGATGAAGTTTTAGGATAACTGCTGTACAACTTCCAAACATTTTACTTATTTATCTCACTACACCAATGGCAGACTTCCATACTAAAAGCTGTGAGCTTCAGATGGTTAAATACTTTATTTTGAAAGTAAAATACATTTTGAGGTACTGATTCTACTAGAAGTCACATGAAATTTTCTATTTTAGAAGTTCACACGTTACAAGGTTATTACTGGTCCAGCCATGTCACCACAGACACACAACAGTTTTCCTTGGTGTGACCAACAGTTTATTAAACTACTGTCCTTCTATTTTTGCCATGTAAACACTAGCAACACAGTACGACTACAGTGTCAATTCTCTAAACCACCACAGATTTGATTTCTATCTCAGCTCCAAACCCTACAAAACAAAGGGCAATTACAAAATCTTTTATGAAGGTGAAAGAGGCTGAGGAAGAATGCTCCTTCACAGGAGCTTAAATACTATACAGTGGTTTTAACAGCATTGTTAATAAGCAAGAAACCCATTCCGCTACCTGAAAAGCATTTGCTTTAGCATTCGATTAGCTGTGACAACTCTTGGAAGTCGCCCAGTAGATAACGAATGGAGCTCCAGATTGGAAGAAATCAGCTGAGTTGTCATGTCAGTATCGGCAGCTGTTCCAGCACCACAACAACTGAAAACATATTATGAGCAAGTTAGGAAAAGGTAAGGGGTACAGGTGAAACAACTCTTTGCTTTATCCAACTGCTAGAAGTTTTCTTATTGTAAAATTGAGGAAATTATGTTCTCATACTGTCAGTATTTTCAGAGCATGAAACAAGATAACCTGTTCAAGTGTAAATGAAATACTGAAAATCCCCAAGCCTCGCTAATCAGTTATCATTTTCAAGTACACCTTAGTGTTTGCCATCAGCAAAGGACACGGCTAAAAATCTCAATATTATTACCAATACCGTTACACAAAAAACAGGTTTTATACTTACTAGATATTAGGGGAAATGAAGTGTATTTTTGAACAGTTCTTGTCGGCAACAACCATTCCTTCCGTTGCTCTCGTATCTGCTCCGAGGACTATGCCATCCTGCAGAAAGAGAGAATTATCCCAAAGCCTCGCTCTCCAAAGGGGACCTTTCTGGCATCGACGGCGAGACCGGCTGTACGGCCCGGGGCAACCCGCGGGGGCCCCACCGGGAATGACTCAGCAGCGCGGAACCTCCACCAGGAGCCGCTTCCCGACGAGGCCCGCCGCGGGGCCGAGCGGCCTGCCCCCGGGGCCGGCGAGGGGGCGAGCGGCGGCCGCGCCCCGGCCCGCTCCGGCCTGGAGGGGCGGCCCACGGCCCGGAGCGGCCCCCCAGCACCTCGCAGCGGCCAGCAGGCCACGCCCCGCGCCCGCCTCACCTTGAAGACGACGCCGGCGATGGTGGTGCCGGTCTTGCGGGCGGCGGGCAGCCGCAGCCCCTTCTGGCCCAGCTCAGCCTCCAAGAGGTTGTTCCTGCAACACAGGGCAAGAAGTGGGGCCGGGCCGAGGGCTCCCCCCAGCCGCGGCCCCTGCGACCCGCAGCCACCCAGGCCCAGCGACCCGCCCGCGCCCCACCGCGCCTCACCGAGCGCAGTTATCGAAGCTGAAGCCGCCACTCGGCGCCTGCAGCACGGAAACCGCCGCCATTTTGCCGTTCCAGTGAGGGACGGGGGGGCCTGCCGAGCACTTCCGGGTCAGCCGCCGGCGCGCGCACGGGGGCGGGGTGGCTGGCGGGGGCGGGGGCGGGGCCTGCGGGCCCACCCACCCCGTCCCGGCGGCCCGTGAAATAGCGGCGGGCGGGGGGCAAGTACCCCCGGTGGGGACGTGCCTGGCTCCCGGGGGCCTGGTCACAGGGCTCCGCGGGCTCAGCCTGGCCGCGCAGCTGCCCTCGAGGGAAGGCTTCGTGCCGGGCGCAGGGCCGTGGGTGCTGGCCCGGCCCGGCCCGGCCGCCCCCGGCGCGGCGGAGCCTGCACAGCCCTGCCTCGGTTTACCTGTAGCTTACGCTGAGCAGTGGTGCTGGGCCGCCCTATGCCGTTGACGCTGCCGGACCCCGATTGTCCGGTGGGCCGTGGTGCGGAGGGTGCCGCCGGGCCCCGGGGACAGGCCTGTCGGGGCAGGGGATGGGGCCGGGCCCGGTGCTCGGTCAGGCTCCGGCCCTGCTTATGTCCGTGAGCCTGGGCTGCTCCTTATTCCTTCCTTCGCCGTTCCTGTGCCTTCGTTTTGCCATATGTAAGGTGGAAGTAATGCCGTGTTTAGGGGGTTGTGGGGCTTGGCTAACGGGTTTTGTAAAAAGCTTTGAGACTTGCCAATAAAGGATGGTAAAGGACAAAAAGGGCGGGGGGGGAAATCCCAAACTTTCATGTTTAGATCTTAAGAACCTATAACCGCAGGAGAAAATGGAGACTTACTTAAAACTGGTATGCTGTTAATGTAATGGCTATACGGTAAAAGAGAAAAGAGAGATGTCCCTTTTCAAAACTAGGGAAGTCCTGCAGTATATGGAAAAGGTCAATAAAATTCAGTATTTTCTGGGTAAACTACATCTGACCTCTGTTTTAACTTTTCCTCCAGCTTCCTGACCTGTTAAAAGGAATGCCCTTGCGTCTCTGTAGAGAAAAGAACATGTGGCAACCTCTCAAGAAAGGATACATTTTAAAGCCAGGGAGACATGTAGTAAGATTTTTTTTTCCAAAGTTTACCACATACCTAATTTGCTTTCTAGATGTATAAGTGCCTGAAATTAAAAATCTTGTTGATTAAAGAAAAAATAAAATGTTACTCATTCCACACTTTAAATGTTAGTTACGTGAGGCCCTTTCTCTTGTAGAACAACACAATAATGTTACTGCATTGGCTTCTTGCCTAAAGGAAACTTTTCCCAAGTATTTTACTGGGCAAAGTGTCTTCCTTCTTGTAGTAGTTAATGCTCAGAATGTGACTGTCAGAGTAGGTGGTGTTGCTGAGAGGAGCACACCTGTGTTTTGTTCTAGGAGGAACGATGGCTTTTACATCAGTAGTGAGTCAGACATCTTGCAGGCTCCCTCTGAACAGTACCCAATTAGCAGATGGCCTAAGAATGAAAGTAGGGTCCCATGTGTCCAGACCAAATCTACATGTCTGCAGTGTCCCTCCTAATTATTTAAAAATGAATGTTCTCCATCAGTGTGTTACTCTGATGAAAGTATGCAAACAAAAATGGGGTGGGTGGGCATGGCTATTGTGCAATGTCTGCTTTTTTTCTCCAGTGTTAAAAATACTTGCCAGTGGGAGGGAACAAAAACAGCCATGGGGAAGAAAACCAAACCCCAGCCTCTTTCTTGATTGTGCCAGTCTCACAGAAAAAAACCCACCAGCCGTGTTCAGGCTGGAGGAGCTGCAGAGCCAAGCGTGGCACTAGCCCCTGCTAGTGAATAGGAAAGTCTCATCATGAAATATGAAAGAATTGGCTTATGTTAGGGATCAGAAAACAAGAGATTGTCTGATTTATAAGCTCTCACTGAGGACACCTTGCAGATGGCAAATTCTGCTGGCATTGCTCAAAGCTGCAGTGCCACTAAAGAGGGGGGAAAGGCGCCTGATACTCAAAATCTGGAAAAAGGAAGGGACGTGTCTGTTTTCCCAAGTGCCCTTTGGTTTCTGTGGGCTGTCAAAAAGCTGTGTTGTTCTGTCCAACACAGGCTGGGGGCTCCTGGGGATACATTGCTAAGCTGGTGGAGTTCCAGAGGTCACGTTTCTGGCATAGTCTAGCTACATCAGAGAGTGTTCTCTGGGTGGGTTCATCGCTGCTGTGTCCTGTAGGGCCTGTATGAGGCTTGGCTGCCTCTTTTGAAGTGGAGCACAATATACTGAGAGCATTTGTTCCAACAGACCAGGAAAGACCATCTTTAAGATAAACACACAGAGAACCTGCACTCTAAACTCTCTTCTCCCCCTTCTTTTAACCCTTGGGTAAGTAAAATCCCATTTTCTTGTATACCAGTTAGGCTGGGAAGCTGTCTGAGAGAAAGAATATCTTGCTGCCAGATGCTCTTTTTTTTATTCTAGCACAGTTGTTTTTCTCTTCACTTGATAAAGTTAAAATAAACAGTCTCTGGGGTGAATTACAGGCGTCAAAATTGGATTGGCATACAAACTGTAGAGCAGTTGGTGGTTGGGAGTCTGGGGAAAAAGAAACAGCAGGTTTTAGCTAGAGGGGACAACAGCTTTATTTCCCTCTTGGTCCTTGACAACTAAGCAGATGTCCTACAATTATTGTTTTACCTTCTAGTAATATAGTGTCTTTTCCTATCCTCCCAGGTACGCGCCTGGCTCTTTTGCAGATGTGCAGGTACATCTCTTAACTAGTTCAAAGCCATCTTAGTGCACCACTAGCTCCATCTATTGCTGGTTAATGGCTGGCTGAGATTCAGACGAATGCTTGTTTCTCCCTCTCAACTTTGTGGGATACCTATTTCCAGTCCCATTTATGTAGAGACAACTGATTGTCTTAAGAATAAGATCTTTTCTGAATATCTTACGTGGGCTTTTTCACACCCGTTGCACTGCAAACTTTGCTTCTGGATTGATGCCCTCCACTGTATACACAGATGTCTTGTTCATGGTTTCTGCAGCCCTTCCGAGTCCTGCAGCGTGGGTTACCAGGACCACCAGACCCTGACAGCTGCCCTGCGTTCCTCTGAACAGCTGGTGGGGTGATGGGTGGCATCACTAGGCATAACCACTGTCGTTGGGTACCCACTGTACTGGGTTGGAAGGGACATCGTGTTCTGTATCCTCTATGAAAATCTAGGGCTACGTACTTCCAGAGCTTACCCTAACCGGGTACGATGAACTGTGCTGAAGCCTGAAGAATGCAAACCTTTCTCTTTACTTTTTTAAAACAGTCCTGAAGTCTGTTTCTAGCTTTAGCAAAGCTGCAATCCAGGTTTATCATCCTACAAGACATCTGACAGGGAAGTTAAATAGCACTGCAGACACATTTTTTAAAACTTACTTGGGATACAAGGAACGTTAGTGTTTCTCTCAACAGGTGGGCATTCAAGCTGAGGCCCATGTCTTTACAGTTTGTGTACGTAACGTATAAACTTCCAGATATTTTGGTGTCTGCATTTATACCCTGCCTGGTTTCCTGGTTTTGTATTCAGTGCTTTCTTTGTGCATGAGTGCCAAATGACACCTTAAATTCTTGGACCTTATTTAAAGAGACATTGGGTAACTTGGAATGTTTAACAAAATCTTCAGTACAATTTTTACTCTATGAAGCTTGCACCTGCCCTTGCAGTATGAGAGACAAACATGCTGTCTCTTCAGGGGCACAAGTGTAAATCATCAGTCAGTTTTTTGCTTTCTAGAATAAGGGAGTTACAAAAAGTAAAGCAGGTGAGGGGTTTGATCCTGTAGAGACTGGACTGGGTTTGTGTAACGGGTTAGAGCAGTGGGCAAAGGGTTTCCACTGTTCCAGCACTGGCATCATTTGGCACCTGTTTGTTGGAGATTTTCAAAGGACAGCCAGGCAACCCCAACAGCCACAGCGAGCCCAACAGCTGCAGACACCGAGACAGCCTCGAGCATTCTGTAGCACACCAGTGAAGCCTGCAGCTCTCAGGTATAAGCCAGCAAGGATCCCAGTATAGCACTGGTGGGATTGTGGTGCCCAGTAGCTTATGGCTATGGGACTGGTGCCTACAACCATTCAAAATGGAAGGTGACAAATCACCCTTGGCACCTGCATGTGAAGTGACAGAGAAACCCAAGAAATGCCTTCTTGTGCTTATGGGTAGGCACACTTGAATCTCTGCTGCACGAAGTCTGGATAACTGAATGGCTGACCGCCCCGATGTTCAACTTTGTCTGCAGAGCTCGTAGCAGAATATACCGGGGCCCTGCACCATCCAGCCCAGCAGCCCAGCGTGGGACTGGTTGTCATTGGAGCTGGCCAGAGGCGGTGCAAGTTGTCCAGAAACTGAAAGCACACACTGCAGTTGTGCCTGAACCCTGGTCATGGCTGTGTCTTGTGCACATTCCAGCAAACCGGCGCCAGTTCCCAAACTAGTCAGCAGCTCTGGTAATGTCCCAGGGTGAACCTGTGTTAGGAGGGGAGCCAGGCAGAGAGAGAATCACTGAACCGGAGAATAAATGCACCATGTGTCTCTCCTGTTCAAAACCACTCTAATTTCAAACATCTTGCTTCAACAACGATCTGTTAACAAAGTGCAGGCCAAGAATCTGTCAGGAGAATTTAAATACAATTCTGACAAGATCAGAACTAGATAGACTAAAACTTTACCAACCTGTGGCTAAAACAAAGCTAATCCAGTAAGTACCTGCTCAGGTCAGAACAGAGGTGATCTCTCAGGGATCTTCTTTGTTGTGCAGCTGTAGCTTCTGAAAGCAAATTTAGTTGAGGTGTTCAAACTCATTACAGGAGATAGAGAGTTAACCTGAGTCCAGGAGGCTGTCTTCATTTCTTTGAAAATGGAAAGAAAAGGTTGAAGCTGGGAGCAGAGAAGTGGTGCAGTCAAGGGGATGAGGTGCTGAAATGTGAAGCAAGTTCCCAGGAATTTTGGAAAGAACCATTTTCTGAAGAAGAAAAAGTTTCTGGCAGAGGTGTGGACATAAGCAGCAGAGTGTCTCCTTCCAAGGGAGGGGGACAAAGGGAGTACACGGGGAGCCCTTTGCTGGCTCTCAGGTACATGCTGTGCAGCTAGAAACTCAAGAAAGCCCAGTGCTGATCTTACACTGTTCTCTAGCATTATGCTGCTCAAATCATTATGCTACTGTCTATCACTTGTCAATACTGTTTAGGGGAAGTGCCTGAATTTCTGGTGTTCTGTTGACAATTGCAAAAGTCCTTCTGTTAGTAGTGTTGGAATCAAGTTTTTGTCTTTATTTAGGTTCTGGCAGAACAAGCTGGCAAAAATGCAGGAGTTGGAAGAGGAAGGAGAGTTTCAGGTATGAAGAGGTCTCTGTGCCTCTCTCTGAGATGCTGCTGTGTGTCATTAAAAGGGATGTGAAGTGGGGAGTCCATCTGGACCGTGAATATGCATTTGAGTTGACTGAACATGACAGCAGAGATGGGCTAAACTTCCAAAAATAGATGTTTCTAACCTGTAAGTGTTCACATTGGCAGGACACATTTGGAGCAGCAGGTAGAGGCTGCATATATATTATGGCTGTAACCTGCTGTATTGCAGGAAAAGTGTCTCCCATTTGCACTGAGGAATACCACGAAATGTGAGTGAGGTGGGAAGAAAAATACAGTGGGAATACCGAGCGGTGAGGACCCAGTCTTAAACCGGGGAGCTGGGCAGCCAGGAGTACTGCAAACCAGCATGAAGAAAACTGCAGGGAAGTAGGGAGAGAGGCCTGGCTTGTGAAAAATAACCTGCTGCAGATGATGCTGGTTTTGCAGGTACGTGTGGATCACAGCAGCTTCCCTGGCTCTGCTTGCTTCTGTCTGAGAATATTGGTGTCCTCGAGTGGGTTCAGTGCCTTCCAAAAGTTGCAGTCGAGCTCAGCTACACCAGGGATGGCTAGGAACCGTGAAAGTGGTCTTTTAGAAGTGGGCAAGCCGTTAGACAGGGGTCTTCCTAGCTTTGAGAATATCTTACATGCAAATTGTCCCTTCATAATCTAAGGGTGGGTCTGTGCCTCGGTTGCTGCGTTCCTTCCTCTGCCTGCAGAAAGTGGGTGAGTACAGTAACGTTGACACTGGGCTAGAAAATCTGAATGATCACCTGGATTGCACCCAAAAGGAGGTTTGTGTGTGACAGCCCAATCTAAGCAGTGACTTGACCCTGAGGGAGCAATTACACGTCCTGTGGATCTTTGGTTCTTTCTGTGCTTTCATTGCCAGGAACTACCCCTTCATTCCTCCTTGTGCAGGGAAGCCGAGGCAGCGTTAGAAGAGGTGGCTCTCCTCTGCGGGCTTCAAAGCAGCGTGTGGATCTTCTGTTAGAACACCTGAGTATATTTTATAATTCTGTGGTCTGTAATGTATAGCCCTAAATATCCACATTTAACCTTTATTACTGGTATCTCAGTGACCGGAATCTAGCTTCATCTCCTCATTCTGACAAAGATGGGAAGAGCTGATGAGTAGGGAGGTGTCTGTCTCATTCAAACAGACAAGTGGTGATAAACTCCTAATACTACTTTGGAGCTGAGTCTGTATTTCATCCTATGGGACCCAAAATGCTTTTGTCTTCCCTGGGATCACAACAGGAACCACTGAACATCCTAGAGCTAAAACAGAGTAGCTCAGATACCGACAGCAGCTGATCAACTGCTGAATTGATGATTCCAGCCTCACAGGATTAATTATGTGGCACTGGGAAAAAGCTTCACTCTGTACCTGGTGGAAGCAAAGCCTCACATCCTTTTTAAGCTATGAAAGCCATAATTACTTTTCTTACCACTCACTGTTGCTTTGTATAAATAGCCATAGGGTGTTTTAAAGTCTTTTGTGGGTGCATAGGTCTGCTTTGCTGGGCAAGAGCGCGTACAGCACGGAAGTGCTGTGACTCCATGGCCAGCCCAGGGAGGGTCTCCAGGGGGCCACCATGGCCCCAGGGGTCCGCTGTGTCCCTCCAGGCTCCTTGTGCTCCTTGGCATGACACCTGAGTGTAGGCACAGGTCTCCCAGCACCGGTTATTGGATGCCCCTGTTGATGTTGCACGGAGTGGGAGAGAGCAGAAACAAGGGGGATCCTCCTCGTGGATGCCTGTGCTAGTCTGACCGCAGTGCTCCAAAACTGCGGGGGCCCGCCAGACACAACACGCTTCCTCTTTCTCCACATCTGTATTCCTGCAAGCTGATATGGAACTGCTTACACCAGTTGTTTATAGACCCTCCCTCCTGTCTCGTGATGGACATGATTAAATCCAGCGTAGAGGAGGTTTCTGTACGGCCAGGTTCCTGCAGCAGAGCTGGGCCATCTGCCTGGTGGTCTGTTGCGTTCCTGGTCGCAGGGTGCTGCAGTACTGGCTGGAGCTGGGCTGTTGTGCAGCAGGCGCGTATGGAAAGCTTTACCCTTTAATGTGAAAAATGGGAAAGACAGATGCAATCTGGGGCTAATATTGTTCTTGTACTTTTTCCTCTCATCTCTCAAGAGCTGTCTTGCTGCTGCCTTTCCTCACTCTGTCTGAGCACCAGAGCCCCTCTTTTGAATTGATAAAGCAGGCGCAGAGTCACTGTCCCCTGCAGCAAGCTGCCTGCCTCAGGGCTGCTAGTCAGGATCTCTGGAGGATATAAACCATCTCTCTCTGATGTTTGTGAATCAGCCCATGCATATTGACTAGCCCCATTGCTTCAGAATGCACCCCATGGGAATAACAGTTTGCAAACTTTTTGCTAGCTGGGATTACAGGTCAAAGCAGATGCACAGTGGGTGTCTGGTTAAACCAGCAAAACCCATTTATTAGAAAACTATGGAAAAAGGATATTAGAGATACTTACTGTTTCAAAGAGAGTGAGAACCAAATGCCCTGTCTTGCTGGTAGGGGAATGGGAGATTTAGGAGTAGTTAGTAGCTTGAGAAAAAAACAAAGATGAATAAAGGCAGGTCCTATTTTTTTCTATTACAAGTTTCTAGGCTACACAGATTTGTTATAAATGATGGCACTAAATAAGCAGCCGTGCCCAAGCTCCCCTGAAAGGCTCTCTAACATCAGCAGCTGATGCCCTACTGCGCAGGCACACAATTGGGTCTGTTCCTCCAGACAATACACCTGTCACTGGGAAACATAAAGATGGCAATTAGCAGGGGAGGGTCTGTGTTGTGCTTTCATCCCAGACAATAAGAAGGGCCTGGAAGAGTGAGATTAAGGCTGGCATGTCCACAAGAGATTGTCGAAACAAACCTCACTGAGACTTGGGGGCGTTTAAGAAACAAAAACAACAAAATAAAACCATGGTTAAATCTAACTCTACGAACAAGTCTAGAAAGCAAAATAGCACTGGAATAGGATCATTGGCTCTAGAAATATAAGCCTGGGGTTGCAGAGGAAAGACTTTCTTCTCAGCTGAGATGTCTTGTAGCTGTCAGTGGTGTATCACAGGAAATTAGCACCAAGTGGGGTTCTGCACACCAGAACTGCAGCAGGCATTCTGCATTGCTTAGCCAGGACAAGGACTAAGCACCAGCATTCACAGAACAGATTTTTTTACCCATCTAATGCAAGTTCTAAGCCCTGGGCAATGCTCCGTAATTGACACTCTGAATGTTTAACAGTCTCCCAAATTACTAACCCTACAAAGGCCCTGAAAGCAATGCAGCAACACAAATAGTCTCAGCTGCTTCTTGTGACCAGCACTGAAACTGGAAGGGAAGCAGCTGAGCACCTCTGCCATTGTAGCAAGATCTATTAGAATAAACTCATTTAGTCAGCAAGTCTCCAACATTTTTTCTGCTGGTGCAGGAGTTCTTCCAGCAAGCAAGCATCAGGAAAGCCACAGAGGTAAATTAGGACAGTCTTTTCCTTGCTATCGGTTCAGTCTCCCCAGGCATATAACATGATTGCCATATGCCGTGAAGTTGCGCCTGCTGCGGGTCTTCAGCGACCGATGCCACGCTGTGCTTTGAGCAGTGCACAGAACTGGGAGAGCAGGCGCCGACACTGGCTGCAGAGCTCTTGCACGTCGTCCTGTGTGCATGCAGTTGAGGTGTGAGCCACGCGCTGAAGGCAGGCCACGTTCTGCTGATGGGGGCATGGCACAGTCGGAACTGCAGGGCGAATGGTGTGTTTTGCTGTGCAAGGAGGTGGCAGTACAGACAGGCTCTTGAGACCGAGGTGCTTGGGTCACTCTGTCCCCTTGGGCAGGTGTTGTTCTTCATGCCAGTGAATTTGTGCCCTCTCTTCTCAGCTTCCTGGGGCACATATCCCTGACATCTCAGACTCTTGATGTGAGGTTTGTAACATCAGGAACTTTGATCAGCCCTGATGTGACAGACTTGAAAGGACATGGGGAGAGGAAATTGAGAGAACTAGACGAATAATGGCATTGCCAAACATGCAGGTGTCTGGCCATGAAAGCAAATCAGCACAGACCTTCGGTATGCAGAATAAGGATGCTTGTTTGGAAACCTAAAGAATTACCTTGAACACGTGTCCTCTATGTCTCTGTCCTGCAGAGCTGTGATTGTGAAATTGCGTCCACGATCCACAGTCCAAAGAGCAAAGTGTGCACTTCTGAAGGGTGCTGGCTAGCTCGGCTCGTCAGTGGCTGCTACGGTGCTACAGACCAGTCTTCTGCCTAAGGTGTGCATGGAGGTTAGGTAGCAATGCTGTGGCTTTGTCCAGAGGAGGTGGAAGAGTTGTCTAGATTTTTCCAGGCGCTTCTGCTTCTGATAGCTTGATCCATGTGAGAGTGGTAACATGTGTTAACAGCTTGCTTTGGAGTGACAGGCATGGGATGTCCTGGACTGATGTCTCCCTGTCAGCTGGAACAGGGGAAGTTGTGCCATGACCTGATCACTGCAATGCAGTGTTAATTGCTTCCTGAATACTGATGGATCTTCTTTGGGGACAGCTGACCCGGAGGTCCTGCAGAGCAGAAGCCAGCAGCCTTTCAGCCAGCTGGAGTTCATGGGACAGCAGGCTCCCATATCTCTTCATACATGAGAATCTCAGGGGGCTAGGAAGGAAAAACAGAGGAGCTTTAGCATGGAAGTGTCTGTTCCAGGGATGTGTTAAATATACAGGCCAAGAGCACACTCAGGAATCATCAGTCCTGTTCCTGTTTCAGTGGTAGACTGTCTATTCTCAGCCTTAGGTCTGCCACAGACTTTTATTTGTGGAAGTCACAAACTGCCCATTTGCAACGCTCTTGAGCAGGGGTGGATGGCACTTGATGGAAGGCTTTGTTGGTGGAACTGGAAAGCAGAAGTGTTTTGGCCCCATAGAAGCAGCCTAGAGTTTTAGTTTCTGCATGTGAGAGACAACTGGGCTCTGTGCTTCTCAAGGAAGTGCCTGAATTAGAGGCAGCAGAAGGCTCCAGTTCTTACCTGTGCTCTCACAAACAGCCCGACTGCCCCTTTACAAGTATTCGGCATTAGCTGAGAGAAGCAGCAACTGCTTCACTCATCTTTCTGAATAATAAGTAGTTGGACAGTCAAAGACAGTTTATTATATGGAGGCTCTGTGCTTTGAGTTTCTCCCAAACGCTGTGATAGATGTATCCCTTGCAGAAGCAAAGAGAAACATCCATAAGCAGATAAATAAGGGTACCGCGGAAGCTTTGAACTGCAGAAGCAGCGCTGGTATCAGTGTGAGGCATCAGCACCAAACAGCAGCTCGTGAAATTTTCAGATGTGTGAAAGTGTAAAATAATTGAGGTATGGCAGGAGTCTGACATACTTTCACAGCCCCAGTGCTGGGGGGAGGGAGGTAAGTCTCCGTCTCTTCTACCAATGCCTTGTAAGTCTGACAGGCAAGCCCTGTCTCAGCTCAGAACTGAATTTAGTTCAAACAAAGTTTGGGTGACATTAAACTCCATAAGGAGAAGCTGGTTCAGTTTGGTGCAGTAAAAAGTGGGAAATAAACCAAATGCTGGAGTGGAATAACATCTACAGCTGTGCTAGGGAAATGTCATTTTGAAGGATAACTCTGCAAGGGACAGGCTTGCAACACGACCCAGTGATCTCTGACACGCACGGCACTTTGTTCCATTTTTCAGTGCATTTTGCTCAGACACATGGCTTTCTACTCTACTTGGCAAATATTTGATTTATAAAGAATAACATGTTGCTAGCCCATGTGCTGGGAAGCTCTTCCAAGGGTTGTGTGAAAGATGCGCCTTGAGGGTGGCAGATCAGGGTTTGCTAACTGGTAAGGATAGCGCTTCTTAAAATGCACCTGAGCTGATTGTTAAAATTCTCTGCACATAAATAGAATTGCAACTGATTCAAAAATAAGCTACCTCAGAGTGACAGCAACACCCAAACTGTGCAACACAATTTGCCCTTTGCTCAGCTGCTTGTTTTACAGGCATTAAAAGTATGTTGGGATTTTTCCATCTAATTGTCTCAAGGTCATATGTCTTCTTGCCAAGGTCTTCTTGCACTGGATGGACACCTCTGGACTCTAAGAACTCTGTTATTTCTGATTTATTTTGAGATGTGTGAATGGAGGCTGACTTCAGGAACTGCAGTTGCCTTGAGGAGACAGCCGACTGGCTAGAATATTAGCTTTGTGGGGATTAGTGCCAGTACAACGATGAATTACCAGCACTGGTGGTGATGACTCTGCCGCCATGGTAAGGAGCAGATGGCAGTGTCCATGTGGCTGCAGGAAACCCTCCAGAGAGCTGAGAGGTCCAAAGGAAGGGTCCAGCAGGCCAGGCACTGGACCCCACTTTCTGGACCTGCTCAACAGCCCAGGAGCCTGCACTTTCTGGGGCCTTTTAGGGGTGATTTTTAGGTGAAAGGACAATGAGGTACCAAGTATTAGCTTCCGCTTGCTGGCTGTGACCTTTCCTTTGAAGTGCCAGTGAAGTGTTCTTGCCGGCATCTCTAGAGCCATCCTTGCGCCAGCCAAAGCATCAAGTTTTGTTTGAAAGTCTAGTGGGTAATTATGGAAGTTAGTTCACATGTAAATCCAAAGAACTTTGGTGAGGTTGGAAACTCAGGTGGCATCCAGTGAGCACGGGAAACTTCACCTCTCTGCATGTGCACAGAGGATGATTTATTTATGCAGCTGTAGAAAAAAGAAGTGATGCTGGAGGCTGTGGAGGCTGTGGGCTGGATTCTGTTTCTAATACTATCAGAAAACTGCATTTAGTGCTGTTACAAATGGTGTTTAATTCTGTCTAAGACACGGGCATAAAGAAAACAATTTAATATCTGCTGGGGAACTCTTTTAACTCTTATTAAAGCTAATCCAGCCCTAAGTTTGGAAAACTCATTGCACTTTTCCTCTGAAGATCTTTGGTGTAAACCTGGGCTCTACCTCAGAGCCTTTGCTCCCTCCATCACTGAGGGAAGCAGGATGAAGTTTTGGCCAAGCTGCCGCGAGTCGCAGAGCCCTCTCCCGGTGCTGCCATGTGGCTTCGTGAGCCTTTGGCGCTCCACGCCGCGCTGTCCCCAAGTGCCAGCCCGTTTCCCAACAGGCAGCGGTGACTAAGCAGCCGGGGGCAGCTGCCTCCACGGTCCATTCTTCTGTGAGAGATTTATTGCAGGGAGCAGAGAGGCTGGGACGTGGTAATTGCCTTCATTCCCAGACGAAGACCCTGAAGAACAAAAGCCAGTTGCCCATGAATCCATGGTGCGATCCAAGCATTTGTTCGGAGGGGAGGAGTGGGAACCGCGTGCCTGTTGCTGTAGCAAAAGCGAGTGGGCATTAACCAAAAGACCAGCTCTGTCCTGCGAGGTGGGAGCGCTGCTGGCCTGCGGGGCAGCCTGGGGCCCCCCAGTATCCACATCCTCCCCGGGGCTGCCGTGGGCCCAGGCCTGCGGAGATGTCAGAACACTGAGACCGCTGGGTGAGGTGATCGCGTGCTGGGGGTGTCTGCGCCGCCCCTACCCTGCAGCCCTGCCCGCTGCATCGCCCCGCTCTTGTGTTTGTCGTCGACATCTGCTCCTGTGCCGGCTGCCGCCACCTGCGCCCTGGGCACGCTGCTACTAGACTCTTGCTACTGCGAGGATCTCGGGTAACTCCCCCATGCCTGGTTTTTCTGCCAAGACCATGTGCCAGATTTCCTAGGAAGCTTTATCGGGAACTTCCATGAAGAAGTGATTGCCTGGGAAGAAGCTCGCCCGTGCTGGTAGTGGGGCTGCGGCGTGGGGAGCAGTGTGAGTGCTTCGCTGTCGGGGGCCACGGGCGTCGGGAGCAGAGCGCGCTGGAGGAGCCATCCTGGAGCGGGGTGCGGGATGGGGATGCAGGGTGTGGGTGTGGGTGCAGGAGGGCAATGTGGGATGGAGATGTGGGATGGGGATGCGGGATGGGGTTGCGGGAGGGGGGTGTGGGGTGCGGGAAGGGGATGCCCGAGCCCAGCACCGCCCGGAGACTCGGTGTCGCCGTTCAGGCGCCACCCGCCCGGCCCCGGCCCCGCGCTGCCGCAGCCCCTCCGTGCCGCCGCTCGGCCCGGCCCAGCCCCCCTGCCCACGGGGCGCCCCGGCAGCTCCGGCGCTGGCGGGCGGGGGACGTGCGGAGCTCGGAGCGGAGCGCGGTATGCGGAGTGTGCGGAGCGGAGGGCGGTGTGCGGGGTGTGCGGGGTGTGCGGAGCGGAGCGCGGTGTGCGGGGTGCGGGGTGTGCGGAGCGGAGCGGGGTGTGCGGGGCGGGGCGCGCTGTGTGGTGTGCGGAGCGCGGGGCGCGGAGGGGGAACGGTGTGCGGGGCAGTGTGCGGTGTGCGGGGCAGGGCGCGGTGGCCCCGCGGAGCAGGCGTCGCGGTCCCTTCGGCTCCGCCGGGGCCGGCGCTGCCCAAGCCCCCGCCGGGCTCCCGCGGCCAGCGGCTGCGGGCGGAGCTCGATCCTTCCCGGCGGTTCCGGCCCGGTACCAGCCCGCGCCGCTGGCGGGCTCGCTGGCGGCTCCCCCAGGCTGCAGGCGGCCTGCGGGCCCCGAGCCCCGGCGGCCCCGCGGTGCAGACGTGCGGGACGCGGCTGGCGGGGCGCTGCCCCCCCCGGTGCCAGGCTGGCGCGGAGCCGGGCGTGCTGCTCCCTGGCGGCCTCGGAGCTGCGTTCTGCGGCTGTAAAAAGCCGCTGCTGAGCTTCGGAGAACTGCGAACGTCTTTAGAGCCCGGGCGCCGGCACGGATCTGCGGGGTCCCGCGGCAGCGCAGTGCTGGGCTGTGCGCGGGGCTGTGCGCAGGGCTGTGCGCGGGGGCTGCGCGGGGGAGCGCCCCGCCAAGCGCAGGGGCCACCCGCGGCTGGCAGCGTCGGGGCCGAGAGGCAGCTTTGGGACTTGTTTGCATTGGGGATCGCACTGCCGGTTTCCGTGTTTGTACCTTTACGTGCCCTCCTCTAGGACTTTACGAGGTGTTGCACAGCCGCAGCCAGGGCTCCCCCGGCCGGCCAGGGTGGTGCGGCGGAGCTCACCGGCTCAGCCCTGGCGTCGGAGCTGTGTGGTCGGCACTGCTCGTGGGGCCCAGGTGCGCTGGCCTCAGGGTCTGCTCTGATCCGTATTCCTGCGGGCTTTAACAGAAACGAGAAAAGATGCCAGTGATGTGACACGGTTTAACTATGCGATTTGTGATGGCTTTTTTATTTAGTTAATGCAGATAAAGAGGCTCTGCTAACTTGCCTGTCTATTAATATCTGTATATGTTTTATGATTAACCTGTATCCTGGAAACAAATGGTAAACTGAGACCTTGAGTTCTTTAAGAAGAATGGAGGATTATTTTGATAGGACGCTACCCAGGACAGGTATTTCAGAGAGCATCGTGCTCTCTTTTTTGATTCAAGACTTTGTGAGGAAAGGAGCCTTGCCTGAGAACTGACTTTGTGCAGAATGCTTCTGTCTCTGCAATGCATCTCTAATAGTATTTTGTTTATTCTAGCAAAGGGTGAAAGCTTTCCAGCTGTTCAGCATGTTTAGGAGAGACTTGAGACCTGATTCTTGGTTCTTCAGCTTTCTGGTGAGTTTTTTTATAATTTCAGGATTTGAGATGGTATTAATGCTTTAAAGGAATGTTACAACACATCCTCTCCAACAGGTCGGTAATCTGTCCAGGAGTCTCTTTGCCTTTGCAGCCCTTGCCAAGAACCAGACTTCTAAAGGTTAGTGTTTTTAGCAGCATTTCTGTATGTTTTTACAAGCAATATTTAGCACAGAGAAGCAACACATGAAAGGTGTCCAGTGGCAGAAATAAAGGTAAATAAACTTCTTCTGATGCCCTGTTTTGTGCCTGAAATTATATTTGCATAGCTGAGTATTTGCTTGGCTGATTATGAAATTACTGCCTAAAACCAGGTAAGTCCTGCTTAGCTGCTCGTCTTTGTGCCACTGTAGCTGCAAACAAAAGAGATTATTTTGTGCTTGTAACTTGCATCTGCAAATGCAGAAGCTGGTAGGAGCTGGGAAGGGGGGATAAAATGAGAAAACTTGCTTGTACATAACTGCTTTGAGCAAGCTGTCCTGAGGGCAATCCCTGGGCGTACCGCAGTGAACTTTTTCTTTGGCTGAGCTTGGCATGGTTCTGTGTCCCACCAGAGCGTGCCCAGCTCCAGCCCTAGGTCAGCAATGCAGGTTGTGAGCAGAATCACAGATATCCCTCATTCTAGGTCCAATATAGCCTGGACTTTTCTATCACACTGTACCCACTGAACATCCTGGGGGCTGGGTAGGGAAATGAGCTCCTGCCTTTGGCTCCTCCAGAGTGCACCAGACAGTATTTGTAGATGCTTGCAGATGCTGCAAGCGACTGACCCTGTAGTGTATGTGGCTCGAAAGTGGGTTGGAGAGATTTTCTGTTTCACGTTGTGTATGTCTTTCTCCAGATTTTGTTCCTGTCACAATTGAGACCTCAAGACACGTGTACGAATATGTGACCACTGCTTTGAACTGGTGGCATGCAGATAGATACTGTGAACAACGCTTTGCTCAGCTGCTTTTTGAACCCCAAGACAGTGAGCAAGCTTCCTTTAGCAAACTGCTGCAGTCCCACCATATCAGAGGTTCCATCTGGCTAAATGAAAGGGATGGTGTCCTGCACAAACCAAAATGGAGACGTGAGTATAAGTGGGCTTGGACTATTTGGAGACGTGTTCACTGGTGGATCTTTTTAATTCTGAAAAATTAATCTGACTGGAAAAGTTGCCACTCTTCTTTTTATTGTCACTGTGGCAATGCCTAGGACCTCTAGTCACAAGCTGGAGCTGGCAGCATGAACAACAGTTATCCCAGCAGTATCGGCTGGTCACTGTCAAGATTTTTTAATGAATTGCAACAGAAGGGAGTTGCAAAGGGGCTCCTCTGCTTGGTCCTCATGTACCATCTCCCTATAAAGCAGGTGTGGCTTTGCTCAGCCTCACCATTTGTGACGTGCAGGTCCTGCGGAGATGATGTTAGAGACAGGACCAGGAGAATGGGTGTTCCGCAGTGGTAAGGCACTGCATGGCAGATGCCTCAAAGGTCTTACTTGACTGTTTGCTATAGCATGGGATGCTTGGGAACATGCTGTTCCTTCCATATTCATTGTTTGCAATCCTATTTGCTAGAAAACTTAAGTTTCTGGAAATGACACTTGCTGAAATGATGCAATCTCTGTTTGCCTGCCTTCCTGATCCCCTCCAGGCATGGGGGAGTCAGAAGCCTTGCTGCGTGCTGAGCTCTTAGCTTAAGAGGCAGATGGAAATGGTGGTTTCGTCCCAGTGGAAGATGAGCAGGCTTTGGCCCATGCTTCTTCCTTTATGCTGGCTGAAATTTCTCCTTCTAGGGGACCACGTTGCACCAGTCCTGATATTTGGAGACAAAACAGACACAAAATATGTGAAGGTGCTCTCTGACTTCCCAGGACTGCCTGCTGTCACAGCCTGCGCCCACCTCCAGTGGGACACCAGGACCCAGGAGATTGCTACCATCTTCTCCTACGCTGTGCCAGCTTTTATTAACGAGTTCCAGGTCCGTGGCTTTGTCGACGAGGAAGGCTTTGTTCGATTTGCTCTCATAGTCCACGGGCACCATTCCCCATACCTGCCAGTGTTCCGTGCCGATGGACAGTGGCATCATTTTTGCGTGACCTGGCAGCAGGAAAACGGGACCTGGGCCATCTACGCCGACGGTAAAAGGAGGGCATCTGCCAGCGGTTTGTGTGCTGTGGGACCATCTTCCCCCCAGGCCATCTACGGCCAGGGGACTTTGATAATTGGGCAGGATCAAGATTCCCTGGGGGGCACCTTCAGGGAGAAGGAATCCTTCAGTGGGAACATTACTGACTTGCACATCTGGCAGAAAGTCCTCAGCGTGGAGCAGATTGAGAAAGTTCGGTCATGCTGGGTAGTAGAGCAAGACCTTGTGTTTGGGTGGAGCTCCAATGCTCTGGAGATCGAGAGCAGCGTTCAGGAGGTGACCGCACAGTTTCTTTGCCCAGGTGAGTCTCATTGCCCTCTGCTTCAGCTCCCTTCTGCAGCGGGGGCGCAGCATGCGGGGTAGTCCAAGAAGCCAGTCCCATCCATAGAGAGGGAATGTGGTGCAGTCTGTGGAGTGATGCTTCTCCTTTGGGAAGAAAAGCAGAATCACATTCAGAGCTGGGCCAGGCAGGTTACAAATCAAACTTAAAGGCACAGTCATCAATAAACCCTTGGTCACTGAAGATGCCTGCGATGACCCTAGGAAAGACAGCTGGTCAGATGTCCTTGACTAATTACAGGCTTTCTCCTCTACTGAGAGAAATGGCTTACTTGTCAGTGATGCTGTTTCCTGGGGTTTGCATGCCCGGTGCTTTGGTGTTCTGCTGGGAGGAGGGATTCGGCCTCAGCCAGGCTGGTGTGACATTACGGATACATCACGCACTCAGGACCTGGCACTGCTGCCTCCTCCGAGTTCCTTCTGGGCAAGATTTGCCCGGTCCCTGCTCTGCTCTGGCGCTGGTGCTGCTGGAGGAGCAGCTCACAGCTTTTGTGTTCAGGAGAGTTCGTGGACTGCTCGCAGGGAACGTGGTACCTGCTGGGGGTGGCACAGCTCTGGGGGATCCAGGCCGTCTGTTTGTGTGTGTTTCCACAGGGCCTGTTGAGGAATGCCGAGTTTTTGAAGTTGGCAGCAGTGGATTCAGTTACACATCTTGTTTGCAGACTTTGCCTTTTATCTGTCGCTACAGAAAGGGTACAGCATCTGTTATTTATTTATTCGTTACTTCCATGGCATTCACTCCTGGATATCCTAGCTAGGGGACGGCCAGTGAGGGGGAGGCCTCATGCCTGCTCTGCAGAGATCTCATGCAGAACCTGCTGTAGCTGTGACTTTGCTTCAGCTGCATGCACTCTGACGGGTTATTTTGCTGTTCTCCAGTTAAGCAGTGGTTGAACATGTTGCATGGCTTCTGGCTGCAAGGCTGTAGAAGTGCCTTCCCATCCAGGCATCTCCAGACTCATTGGCCAGGGGGATGTGGGGAGGAGGCAGAAAAGAAGTGTTAGTCTGTCTCTGCAGATGGGATCTTATACTAGAAATAAAATACAGCTGTGAAGTCTCCTTGTCCTGAACTGTCCTACAAACTTACCCACCATCTGAGGACCATTCCCCTGGCTTAGAGCATGGCATGTGTTAAGCACACTGCTAGACACCACAGCAATGGTTATGCTTTTGGTTTGTTCTCAGATGCATACTGGCAACTGAAAAAAGCTCAGCTGGAATCCAGCCGCTCGCTTGTTGGCCGTGTGAACACGCTTGCAGAGAGGACTGTGGTGAGTCCTGCAGCCCCAGCAGTGGCAGATGACACCAGGAGCAGGCAGGAGCCATTGGGGTGGACTTGCTGGACCTACTGGTGTCTGAGATCATTTTGCCAGCAGTTACACCTGTGGCTTTTTCTGAGATGCTGTTGGAGAGTGTGACCAATACAGCTGTAACTTGTGCTGTGATCAAACAAGCAAAGTGTTGCTTCAGGTTGACTTGTCTCACTGAGGTCGAAAGGCTGGACATGAGAGCTCAAAATGTCACGTCTCCTTCCCCTAAGGTTGCCTGGTTGGCCAGGCAGGTGGCCTCACAGCAGCGAGGGCATGCAGGGCATTGCCAGGGCATAGCTGATGATCACACAGAATCAGGGTTCTGCACTGAACTAAAACGTTTTTTCCTTGGCAGATTCCTGAGAATATCTTCACAAGTGATGTCCAAGACATGAACCTCTCTGTTGCTCTTGGTGCTCTTGATCTCTTGGCAACTGTTCTGAGGGAAGGAGAGACACCCATGCTGGAGTCGTCTGATCTCCTTGCAGTGCTTCAATTACTAAAGCAAGTTTCTGATGTGGAAGTCCAGGAGGGAGAGGAGCTGGAGATGCTGGAGCAGTTGGGCCAGTATTACGTGGAAGTGACTGAGTTAATCCTGAAAGAGCAGAATATTGAAACGTGGTCATCAGTCAGCCAGGTAACGGTCACCAGCGGTCTGGTCGCTGCATGCCGCATCTGTTCATCTTGTGTGTGTGCAGCTCCTTGGCCAGGTGTATGGCAGCAGGCTGAGCACCTGTCCTTGCATGGTCACATGCAGCCTTTCTGCCTGTCTTATGGAGCTTGTGAAAGTGCTGCAAGCATGGGCATGGAGCCGCTGCCAGCTCAGGTAAGGACCAGCTGCCTTACTGTTGCCTCATTTGTTGGAGGTGCAAAAAAGTTCTCCTGCAAACAGGCTCAGTCAGGCGGTGCCTGCCTTGCAAACCCTTCCGATGGCTTTCTCAGCTCTCTTCAAGCCACTCCACTTTGTCAGCCTGATTACTCACAGTTTGCAGATTCCCGGTACATTGTAGATTCCGTGCTCCCATATCCTGCTGTCTCTGGCAGGGCAGTGCCCTTCACTTCATAGTTTGTTGTATTTTCAGTGGGTGGGCTGCCAAGGAGCTATCTGTCATCAGCCCCCATGCTGTTCACAACACTGTCAGGCTTTGTGTGAGGGATTGCCATCATCCCACCCCAGTTAGGATTTTCTCCATTAGCTTCTTCCCGTCTCACATGGGTCTTTTGTGTCTGTTGTATGGTCTGCACTCCCCACCTGTCTCTGGGAAATGTGTGACAGTGTCTGGCCTGGCCAGCGCTCCAGGAACCAAGCCAGGGACTCAAGAGACAAAAGGATGCTGAATAGTTCAGAGTTTACCTCATCGCTTAGAGTTGCTTAGGTCTCCGTGGCCACAATTACTCACAGCTTCTCGATAGTGGCAGAAACCCAGCTGTGGCCCTGTGTAGCTGGTGCAGCAGATATCTCTGCTGAAGAAGAAAGGGTTTGAGTGCATGTACGGCAGGGGTGGCGCTTGTGCTGCCCAACACACCCAGGACCTTGAGTAATGGGGCCAGTCACCAGCTACCCTTCCAGAAGTGGAGTCTGTTTCTGGGTGAAACCTTTTCCAGGAAGAGAGGATGGTTGTTCCACAGCTTTGCAACAATCAGGAGTCAGGTCTAAAAATCTACTTTCTTTCCAGAGGCTTATTTAGTTGTTTATACCCATGCTGTTTTAATGGCTTTTTATAAAGACCAGCAGGTTTCCCTCATTGCCAATCTTGTCTCCCTGCTGAAGGAATCAGGAACATCCTTTAGTGAAGAAATCAGAGAAAAGCAAAGCAAAAGCCTTGAGTCCCAGCTTCTCTTTTTCTGCCAAGGACCAAGCATTGAAGAAAACTCTTGTGAGCTGTGGGAAGTGTGAGCTGGCAGCGCAGGTGCTGATTTTCATTGCTCTCTCTGTGTCTGCAGGTTATCAGCGGGCCCATGGCTGTTGTTGAGCTCTGCGACAGAGTGGTGTCACACTTAGCCCCACTGCTGACTGCAGGGAGGACAAAGATCACGATCCAGCATGGGAACGTTGGTGAGTGGCACCAGCAGAGCCAGGGGAGGGCAGCTCACTGGGACCCAGCTTAGTCATGCCATCTGGTTCCCAGACCAATTCCACTCCTGGCACCTCTCCCCCTCTGGCTCATCTCTTGTTAACCCTACAGCCTTCTCCCTGTTTCCTCCATGCAGAAATCTCACAGTGTGGGGGCACCTCTCACGCCATGCATTGTAAGAGGACTGTAAGAAACCTTTGGGTGCAGGAGACAAACTGAGCCCACGTGGTTTGCACTGAAAGGGATCTGCTGCTGCTGCTGCTGTGGATCTTGGCTGGGCTTACAATGTCCTTGTGGTACTTTGCTGGAGTGGGAGCTCTGGCGGAAAGCTGAACCCTGGTTCAGTGCCTGGTTTTCTCGCTCCACAGGGATGGAGGTCAGGAAGCTGGAGCTGAGCAGGCAGGAGATGAGCAGTGAGGCGTACCTGGTCCAGAGCCCTGAGAAGGGCAGGCACGACCTCATTGAAGTTCCTGCAGAAGAAATGCAAAGACTGAAAGCCAGAGGTGGGTTATGATGCCTGCACTTCCCTGGGTCTACCCTTGGCACTTCTGCAGCATCTTCCTTGATGGCCAAACTGCTTCCCCTGCACACATGCAGTCTGGAGAAGTGTGCGGAAGAGATACCCTTGATGAAAGGGAGGTGGGCCATGGGGGACAGATTATCTACAGCCCCTCTGCAGACACAGCTCGGAGCTGTGGGTGCCCTGGGGGTATCCCACCAGATTAGGGCAGCGGTGCTGAAGCACAGACTGGTCAGAGCTGCCCTGGCTGCTTGCTCCCATCTCTCAGTGCTCTATCCCTCCAGGTCTTCGCAGAGTCATGGTGAAAAACATGTGGTTTGGCTACGGCTCCCTGCAGCGCTGCCTGTCCAGTGCGGGCAGCGGCGCTGTCTTCCAGGACATGGCTGCTTCTGATGGAGAACAGAAGTGAGTGAAACAGAAGCCCTGCACCCCAGGGCTGCCCTCTTAGTGCCACGGCACTATTCATTTTTAAGTCTGCATTGAGTCTCTTGGTGCCTTTATTTTGGGGTCACCTCCACCCTGCTCCATCCCATCCCATTTGTCCTTGTCCCTGCTTTCTCCAGTACACATGTGGAGACCGGGCAGTGGAGAGGGGCTCCCGAGGCAGTGTTTGCAGAGGCAGAGGCCCCTGGCACTGGCAGAGCTCCCCCCTGAGCTGTGCGGCAGGGCTGCCTGTGTGCTTGTGTCCACAGTAGCGTGGCCAGCAGGACCAGGGCAGTGACCATCCCACTGTACTTAGCACTGGTGGGGTTGCATCTCAAATTCTGGGTTCAGTTTTGGGGCCCTCACTACAGGAAAGACCTTGAGGTGCTGGAGCGTATCCAGAGACGGGCAACAGAGCTGGGGAAGGGGCTGGAGCACAAGCCTTATGAGGAACAGCTGAGGGCACTGGGGGTTCAGCCTGGAGAGGAGGGGGCTCAGGGGGGCCTTATCACTCCCTACAGCTGCCTGACAGGGGCTGTAGGCGAGGGGGGTCGGTGTCTTCTCCCAGGTAACGGCCTCAGGTTGTGCTAGGGGAGGTTTAGGTTGGATATAAGGGAAAATTTCTTCACGGGAAGGATTGTCAAGCACTGGAACAGGCTGTCCAGGGAGGTGGTGGAGTCGCCGTCGCTGGAGGTGTTTAAAAAACATGTAGATGTGGCGCTTGGGGACATGGTTTAGTGGTGGGCTTGGCAGTGCGGGGCTAACGGTTGGGCATGATCGGCAAGGTCTTTTCCAGCCTAAATGATTGTATAATTCTGTGCACCGCGGTGCCTGTTCTGCGAGCCTCGGGCTCCCCGGGGGCTCCCTGCCCTGCTGGGCGGGCTGGGGGCAGCTGCAGGCCCCCGGCTGGGGCGGGTCCCGCTGCAGAGGGGCTGGGGCTGGGGCCGGGCCCTGCCGCTCCCCAGGGAGCGCTGAACACTAGGGGGGGATGGCAGCCCGCGCATCCCAGCCACCGGCTCAGCCCGGCCTCCGGCTGCGCCGCGGTGCTGCTCCGCTGCCCAGCACCTGGGACCCCCGGTGCCGGGGCTGTACGGTCCCCTCCTGCGGTTACAGGGGCAGTGGCGGTGTTTGCTGTGAGCCGGCAACCTGAGGGGCTGTCAGCCCTGCGCCCGGGCCTTTTGCTGCTGGCACTGAAACACTCTAAAAGTGGCTCCGCATCTCGCCAGCTGCCTTGTACACTTTCTGAGCACGGCTGGTGTTTCCCGTGCCCGTCAGCAGCACGCTTTCCCTGACAGGTACCTGCGCACCGCGGTGGGCACTGCCGTGATCTCGTCCGCTCTGCTCAGCGACTTCCAGGAGATCAGCACGTCTGTGCGCTACCGCCTGCAGCACCGTGCCCAGGTACCCTGTGCAGGGGCTGTGTGTCCCAGCGGCATCCCCTGCCAGCAGCATCCCACAGCCTGACCCGGCACCTTGGCACGGGGCCCCAGAGCTCTTGCGCTTCAGGGTGTCCCATGCCCAGGTCTCTCATCTTGTCCCGTTTCCCTGTCCTGTGCTGACTGACCTTGTTGCAGCCTAGTGGGTGAACTGCATCAGTCCGCGTACAGAACGTGCATGGCTCTGTAATCTCTTCTTCTCCCTCTCTGTCTGCAGGACCTGCCCAATAAGCTGGTGGGGCCCATCTGTGCCTTCTGGAACTTCAGCCTCAGGTGCCTTGTTTTCAGTTCGGGTCCCCAGATTTATGAGCTTTTATTTCCACTGGAAAATCAAACATAACAATATAAATGTGACGGTAAGAATAGGGATCTGTAATTCTCTGCTTGCTTTGCGTGCTGGCATCCTCTATCTGCTGGCACAGAGCGCTCTCCTGGGAAGGTTTCCTTTGGAAAAAAGTCACTCACAAGCAAGTGACCTTTAATGAGGTACATATAACTAAAATGGAAAGCCCTAGTTAATGATGATTGTTGCCTGCAACAAAGAAGGGTTGGTCCAAGATATATAGCCCAAAAGACATGCAGGACTCCCAGCCTCATAAATACTGCTTGGCATTGCGATGTGTTTTTGCTGAATGTCACCACAGTGAGAGCACCGAGACTGATATATTATGGATTGGTAATTAAGTCATTCAAGTGCAAAAAAACTCCTTAGAGTCCCAGTCTTGTAACAGACATGAATCAGTTTGGGGAAGGTGGGAAGTGGGTGTTTTTGGAAGCAGCTGGTTACTACACAAACAGCTCCACTAGCCTTGCTCTGAATCTGATCTTCCCTTGGTCCTGGGGCAGGCTCAGAGGGGCAGTGCTGCCAGTGAGGGCAGAGCTGACCTGCTGCAGCCTTGGTCCCTGCACAGGGAATTCAGATCTGGAGCTTTACTGGCCACCGTTTACTGGAGGCTTACCGGCAGTGGAGGGCAGCTGGCCGGCTGGGGACAGGCTGTCTTGCCCTGGAGATCAAGGGTCAGGTGGAACTGTGCAGGGTGCATGGCAGGCCAAGCTGAGGGAGAAGATTTGATGTGCCTGGTCCAGTGATGCTCTGAGAGAATGTGCTGTGAGGGAGCTCTTCCCCGAGCCATGCAGTGTCTGAGTCCTGTTTAAAGCAGTGATGGCTGAACTGTGCTTTTTGATGCACACGTTGACACTAGACCTATTTTCTTGTGCATGCCTGATGGGTAAGGCAAATCTGCTGAGATTTGAGGATGAGCCAAAGGGAAGTCCATGTGAAGACATGTCTCTGGTATCCTCTTCTTCCTTCTTTCAACTCTGCTTCTTCTGGGAGAATGAAATTCCCTTAACACCTTGGCTTTCTGTTGAAGTGGATGGTAATTTCTATGTGTTTTCTCTGGGTTTTTTTTTGCCACCTGTTAGCCCAGATGCTGGTGGGATGTGGTCCACAGCTGGCTGCTCTGTGGTGACATCTCTCCCAGACTCCACTGCCTGTTTTTGCAACCATACCACGAATTTTGCTGTCCTGCTGCAGGTGTACGAGATGCAGGTAAGTGAGGAACCTTTCTCTGCAGCTCTGTGGGGTGGACGCCAAAACTGCGAGCAGCCTGCAGTTAATTTGTGGGGGTTTGTGTCTTCTGTTGTTTCATGACTGGAGCAGAGGACCACCAAGGAGGAGCTCACACTGCAGACCTTGACTTTTATTGGATGTGGCGTTTCCTTCTGTGCCTTGATAGTTACCTTCATTTTATTCTTGGCAGTTGGGTAAGAAAAGTCCAGGAACTTGTAGCTTTCTCTGTATTTTTTGTTTGATATTTTGCTTCAGAAGAAGTATACAAACAAGATGTCCTCAGTCAGTGTGGGGTGATGCAGGAGAGGCTGGGGAGCTGCACTGGTGGTTGGTAGCAGAGGGGAGGGAGTTTGTCCTTGCCTAGGGAGGGGGACTGGAGATGCTTGTATGAGCTGTGCACACACCTGAGTGTCCGTGGAAATATTTTTATCAATGACTAATAATGTTTACCACAAAAACTGCTCTGCTAGAGTTAATTTTTATAAATCAAATGGAGCAAAACCTGTTTCTTCAGTTGCCAACCCTTCTGCATTACTTGGCAAGTAGAGAGATCTGCCTTGTGAGCATGGCCATGTTCCTCCTGCTTCTCGCTGCCTGTTCCTTGGAGCACTGGGCAAGGCCTGAGCAGCTGTACCCAAGCAGATCCCCAGCGCCAAGTGCTTGCACAGCAGGGCAGTCCCCTGCCTCCTTCTGTCGTCTTTGCAGTAAGCAGCAGAGCTCACAGGCCACCCAGGCAGGTCTGCGCTCAGCCAGGACTAGAGGGGACATGTACACCCTTTCTTTTGGCTGCAGCTGAGCGCTTCCTCTCTCCTTCCTCAGTGTCCCCAAGAGTGAACGAACAACCGTGCACCAGAACCTGATCTTTGCGTTAGCGGCAGCAGAAGCTCTGCTCATGTTCAGTGAGTTGGCCAAGACCAACCAGGTAAACCCACCAGAAAGTGTCCCGCCTGGTCAGCCAGTGGGCCCAGGCCCGCTCAAGCATTATTGTCAGAGCAAACAGAACAGAAGCGTAATCCCTTTTGTTAATGTTTCATTAATTACCTGTAACTTGCATCTAGGAAAGAATTGTGTCTCCATGTTTGGAGATACACACATATGCATTGAGCAATCTGTCAGGAAAATTCACCTTTTTTTTTTTTTTTTCTGACAGTTTGTGTCTGACAAAAAAATCTTTCAGGAAATTAAGCAGTTATAAAACAGCAACGTATAGTTCTGTTGTCCCTTCCTGTGTCCTTTTCCACATCCCATGGCTGGAGCAAGCAGCTCAGGGATGAGAGACCTGCAAGCAAGGCCAAGAACTGCAGGAAAAGCTGCTATCAGTTCCCTCTTCTGTGGTGTGAGATGGTCACACAGATGAAACAAGTGTGAGCTGCAGCAGTTGCACTCTTCATGTGTTACAATTTTAAGAACTCTTCCTGGTGCTTGTGGATGTTTACATACATTTCTACACATTCTGCAGCACAGTTTGTAGGTTGCTCTCTTCCTCCTGACCACACACACTCGGAAGCTCTCAGAGGACGATGACTCCTGACGCAGCATGTGATCTCTCTCCTCCCCAGGTGGTGTGTTTCACCGTCACTGCCTGCCTTCATCTCTTCTTCATGGCAGCCTTTTCATGGATGCTGGTAGAGGGGCTTCTCCTGTGGAGCAAAGTGGTAGCAGTCAACATGAGTGAAGACAGGAGGATGAAATTCTACTACGTGACAGGCTGGGGTATCTACAGACTCCTCTGCATTGGGCACTCAGAAAAATGTGTCAATTTTTTGTCTAGCAT
Organism: Falco biarmicus; assembly: GCF_023638135.1. Lineage (NCBI taxonomy): Eukaryota > Metazoa > Chordata > Aves > Falconiformes > Falconidae > Falco > Falco biarmicus. Next base: position 3,165,684 of record NC_079296.1, on the reverse strand, counting down.
GAGTTTCAACAGGAGAGATTCCCAAATGTTTGGTTTGATGCAATACAAGAGCCGGGTGCCACTGCCCTGCAGAGGCTTTCTTACCTTTATGTGTCAAATTGCCAGTCTCAGAATATAAAAGGCATTTCTGTTATTTTTCTAAACCCAAGAGTTCGAAGGAGGAGGAAGTTTATGGTAACTGCTTGTTCTTGGAGAGCATTACTACTGTCTGATAGTAATTCAAATATAAATATGTTCCTGGCTGAGCACCCTTTATTCTGAGCGAGCCCTTTAGGGACGTAGAATTCATTTGAATGAGCTGAGTTCCATACCAAAGAGGAGCCTCTTTAGGTCAGTGCTCCTTGCAAAACACGCACCTAGTTGGACATTGGACAACAGGTTCAAATATTTTGGATTGGTTTATGTCTTTGATTGTCTATTTTGTTAAAAAAGCAATCTGAGGAGTAAATTGCTTTGATCAGGACTCAGGACTTGGAATGCTTTATACCTAGGAGAATGATGCTGACAGGGTATAAATCTCGTCTTGCAGAGCTGGGACAGATTTAAGCTGCAGTAAATTGATGTTGCTCATGGGGTTTCAGAGGCTAAGCTGGCTCACGCTGGAGCGTGTCTGGCTCTGGGGGTTTTGAAGCAATTGTCTAGAGCACAGCTGACCCACATGGGTCATCTCTGCTTTTCCTGGGGTTTAATCTGGGGTTTTTTTCTGCAGGGCTTCCAGTCGTTATCGTGGGTGTGACCCTCGCAACTTCCTTTAACAAGTATGTGGCAGACAACCACTGCTGGCTGAACGTCCAGACCAACGTCATCTGGGCCTTTGTTGGCCCTGTTCTCTTCATCCTGGCCGTAAGTGCCAAAACCTGCTGGGAAGGTGTGATTTCTTCCTGTCTGGTTTTAGGACAGCATTGCAGAGTCAGGGGTGTCAGCACTCCTGTAGCGAAGGTGCTTGCTCGCAGGGCTTATTGTGCCTGCTACTTTTATTTATAGGAAAATTTTTGTTATGCTTTATATATACTTTCACAACACAAATAAATCTCTTTAACCAAAGCAGCTTTTTGTCAGAAAAAAAGTGCTTTCAGAAAATTTTGCTGACCAGTTGTTGTATTCACTGTTGAATTAGGAAATGTAGATAGGTGTGTGGGTTGACTGTGACGTTGTCTTAACTAAAGGTCTGATTTTAATATGGGAACATCTATGTCCTTGAAGTAGTATCAGGTTCATTATACAACAGCAGGGTAGCAGACAAAGGTGCAATGTTTAAGGGGTCCAGAATAGACACTTCACAGGGAAGACATTCTGTAGGAGAAGTTTTGAGATAAGTTTTCTAGATTTCATACATGTGGATAATGTGTATGTGGCTATGAAGCACATACATGTGGCTATGAGGTATTTTATTCACTGCTTGCTCAAAAGTGAAACATTTCTCCCCAAGTTCTGACACTCAGTTATTGAGTTCCCGGTAGAAAAGTGTCATCCCCCCCAGGCTGAGATTACAGAAGGTTCCTGGGTCCAACAGCTCTTCTCTGGCAGGTGAACACCTTTGTGCTGTTCCGGGTGGTGGTGGTGACTGTGTCCAGTGCTCGCAGGAGGTCAAAGATGCTGACGCCCAACAGCAGCCTGGAGAACCAGATTGGAATACAGATATGGTGAGCGGGGAAGGGGCTGGTTTTCCCAGCCGTGGCTACCCAGGGTATAAAACGGTGGAATTACTGTTAAACTGAGAGTCTTTGCCTTGGTGAAGTGGAAGACCATGAGTTGGGGGAGTGAGGGCAGAAAGGATTTTCTCCTCTGGGGTAACTGCATCACCCAAAGGTAGTCTCTCTGCTCTGATGTTGGTGCCGCTGAGAAGCCCAGCCAGCACTTTCAGCCTGCGGAACCCGGTGCTGGACTCATCTGCGCTCACACTCCTAAACCTCAGCGCTTTGGGATGGGAGTCCCTTGGCAGTGACTGCTGAAATCAAAGCTGCCCTGGGCCCATTGGCATGACCAGGAGCATCACTCTGGGTCTGGGGATAGCCAGTGTGAGTGTCCCCATCGTCTGCATTGGTGACAGCGTGTGGGAGCTCAGGTCATACTGGCGAGCTGTCTGCCCTTTTGCTAACGTCAGCCCACTGTGCTGCTGAGCAGCTTGGGCAGGTGTCCTGAAAACATCACCACAGGGAAGTGAGGTAGCAGCTTGGGGTGTTCCAAGGAACCCAGAGACCCAGCTGGGTGCCCAGTTTCCATGGAATTTTATACAGCTCCTCTCCACTTAGCAGAACGTTGCCGTTCGAGGGGACTGTAACTGAACATGTCTCACACCCGTCCCATGCTTAGCACTGTGTATGCCCCACAGGAGGATGCCAGCTGTGGAGACTGCAGGGGGTTTGGCTATTTGCAATTATAAAAAGCATTTTATATATGATTTTGGGACTTGGTGGATTGAAAGTAATGCTGGTGGGGATTTACATACATGGGGAAAGAGGCAACGTGGACTTCTGTAATCAGTCAATATAGAGAGACCTCTAAAAAACTGCTGCTTGAGTCATTACTTTATCATGCTCTGTGAATCTTTATTGTTGTTAGCTGGCGCCAAATACCCCTGCTAGACACGCATTGTTCCCCTGTATCATAAATAATTTTTCCCAAATTTACAGAAGCACAAAGATAGGGCATTGCTGGAGGGCAAGGTGACATCCGTATGCTAATAAAACAAATGCATTAGCCCTCCTTGTAGCAGCAACTGGGGGGAAAATAGCTGTTTTCTCATGGCTAATGACGTCAAAGGGCTCCATTCTTGCTAACACTTAGTGATAAATGAAGAGCAGGGCTAGCATGCGGGGGGCTGAGAGGTGAAATGTTTGCTTTTTCCCCTCTGAACTAATTTTGTTTGCAAAGGAATTTGTTCCATAGCTACCATCTTGGGTGCCTCTTGGTGGACACATATCTGAAAGGCACTTGCTGGGGGAGGAGAGCTGTCTCTGGCATGAAGACAAGGAAAATTTCTTCTAACCTGCAAGACAGAGGCCAGGGTGCGCCTAAACCTGTGGAGCTCTTTCAGGACAGAGCCACTCAGTGCTCCGTAACCTAGGGTGGATGCCGCAGGCAGACCACGGCGATACCCCGAGCAGGGTTTGCAGAGCCAGGAAGGACACTGGGCAGGCTGGGGCTCTTTTCCAGGACACCCTGGGCTCAGGGATGTGGGGCACGACAGAGACCCCAGTGGAGGGCTGGTGGCTCGGAGGTGGGTGCCAGTGCATAGCACTTCAGCTCTGAAATGCACCCAGGTAACCCTGAGCCCTTCTTCCCGACAGGGCCACGGCCAAGCCCATCCTGGTGCTGCTGCCTGTGCTGGGGCTGACCTGGGTCTGCGGGGTCCTTGTCCACCTCAGCATCATTTGGGCCTACATCTTCATTGTGCTGAACTCCCTCCAGGTGAGTCCTGTGCCAGGCAGATCCTCACGTCACAGCCCAGCAGGTACCTGCCGTTCTTTGTGCTTCGGTGTACTCTACCCCCCGAGTAGTCAGGGGTGTTTGGCAGCTCTGAAGCCCAGCCCAGCTTTCCCAAGCCACTGTGCTGTTTTGTCTGAGGAAACTACGTTCATGCTCCCAGTGTGTGAAATGCAGCTCTGGAGACCTTGTTCATCTCACGGTCCTTCAGCACCAGTCTCTGGAGTGTCCTCCTGGTGTCACAGCTTTCCACTTCAAATCTTGTTCCTCATGTTGTTAGATTTTCAGACATCAGTGTGGTTTCAAAATGCCACTTACAAACTGATGTGCTTGTAGGGAACTTCATTAGAGTGTTGATTTGGTCATTTAATGGATAATTAAAGTGGTGACTGTGCAGTTTAATGGGGCAGACATCCCACCTGCTATTTGCATCAGTGAAACGAGCCTCATCCCTACAGGGCAGGGATGGGCCACGTGTGCCAGCATCGCTGTTAGAGCAGGGCTGTTCGTGGAAAGCGTCTCAAAGGTCACGTCCAGCCATAGCGTGCCTGATTGCTGCTTAGATGGTTTGTGTTCCAGGATGAGTATTTTCCATCTGGTTCATGTTCAGACATTCTTAGAGGTTGTGGCCCAAGAATTGTACCAGCAGAATCACCTTCTCTTTGCCTGGAGGTCAGCTGTATTGCAGGGAGACAAGAGAAGAATAATTACAAATCAAGGACTGAAAATCTTTACCCATAAAGTCCTTATTATCTGCAGCTGTGCAGCTGCTCTCCAGGGATGCTCCTGGTACCCACTGAGAGCTGCACTGGACTCTGATGGGATGCAGGACCATTAGGTGGAACAAGTGGCAATGTGGGCTGGCGATCAGAGCCTTGCACAGGGAGGCTGGAAATGTGTGTGCTGTTTGTAGCTCTGAGTTTGAAGACCTTGGATGAGTCATGTAGTCTTCTTCAGGTGCTTCATTCCTCTCTAGGTAGCATCAATTGGCTCCATTTTTAAGGCTACTTGCCTGTGTTGCAGTCCTCCAGGGCCGTGGCTCTGACTACTGTACTTCAGAGTCATGTTTAATAGGGATCTCTGTAGGGCAGAGAGTAACCCTGATGTGTAAAGAAATACTTAGTATTTGCTTCTACATTTACTGATTTCATGGAAAGAGTTTTAAGAATTAGTTAATTGTAACTAGCCTGTATGTGGTTAAGAGACCAAAGCAAACTGTGTTAGTCACAGCAGCCAGGAGCGCTCAGTTCTGCACCGAGCTAGGACTGTTCCCAGGACCTCAGGATATCTGAAACTCAGGGACACGTGGTGACAAAAAGTCTCTGAACATGTGCTTACCACCTGGGACTCAAAGCATCAGCCGCTTCTTGGCAGCAGCTTTCCAAACCCTACAGCAAGCAGCTGTAGATGGAGCTAGAGACGCACTGCCCACCAGTGTCGAAGGGTCCCGAGGCAGGGGCTGGGGGCAGGGGTCCCTGCGCAGGGGCCAGGCATGGGCCCAGTCCGGCCCCTGCGGCTGGGGCTGCACCAGCACAAGTGGCGCTGGAGGCACCCACACCTCCAGCCCTGTCCCTGAGCGCCGGCTGTCCACAGAGGTACTTTTCGGAGCCCCTTGCCCAGTGCTCGAGGACAAATCCTGCTCCAGGGGATCCAAGTCAAGAGAGCAGCTAGGTTCTATGCTCCAAACCATTGGAATCCAAAGAGGTCACCACCCCCATCTCCCTTTTTTCTTTGGATTCAATAAAAATTGGCTCCTGCTGTAGCTTTCACTTACGGAGCAGCAGAGTTCGCGGTGTTTCCCTCTGGCACACTTGGCCGGTTTTGTGTAGCACTGGCCCAGCTCTCCAAGGGCGAAGTGCAGGCGTTATCACCACGTGCACAAGATGCTGGTTGCTCCAGGGATGTGCTGCCTGTGGCTGGCGCTGGTCTAGCGGCCGGGTGCTGCTCACACGCATCCATTGTCTCGCTGTTGGGCATGTTCCAAGGCCAGACAAGGACCACTTCTCCAAGAAGATGGAGATGTCCAAGGACATCTCTGCTATTAGGGACATCAGAAGGGTGGCAGGAGGCCTGTCCTAACTGTAACTAAATATAGCATCAGTTCTCCTTGCCTCCTCGTGCCATGCTTAGGTTACTGAGCAGAAGAGAACTCCAGGCTCAGTGCTGTGAAGAGATGAGGTAAGCAGAGCTGATAACAGCACCAGCATTTTTTCATTCACAGAGAAAAAGGCATTTCTCAGCTTGGGTGAAATCCATCAATATTAGCAGAGAGGCAGATCAGAGCACAGTGTCCCAGCACCAGCCTGGCAGCCTTCCTCTGCCTTGCTTCAGTGTTCCTGTGTTAAAAACATGAGCATGTACATGACACCGGAGGGGTCCTGCTGAGGATCTCAGGCTTGGATAGCCTTCAGGAGAGCTACTTCCACAAGGACTCAGGGCTGCTTTTTCCTCTGCCACCCGGCACTGGCAAGGGAAATCTCACAAGTAGTTCCCTGGTTCAGTGACTGCTGATACCCTTGGCCATGGCCCAGCCATGTCAGTGCCCAGCCTGCAGCCTCCGTGGCTCGCTCAGCCCTTGGTCCATCGTGATGCCAGCAGAGGGGCTGTGGGATGCTGGCTGTCGTAACAGGGATGCTGGGCATATGGGCTTTTTGAGAGACGAGGAATAGTACCTGACATGAACAAATGTGTCCTCTGGATGATACACCTCCTGAGGCTCTCTCTCACAAACGATGACAATGTCCACCTTGGGTGAGATAGGAGCTGAGGTGTTTGCTGGTTCAGGATTTGTTTTCCTCCCTTGCTTTCTAAGTTATTGCTGCTTTCGGTTTAGTTCTTTCTCCTCAAGATCAGTAGGAGCCGTGGCTGTTGTGTGGACAGACAGCCCAGGGTTTGTCCATGAATATGCCGTGCTTGTTTGCCTCTGTCCCTTTGTTACCAAGTTCTTACCCCAGCAGAGAAATGCTGGTGGGAAGCTGTGGAGTTGAGAGGAAGCAGGGATAGAGCCATCCCATCTCAGCCGCTTTGCTGGCTGTCTTATGGATCACCTTGGAATGTCCTTTGGGCCAGCGTGCTCCTTCATGCGCGGGTCTTGTGCAGGGAAGTTTTGCCGCTGTGGTGGTTGTTGTTTGACTGCTTTCTGTTTATCTGCGGAAACTGAAGCCTGTCTTCAAGGTTACTCTGTGCGTCGACACCAAACATGACAACTCCTGCTGCAGCCAGGCAGCACAGGAATTCAGCCGAGTGACTGAAAAGCAACAGAGAGCGGTGCTGCACCGGAGGCAGCTGCCTCGCAGGTTGGCGAGCAGGCAGCAGCACCGTCCCTCCGGCCGATCGTTCTGCAGGTAGCAGCACCCACACCCTGCCGAGCACCCAGTGCTGGCCGGAGGTGCCTGCTGTTGAGAAACAACGTAGGTGAATGTGAACTTGTAGAGCTGGAGGGATGGTCCTGAGGCTGGAGGGGTGGTCCTGAGGCTGGCTCAGGGCAGGGACTTGCAGAGCCACTTGCCCATCTCCAGTGAGAGAGGAGCAGGAGGGGGCGTTGCTCCCAGCAGGGGTGTGTGGGGTGCAGCAGGACCTGGGTGCTGGACAGACGGACACCAGGCAGGAGCATCCATCCTGCTCTGTGGGTCCCAGCATGTGCTGTGCTCTCGTCTGTGGCCACACAGCACTTGCTCCACTGTGAGCAGGGAGCTGCAGGGGACAGGGCATTGCAGGACCTGCTGGGAGAACTTGGGGCGCAGGCAGGAGCACGGGCAGGAGCGCATGCAGGAACGCAAGCAGGAGCACAGGCAGGAGCATGGGCAGGAGCGCAGGCAGGAGTGTGAGCAGGAGTAGGATCCTCCAGAGCCACAGCTCTGCTTCCGCCCGCGCTGCAGCTGGGCCTCCTCTCCTTCCTTGCTCTCCTTCCAGCCGACCTCGCCGTTCCCCCCTCCCCACTCTCATCCAGAATGATTATTTCAAGGAAGACCTGCCTTGGCAGCCTGACCAGAAATCTGGTCTGGGGGAGTGACCAGCATTGCTGGCTGAAGGACAGGTCATGGCACGGTGCCAGGGTACTGCTACCATAACGCCTGCCAAGAGCTCGCAGATGAAGAGCAAGGCTCATTGAAGACAAGATGGATTACTTTTCTTGCTGCAGCTGATTTATCTAGCTGCGATAACAAACACCCCACAGATATAACATAAATCTGGTGGGCCAGATAGGACTGCCTTAAGGCCAGAATCGTTGGTCTGGAGCTGTAATTAGCCCCAGGCTGTGGCCTCCAGGCAATGCTAGCTCCGGCCCTGCCCCAGGCACTTTCCTGGAGCACATTCTGCACTGGCCCCAAGCACACAGTTGTGGGCGAGCACTTAGTTGTGGCAGAGCCTGTCATTGCTCACTGGTCCCTGGTGTGTGCAAGCAACAGCACCGGTTCGGCAAGCAGGGAGAGAGTGGCCAAGGCTGTGCTGCCGGAGCCCCGGCACGCCAGCGTGAAGGTTTGTCCAGGCTGGGGCTGAGCAAAACCCCTGGGTCAGTACCGCACTGAATTTGGGTCAGAGGGTCCCATTAATGCTGTGGTCTGTCACTGCATGGGACAGAGGACCTGTTCCTGGCTTCATGCTGCTCTTTATCTGCGGGAGGCTGGCAAAAGCCCCCCTGGGGCCAGTGGTCAGTGGGAAGGGAGGTCTGCTTCCCAGATTTCAATTCCCCTAGCAATTAATTCCTGATGCTTTCTGTTTATCTGATGGCTTCTTCTTCTGAGATCTGAGGGAGGTGTTTCCTGGGGGATTTTGCATGCATGAGTGAATGGGAGTACGGGAGAGCTTCAGGCTCGGGAAGCTGAGTGCCCTGCGAGGGATGCCTGCTCCCCACAATTGAAATGGAGTGAGAGTAGAAGGAGGAGGGACTGAGGCAGGGACCATCTCTCCTTTGGACTCTCTGTGAAGAGCCTGGTCTCAAGTGTGATTGTAAGGAAGGTCCTTCCTGCCCAGCTGTCCCTGGCTGTGCCGTGCCCACCACCTGTGCCTCTCCCTTGCAGCCCAGTCCTCACCCATGCTGGTGCTCATCAAATTCATTTCCTCCCATGTGAAGTAGCACAAACCAGCTGTACATCTCTAACCCTTCCTGTGCTCTCTCCTTTTCAGGGCCTGTACATATTCCTTGTCTATGCAGTCTATAACAGCGAGGTAAGAGGTGCCCCTGGCTGGGGCTCAGTCACTCATCACGGCAACTGTTTTATTAGCAGTCAAGGGGGCAGCTGGGGTTGTAGTAGTTGCGACAGCCAGCATAGCCCCAACCATGCTTCTGGAGCAGCAGTTGCTTGGTCTCCATGACTTGTTGGAGGATCTTGTGTTCTGCTAGAGCTGCTGCAGCCCTCTCTAATGTCCTTGCTCTGCTCCAGGTGAGGAATGCCATCCAGAGGATGAAGGACAAGAAGAAAGCACTCTCGTTCACAGTAAGTTGCAAGGAAACCCTGCTGCCCGCTTCATTTATCATGCAGCCACCAGAGGAGGGCCCTAGGCGTACATCTGCTCTGCTTTGAGGAGATGATGTTGGAAAGAAGTCTTAGTTTTCTATTTTTTTCGTCTCCCTTCTTTACAGTCCTGTTGGACAACGCAGACCCAAAGCCAATCTACTCTGGCTAGATAGCAGCCTGCAGTACCAGGGTGGGATGGGAGTCAAAGTGCCAGGGGCCACAGTGCAGATCAAATCGATCTTTAAAGTTGGACCTGGGTCTAGCAAAGACTCATGTTGCAGTTTTCACTGTCCCATGTCTCTACCCTGTCATTACAGAACTGCTCTCATCCCATCAACTACTTATCAAGTCCAAGAAACACGACCTCCTGGGAGACAGGGAAACCGAGTCCTTCTGCAGCTGAGAGTGCCTTGTCGAGCCCTGTGCAGAAAGACACTCCAGTGAAGAACATCACCAACAAAGGTAAAGAGGGTTGTCGTTGCTGTTGGCCCGGGCTGTGTGCTGAGAACACAGTAAAATGTTATTCCCAAGGCTTGAATTGTAGTGCAAGTTCACTTGGCACTGCATTAGCTCATTTGCACACTGAGCCTCTGTGAGCACTTGGGGTCTGGTGCTGCAAGTGTAGCACAGAATGAAGGGTTCCCAGGGAAGGCAGGGACTTCTGTGGATCTCAGAGGGGTCAAGTTCATGCCCGCAGGCTAGATGGGCGTGGGCATGGGGGTCTCATCACTGTATTATGCAGCATTGCATTCTTCAGAGGCAAGAATCCATGTTTGTGTCTTAAAATGCATTTTGTGGAGGAGGGGAGGCAAAGGTGGCAGAAGGAAACAGGGGGGTTAGCTTTGGGGAAAAAAGGTGTTGCGTGCTCCTACTAGTTTGTGGGTGCCATTATGCAGATAGCCTGTTGGGTCTCTTCGCTTCAGTGGGAGATACTTAGGGGACACAAAGCACCGAGTTCGTGGTAAAGCATGAATATTTCTACTCTCTAGTCTCCAAACTCATTGTGCTGCATCACCTCCTAGGAAATTTTGGAGCCAAAATTCCGATGGGGATTTCATCAATTATGTCACCCGAGAGACCGGTATGTAATGTCTTCTGTTATTCTTCCACCTTCACCCATGCACAGAGCACAGTAGTTGTGTAGGAATGGCATTGGTGTCTGATGGTTCCAGTGAGGGGCTGGGACTCGAGGCAGCTGGTAACGTTACCAGCTCTGGCACAAATTCAGTGTTTTACGTTGTGCAAGTCCCAGAAGCTGCCTGACTCATGCACCCTGCACCCAGACTGAGGGTAATGCCGATCCCCCGTGCCCCAGTGCATTACAGAAGCTGCAGAGCATTGGTGAGGGACCAGGCAGGTGTTAGCACAGCACCCACGCTCTCCTCCTCAGGGCCAGTCCAGACATGCCACCTGCCTGTCAAAACCAAGGTCTTGATACACATCCTGAAGACTCTGGTTTATTAAAATACCTACTCATTATTAGCAATGTACTGGTTTAAGTCATTTAAGTCATTTGAGATGCATGCTTGCATGCCCGCAGTGGCCACTCCTGGTAATCAGGCCAGATGCAATGAAGCATTTGCTGCTCTGCCGGAGCAGAGGATGGAGAGCGCGGTGGGCTGGCAGGCAGGAGCTCTGGCCGGTGACCTGCCTCAGCTCTGCAGTGTGGGCAGGGCATATCTCAGGAGGCAATTGCCTGAGCAGGGGCTGGCCCGGGCAGGGGCAGGTAGCAGAGGGCACCGGGGCAGAGCACGTGTTCTGCAGGTACGAGAAGGTGAGGCCCCAGAATGGCCAGTTTCCAAGGCAAGAGCTCACCCCTGAGCTGATGGGGAACCAGCCCCGCTGCCGTGCCGGGAGGGTGATTGTAGCCAGGGCACGCATGAACAGAAGGAGCCAGTGCATTTAAGGGAGTAAAGCACCGAGTGGAGGTTGGCACAGACCAAGGCAGGACATTCCCCCATGACAGCACATTCAAACTGGGGCAGGGACTTGCTGTCCCTGCAGTGGGCAAAGTGCGCCTGTCCGGGGAGGGCAGGCTGGGTTGTGCTGCCTGCCAGAGTGTGATGTACAGCTCAGCGAGGTATGGCCTAAAGCAGGGAACAATTTAAATTTGACTACTCTGATACCGCTTCCATCTCCCACTATTGAAATGATCATCAGTCCTTGTGCACTTGACATACAAGTGCTGTAATTTCCTCAGAATAAAATCCAACACTACTTTCATGTGAGTCTCTCACTGAAGGATCTCTCTCTCCCTCTCTAATATTTATCCTTTGAAAACCTGTGTCACATAGACAGCTCTTATTTATCCAATAGATAATACTTCTATAGCTGGCATATCATTTTGAAGCCACTCAATAAAATCCATATTTGTATCTCTCATGATTTATACTGTGGTTAGTGCCATTCCTCCCCTCCTGCTGAACGCCGGCTGGGATTCATTCGCAGGTGATGCTTTCCTCAGCCAGCCAGGTGCTGGCTGTGTGAACTGGGACCAGGGCTAAGCTCCTGGCACCAGGTATGAGACGTGGGCCAAGGGGATTAGCCCAGGGGCCCAAGTTTCCTAAGGCCGGGAGCCTTGGGAGGCAGCAGATCTAAATGCCAAGGCCGTGGCATTTCCTACCAGGCAAAGACAGAAAGCACTTTCCTCCATGTGAGGGTCACCAAGGACTGTGCTGTATCGTTGTTGCTTAAACATAAACATTGCATTTTTAATGTATTTGTTTCCTTTCTAAGTAAGGTGGATGCAGCAAAAGGTGCAGCTGATGCCAGGGCCTGCCTGGGGAGGGGGGGCACAGCCCCCTGCCCACGCACATCTGTGGGGCAGCAGCACTGCTCCCAGCACTCACCTGGTGCCGGCATGAGAGCGGCGGTGCTGAGCCCCATCCTCACGGCGAGGGGGCTGGCGCAGCTGTGCCGGGGCTGGTGCTACCCACCCCCCCAAGAGCTGCTGCTTTCTGCGGTTGTATAAGTCCGCGCTGTTTTTCCTGCTCCCTGGCTAAATGAGTCACGGCACTCGCTGGAGGAGCGGTGAATTAAGAATGTCACTGGCAGCTGCACAATAGTTTGGATGAAGAGAAGATGCTACTTAAAAACGTTTGAAAACACTTAAAATGACAAAACACTGCGTGAGTGGAGATATAAACACAGACGAGATGTTCTTTGTATTTCAGCTTTTTCAAATGTTGTTTGGTGATATTTATTGCTGTTGGGCTGGGAGCAGGAATTTCACACCTCACAGAGCATTAAGCATCACTTAAGCACAGGGTCCAGGCTTGTGTGTGCTCTTTCCACCACAGCACGGGGGGTGGGGGAGAAAGTTCTCCCTCCACTTTTCATGGATTTTCCTGTGGTTCCCACCACAGTGTCCAGCCCACTGGGTCCCCCCAGGGCTCGGGGGTCCCTGTAGAGGGCATGAGGTTGGGGGTGCTGCTGGGAGGTGCAGCTGTGTCCGGGGACACTGCAAGGTGCCCGTCCCTCGGGGACTGGGTGAAGGCTCCAGTCCCCAGCCTGCGCGGTGGCTCCGTGGCACGGAGCGTGCGGGGCAGCAGTGGGGTGCTGGGGACCCCCGCCTGGCCCCGGGCAGCATGGCAGGGGTGCCAGCAGCGAAGCAGTCAGGCCTCTACCTTCTGCTAACAAACCTTCTCCCCTCTTTCAGGCTGTAGAGCTGACAGCATTCAAGTCCTCAGGTAACATTTGCCTACATCATGTTCTTTATTTTTTGTTGCTGCTGCTACTGGTTTCTGTGGTTGCGTGGTGGAGCGCTGCCCAGAGGGCAGGTGGTTTTTGCTCAGGCTTCATTTTATTTCCAAACTGCCCTGGTGGGTGCAGTCCTGGCCAGGCTGTTGGGAGCTCCGTGTTCCCCTGCACAGATGAGGGAGAGGGAGGGTATGGAGCCCCAGCAGCTCTGCTGGTGCTGTCAGTGCTGCCTGTGCTGCCTCTCCCTGGCAGTACTGGTGGCTCAGGCAAGGGTGCCTGTCTTGGGGCACCCACCTGGTTTCTCCCCATGTCTCCACACCTTTCTTGCTGCCTGTCCGTGCCTGCAGCTTGCTGCACACCAGTTCCCTGGGCCCCTGCACAGCAGTGGAGCTGCAGGTCGCAGGTGGCAGGCAGCAGAGGGGCGGTGGGTACCTGCAGATATCTGTGCTGAGCTCTCTGCCTGCTCACCCCAGCACGGCCGGTCCTCAAGGCACAGCAGGGACCAGCACCTCTCCCTGCTTGGCAGGCCCTGGGCTGATTTCAGGGGTGGCAGCAGCTCTTCGCAGCCACAGGGTATTTAAAACGCGCAGGTGCTGCAGAAGGTGCTGGTGGGTGGTAGGAGTGCCTTGCTCCCAGCGAAGGGAAGCCAGGGAAGGTGGGGTGTTGAGGCAGCACTGGATTTATGAGCTTAAAAGCAGCCATTTAGTTTCTTCTGTTTCAGGTTGTAGAAAGGCCAATGTCACCGTGGAGGTGGGTAGAATTAAAACCAGAAATCCCTCCTAAGCCCCAGACCTCTGCTCACAGCAGTGCTGGGGAGAGGCCAGCCAGCCAGAGCTCCCTGCTCCCTCCCCAGCTTCCCTGCCTGGCTTTGGGCAAGTCACCAGCTCCTCCGGGTACGGGTGCAGCATATTTCACTTTATTTTTTTACCAACTGCTGCCAATTACTCTCGGCACTCTCAGTACAGTCTCTGGATGGGGTCACTCAAGCAGACAGTGCAGTGAAGAAGCACCAGGAATGGATTGATACTATTTTTTCTGCATTGTTACATTTTCTTTTGTCAAAAGAAGCAGTGCATTAGCAGGTTTCTGATTTTGCTCCACATTAAGTGTCTAAGCAGGGCATGCTTAGACTATTTTCGAGACGATGCCACCCAGAAGCATTGCAGCTTTCTTCCCCACACTGGACACATGAGCAAGGCAGAAACGGTGGCATCCAGGAGTAGATGTGCTGCGGCATTTCAGGTGTAGGAGTGGGGTCTCAGAGACAGCAAGACCTACACCCAGCACGTGCATTTGTGCTCTGTCCCCCCGCCCCACTCTCACCCTCACCTGCTCCTGCATATTTCAATCTAGCCACATGTGTAATTAAACTCCAGCTGTGCAAAGAGGCGGGTTGTTTAGTTTGGTTTTGTTTTCTCAGGTAAGCCCTCAGTATATTTTTAAAAGCCTGGGTCTGCCCAGGGGACAGTGGGGACAGCAGGCTGGGCTCGGTGCCTGCCCCCTCACATGCTGACTGATGCACAACAGCCATGGAAGCAGCGGGTGGGTGCAAGGCAGCGCTGTGCGCGGCCACCCTCTCTGCTAGCACCAAGAGCGGCTCCTCGTGCACCCCGGGGCGAGGGAGCCCTTGGTTGGGCAGTCCTTCATCCTGGGGTGAATGAGAAGATCTCCTTGAACCAGAAGAGCACTCCTCTGCACACTTGTGTAAGCCAGTGTGCGACACACCGCTGATGCTGGCTATGCTGCGCTGCTCCCAGGCGCCGGGCTCAAAGACAAGTGCTTCCAGCCTTTAAAAAAAATAGTAAAAGGTGGTAATGCCCAGCTGTAGTAATGCCTGGAAGACCCCAGGGCAGCTCAGCTTCGCACAGGCTCCCATCTTCACAGCTTGTTCAACACAGCAAAATGCTGTGTCGCTCTTGGGAATAAGAGCTGCCAGGGGAAGCAAAGCATAAACCTGTGCTCGGTGATGAACAAGAGACAAATCATTTCAACACAGACACCACTTCCTCTCTTCTATACATTTTCTCCCAGATAGTTTAATGAAAAGAGACATATTTTGCCCCAGGTATCTTTATTTGAAAATTTCCAGCCAGCTCTAAGGAAAATTGTGATGAACCAGCGGCAGGCTTGCAGGAGCTCCTGCGGAGACCCAGGAGGAGCCCACCTGCCCTGCAGTCCAGTGGGCAGAGCTGGTGGGCAGCAGGACCGTGGGACCCTGGGCACTGGCGGGAGACTTGGGGCTTAAATGACTTGCTCACAACCTCTCAGGAAAGCTGTGCTGGATCTGGGAGGGGATCCACCACTTCTCTGCTCGAGGGCCTCAGCCGTGCTGTGAGAGCCGTGGGCATCGCGCTGGCTCCAAGCGCAAGAGGCAGCCAGTGGGTCCGTGGGGAGAGGTGGGATGGGCTCCCAATGGTGCCTTAATATGTGTGAGGATGAGGGTGGATAAAATCCAGGTAAGTACCAGGCCTGTTTCAGAACCACAGAAATGCATTTGGAGCATGGCTGTGGCTGGGAGGCAGGCGTGGGCTCCCTCCCTGACTCCCCACCCCCAATATTGGGGCTCCCCCCGCAAGGACTCAATTCACTCGGAGAGGCCGCACGTTTCTGCAGTAATGAGCTCCAGCCCAGCTGTACAAAGCTGCACGTTGCAGCGAGCGCACTGCCCGGTTTCATTACACCCTTTATGTAAGCAGGGGATGGCCGGGGGTGTTCACATATTTGCACAAACAATAAGTACTGTCTTCCTTGTCTTGGCAAACAAGAGCTCCAAGAGGCCTCCACATCCTCCATCTCTTCAAGTGATGGCTGCTTTGTTTCCCCACGATAATTTCATTATTCTGTTTGAATACATTTATATGTTGCTAAGCCACACATAGCAACATGGATCTTGTCTCCAGGGCCCAGCCTTTCTCTGATCAATATTGAGTAATTCTGCAACTCTCACCATACCACGTTAAATAAGATCGGTTTTAAAATAATAAGGAAATTATTTTGGAATTATATTCTTTGGAATTCAAAGCCAGTAAAGCACCTGAGTGTTGTGGGGACTTGGAGAAATGCAGCACCCCCCGCACTGACCCTGCTGGGCTGCCCCGCAGTGGGATCACTGCTGCCATCCGTGCCACGGTCCTTCCCAACAGGCAGAGGGTACCTTATGCCCCAACGGAAGGAGGTGCAGCCCATGCGACACCAGTGCTCCCTGCCACGGTAGTGCTGGTATTTTCATTAAATCCATTTAAACCTCACTCTTCAGCGCTCTTGGAGCTTGGTGCTGTGTGCAGTGGGCAAATTACTGATCAGAGGAAGAACAGGTTCCTCCTTACAGCCACGGCCCCATGCATGGAGGCTGCTTTGGTTCCCTGCTGTAAGGACCATCTTTCAGAGACCCCTAAAGGGCAGAGGTGTCCATGTGATGGCAGAGCCACAGTGGCAACAGGCAGGGCTGGCTGGGCCAGAGCAGCGGCTGCCTCCTCCCACTGTGCCGTCCTACAGCAGGTTTGGTCTGTGCTTTCTCCCAGCGTGCTGTGGGACCCCACCAGTGCACCCACTCCCTCGGAGGGACCCCTGCCCTCCCCTCCCCGCCGACACAGCTGAGACCCTCTCTCTTTTGCTTTAGGAGTCTGAGAAGTTTCTGGGTGATGGGCTCCATCAACGCCAAGGCTCTTCCAACAGCCTGGAGGACGGCAGGTCGGAGGAGCTGGCTCCCGTGCAGAGGGCTCTCCCAGCCCAGGCAGAGCTGTTAGCCCTGTGCTTCTTCCTAGCAGCATGTGCAGACAAAACCAAGGCAGGACTGGGGTAGTGTGGGGGTCTCACAGGGCTTCATCTGCTGCTGAGAATTGCCCTGCTCTTCCCCAGGGGTGGGCAACCATCAGGTGGGTACTGGTTGTGACTCCTGCCCAGCCTGCGTGCCGGCCCAGGGCCCCGTGGCTCAGGCCGCCTCTGCCAGGGCAGCCAAGCCCCAAGCACCGCCGGCAGCCTGTGTTGTGCACTGCTGTCACTGCTGCCAGTAGATCTTGTTTAGCTTGGGGGAGCTGGAGCAGGCGGCACAGGAGTGAGCCCCTCTTTGCCCACAGCAGCCATGCCCAGGCAGCGCACCCGTGCTCCCGTCCCGGTGAGGATTGCCGCTTTCCCCGGGCTCAGCACACCGCTCTGCCGGGGCAGGGCTGGGGACCAGCCACCCGGGAAGCACATGCGCTAAGGAAGACAGCAGCTGGCTTGAAGCATTCTCTAAACCAGCTGACTTCAATAGCATCTTCTGCTGTTTAGGACAAAAATCCTCTCCCTGCTCCTCCTGGGACTCCCACCCGGCTGGCGTGGCCCCTCGCCAGCTGGGTTGTGTTTTCTCTTCCTCTGTTCTTTACATCCAACTGGCTCTCCTGTTAGCTCCCTAGTGTTTAGAGCACGTAAAACATGTTGGGGTTTTTGCTGATTATGATGACAGTAAATGCTGATTTTAAAGGCAACCTTCTCTCCTTGTTGCAATGTACCCGCGGGAATGTGCTGCCATTCAGGCGCGGCCACGCGCTGCGGCTATACGTGGCTGGATGCAGTGGAGGGCGGTTTGGCCACGGTACAGGGGACCAGGGCACTGCACGCTGCCCTGTGCTGTGTCCTGCGCTGCGCCACCTTCCCTGGGCTCAGCACAGCATGTGCCAGCCAGCAGGTATTTGCGTGCTGTTGGGAACCGCAGCCCTAGAGCAGCCCCGTGCTGGTCAGGAGGGCGAGGTGTGCGTGCAGACCATCGTGCCAGTTATCGGAGTCAGCCAAGCAGCATCCCCAGCTGCTGGCACTGGGGAGAGCCAGGGCATGGGGCACTTCCCAGCACTGAAATGCCACAGACAGGGCATCAAACCCATTGCAGGGCTCTGTGCTTTGTGGTGGGTTTGCTCCCTGCCGCAGTGCATGGCACACTGGGGGCTCTCGGCCACAGTGACCACCAAGGGCTACATGAAAAATCCTGAGTCTAAGCTAATTGCCCGTAAATGTTGTCATTCGTGAGCTCACTTGCAGAACACACTCAGAGTCACTATGGCAATTCCCAGCAGTGCTTTGAACCTGATCCTGACTCACACCACAGCAGCGACCCCCCTCCCACAGCCATGGTGTCCCGGTCACACCAAAGGCAGGTGGCACTCCAGGAGGGACACCCTTGGGCACCCGGCGTGTGCTGGGCCAAGCACTGCTCTCCCATGGGAGCACCAGGCAGGGCATCCTGCCTGCCCGTGGGGAGCCAGGAGGAGGGGGCAGCACGGACAAGGAGGGTTAGAGAGACAGTCCAAAAAGACAAAGTCTGCCTTTTTAAATGAACTGCAAAATTTATTACAGTGGTTTGCTCCTGACAAGGAAGTTGGTAACCTCCTGCCTGGGAAGGAAGGGTGGGGAGTGGGGAGGGAGGGGGATGAGAGGGTGGCAAGGATGTGAGAGACACAGAGAAAGAGAGAGACACTTAAGGACACTTTTCATTTTCTGAAAATAAAACATCTTTTACCTCCCAAACCATTTTCTCCAGTTAAGTTCACATGAAGAAGAAGGTGAAACCAAACCACAGACTTCAGGAGGAAAATGCACAAACATGTTGAAAAGCAGAGACAAACATGCTCTTCTGCATCTAACAAGCTTCCACAAACTGCGCGGCTCCGGGCGCAGCATCTGCAGCTCCTCAAGGCACCAGCTCTGTGCAGAGCTGGGGCAGCCGAAAGCCCGTGCAAGGTGAGGGGCAAACACCCACCGTGGAAAGCAAACCTGAACCCACCCCAGCTGCGCTGAGGAGCCCCAGCAGAGCAGGGGGACCGGCCGTGGCGGGGGGCCATGCTGGGCTGCCCAGTGGCAGGAGAGGAGAGCATGGCTGAGACTAAGAGAAAGCAGCAGCAAGAGTGTGGCACGTCCCAGCTCGGGGGGCTGCAGCCCCCCAGCGCTGCCCAGGTGTGCATGCCAGCCCCTGTCCCGGTGGGAGGGAACCGACAGCTCTTCGCTTGCAGCTTGGGCACAACATTTGCTGTCACCTGGGGGCACGGCAGACTGCAACGGGGGTCTGGGGGCTCAGCCTGGCACGAAGCACAGGACAATTCTGATTACTCCTTACCCACACACATGGGCAGGTAAATGCAGGAGGGGGCTGAAAAGCTCCCCTGAGCCCCCAGGCACATGTTGGTGCAGAAGCAGCTCTGGACTGTTTTCAGCCTGGACCTGCCGCTGCCCTGGCACCTGCAGTGCAGGGTCAGACTCTGCACCTCCCTCCTGCCCAGCTGCTCTACCACCATCACCCCCGGGCAGGAAGGGGACAGGGTCCATCCCTGCCCTGTCCTGCCCCTTGGCTCTTCTTCAGGTGCTGCCTGGGCATGGCTGAGGGCTGGAGCAAGACAGGACCTGCGCTGCTCGGGGATGCCGTCCCCAGGCCACCCTGTCCTCGCGCTTTGGGAACCAGCTCGGTGGTGCCGATGCCACCTGGGCATTGTGACCTGCAAAGCTTTCCAGCCATGAGGATGTTGTGCTGGCACCAAGGGTGCAACAGCAGAGCCAGGGGCCCAAAGTGTCCTGAGGACAGTCCCCTGCTCCAAGTATGGAATCTCTTAGAGCCTCTGCAGCAAAGCTGTGACATTCCAGATGGGTGCTGACCATGGACACCTGTGAGCTCCAGGCACGGTGGCTGCCACAGGCTGCAAAGCCACAGCTGCTGTCTCCGGCACCGGCAAGCACTGAGAAAACAAATCTCAGCCAAGGGCTCAGCACAGTCCATCCCTGCCTACCTTCGCTTGGCCGGGGCAGCAGTGGCACTCAGAGCAGACAGCGATGCTGCGGGGACCCGGGAGTGGGGACCTTATCATGTGCACCTTGGGGTGCCGACACGGCTGTGTGGGGCTGACAAATCCAGCCCCAACCCCAGCATTCTGCTTGGCTCCTGCAGAAATCCTCTGCCTCCGTGCCAGTGCCTTGGAACACCCCAACCGCTGCAAAACCACAACCCCCGGGGGTTTACCTCACCTCTCCCCTGCCCTGTGCACGAGGGGCCCTGAGACATGGGGCAGGGTTTGGGGAGGGATGGCAGCGGTAGAGAAATGGCTGGTTGGGACAGCAGGAGAGGAGCATAAACAGGAGAAAACCAGGACAGGCTTTACCCTTCCTTCGTGCTGCAGAGCCGGGTTGGGCAGGCGACAGGTCGGGCACCACGTGTGTAGAGGAGCCAGGGTTCACGCTGCTGATGGGGCAGACCGGCAGCCAAGCGCACAGCCCCACGGCCATCAAATGTCCTTGCTGTGTACTAAAATAAACCATCTGGGACCTTTCCAATAGTACAGGTTAAACAGCATCACTGAGAAAGGCGGAGTAGAGAGGCAGCACTGGTCCGCCAGCCCCGGGCGCAAGTCCTGCCCCTGCCACGCTGCTGGCAGCGCCCGAGCTCTGCCGGGTCTGTGCTGGTGGCCGCACTCAAGTCCGCTTGGCATGCAGCATCTCGATGAGGAGGTTGTTGCAGGGCACCTCCCCGCTCAGGTGCTTGTGGTAGAGGTACTCCTCTGCCTGCATGCTCAGCGCCCGGACCTCCGCCAGCCGCAGCAGCAGCTGGCGGAACTTGTCCGTGGAGTGGGGATAGTGGCAGATGGTGTACTCCAGCAGCGCTGCGTTGGCCTTCTCCTGAGCATCCTTAGCCAGCGTGTGGTTCTCCAGGTACTTCACGTCTGCAAGGGGGAAGGATGATGGCAAAATGGTGCCAAACACAGTGTCTGCCCCACCTGTGCTGTGCTCCACCAGGAGGGATCCACACGCCTGCGTTGATGCCCCTTGTGCATGAAACCGCGGGGCAGGAGGGGGTCCCACACCCCGTCCCTGCCCTGCCCCCCAGTGCTGAAGATAGACACCCAAAGGCCCAGGCAGCAGGAGGGCCAGTGCCCCCCAGCCCTTGCCCCCAGGAAGCTGCCAAGCCAGAATGTGTTACCAGCTGTGCCCACGCGCAGGGAACTGTTGCCATGAGCCCCCTTTAAATCCTGAAGGTCGAGGAAGCGGCTGAATTAATTCCCCCCTAAACCTGGTCTTTCCAGTGTGGCAACCAGGCTCACCAGCCTGGAAACCCTAATCCTCCACGCCTCGCCAGGGTCAAGCAGCTCCCCCGTAATCGCGCTGCCAGCTCCGCTGCCTGCCGGGTGGGAAGCTGTGCAGCAGGCAGCAGCACCAAGATGCAGGCAGGGTCTGGCAGCCAAGAGGCCCCTGCAGCCCCGACGGCAGCAGTGCAGGAGCCGGGGCACGCACAGCCCCAGGGCCACCCCACCACTGCAGCCCCGGTGGGAGGGTGGCTGCAGGGACAACCCAGGCGGGTGGGTCAGGGTTTCTCCAGGCTTTTGGGGCAGCCTGGGCTGGGGTCTGCCCTCCAAGGACGCTGCTCAGGTTGCCATGAGCGTTCTGTGAAGGAAGCACCTATTTTTAATCTGTGCAACACGTTGTTAAACTGGCCCTGGACACGTTTTGGTGGCTTTAGGGGAGCGTGCTGTGCACTGGCCCATCAGCCAGCTCCAGCTACACACAGCAATGGGATCTTGGCGCCTGCCCGTGGGAGACCTTGCTGCAAACCCCGGCACCGAGCCCATGTGGGGCAAGAGGATTTAGCAGATTTACTGTATGGCCATGGAGGCGCCCAGCAGCACTGCCAGCACTGCTGCCCATGTCCAAGCAGCTGCTGATGCACAGCCAAATTCAGGTCTGCGTTGGCAGCCCGGACACAACCCGACCATGGGCTGGGAACAGGGAAATCTGGGCACAGGTTCTGGCCAAGGTGGCTGGGAGTTTGAGGTTTATTTCTGGATTTCCTCACAAACAAGTGGGGAGCTGAACATGGCTGTACCCAGAGGGCTGAGGAGCTTTCGGGAGGGCAAAGCGCGGTGCTGGGGCTGGAGCTACCCAAGCAGAAGGGAGCAGACAGGGCCTCCGTGCCACTGGGCAGGGGTGTCCATGGCCCCACATGGCTCCCTCGGGGGGGCCACGGCACCTGGCACTGCTCCAGCCCTGCAAAGCTGGGAGCCCCCAGCCCATGCCCTGGGTGGGGGGCTGCGGGGCCCCTGGGGAGACCCAGCCTCCAGCCATGCCCATGGCCAGGCTGTGCGGCCAGCCCAGAGCTGTGGCACAGGCACAAAGCATTGCACGTCGCGCCAAGATGCACTTTATCAGATCACCCTTCCCTTTTCACTCCTGCGGCACATTTGCTCTTATTGTCTCCCTTCTACCCGGGTTGTTGTTATGAAATCTCTTTATCTGCATAAGGTTATTGTGCATGTCATTAAAAAAAGAAGTTATATTGATAAATGTCAAATCTATCCCCTGAGTTGGCTCAACAATAGCTAGTTCTACTCGATGAACTCACCTGGTTCTCTGAAAGACCCTATTCACTGTTTAATTGAATATTTGAATAATCTTTTCATTCCTGCAAGGAATAAAGAATGTTGTCCAAATAACATTGACTCACTTCATTTAGAGACACTGCAGCAGTTGCAAAGACTGTCCTGTGACAAAGCCTCCCATCACACATACAGATATGCCTGGGATTATTTCTATGCCCTCAAGTGTTCTTCCTATTCACGGCTCCTTTTGTTTGGGAGAAGCCGCTGATAAATTGCAAACGCTTAAGGGAATGTGGGCTATAAAAGCCTCTCTTCCTCCCCTCCCCAAGAGTAGCTGCTTCATGAATGTAAGTCATGAAATCGAATGATAGGTCAATCCATTAAGGCTCTATTAAGCCCTTCTGTAGAACAAAGCTAACCTGTGCCGTCCTCATAAATATTGCTATTTTGAGAAGCCCTAATTTTAATTAAATCTCTTTACCTGCTCAGGAGAGAAATCTATTTAGAACTCAAATGGCAGCTCTTGTGAGTGGGGCTTGGCTTTGACTGTGCTGTGGCAGAGTGGTAAATGTGGAAATTCTCTTGTTAAAGGCAATTACATCCTGCACATAATACACAATCCCATCCTCTACAGCTGAGCCTGCGAAGGGCAAATTACTCCAAGTGAGCTCTGCAATATGGAGAGAAAAAGTTGGATTTGGGGCAAAATGATATATGGGAAAATACAGCTATTTGATTCCATGCCTTCACTGAAAGCTGCTGCTCCAGGGCAGCGATTGGCACAGCAGCCACAGCCGCCGGTGCTGGCTGCGCTCTGGGAGGACGCTGCTCCTGCTCACCGTGCTGGGCCATGGCAGGGGGCAGTGGGGGGATGTGGGGCAGCATGAGGCGACTGGTCCTCCTGGTGCTGAGTCCGAGGGCAGCAGCCGGGGAAGGTCTCGGCTCAGGGCACAAGCCCCACCAGCTCATTTATGTCCCAGCCTGGGCACTGCTTGTGCCACACCTTATCGCTGCTCGAGCAGCAAATTATCGTATCTAACTTCTCTGGATTTCAAAACAGCTCTGAAGGAAGAGAAAGCTGAGGGAGGAGATGCTGCAGGTGCAGGAAAGAACAGCAGTGTGGCTCCCACGCCCTGAGACACCCACCCTGCCTGGGCCCCCCGGGCACCCGTGGCTGCCTGCTAACGGGGACACATCCACAGCAAACCAGTGCCAAACCAATGGATCCTTCAGCCTGTATGTCCCTGACCCCAGCCCCTGGGGTGGGGGAGTGGAACCCACTGCCTGCAGCATGTCAGTGCTCCCACTTAACCCCCATTAACCCAGTGGCGGTGCTGCTCCTGGAGTAGGCTGGCTCCTCAGCAACAGGGACATACGGTGATGCAAACTGTCCCTCCAGCACAAAGTACCAAAACATACAGCACAGAGCGGAGCTCCTGGCCTGCTGTGCTTGGCGATCTGGCACAGGGCCACTGGCAGAGCCCCCCGGATGAGACTCCATGGATGAGGAAGTACAAGCACTGACCAAGGTGTTGGGACAAGGATGGGGATAGGGTCAGGGATGGGGTGGGATGGAGATGGAATGGAGGTAGGACTGCCCAAAGCTGGGCTCACCATCCCAGCTCAGCAGCAGCACCCAGCCACTGCAGGGACCCAAGCACAAGTTTCCCTGGGGAAATGCCAGTTCCTGCTCCATCCAGGTGCATGCAATTAGCAGCAGCCATGGAGGTGTGGGAAGTGAAGCAGCCACAGTGGCAGAGGTGTGAGCTGGGAGTGCGGTGGCCAGCTGAGCCCCTGGCAGGCCCCACCACCATCCTCGTGCCGGGAGGTGAGATTTCCCACCAGGACGGGGCCAAGGGGTAGGTGTCAGCACCAGTAATGAAGGCAGACAGACACCCTGGGGTCCCCGTGGTGCTCAGCACCACCCATAGCTGCACCACCCCACCCAGGGCTGAGATCTCTCCAGTGGGATTCAGATGGGTATCCCTGCCTCAGAGCGATGCCTGCGCGGAAAGGAGGCACATCCCTGGCTGTGGTGGATGGGGAGATGCTCCCCACGGGGGCAGCAGTGTGGCCAGGGTGGGAGCGGGGCAGGAGCAGGGCAGGAGAGGGGCTCAATCAGGGCAGGATTGAGGCAGGACCAGGGCAGGACTGGGGCAGGGATGGGGCAGGAGCAGGGCAAGAGCAGAACAGGATCAGAGCAGGATTGGGGCAGGAGCGGGGCAGGAGCAGGACAGGAGCAGGACAGGAGTGGGGCAGGGACGGGCAGGAGCAGGGCAGCGCTGCTATGCAGCCCCAGGGACGTTGCGGGCTCCGGCAGCAGCTCCCGTGTGTTTTGTCTGGGTGAGGTGGGACCGTGTGAACCCGCCACCTCGCCCGGCCGCAGGCTCCGCGGCTGAGCCTAATCAGAGCCGCACGCAGGCCCTGCTCGCCACGCACTGGCCTCTGACGCAAATCCCGGGAGATACGGCCAGCCCTGGCTGCTGCCTCTATCAACACGCCTGTTTTGCTGCTGCCGTATCAGCCAGTTGTTTCCCTGCCTGGTGTGAGGGCGATGGACCAAAACAGGCTCCACTCAGCCAACAGCCGCATCTCCCGAGGATGGGGGCAGCGCCCGGCCCTGCGGTGGGAGACGCTTTGGGTGCCCCCGGCACGGTGGGGGAGCCGCCAGTCCTAGCCCTGGCTCCTGGCTCCTCGTTCAAAGCCCCTTCATTGCCTGTCGGCAAGGCGGCTGGACCCTGGGCTGCACGTGCCTCCTCCGGCTGTGCTCCCACCCCCTGAGACCCCACGGCAGCACAGCCGTGACCTCTGAGCGTGGCCGCCCCTCGCCCCGGTGCCCCCCGTGGCAGTGCTCACCAAGGCTGAAGAGGATGAGGAACTTGAGGCAGACAAACTCCTGCCGATCCACCTGGAGCGAGTGCAAGTGCAAGACGAGCTCCTGTGCCTGCAGCACCAGCGTGTTCAGGATGGAGCCCGCCTGGGCTGTGATGGTTGACATGTCCACCTGTAGGACAGGGACAGCATCAGCTGTGGCGTGCCAGCCCCCCCAAACCCGCTGCAGTGGACCCTGCACAGGGCAGGAGCCAGACACCAGCCCAAGGCTCTGACTGAGAGTTAGGGGTGCCAAAGCAAAGGCTGATGAGTGAAATGGGAACCCTGTTTCTCCAGCACTGCTTAAAACAGAGGGGCCCTTTGCAGGGTGCTGGCATCACAGACACCCACATCTCCAAAAACTGCCCCCAGGGAGGGAAGGGGCCCTTCGCTTGTCCTGCCTCTACAGGTACAGCTGTGGCTGTTGATCTTTCCATGAGAATTTTTTTTTCTCCAGAACCAGAGCTAGATGGTAGGACGGGACAGGATGGGATGGAACAGAATGTGGTGGGATGGGATGGGATGCAATGAGATGGGATGGGACTGGACCTTCTGCACATGCACTTCCATAGCGCAGCAAAAGTAAGCCAAGTCACACCTGTGCCCCCCCTTCAGCCCCACCACCCGGCTCCCACTGCCACCTCTGCAGCAGCCACCGCGGTCTCTGTGGACTGGCACTCACCTCCTGGCCGGTGACAAGCAGCACACTGTGCTCCTTGCTGTGCTGCAGCTGCCGGTAGATGTGGTCGAACACCAGCAGCTCGCTCCAGCAGTTCTGCAGCAGCTTCATCTGGTCACCCACCTGAAACACAGCCAGAGCAGCACCACTGACACCCACCACGCCGGGGCAGCCCAGGCTGCGGCTGCACAAGCTTGTCCCGGCTGGCAGGATGGAGCTGGGCTGCCCGGGTCCCCACACCACCCCTCTGCCCCCCAGCCCTGTGTCCGAGGATCAGCTCCATGCTCCAGCCCTGTGGCGATGATGCCTCAAACTCACACCATCAGGTGCTATGGCATGTTGCCACATTAGCACTGGACCTGGGCAAGACTTGACCCATCTGTGTCTCACCCTGAGCACAAGAGAAAGGGGTTTCTAGCAGACCGGCATCATTGTCAGAAAAAGGTGGGACTGAACTTCATCCTCCAGGACTTTGTGCTTGATCCTTGCAGCTGGGCAAAAGCCCCATTTTTTTAAGAACCTGAAGCTCTCCTCAACCCCGCTGCCTGCAGAGCATTTCCCAAAGTATCACACATGCATGTGTATGTGGAAATTGCAGTCTGACTGTGAATGAGCTCCTAGCAAGGAGATGGTGCATCTGGTTAATGAAACATTAATTGCAAAGCCCTGGTCTGGCTCCTTTTTCCCGTGTCTGCCCTTGCCAGCATGTAACTGGGCTGGTCGTTGTGCCCCACTTCACCTCACTGCTGGTGTCCCACACATGACCTCCATCACCTCCATGGCGGGTGGGAGGAGAGGATGGCAAGACTGATGCCCACAGCACCAGTTAACCTCGATAGCAAGGACTGCAACCACCAGCACCCTGCGGCCAGGAGGCAGCTGCAGGCTGATGCCCCCCGCACGCCTTGCACCGCGCTCACACAGCACCGACCCGATGCTCTGCAGAGATCCCATGGGAGGCCAGCTCAGCGGCGGGTCCTTTCGGGTGGGCAGGGAGGGACCTGCACCCCCAGCAAGGAGGTCCCAGGGCTGGAGGAGAGGAGACCGGCCAGGCAGCTGCACAGCACCAGCTTTGAAGCAGCTCGGCACATTTCGGTGGCACTTGCTGGCTCTTATCAGCATGGGTTTTCCTCCCCAGACAGCACACAAATCTTTAACTAAATGACTGCTGGCCACGTCCCCACGTGGGAGGGAATGCAGGGCTGCTGCACAAAGGCCCTGTGTCTCCAGGCAGCCCCTCTGGATACTTTAAAATGAAACAAAACAGTACCCATCCTCACCTCCCTGCCCGAGATGGCAGGTTTGGGGGGTGGGGGGGCCCACAGAGCTGCCTCAGTGCAGCATTGGCATGAAGGAGCTGCCAGCTATGGGGCATCACTGTGCCCTGCAGCTGCCAGCTTCTTCCCTGCCCACGCATCAACACACACCTGATCCCATGCTCATTTTGCACGAGTGCTGGTGTGTACTTGCAGGCACAGGTAGAAGCGTCCACAGCTATGCTTTCAAATACATGACTGCGATTGCCTCTGGTAAGAAGCTCAACCCAGGACACAAACTGCAGGGACCTCCAAAGGTCTAGTGGGAAAGCCGGTGGGCTGCAGGCAGTGCCAGCGATGGGCACGATGAGCTGCCAGAGCCAACGGCTGCACTTGGCAGAACAAAGAGCCCTGCCAGGATCCTGTGCCTGGAGCCACGGCCGGACACATGCTGCCACCCCAGCTCAGGGGGCAGGCAGGAGGGACACCATCCACCTGCCTTCCCCACCACCCCGCTGAGAACCACCACAGGTCACTGGCTTCATCCCCTCAGCACTGCTGTCCACGGGACCCCAACACCTTTCTGCAAATAGCTGAACCTCTGCCCTACCCGGAGCCCCCCTCTCCTGCAAGGCTGGTGGAGGGGAAGGGCTGGGGTTATCAGTAACGCTTCCCTGCAGAGCACATTCAGTGCCAGCAGAAGAGCTCTGCAGTGCCATTGTGGTCACTGCCTTTAATAGAAGGAAGACAGATGCAGTATCACAGGACTGGATAATACTCTCGTTTTGTTGAAGAGGCTGCAATAAACCAGTGCTGGGAGATTGCAAAAGGAATAGAAGTCAGATGAGAAAGAGCTTTATGGTCTCAGAGCCCCACACTCCCTGTGAGCCGCGGGGATTTGTTTCTCAAGTGCGGTGGGTGGTCAGAGCTGGACGCGCAGCAGCACGAGGAGGGAGATGCAGCACAGAAGGCAGCAACAGCGGCTGGGGCTGCGGTGCCCACTCCTCCCCGACAGCACAAAACCTGCCTGCGGCGAAGTGCAATGGGCGCAACGGGGCTGCCAAGGCCGGGCTCACTGTCACACCGCCCGAAGTGGTGAAGGCGCCACGGTATGCAGCCCAGCAATACGGACCCTGAGGTTTCTGTTCAGCTGCTGAACAAAGAACTGGGGAAAAGCTCATTCTGCATCAAAACAAAATGGAGGTTTTCTGCATTCGTTATGACCTCTGTCCCAAGGCGAGTGGCCTGGCTGTAGCCGCGGCCAGCCCTTGCAGGGAGCTGGGCTCCCAGCTCGCAGCGTGCTGCCAGCCCAGCCGCATGCTCCCGGCCGGTGCCGAGCTCCTCTGCTCCGGCTGAGTCGCAGCATTGTTTTGGAAGCTCCTTCCTGTGCCTCATTCCAGAGCAGGACGAACTCCAGAAGGGACAGACTGAAGGTTTTGCCTTGAAAATGTTTTTTTAAAAGTCAGCTTTTCTAGAAGGCAGCATTTCAACTTCTTCCTTTAAAAATTACTGATCAGCTTCTCCCAGACTCTGCAGGCAGGTTCAGCTCCCTTGGCAGAGCACCTCCCTGCAGCCCATTTTGCCCTGCATGGCAGCTGCATGGCTGTTCCCCTGCCAGCACGCTGTGGCCTTTCCTGGGACCATCCCAGTGCCGTGGAGCCATGTGGCCATGGCATTGGGGGATATGGTTGGGAGCACAACAGGGCAAGCTGGGGGCTCTGGAGTCTGGGCAGGACTCAAGAACCCCTCCAGGGACGCCAGCCCTGCCTATGCCCCAGCACCAAGCTGGGTATCCCCCTGCCTCAGGCTGGGGCAGCGGTGGGCATCCCCCCATGGCCCCACTCCAGCAGTGTGGCTCCGCTGCAAGGCAGCTCCGGGCTGGAGCTCGCCTCCCCCCTGCCCAGCACCAGCCTGGCCTCCCAGGAGGAGAGGGCTGCTAACGGGCGGCCACGCGGAGTCAATCCATCCACCCGGTGAGGCGGCACGCACACTCTCGCCTTTAAAAGTTAAGCAAAGGATCTTCCTCTTTTAATGTCAAGGCTTTTCAACAAGAGTGCTTTATCAAGCACCTGATGCAAGCTGTCTTTAAGAGGCGATTTTTTATATTATTTTTTTTTAAAGCGAGCATTTAACCCATTGACAAAACACGGCCGTGAAACCCTCGCCTTGCAGGGTGAGCCCTCCCCTGCCACTTGGCCACCGAAAGCGCCTTGCTGCTGAAGGCCTGCGACCCACAAAGAAATGGATTTCCCTGCAGCCGATGGGCTGGGCCAAGGGCCAGAGGGGAGGCAGGGAGAGCAGAGGCACTGGCAGTGCTGCCGGGATGCAGGGCTGCAGGACCACATGCAGATGTAATTTTAAACCTCCTGCAACCCTCCCTGGGTCTGTAGGTGTGAGTCAAAGATGCCCCTGCGAGTGTTGAGGCCCCACAGAACACGCCCAGGCCACCCCAGTGCCTTGGCACCCTGAAGCCAAACCCCCACAAGGACAGCACAGCCCTGCTGTGCTCGCTGCTTCGTGCACGGCTGGTCCAGGGCATCCCCCACCTCAGGTACCATCATCTGCCCTCGGACATCTCTGCAGCATTATCAACCAAAGTGATCCACCAGCAATCCCTCTTTGCTTGGAAGCTCTGGGCAGGTCCCAGGACACCAGTCCCCCACCTCTCCCCACCCACCTTCAGCACACCACAGGCACGAGGAGTGCTCGGATGCCTCCAACTGCCTTCACCCCAGGGATGCTCTCTGGACCTCCTCCCAGATCACTGGTGCAGCATTTGCCCCAGAAGCTCCCACGCAGGTACACAGCACACACCAGCATCCTGAGCCACAGCCTGGGCAGTTATTGGGTGCCAGCAGCACCCATTACCTTGGCTACTGGGAAGTACGAAAGCTGATTACCGTCTGCCAGCCACCCACAATCAAAACCCCACGAAGTCTAAGGTGTTAATGGTCAATGTGGGTCCCCATCCCCCTGTCCAGACACCACTGCAATGGGCATCTTAAAGCAAAAAACCATCAAGACCAGCATGGCAGACCACCTCATCTCCTATCCCATGCTGGCAGAGCACATTCCTGTGGCCCAGGCTACTGCTTTTTGCTGGGGCTTGCAGGCAGCCTGCTGCAAGGCTGGGTGGGCATCATGGTGCTGTGTGTGTGTGCCCCAGGAGCGAGGGCAGGGCTGTGCCAGCCGGGACACCAGCAGGCAGGAAAAGCCGTCACATTTCCCCCAGTGCATAGGATGCTAAACATTGCTGCAGCATCCACAACCAGAAGGAGATTTTAAATCTGCCAAAAACGCTCTGGCTGTTGGCCAGGAGATGGGGTCAAGATGACCCACACATGCTAAAGGCAGAGAAGCAACTGACTGCAAATAGGCTTCGTCGTGGCTCTGGGATCTCTAATGAGAAGTGAGGGAGAGCAGCCCCACAAACAGACCCAGCGACCCACAGGAACCCCTTGGTCCATGGGAACAGTGCTGCCCTCAGCATCATCCCCGCACTGGTGCTTGCCCATGGGAGGGTGGTTTGCCCTGGCCCCACAGCGAGGAGGGGTCGAGGAGGGGATCTGCCATCAGCCCAATTCCCCGCAGCCGTGCCGTGCCCCTCCACCAGCACGGGGACCCGCCACGCTCAGCCAGCCCAGCCTTCGGGCTGAAACCACGGCAATTTGTTTAACATTCCTGGCTGCTCATCCCAATCTAAAGGTCACTGCACCCCTGTGTGCATGATATTTATATGTATGGATGGCTGTAACACCTATATAAACCCGGCTGTGCAAGATACATGTATATAAACCAAACTGAAACCAGACACAATGTGAGTGTGCAAATGTGCTTGTGTATGCACACCTCTCTGTCTCTTTCCATATATATATAAAAAAATTACATCTGAAAGGACAAAGTTGCCTGAGACTCACGACCTAACAAAATATATTTCACCCCCGGCCCATATTTTTCTTCCTGAAGAGATGCTGCAAATCTTCCCTCAGTCCTGACACATCTCATCTAGACTCAGTTAAAGTTTGTATTTATGGGCGTCAGCGCTGACCTCTTCCACCTCCGCCCGCGCGGCCTCGCGCCGCGGCTGCCTGGCCGGCCCTCGATAAACAAGCGGGCCCCCAAATCCCCCTCTGCCGTGCGGCATTATTAGTCTTGCCTCCGAAGGCCAGCGCAGTCCGTAATTCTCTGCCTGGTGACACGAGATGAACGCCACGACATCAGTCTCCCCGGCGGATTGGCATGGGGACCCTCGTTTGTCAGTGGCAGACTGACAGAATTACTGGCCCTTAAATGAAACGATATATCTGGGAAGTTAAATCTGTTTTCAATCTGACTGCCCAGCGCCTGCGGGCAGACGTGGCGTGTGAGCCGATGTCAAGAGGCCATTATCCCATCACCCTCCTCCTTCCCTGGGCGCAGTGGTGGAGCCGGGGGGGGGTCTCGCCAACACCCCCCACCCCAGCCACTCTGCCAGGAGGAGATGGCAAAGCACACGGTCTGCCACTACCCCTTGTCGGACTGCTAGTGTGGGAATGGGCAAGGGAACAGGAACAAGAGCTGCTGGCTCCAGGGGGGACCTGCTCCCGCTCTCCCTGGGCAGGGAACAAGGGCTTGTCCTGGCCAGGCATGAGCCAGCGGGTCCCCGTGCCCCCAGGGGTTTGCTCCCTGCTCTCCAGGCTCCCTGCAAGGAGAAACCAGCTGGCTGCAAACCAGCTCTGTGGCAGAGGCACGTGGGTGCTGGGAGTGTTCAGGCAGGGGACACCATGCATGGGGTCATCTGCCTGCATCCTCCTTTCACTTGCCTGCACCCCCTCTCCACTTGGCATCAGCCCGGCATGATGCCCTGAAGCAATGTCCCTGCATGGTGCCCTTCCAGCCTGGATCCCTGCGGAGCCTCGGCCAACAGCCCTTCTCTGGCTGGGGATGGGGACCATTCCCTTCAGGCAGACGTTCCCAGGGGATGGAGAGGGCTGCTGGCATCCCCTGCTCTGACGAGCCCTGAGCACCCAGCGCAGACTGCCTGCATGACAGCCATCGATCTCCGAGATCGCGATTTTACTCTGTGCTAGCAGGCTTTAGGATAAAGCCGTAAACTCTGCACTAGCAGGAGTTCATTTACCGCCCCAGCAGCTGTTCGCTTTTATGTGCCGGGCAGGATCAGGAACAGGGTTTCAGGAGCTGTAGACCTACTCCTGCTTCCAATGGCTTCTCTCCATGTGCCCAAGGGAAAGCCACTGCCCTGCACTGGGGAGGATGTGCCGTGCTGGGTGGACAGCAGGCAGCCCCAGCACCGTCCCCGGGGGGATGTGCACAAAGGGGCCCGAGCACCACAGCCCTGTGCTGGGGGCTCGGACCTGCCCGGTTACACTGCGCGCCACCGAGCCAGCACATGGGAGGGAGCCAAGGCCAGCGACAACCGTGCTTTCTCATGCTCCCTCTGGAGTCAGGGTGGGATGTCGTGTCCTGCAGTCCCTGGTCCTGCAGGAATCTGCCCCATGCTTGCCGCACGGATGAAGGCAAAAGGTGTGAGTGGTGACGGCAGCGACAGATGGGAATGCCCAGCCAAGCCCCAATCCCTGGGCACTGCACCCTGTGCCCTGGTCACAGTGGGGGGTATGCCCCGCTCCTGGTGGGACACCCGTGGTGCTGCTCAGGTGAGGCCCCTAGCACTGCCGTCCCCCCCAAGCCCGCGTGAGGAGGAGCACCCGCCAACACGGATTCACACGGAAACAGCCTATTTTGGTGGCGCAATCAGGCTGACAATGGAGTTACAAGGCTACACGGCACTGCAGCCGGGAGCTGAATTTACACAGTTTACAATATCTCCTGCAAAACAGCAACCACCCTGTTCCCAAAATCCAGGCTGGACACTGATATGATTGAAATGAACCTGACCCACCCCCACAATGCCATTTCCTGACACTGTTCTGGCAGCCTGGGGCTATTTTGGGCCCTGAAGCTCTGCCACGCTTGGCCCCATGGCACCCAGTGGGGTGGGCATGGGGGAAGAGCCTGGCCCTGTGCTGGGGCATGGTCCCCATGGCACTGCGGGAAGAAGATGGTTTTGGCCAGGGCCAGGTAGCACAGCCTCACGCTGGAAGCACAGGAAGGCACCCAGGTCTTCCAGCCATCCCAGGACATGGTTCTCCGGGGTCTGGCCACATTGCAAAATTTTCTCTCCCATTTTTGCACCAGTTTGGGATCTTAGGTCAGCCCAGGACATGAATGGAAAACATCTGAAAGCTTGGCAGGGTTTGCAGGATGGCAGAGGCTGTACCACCCCCACTAATCCACCCCTTGGCCTCAGTATTTGGGGAGATTTGCTAGAGGGGATGGCCTGGCACGATGGGGGTCAGCTCCTTGTCCCCCAGCCAAGTGTGCTCACAGGCTGCCAGCAGCAGAAGCAGCTCTGGGGGAGGCTTGGTGATGTCCCCTGCCCCAGCCAGCCCTGCCCTGGCTGCCTGGTGCTAATAGGCACCCACCTGACAGCATCCATTTTCTTCCTAAAGGCAGAGGTGAGAATTGTCTCAACTATAATTCCTCAATGTTACATTTTTCAATTATATCTTGAGCTTGACACCACAGTCACTCTGCCTGCAATTGCTTCCACACCTGCCCCTGCCATGATGAATCTGAAATCATTAGTCCTGTGGCAACAGTGGGAATCGCTCCAGTGTTGCAGCCGGGCCCGGGTGCCTCCAGCCCTGTCACACAGGGACCAGGAACAGGACGGTGGGACACCAGCAGATCTGCAGGGCTGGCAGCCCATGGCTCATGCCCACAGGCATTGTTGCCTTGTCCTCATGGCATTTCAGTCCCAAACCTGTCCACAGCAGCATCCCGTTCTCATGGCATTTCAGCCCCAGTCCTGCCCACAGCAACATCCCATCCTCACGGCATTTCAGCCCCAGTCCTACCTGCCTCCCATCGCCCGCCCAGTGCAGCATCCATCCCTCCCCCCTGCCCAGGCTCCTACCTCCAGCTCCTTGAAGAAGATGCAGCTCCGTGCCCATTCCACAATGGAGAAGAGGGTCTGGTCAGCCATCTTGCACATAAGGCCGAAGGTGCTGAGCTTCTCATGCCGGCCTTTGCCTTGCTCTTGCTGCAGGCAGGCCAGTATCCGCGCCTTCACCTGGTCTTCATCCGGCTCCAGCTGCAGCAGCTTCAGGATGACATCGGGGATGTCAGGCGGGGAGCTGCTGGGGTAGGTCTCTGGGTACATATAGGCAGGCATGGACTCGTGCACATTTGTGTAGTGGTCCGGGTACTCGGACTTGATGGTGCGGTTGGGGAAGGAGGG
The DNA here is from genome assembly GCF_023638135.1 of Falco biarmicus. NCBI lineage: Eukaryota > Metazoa > Chordata > Aves > Falconiformes > Falconidae > Falco > Falco biarmicus. Next base: position 3,131,668 of record NC_079296.1, on the reverse strand, counting down.
GTAGTGGTAGCCAGAGAGCGGCACGTGGCTGGGCACAGTCATTCCCAGGGAGGGTGTCCCATAGGGGCTGCGCTCGTAGTCGATGGGCGTCAGGGCAGCAGGGTTGGGCGGCAAGGTCTTGGACATGGCATGGATGCTGTGAATGGTGGAGGACAGGCTGTAGTCGTTCTGCACTGGGGACATGATCTGAGGCACAGTCTCCAGCTTGAAGCCATTGGCACGTATCAGAGCTTTCTTCTGCTGCTTTAAGGCACGGTCTCGCTTGTACATGGGTCCAAACTTGTTCCTCCCACCACGCATCCTGTCTGCACGCACAGCTGGGGAGCAGAGAGGGCAGAAGTTGCAATGAACCCTCGTGGAAGCAGACCAGTGCTTCCACGCAGCGTGGAGAAAATGATAAGGGGGAAATTGGTGGCCAAAAGGGACTGGGGGGCACTGGGGAGACCTTCCCAGAAAGCCACCGGCAGGCTGTGCTGCTCCCAGCCCAGCCATGCACACTATGGATGTGACACAGCAGGTTCAGGTGCCTGGTCCTGGGTCTTGCCTTGCTGGTGTCACCCTCAGAGCTTCTGGGAATTGCAGGAAAGAAAGAGACATTTGGCTTTAACTGCAAAATGGGCTGGGGGATAAAGCATCTTGCATCTCTTGTGGGTTGAGGGGACAGCTCGTGAAGCCCAGGCAGACAAGGGGGCCCAACACCCACTTTCCTTTTTATGACCCCTGACTCTGGACCAGCCCTGGGATTTCCTTGTTTCTGCAGAGCCTGGGACCCCACAGCCCCCTCAGGACCCTGGTTCACCTGCATCGAGGTCACACATGCTTCTTTTCTGCAAATCTCTGTCCTTTTCACAGGCAGCACATCTGGCAGGTCCCACTGGGCACGCTGCACCCCACGGCGGGCCTGCACCAGCTTTGGCGCGGGAGGCTGCCCGTCCCTGCCGGGTATCAGCTACGGCTGAGGGGCTCTGCCAGAGCATCCCACTGTCAGAGTCACTCTGACAGCCCCATCGCAGTCTCCCAGCTGTAGCAAAGCAGATGTTCTCTCTGAACCCCAAAAGAAACCCAAGAATGTGTCAGCGCATGAGGGAGCAGGTGCTTCTCTGCAGCAGCAGCTTGTCCGGCCGCACTGCCCCGCTGCGCTCCCGGGGGCTGCTGCCCCGGCCCACCCTTGGAAGAGCTTCAGCTCACTGGAAGCTGGGAGCTGGACGGCAGTGAGAGGGATGGAGGAGAGCTGCCAGCGAGCACAGCAGGCAGCATCAAAGGGAAAAAACCTCCGCTGGTTTGCGTCCCTGCTGACAGCAGGCGGGTCTTGCTTTTGTGTCTCAGCTGTTACCTCTGCCTCTCTTTCGCCTACTTATCCTGGGGCCGCTGGAAGTCCAGCCAGCCCCCCCGGAGAGCCAGGGCACCTCCCAAACTCTCCCCAGGCAGGCTGGAAACGCGGGAGCCTCGCCGGGAGCAGCAGCATTTCCAGGGCGAGCAGGAATGTGCTCCCAGGGGAGCCGCCCCGCGCTTCCTCCCTCATTCTTTATTCATGAAAACAGCATCTCGCTGGGAGCGGGGCAGCAGAGGCAGCCTCTGAGGCAAGGGGTGCTGTGGCCCCCTGCTCCAGAAAGCCTGCCCCCACTCCTCGGGGCAACAGACAGCTGCCTCGGGGCAGCTCCTAACTTCAGGGGTACAATAGAGATGGCCACAGTTAGCATGTGTGCATGCTCCTGCCAGGATCCCCCAGACCCGGTCACGCAGCCCCAGCAGGTCTGGTGTCCCCGGCAGGTCTGGTGTTCCCAGCCACGCACCCTGGTGATGCCAGAGCACACCGAAAGCCCAGAGCTCCCAATTGCTCAAAGGAGTGTGTTCACACCACTGCTCAAGGCTGGGCCCAGCGATGCCCAGGGATCACATCCCAAGTAGACCCCAGTGACCCAGGGCAAGGGTGCTCAGGCAGGGACCCCACGGGTGCTGACTGCACCCACACACCCAGTGAGAGGTGCTCACAGCCCAGTCTCACAAATCCTCTGCAGGCAACCGCGAGTACACCTCCTAGTACACCTCCTTCCCTCTCCCGGCAAGAACACAAAGGGAGAAGAGGCCTTTTAATTCCCTCTGCTCCACTTTTCCTGCCGTTTGTGCCTCAGTTGGGATTGGGAACAACTTGCCATTTGCCACGTCCCAGCTGGCTGCTGGGAAGAAACCAATGCACCCCAATGCGCCCTGACCTCTGGGGTAAGGAGTGGGGGGGGGAGGAGTGGGGCCGCCCAAGGAGCGCCCTACCCTCCGCACCCCCCCAACAAAACCATCTGCAGGCAGCACCCGAGCCACGCAGCTGGGTGCAGCCAGCCGGCACAGCGGCAGGAACAGGCGCCCCACGCACCCTGTGGCCCCCCTGCCTGCCCCCTCTGCCTTACCTGCCCTCACCCCACACAGAGCCCTGGTGGGTGCGAGCCGCTGGCCGAGCTCAGCCTCCCCATCCCACCTCTCCCTGCCCAGGCAGGGGCGTGGGGTGCCTGGGGGTGCCCAGTGGTATGGGCATGCTTGTGCCAGGGCTGTGCTGGTCACCCCAGCCAGGCTTCGCTGCAGCATCCCTGCGGGCAGTTCAAGGGGGCCTGTGTCGACACTCTGACCCCAGAAACAACCATCTCGGGTGCTTTGGTCCTGTGGAGCTGGGCGCTCACCTTCAAAGCGCCACTTCAGATTCCCTGCCCAAAAAATCCTAGGAACTGAGGAAAGGCGAGCTCCAGTTTTTACTGCAAAAGGGATGGTCCTACAGGAATATCATCTTCTGCTGGGTGATCCCCGCGGCTGCCCAGCTGCAGGGCTTTGCTAAGGAGCTAACAGCAAGAAAATAAGGAAAAAAACCTCAAACCACAGTGTTTGGGAAGGAGCAGCCTTCCGATACCCTGGCTGCTGCCCTCCCAGGCTGCAGGAGCAGAGGAGCTCCGTGCGGAGCAAGAAAAAAAACTACTGAAAAGGGACAAACTGAGCCCGGCGCTGTCCCCTCACCACGGTCACCCCACGGACTGCCCCTGCCCGCCCCCAGAGCCCCCAGCCCCTGCCCCGCACCCACGTTCTCCTGTGGCACCGATCAAAACAGCCGGAGCACGCACACATTGATTTAGCGCACCAGTAACTCCAGTCCAGGGAGGAGAGTGAAACTGGGAGCTGTTTGGGGCTGGGGCTGGGAGCCGGTCCGCGCCGGGGATTTGCAGGGGCTGGGATCGCGGCTGGGTGCTGTGCCCCACCCCCCACCCCCCGCTGCGGGACCCGCAGCGCTCTGCCCTCGCCCGCACCTGCCCCGAGCGGCGCGGTCCCCACAGCGAGCCCGGGGAAGGGGCTCGGCCCGGGGAAAGGGGCTCGGCCCCACCCGCGCCTCCGGCCGCTCTCATCTGCTGCAAAATGCAAACGATTTCAGGGGAGAAGAGCCGGGGGGCGGCTGGCTCTGCTGGGGGGGGGGGGGGGCTCCTCTCTGTCTCTGCTTTTGCTTTGCCAGCGCTTGCCCGTGACCTGTCGTCCCCCCCCCCCCGAATGTTTTTTGTTGGCCCGTCGCAGAACCCACCACAAGCCTTGGGGCTGTCGGGGCCCGACTCTGGCAGCTCAGTCGCGATCGGCCCCTCTGCCACGGGCGAGGTGGCAGCCGTGGGAGCTGCGGCTGCGCTCCCCGAGAGCCAGAGGGGGGATCTGCTACAATGCATGTCACCAAGAGGGAAAATATAATTCCTGGTGGGGCTGCAGCAGTTTTATTGCAAGTCCCATAATTTGTAACGTTTTCCTTAAGTGTCGGCTTCTGGAATTACGTGCTTAAGGAAAACAATAATTTCTGCGCTATTTCCCAACCGTTCTGCCAGCAAAGAAAATCCTAGAAAGTTGAAGGCGCAGCGGCCAAAAGCCCCGGGGAAACAAAACAAAAACAAAAAAAGGAAAAGCAGGAGGCTACGCGAAAAAACGAATTTTTTTTGAACTTGGGAGAGAAAAACGGAATCGAAGCGGCCGCGGGAATTACCGGCCCGGGGACGCGGCGCGGCGGGCGGGGACGGCGCGACCGGCACGGGGGGAACCGCGCAGCCCCGCATAGCCCCCGGTCCGTCCGCAGCCGCAGGGGCCGGCCGTGCCGGCGGTGTGCCCTGTGCCCTACCTTCCAGGCGCATCCCCACGGTGAGGCACTTCTGGAAGCGGCAGTAGGGGCAGCGCTTGCGCTGGGTCTTGTCGATCTTGCAGCTCTGGCTCTCGGTGCAGGTGTAGTGCTTGTTGTTCTGCACCGTCCGCTTGAAGAAGCCCTGCGGCGGCGGGCGGCGGCGATGCGGCGGGCACCGGCATCCCCGCATGGGTATCCCGGCATCCCGGCATCCCGTCCCCTCGCCTCGCTTCCGAGGGAGGCTCCCACCGTCCCCCGCCGCGTTCGGGGCTCCCGTCGCGGCCGCGCTCCCGTCCCGCCCCGCCGAGCGCGAATCTGCCGCTAACGAAAACGGGCGAGGAGCGGCCCGCGGCCGGCCCCGCTGCCCCGGCCCCTGCAGAGCCCCCTCCCCGCTCCCCGCACAGCCCCGGCCCCTCTGCCCCGCGCAGCCCCGCTCCCCGCGCAGCCCCGGCCGCCTTTCCCCGGTCCCCGCAGGGCGCCGGTCCCCGCTCAGCCCCGGCCCCGCTCAGCCCCGGCCCCGCTCAGCCCCAGCTCCGCAGCCCCGGCCCCGCACAGCCCCAGCCCCGGCCCCGGCCCCGCACGGCCCCGGGCGGCTCCTACCTTGCAGCTCTCGCAGGTGAGCAGCCCGTAGTGGTACCCGGAGACCTTGTCCCCGCAGACCGGACAGAGTTCGTCCAGGTCCTCATCATATGAATAGTCCATCCCCTCCGGCGGCCCTGCTGCGGGACAAGCCAGCGGGTCAGCGGGCCGGGCCGGGCCGGGGACGGGCACGGGGGGCGGCCCCAGCCCCTGCGCCGGGTGCGGAGCGGGAGCGCGGCGCGGCGCAGACCGAGCGGCAGGTGCCGGAGCCGGAGCCCTTTATAGCGCCTGGAAGAGCATCTCCATGTTGGTGCGGGCGAGCGGCCACCCCCCCGGGGGCTGGGGAACCTCCTCTGGGGAGAGCGGGCGGCTCACGGCGCCGGGGACGGGCTGGGGGCGGAGGGACCTGCCGGGACGGGGCCGCGCTCTGCCCCACTGCCGGCCCCGGCCCCGCAGGCCCCGCTGGGCGGTGGGTACGGCCCCCGGGCCGGCAGCCCCGGGCAGCAGCCTCGTGCCGAGCACAGGGGGCCACAGAAGGAGCTGGGGCTGGGGGCTGCCCCCCGCGAAGGCAGTGCTGCGCGGGGCTGGGGGAAGCTCTCGGCCAGGCCTCGGCAGCACTGCGCTCCAGCCGCGGGGGCACGGGGGGCTGCAGGGGCACTGGGCAGGTTCAGGAAGGGGCACCCATCCCTTCCCCACTCCCCGGGGCTGGTGGGGCTGCCCCACACCATCCCTGGGGAACAACGAGCCCCCCACCTCCCCAGGCATCTGGCCTGCCAGCAGCTGGACCGGCGTGGGAGCCCAGGGTCCCGGGGGTGGAGCACGATGAGACGGGTGTGAGTGAGAGGAGCAGCCGGCCCCACTCGGGGCACAGCCCCGGCAGCCCTGGGGCCAGCCAGAGCCACCTCGAACACCCCGCAGCGGGCAGGCCTGGCTGCAGGCAGCTGTTCACGGAGCCCAGGGAAAGGCACATGAGGAGCACTGGGGCGTGCGGCAGCTCCTGACACCCCCTCTGGGGCCACCACTGAGGAGGTGACAGTTTGGACCTCGCACTGGCCACACCATGTGGAGCAGCCACAGCCAACAGCAACCCAGCAGTAGTTCACCGCTGGTATTTAATTAATTGCTTCACATTTGGGAATTCTTAATGAAATGTTCCATGACGGCAGCAGACCGGCACAGGAGCACCCATGTCTCCAGCATGTCCTGTTTATCGGGATGCTCCTGGGCCGCTTGGCCATGGGCTTGAGGGTCCGGCTCTGAGCCGGTCACTGGTGCTGAACCTGTCCCAGCAGGGCCAAGCTGTTCAGTCAGGAGACCCTTCCTGGCTGGTGCAGAGTCACAGCCTGTCCCAGCATGGGCAGGAGCCTGCTGCCTGCACTGCCTGCCAGGAGCGAGCTCCGATTCCAGGTGCTTGGTGCCAAGGGAGCTGCAGGGAGGGCAGCAGTACCGGCCCCGAGGCTGCGGGCACCTGGGGCTGCTGCGGGGCGGGGGCTGTGCTGCCGGCAGCGCCTGGTGAAGCGGGGCTACTGGCCCCACATGGCTCATCCCACATGGCTCATCGCACACAGCTCACCCCCCACATCTCACCCCCTCTGGCTCGCCCCACACATCTCACCCCCTCTGGCTCGCCCCACACATCTCAATCCGCCCCACAGGCCCGCTGCCGCCCGCGGGTGCGGTGGGTAGGAAGCGGCGCTGGCAGGGAGAGCGGCAAACAGGAAACGGGCTCGGCGGAGCATCGCTCCAGAGCCACGAGGAATCAAGCCCAGGCTAAGAATAGCACCGGAGCAGCCCCCGGTGCGGGTCGGCCGCTGCTTGGCTGGAAGAAGTGCTCCCACCGCCGGCAGAGCCCCTCGGCCATGGCCCCTGCACTCACTGCAAGCTGCTGGGGGAGCTGCCGGGCAGCAGTGGAGCAGGACCTGCCATCCGGGAAGAGGAGAGGAACCCAGGAGGGGCCATGGGTTGGGAGAAGAGCCGAGCAAACACCGTGAGGAACAAAAGCAACTCGGAGCCGAGAGCTGCGGTGCCTGCCAGCGTGGGTTGGGGAAAGGATAAGGGGTTGGCCAGCCCTGGGTGCTGGGGGGTTCCAGCCACCTCCCATGCCTGCTCCAGCGCGTGGGGGGTGCCTGGGCTCCCACGGGTAACACAGCACTGGGGCGACCGGGGACCCCCAGCCAGCACAGGCGGGGCTCCCAGAGCCCCTCGGCAGCCGGATCTGTCATTTCTGGGCAGCAGCGCGGCTGAGGGGCCAAGGCTACGGTGAGGCCTCGCTGTGCTGCCCGCAGCATGCGGAGCCTCCATCCCCACACCCACCCATGGGGACGGGACGGGAAGCAGAGGCCCACACATGGCTCCCGCTTCCTCGCCAAGCCCTGTTGCGTCCCCAGCGCTGGCCTCAGCCGCCACCATGCTTGGGAATGGCGGCAGTGGCCTGGAGAGGAGTGGGGTGGGGGACCACGGTTCTCCCTGTGGATACATACTCACCGTGAAGCAGCTGAGTACGGGCCGGTGTGGCAGGAGAGCCTCACTGACGCCACCAGCCAGGACCTGTGACCCGAGAAGCCTCCTTGGGGTGCTGGGCACCGCTGCCCTGTCTGCAGCGGGCTGGGGGATTTATGGGACCTGCGTCCGCTGGGAAGGTGTCGGGGCTCTGGCTGCGCACACACCGCCCTGGGCAGGACACCAGCCAATCTCCTCCCCATGGGGGCCAGGCTCAGCTGGGATGGACCCACTTCGGGGCCTTATTGGCTTCTGTGGCCACGTGACCGCGCTGAAAAACATCATAATTAAACTACAAAACGCTGCCCATAAACTAGCATTAGAAAGTGACAGCGGAGATAAGTGGGACCCCCACAGCAGATAACGCGCCATGGGAGAGAGACCCTGCGGGGAGGCGGGGGGCACCAGCAGGCGGCGAGTGCGCCAGCACCCATGGCCCCGCTGATTTACGGCCATGGGGTGGGAGGGAGGGGGCCATGGGGCAGGGTGCCTGCGGGAGGAGTGGGAGCCCACTGTACCCACCCAGCTCTGGGACCCACAGCTGGGGCCTCTGTGGCCCCGAGGGGTCTTTTCTGCAGGGGAGGGTGGGGGGTGGCTCCTCCACATGTGGGGTCCCATGCCTGGGGTCCCCGCAACCTCGCGGTGCCTGCAGCCAGTGCTTGAAGGAAGCCAGTGCCCCTGGGCCAGGAGGCGGTGGGGCAGCCAAGCCCCCAGCAGCGGGGCTGTGTTTGCCATCTGCTTCCCCACGCTCCAGCGCCGGGCACAGTCCTGACCCACGGGTACCACAGTGAGCGCAGGGCTCGGGTTTCCAGTGCCCTGTGAAAACACGAGGGCAGCAAGGCCGGGCGTCGGGGTGAGAGGCCACGCACGACACCTCCTGCCACCACAGTGGGGATCTGCCCCCACCGCCGGCCCTGCGCTCCAGCCGTCCATCACCGCGGTGTCTCCCCGTGTTTGCACACACAGGGTCCTGCTCCTTGCCTTGTTCCGCTGCAACAACAGCCCCTGGGACGGGCTGGCCGCTCGGCTCTGAGCCCCATGCCAGAGCCACGAGGGCTGTGCCACAGGTCTGCCCCGGCCGGGCAGCCGATGGCACCTGGGGTGGCACAGCAGGACCCGCAATCCCGGGCTCAGGGCTCAGGGAAAGACTCGTCCCCCCTCGGCATTGCCGCAGCCCTGACACAGCATGATGGTGACGGTGACAGCCCTGCAGTGTACCCACGCCGGGTGGGGGGCAGCAGGGAGACCCTCGGTGCTGTGGCTGCGGGGAGAGGAGCGGGAGTGGCGAGCTGCACAGCCCTGCTTGTTTTTTCCTCGCTCTGCAGCTGAAGAGAGGAGAAAAACTAATGAAAACAGAGCTCTGGAAGAAGCGCCAGGCCCGGAGTGGCTTCCGCCCTGATCCCCAGCAATTATCAGCCGCATGCCAGATGTTCCGACGCGATGCCAATGTCAGAGAAAATAAATCTGTGGCAGGTTCAAGGTCCCTGCCGGGCCGGCACAGAACGGCTCACAGCTCAGCACTGCGCGAGGCAGGGATGGAGCTGCGGGGCGGCCGCGGCCGCTTCCTCCTGCCGGGCATTGTTCCCCTGGGAAGCCCCGGCCTCACACTGGCCACTTGCTATTTTTGCAGCAAGGTGCTTTCAGGGGTAAATATGTCCCCACCGGCCTTGGGCACTTTCCTTTGCACAGGCCCTTGCCAAGGCCGGGGCCCAGCTTCTGCCGTGGGCACATGGCCCCAGGTCAGGGACGGTGCATGGGCCGCGGTGCAGCCCAGCAGGTCCCGGCCGGTGGCAGGAGGTGGGTTTGGGAAGGCTGCTCCAGAGCGGCTGCGCAGCGGCCGGGCAGAGCCAGGTCCAGCAGGGTGGGCGCGTGGGGCTCCAGCACCAGGGATGCCCAGGCCCCGTGCAGCTCAGGCGCCGGCCGGGTGCCAGCTCTGATGCCGGGGCCCTTTGCAGCAGCAGCCCTGACCTCTTGCCCATGCTCCTGTTCTCCTTCCCTGTCCCATGCTGTGTTTGCACTGGGACGCAGGACCAGCTGTGCCCAAGGAGCCCCTGGATACCCCTGGCAGCATGTGCCTGCGCAGGCAGGAGCAGGCAGCACACAGGGAGCCCATGCTGCAGGCTGCGTGTGGCCTCAGGGTCCCTGGGGGCTGGAGGAAGTGCAAACGGGTGGCATTCCAGTGGCCACAGCACCCAGGAGGGAGGGACTGGGTGGCCCTGGGCTTCCAGCTGCACGGTCCCCAGGGATGCACTGGGGAGAGGACAGCTGCTGTTCGGGGCTGGGAATGCACCCTGCAGTTGCTGCCCTGCCGCAGCATTGTCACAGCCAAGGGACAGGCAGAGCCCCTGCTTCGTGCTCTCGACGGGCCCAAGCACCAGCATATCTGTTACCAAAGCCTCGGCTTTTGGTCCAGCAACTGCCCTGCCCATTCCTGGCTGTGCCACGGGGCCGGCACAGCCATGGTGCAGCCAGAGCCCACAGAGCCACATCGCCCGTAGTGAGCCACAGACGTGCTTTGGCTCCTTGCTGGTACTTATCCTTGATGCTCAGCAAAGCATATCTTCTTCTCGGATTTTATCTCCATCCACTCAGCTTATCGGCGGCAGGGCAGCCCTCCTGCCTGCGCCACGTTCCCGGAGCGTGCCTGCAGCAGGTGTGGTCAGCACTACTGTTTGCCAGATCGCGCTGCCTGCACCGCCGGCTGCCCGCAGTCCCTGACTCCGGGGCCTGTGCCGATAATGCACACGCGGCGAGGACTTTGGCGATAGCGTTCCTGATGACATTACCTTGTCCCCCACATTCTTCCGATGCCACGCACGCCTTCGCTCGGGGGTGCGGACGGGCCCGGCTCATGGTGGTGTGTGCAGATGGTGCGCAGGCAGCGCCGGGAAGTGCTGGTGGTCTCCTCCCGGGGGGACTCATTGACATATCAGTCACATAGTTCTGCATAATTGGGACTTGGATGCAGCCTCTCTTTATGTTTCCTCTTGGCAGTTGCCAACAACATGAAGCACTCCTGGGTCAAAATGACAGCCTTTTGTTTACTATTCCTGCTTATGTGCCTCATTTTCTTCAAGGATAAGAGCTCTTTATAGGAATCTTTATTGTGATGAGGTTAGCAGAGGGAAAGATTTCTCTCCAGCTTTCTCTCTCTTTCACAGCTGATTAGCGGGGTCAGCCTGTGGGGACAGCAACGTGGAGCTCAAACCCAGCACTTGCCTTGGGGTGCCCCTGGCCACGAGCCGCATCTGCTCTGGTGCAACCCTACCCCGCCATCCCCGCTGGTGCACAGCCCCGTGCAGGGTCCCCAGGCTGTCCCACGGCACCGCTCCCCTCCAGCTCCGGGGGAGCTGCAGGGAGGGGATGCCCCCAACCTGAGCAAAGGGACCTTGGAACCCAACTGCCCCCAGGAGCTTGGGCAGAGCTTACCGGGAGCACACACCTCCTGAGCATGCTGTTACTGGCCTGGACGAGGTGGCCCATCCTTTGTCCAGCCTACGCAGTGGCGATCACCCCTGTCAGAAATGCCGAGAGCAATTCTTGCACCGGCACTTGGCAAACTGAGACGTGAGAGACTTGTGATGGTCCAGTAAATGGTGAGCCACTAGTCTACTGCATGCAACGCACTGGTGGTCAAGTTTGAACTCCAGAAGGGCAGTGGCTGGGCAAAAGCTGAGGAGACATGTGAGAGCATTTGGTGACAAGATGGGGAGAAGTTCAGGGAACAGATGTGGCCAGTGATGGACATCAATGGCCATCCTTTCCCAGCCCTGGGAGATGCCCCACAGGACATCCCAGCAGATCCTTCACCCGTTGCTGAGCTGACACCACCGCTGCGGCAGCATGACCCAGCCTCACCTCCCAGCCCTGTCCCAGCCAGTGGCTGTGGGGTGACACTCCTGGGAATGGCAACCCTTTTTAAGAGGAAAGCAACTTATCCTTGAAAGTTACTTTCCGAAGGTCAAGAGTGGGACTGTGACAGAGCAGCCTGACAAACGCATCTCCCAAAGTCCTTGGGCCCGATAATGTATGTCCCGTGCAATGTTGACACTAGTGATCCACCAAAGATCAGGTTAACAAGTTTGACGTTAGTGACAGCGTGATTTGTTCAGCGCTGGCTCTGAATTCATAGAGCGGCTGGCCTTCGGTGATAAACTATTGCACTGCGCGCACGAGGCTGTGGCAGTTGTCACCAGCCGGAGCACCGAGATGAAAAGGAAGCAGAGCTCTAATCAAAATACAGTGGTCAGTAGAGGTTGAGCTGAAAATTAAAATGTGCTGGTACTTTTCCCACTCCAGCCTTGCTTTCCAGGCAACCCTTTGTGCCAGCATGGAGCGAGGGGAGAGGCCGCCCCACCACCTCTGCGTGTCTCCTCTTGGTTTGAAGGTGAGGACAAACCCACTGCCCCGTGTGTGCAAAGCATCCTCTGCCACCTCCCTGGGAGCCCCGCCACTGCTGACCTTCAGGCCGCCCTTACAGGGAATAAATCCAGGGCAGTGCGGCGTCAAAGCTGCTCAAGCTGCTGCACGGAGCAGGAGAACTGCTGTAAATAAGAAAACTAGCACAATAGAGAGGGCAGGAGATGCAAGAGCGCTCGGCAGAGGAGTGGGGCAGCATGACTTATGCCAGCATTGAAGCGAGGATGTGGCAAACCCTCTAGAAGGAGCGGGGAGGGGTTAGGCATGGTGCTACAGCGGGGAGGGGAGTGGAGACCTTGCGAGCTCGGAGGGGATAGCCACCCTGTGGAGAGCAGCCCGGCAGGGGCAGAGACAGCGTGGCTGTGGGGTCCGTGGAGGTGCTGGGGGGTGGAGCAGGTCTGGGACCAGCACCTGTGAGGAGCAGCACCCTGGGCTATGAGGAGCTGGCCACTCTCCCTCCTCATCGCCCCAGCTGCCTGGGTGCCGCTGCAGTCCCTGAGCCACCACATCGAGCACATCTGGCTTCTCCATGTGCTGCTTCCTGCCGTACTGAGAAGAGGAGCAAAGCTTTCCTGGTGGAAAAGGAGGATCTTCAGCAGAAACACCTAGAAATGGGCTGCTGGAGCAACTCCCCCTCCTAACTATGTCTTCTCTTGTCTCCCCTCTGCTCACCGCGTGCTCCCACGACACCCTTGGCAAGGGGACATGCAGGGACTGCGGGACAGCACGAGGCCGTGGCGCAGGGCTGGGACAAGCATCCTCCCCAGAGGTGAGCTGTGCTGATGTACAGTCCAACACATTCATTGCAGCTGCTGTGAGGGATTATGGCAAGCGCGATGCTCCAGCTGAGGGGCACGACTGTTCACCTGGCTGCAAATGAATATCATGGGCCCAGGTCAGGGCAGATCGCTGCTCCGCCAGGTCCTTGGCGTGGCCCGAGTTTTGGGACAACCCTTCCACCCATCCCTTGCTCCCCAGACCTTTTCAGGTCTGAACAAGCAGATTTCTGTTGTGGATTGAGGACATCGGGGAACTTCCTAAGCATGAAAGCCTATGGCAGGACAGCCCTGCCCACCTAGGTGACCTTCATCTGCTCCATGCAGGACCCAGAATCACCAAGTCTCTCCTGTAAGCATGGCTGGGGGTGCTGAGCTCTCCCCCACACGCCCTGCCCAGGGAACTGGCCTTTCCCAAGGGGGACACATGCCCACCCAGGGGGCTGAGGGCAGAGACCCGGCAGCATGGCTCCTCACCTCCCAAACGGGGCAGCAGAGCTGGGGGGTGGCCCCCTCCGCAGCCAGGGCTCACAGCAAAGGGGCAAACAATACAAGAAAACACCCCCAAAACAGCCAGCAAAGGAAAGCAGACTCTTAGCCTGCACCCTTCTCCCCTGCGGCTGGGGACCGGCTCTGCCCCACACAAAAAGTGCTTATTACAATCCCGCAGCTCCGTGTTCAAACCCAGGAGCTCCATCAGCCACAAAATCCTTGAGCTCAGGAGAAATATGGGGGAGGCTGCATCCCTACGCGCCAGAAGGCAGACACTGAACTGCTATTTCTTTGCCATAGGATCTGCCATTATTACATTATTGCTCTGCAATAAGTGAGAAAAAAATCCTAAATGTTCTTAAGCACCAGAGCTCCTAAATATTAAACATCTACATTTTTATGAGTTTAGCAGCGCAGAAAGTGCCGGCAGCCCCGCGGGAGGGAGCAGCGGAGTGGGGCCAGCTGCTCATTTGGTGCTGCCTTTGTGACAGTGCGGCAGCTCCGTGAGTGGGCTTAGTGGGCGCTCTCTAATACGGGCAGAAATGTAAACACACAAAGTGCTTCTTAAGTCTTTTAACATGTACCCACCTCAGTGACACGAGAGATTCTTAAATGATTTTCTGCAGTTTCTCTTTTGGAGCATGCTGGTCAAGGATTTCCGGTGTGTTTGCTTGTTTGGATTATTCCTCCTGCCTGCAGCAGCCGTTGCCCCATGGGTCTCCTCCCACTGCTGGTGCAAACCCTCCTCCTGCTGCACCCCACAGCAACAGCAACCCACCCGAGCGATTGCGTTGCAGCCATCCCACAGGCAGGACCAGCCCGGGTGACAGTGGTGGTATGGCCACACTCTGCGTGCCATGGCGGGCACCTCGGGTTGCATTGGACTGCAGTGCTGCAATGGCCAAGAGGAGAAAACCCGTCCTCATGCCTTCTCCTCTGGGACCTGGGCAGGGGAGAGGACCACCATGCACCCACTGCCCAGACCATGCAAGCCTTCGCTCCTTGCTGAGGCGCAGGAGCCCCCTCAGCTGCCACCAGCAGGCTCCCCCCAGCCAACCCCACCCTCGCAGAGGCCGCTGCCAGGCCACGCTGCCGGCTGCCCAGGGCAGGGCTTGCGCACCTGCCCAGGTCCCCAGCGGCGCCGCCAGCACCAAGGCCTTCCCCAGACCCACAAGTGATCCAGCCCCGGCTGCTCCACCGCAGGATGGCGGCAGGCAGGGCAGTGCCGCAGCAGCCACCCGGGCCAGCACCAGGCTCCATCACCCTGATGACGCCTCCCCCTGCCGAGGGCGAGCCACTGCTGAAGGGGAAGGAGCAAGCGAACAGCAGACACTGCCGGTGCAGAACAATTCACATTTATTAGTTCATACAGCTAACACTCGCTACACATGCGTTCAACACTTATTGGTCACATTTCCACAGGTAGTCAAGTCACAGAGCAGAGCAGCGGAGCAGGGGCAGGTTGGGCTGCCACGGACCCGTGCCGGTCCCGCCACGCAAGGGGGACTGGCTGTGCCACGGTGCGCCCGAGACATGCCAGTAGAAACATTCATTTGGTCGTAGCGTAGTGACGGAAAGGCAGCTCCCGAGAGGCGCAGCACGGTGCCCACTCCTCCTTGGGGGCTGCGGGGCGAGGGCAGCAGTGGCCAGATACACTGTCCTGCCCCAGCCCCAGCTCTGAGCGTGCCAACGTTCACCATGTGTCATGCCGAGGCAACATCCTGCTTCCCTGATTTACACAAGGGATTGTGGGAAAAATGAAGTGTTTTGCTGGGAGAAACCATCACCAGAACATCAGCGGAAGGACCCGAAGATGGGGTCCAACCCATCTTGGAAACATCCCGCAAAACAGCGATGGGCCAGCACAAGACACAGCAGCAAACTGGACCTGCTCCCTCCTTGAGCTGCCCAGCACACTTACACCCAGGACATATGTGTGAGGGCTCTGCAAGGTCCTGGGCTACAAATACAGCCTCTGCACCACATCTGCACCAGGACAGAGCCAGAACCGGGCCCGTGGCTTGATGGGCACCAACAAAAACCAAACTGGCCAGAGCCACATCCTGCCCTGTGGCTGCAGCCGGGGGCTGCGCTCCAGCAGGAGAGAAGCCAGAGCTCAGCCTTCCCCTGCAGCACCACAGCCTCTGCCTCACCGTGCGGGGACAGGCGGCTGCAGCCGCAGGACATCGCCCACACTGCCGACAGCGGCTTGGTGCATTAGTGGTCACTGCCACGGCACATCGGTGCTGGGCAAGAGCATGGTGTGCACAGCCTAACGCCTTCCCGGGCAGCCAGGTGGGATGCAAAGTCAAAACCGTCACCCGCAGGTTGAAACACTGCGGCAGCAACAAGCCACAACCCATGGGAAGGGAAACAAAACTCCAGCCATCACAGCCCCTCTTCTTCGCTGGCAACAAACACTGGCAGTATTTTGTTTTTCACACAATCCCTTTTGAGATGATAAACAGGATGTCACACGAGGTAGTTTAGTTATGGAAATTGAGTCAATAATGTTATCAACTATTACAAGACATTTTATAAATTGAAAGAAAACAATGAATCACAAAAGGCTTTGTTAAGGTTGATCGTCATCTGGTTTCAATTTCTGTTTCTTTTTGCCCTTGGGGGCATTTCTTCCACTGAACCATGTTGCTTCTTTCATAGACTTGTTAGAGATCAGCTGCACAGGAGCTCTTTTAAAATTTTTTTCTTTTTTTTTTCAAGGGGAAGATGTCTCCTGGATTGGCCTCACCAGCATTTTGCAGGGCTGGTTTACACCCAGATTTGTAGATCCTGCCCAGTGAGAGTGCTGGGAAGGCGGGTTTCAGCCCTGCAAAATTTGCTGACTCTTGCCCAGTGCTGGCACTGCCGGCGGCTGCATCGGGCCAGACGGGGCCTTTTGGATACTCCTGGCAGCTGTAACTGCGCTGGTTTCACACATCAGTACCTTTCTCAAGCAGTCGGAGTGAGTCTACTACCTTACCAACCCATGATGAGAAATATGTACTGACCAGAAATTAAGATGCTCTAATTCATAACCAACAGAGCACAGAACGCTGGGAGTGGCTGCCAGGGAGATACAGAGAAATTCCCATTTTCCCCTTTTCCACAAGCACTCAAACACATTTAACACCAAAGGCTGAAGGATGAGGTAATGTGGAAATACAAACTTCTCCCAGCCCTAGGAGCTGATGCGCCTTCAACAAAAGCGTGAGGTTACCAAAACCGATGGCATTTACACTTCACCATTTCCCCACCCAACAGCACCAGGGGGGAGGCTGGGCACCGCGTGGTGGGGGGCTGCAGCCTGAGAGCCAGGTCCCCCCCTGCAGCCCTGCCCAGACCCTCCTGTCTGCTCGCCCAGAGCCCAAATGGCAGCATGCACCTTTGGGATGCTTTTCCCATTACACAACATCTAAGCCTTCAGTAGGCAAACTTCCCACAAGCCAAACCAAAAGTCTCCCCCCCCCCAGATCTCCATATGGGGCTTTATTCAGCGTTCCATGGGCCCTCCACACAAGTCGTGAAAGAAAGCAACTGTTGCAACATCAAAACTAGGGTTTCTCTGGGTCACATTTTAAATACTTATCCCTGAGCTTCTGTGCATTGCAAACAACACACCGTGAACCCAGAGAAACACCACAGCTTGATACTGACATCCTATGTATTACCCTCGATTTACACATCATCTACAACTTAAAAATTAGCTTCATACTTAAACTAGTTCCCCAAGTTTCCCCCTTTCTCCTGCCTTTTATGTGGCAGGGATGATTGCCGCTTATTATCCTGAGAAATAACAACATTTTCACAGACACCAAGCTTCATAGCTTCAAATCAAAACCAAGAAAGCAGAAGGAATGAACGGTAAATAGCACATTCACAGGAGAATCTTTTTTTTTTTTTTTCCCCATTTCAAAAAACATAGTAAAGAGAAAAGAAATTCAAGTTTTTTTTAAAAAAAGGTTGGTTTGAAGGACAAGACAAACTCCTTAACCTGAGGTGGCTGCGGTTCTGTGCGGAAGCCTGAAGAGCAGGGGCCGATCCTGCCGTGTGCGGCAGAGTGAGACGGGCAGCCAGTGGCACTCGATGGGAGCTCGAGGCTCTGCATGGCAACTGCAGGGTGGGGGCACGGCCACCCAGACCACCTACGGCGAGTGAGAGCAGCCCTGCCAGAGCGCCCGGGAGCCCTGCTCGCTGTGCTGGCACTGCCTGCTCTGGCTCACTCAAAGCAACACCGCAGCACGAGGAACACAGGTGTCACTGGGGCAGCAGCTCGCCGGCACAGGTCGCCCTGCAGCTGGCAATCTGACTGACCGCTTTGCACTGATCACCCTGAAAACGCCACGTTCCCCCTTTGGTCTTCGCGTGACGGGAGACAGCAAAAGCTCAGGATTTAAGAATTACAGGAAAATCCAGAGCTGCACCTCAATGACCCAAAGCACGCAGTGCCTCTGCACAGCACTGTGGACTAGCAGGCATGAGATGAGAATGGGAACGACAAACGCTACCGGCACCGCTAACAATTAGAAAGTAGCTAATGCGTATGCAAAACAGCTGGAGAGAGAGCTCCTGCTGCATCGATTGTGCCATGCCTAGGGCCCATCAGTTGTGTGGTACCCGGCCTCTCTGAGCGCCCTGGTCGTCCCTCCACCCCCAGCCCTCTTGAGGGGCCAGGCATGCCGAGGACAAGGACTTGCTACTGCCGCACACAGTGGGGTCAAGGCTCAGCTCACAGGACAGAAGCCCGAGCCAAAGGCAGGCAGTGGAAGAAAACCCAGTCGCTTTCAAAAAGCCTTTGTTCAGGTCCTGGGGTCTTGCCACTCTGGGACTCAGCCCCGGCAGCAGCAATTTCTGCCCTGTTCTCTGTGCTGGGTGACCAGCTTCGAGCTGTAAAATGGCAACTAGGACACCTCGGCAGAGTCCCTCTGAGTACGTGAGCCTGAACACTTCAAATTTATGTCCCGAATCTCTGTTCGGATTAAAACTAACTCTTCAGCTTTCCATCTGCACAAATGCTATGAAGGAGAGGAAGGGGGTCAGTCAGCCAATTTATCTTTCAAATCGGGGATAAAAATTGACTTGTCATGGCAGAAAATTCTACCAAAGACTATTATTGTTGATTGATTCCTCTATGACAGAAGGTCAGATAAGCAAGAGCAGATAGATATCAAAGATAATGAACTTCCCCCTACTAGCATTAAGCACAAATAAAATATGAGTCCCTGTAAACCGAATGTTACGTGAAGAATGGAACAAAAATTCCAGCCTTTCCAGGGTGTCCTTCAAACCAAATTCACAAATACATCTAGTGACTGACCTAACGTCTCTACGTCTCTAGCTACATCTCTACCTCCTCATAATACCTGAGTTTGCAATGCAACACATTCACTTTACCCTGTTTAAAAAATACAAGTCATTAGAGGACTTGGTGCAGAAGATATTAAGAATGACTGTCCAGTGAGCTAGATTCTGGTTCGGAATATTCTTCCTTACTTGTCAGTTTAGTAAGGCTTTTCTACTCCCTACAACAAATGGGTTATTTGGTAATGGATACTGCTGCCAATCAACCTTTGTAAAGTTTGCTTTATACAACAGAAAGCAGAACATTCTCGTCCATTCATCATCATAAATGAATTTAGGTGTTTCGTTGTTGTCAGTACAGCAATAGTTTTGGGAGTCTTATATTGGATAAACACAGAATACCTAACAAATTATTTTTGTTGTGTATTTGGCAATAAGATGACCACTTTTACGTACACTAATTAAAACAAACTCTTATTCATCAACAGATCATAATAATTCAGTAACCGTAGAATAAAATTACTCCTATGCAATTTTAACAGTTTCTTTAGTGTATAAAACAGCAAGCCAGAAGATAACCCGTAATAAAAAGATCATATCAAGCTATTTGGAAATCAAACTTAAAAGCTGAGAAACACTTTCTAACTTACAAGCAGATATACTAAAATCTTCCCATTTACACTTGAGGTATAGGCTGTATGCAGAAGGCTTTCCTGAGAAATACGCGCTTGTCTCATTTTACAGTCGGAAAGTAAATGAGATTTACGGAACTGCCTTTGGATTGTGAAGCTCTATCAAGCTGAACTGCTGCTGGGCCCAGCAGCTGTTACCCGTAACATCCTATTTAAATAATGAAAAATGAGCAGCTAGTGGACTCTTAGAAAAGGGAAACCGTCAAGCTGGAAGATGCCCAAGTGGGATTGCAAAGGCGGCGATGCCACCGTGGGGGCACGGTCAGCCAGCAGCGGGTCTCCAGGGAGAGGTCCGGCCGCGGTCACCAGCACCCGGCGCAGCCGCTGACTAACCGAGAGATGTGCCAAGCCAGTGGGTCAGAGCAGTTCTTGGGCTGCGACGGAGGGAGCACCCGCGGGGTGAAGGGGAAGGAAAGACAGCTTTGGCGAATGAGATTTTTCTCCTGTCCACCACCACATTCATCTCAGCAGCTTCAGCACCTCTGAGCAGTACTCGCTTTGTGCCACACAGCTGTCATCACAGCCAGACAAAAAGGTAGCAACTGGTCCCTCCTGCCCTGAAGGAATAGAAGTTGCTTCCCAAAACATTTTCCAAACAGCATTCAAACATTTGTTGATGAACCCTCTTGCTACCTAACCATCAGATTCACACCTAAGGACACAGGGAAGGAAATCCAGCCAGGGTGACACAGCTGCCTAGGACAGCGACTGAGTCATCCGACACTAACTCTTAACGAAGGAGATGAGAGCAAGAGCATCTCATGCAACCTCCCCACCGCTACCGTGAGCAGGAACCTGTGAGGTTAACTCGTGAGAATGCCCAAGTTTAGATAAACACCAGCACTTAGCAATTGCTCAAAGAGCTAACCAGTTGCCGCTAAACCAGTTCTCCCTGCAGTGGAGTGGTGTGGAGGCTGCTGGATGGAAAATTCAAGCCTTGCAACACCTAGGACAGACCAGTACCAAGTACTGCATTAATACTACTTTTCCTGGCAAGGAGGGCTTCCCCAAGCAGCAGAACAGTCCCGGCAGGATATGACTATGGATCACCCATTCCCCGAGTCCAGCAAAGAAAGCCACACCAGAGGACACTGGAGTCCCTTACTCTGTTACACAGGTCACATTTAACCACAGGGTATGCTAACTGTTCCCAGAAATGGGCTGCTTGGGATCGCTGCGATGCAGAAGCCTCCTCAGCGGTCAGATACCACCTTGGAGGAACACAGTGAAAGGGGCAATCCTGCCTCTTCTCTAAGTAGGTCTTTCCTGCTTTCGTGAGCCTAAAATGGA
Source organism: Falco biarmicus (assembly GCF_023638135.1). NCBI lineage: Eukaryota > Metazoa > Chordata > Aves > Falconiformes > Falconidae > Falco > Falco biarmicus. Next base: position 3,111,494 of record NC_079296.1, on the reverse strand, counting down.
TGTTTAGGAGGTGATGAGAAATTACTTGCAGTTCTCTAGCAACAAGAGTAGCTTTGTGTAACGCCATGAGCCTGCCACAAACTGCAGCAATGCAATTTCAATCAAATGGAAAGGTGCTGCAGTAATAGCAAGGGGACAGTTGGTCAAGCTGGGGCTGGGGGCAGAGCCCGCTCCTGCAGCCTCCAGTAGGGGACAGGGGCCGCAGGGCCCCCACAGCTTGGGAGCACTATGATGCTGCTGGGGCAGGATGCAGGGAAACCACAGGAGCTACCACCTGCATCTGAAAACTGTCAGGGAAAAAGAAACCAGCTGGCTAGACAGACTTTTCCTTCTTCTCCACTCCCTGCCTTTTTAGAATTATTATTATAATTAAAGAAAAAAAGCTTGGCACTTCTCTAACACCCGCTTCTCCAAAATCATCCATTTGGGATACTAACAGCTCTGTCGATGAGGTGAGGCCGTTTGCTCTCTACGACAAACGCTTTTGGATACAAATCATGGAAAGAGCAGTGCGCGAACAGCATCTTCTCCTTGAGGTAGTCTTAGTCATCTCGGTCCCCAGCCCCCAAATACAAAAGAACTAACCCTAACAAACACTGTAACATTAAACATCTTCACATTCTGTAAACTGCTGGAGAATGCATCTGCTGCATTCATACAGAACCATGTGCATCGTGTTGAAGATCATACATTCAACTCTGTCGTGAAATAAATATATAGGAAAAAGAGTAAAAAACCAAAAACAAACAAAAAAGATTCTTGCTACAATGGCAGGGACACCCACTGCCCTGTCTCCTGCCCGGATCGCGTTTGCCCCTCTCCCGGGGTGAGCCAGCTCCCTGCCTGAGGCACAGCATAAGGCACTGGCCAGGGCGAGCTGGGCTCACTCTTTGCTCACACTTGTCTTGCAGGAATGTAGAACGGCCTTAAAAAGGAGAGGCAGCTGCTCCAGGGGGACGCTCACCATTTTTCCTGGTAAGAAAAAAACCGGAATTAGCAGCCACTCCTGAATCAGATTTCAGAGACACCTAAGCCAGCAACGCTGGCGATGGTTTTACCTTGAACCTCTCAGAGAAACAGTTAATCATCCCACTGCTACATTAGACATTTGATATTCATTTGGACACAACAGGATTTATTATTTACTTGAATAGAAAGCAAAATAAATGGGCAAAGTCAGATCAAAATGATTTCTCCACAACAGAGACTTATTTATAGATATATACTGGGAAAGACTAAATCCCATCTCTCCTCAAACTCCCTTGTCAATCTCAGTGAGTAAATTACGAGAGCTACTCTGTGATTATTATCTAGCTCATTACAATGGAGTAGAATGAAGCATATGGAGCCCTAACACTGGAAGGCAAGTGTCTCCTTTTGCCATAACAGTCAGGAACAAACAATGTTTTAGTAACATCAGACCCCGTAGATCTAATTAGTGACACAAGTGCATTTGAAATTTCACCTGCAGATTTCAGAGTTCCAGACGAGCTGAAACCAGGGGGCTAGGCTGCAGGTCTGCCCACTGCTCTGCTTATCGCCTGCTCCTTAATTAAGCAGCATTTCAGGGATCTCTCTGTTCCTTATAACTACTCAGTCCAGAATTACACACTTTTGAGACAAAACACCTCCAAGTTGGGACCGAAAGGAAGAAAATAAAAGGAGATCCCAACCAAAGTACTTAAAAGGTCAGGGCAAGGCATGTCTTCTTGGAGCGGGACGTAACACTGCGTCCACCAGCATCCCAAGGACAACCTGCAAAGCGCCAGTCTGGCTGGGTGAGCTAGGAGTGATGGGAGGTCACCTTTGGGTGGGAGAGAAGCTTCCATAGAGAAAGGGCTGCACAAACATCCTCCACCAAAGTCAGCAAGAATTTCACTGTTACAAACTAATTTTCTCTTAAAAGCAAATTTCGTAACTTGCACTTGATCCCAGGGGGGAGAGGAGCTCAAAAAGTTACCTGCAATGTATCGTATCTCTGGCAAACACATCATTAAATCCGGAAAACGGTTTGGCTGTTGTGGATATTTGTACTCTGTGAAGTCCTGGCAAACATACCAATACCGCTTATTCAGCTGCTCCAGTTGGGATGCATTAGTCAGACCCCTGATGTCTGAAAGTGAATATGATTAGAGTAATGAAAACATGACAAAAACATCCTAGAAGAGCAGCAGCCTCACACTTATTGCCATTTCTTCAGGAAAGACAGACTGATTTCTGTAACGCTAAGCTGGGTCCCTGCTTTGGAGACTGGCTTCCAGTGCCCAGTTAGACAAATACTAAAATTCCCATCTCCCCTCATCACAGGATATGTCTGCATCACGGATGCGTCTTTACATGCATGTTGGGTACAGGATTTCCTTCCACAAAAGGCCAGGATGAGAACAGCTAATGTCCTAAGCTGCTCATCTGCAGAGCTCAACGAACACTCTTGGAGATAACAGCTCCAGCAACCTTAAATCCCTGCCTGCCTGGTGTAAAGCAGCTGTGTGTCAAGGTTTAGTCCTCACAGCAGATTCAGCGTAATACTTCCTCAGACAGTAACATGTTGATTTTAGCTATATCATCTTGGCTGAGGAAAGCACTCAACTCTATAATTCAAGGTATCATCATATTTCTCCCCATCTGCTTATGAATTATGTCACATGAGCTTTATAAACTTGTCAACTTCTTATTTTTAAATTTAGCTTTGCCAATGTCAGGCAACATACACAAAGGAAAAATGGACGTTTCCAAGCTATCACCCTGGCAGGAAGTCCCACTGCCACCGTTCAGCATGATCAACAGCATCAGCACGCTGCTGGGGGTCACGGGAAGGATCCAGCATGGTGGAGCAAGGAAGCTGCGGACCCTTGGTGCAGGCTCCGTGCTGTAAGACCATCTGACGGAAGAGGCATTTATCTACTGCTCAAAAGCCGACTTTTAAAAATAATTCTCAGGTATTTCACATAAAAAATTGCAAACTTCAACTAAAAATAAAAGAAGACAGGAAGTTAATGAAAATACATTTTGGAAAACAATGGAGACAGCTTGAGAAGTGTATTATCCAGTGTCAGGAAACTGCCCAGGGAAGCAAACCGGAACCTCATCCCGGCACGGATTGAAGTGTCAGCACTATCTCCTGCTGGAAATGAGTGGGGGAGGAGAGAGCCTGTGGCACATTTTTACAGACTGCAACTATCTTTCATGGTACAAAAGACTTTGGGGACATTTATTTCCAAAATTACAGCTGAACACCATCCATTAAGCATCTGCCTCTCTAGTTTTCTTCATTTACAACATGAAGAAATGTCCTGCGAGGCCCAACAGATGCAGGGCCACAACAAGCCACTGGGAAAGAGGACCCACAAGCAGTGGGTTGGGACAGCGTATGAGTGGAGACAGGGCTAAGCACTACTGAGGAACCAACCCGATCTATACCAAGCTATTTCAGCCCACTACAGTTGTTAGGAAATGACCAGGATCTCCTCACACGTTGAAGAATTACTCTGCATGGATTCTGACGTGTCCCAGGTCTCGCAGCAGCCTGGACTGCCAGCCTTCATACACTGGTTAATCAACAGCAGGATAGTCCCTTCTTGGGCAGAGTTCATTGCCTGCACGTAAATCCTTCACTCATGATTACTTTTCACGTTGAAGAGTAGACATTAGGTATAGAATCTAAAAAGCAGGAAGCCAGCTAGCTATATGACCTGAGTATATATCCTGAAGGTAAATATTTTCAAGTCAGAAAAGCTCTAAGAAAAGAGAGGACTGGTTTTACAAATTCACTCTTTAAAGCAGAGAAATGAACAAACACATTTTCTAGTCGGGAATCTCTGGAAGGATGTCATGCAAATAGTCAATGTTTACTTCAGAAAAAAAAAGTCATGGAAATTAACTGGTTTTAAAGTATCATCTAGTTTATTGCCTAAACAGTTACCTACAGTAGTAATACTTTTAGATGAAACATCTTTGTCCGTTGAAAAGTTTGTTAGCAGCTGCTTAAGTCATCACTCACCCAAACCTTACCCAGAAAGGCTTCACCAGCCTCTCTGTCTGTTCTTATTCTGGTGTTGGTACCCTCGGTACATATGTGAAATGAAACACCTACTGTCCTTACTGCCTATACTTAAAGGCAATAAACATTGTCTAAGCAAATGAACTCATTCACTTCCAAGATTTCTTCATGTGGGTACCCAAGTATCCCACTCAGGATGGCACATGGTCTGCATGATGGCAAACACATACAGAGGGCTCAGAGCTCGAGCCTCTTTGTGGGCCCTGGACCCTTCCTCCCTTTTCTCATCAGGGAAGCAAAGGGTGCTCAGACTGTTTCAGAGAATTTCTCCAGTGGGGTCAATACCTTTGCTTTATTGACTCACCTTGATTTAGGAAGTTAATGGCTTTCATACAGGCATACTCCTCATTGCTGACCTTCAACTGGTTAAATTTGCGAAAGAGGTAGATCAACCGCTCCATCACCTCCATCCCCTCTTCACTGAATCTGGAGGACAGAGATCACACATCAACTTATACAGGACACAGACCATACAATAAAGGCAGGAAGCTTATTAAAATAACTTCACAGATTGAAGCATTTTGCAAGAGAATTGAAAAAAATTGTCATCCAAACTGCTTGAAGTCTGCTGGCACCATTACATTAAAAGTAGAAGTAAGAAGGAAAATGGACTCAGTTACAAACTCAACTGATAGATATTTTAGCAAAAAACCATCTTTTGGTGATCCAGTTCATCACCAGCCTGCTCTGATAGAGGAAAAGGTTTGATGGAGCCAGCAATATGCAAAAACTTCTTGTGTGCTTGTAGGCATGCTGCTTTGCCTCTCTATGCTTGTATTTTCCCAGATTTCAGTGAGGATTGTGCTTTTGCATGTCACTAGGCTAATGGGAGGGTTAACTAAGCAGTTTGGGGAATGAGATGAGATTTCACAGAAATGTGGAGCGGTACTTCTCTTGTAGGACATGAAAATATCCTGCAACACACCCCCTGTCCTGCCAGACACAGGGGTCAGCAAGTATTTCCCCTCTGCCTCGTGTTGCACTGTCTCCATCCATGAGAGAAAGCAGCTCACAGCCACACTACGCAGCACTGCACTTTACTCCTGATGGATATTTTTGCAGGATAAAAGCACCTCTAGCAATCCTTGGATTCGCTAGAATGGCTAGAATTTGCTAGAGGAGTGCTTCCTCCCATTCAGAAGACAAGCCACCCCCAGCAGTGTTTCACATGTTCTTGCCGCTCACCTCCTCACACCTTTCTTCCATTTGTGCTTTCCACCATCTGCAGCAACCCAACATAACCTGCACTGGTCGCCAGCAGAAACACCAACGCACCCCTGGGGGCCTGCACAGCTGCACAGCACCCCACAGCCCACCCGAGACCTGGCATTGGCACCGCTTTACAGCACATTACAGGGGAACATTGGTTCTCTGCAACAAACACATCCAACCTGATATCCAAGTTGCTGGTTCTAAACAAACCCCTCCCTCCTATGAAGCAGATAAATTAATTTTAACCTATAATTTGCCTATAGAATCAGCGCGGTCCCCAGGCTTTGGCTCTGTACAGCACATGTCACCATGTCACGGTACCAGCTGAGCAGAGCAGCACCCAAACAGGGCTGCACTGGTGGTGCAGGACTGCGGGAACACCGACCCCAGACCCTGCCGCACAGACTGCCCCCAGAACATTCCCATTTCTAACAACAAAAGTGCCTACAATTTCTCATAACTGTAGAGTGCCGCTGGGAAAAGCCTTGTTTTAAACACCGAGGAATTACAGTGACCCATGTACAACAGTGGCACACACTTCATTTATCTGACAGGCAGGTGAGGAAGCTCACCTCCCGAAAATTCCCAGGAGTGACTCAAAGAGATTCCGTACTTCCACACAGCCATATTTATTTCCTGTTCATTATGGTTTGTTAATTTTCCTCAGCTGAGCACTTCTGAGGTTAGACATAGTGCAGGAAGGCTGTGATCCTTCCCACAAATAGGAGTATGCATGAAACCACAAATAGCCAACGTTAAAGTGAGCGAAACTGCAGCCTATGGTCTAGGGTTGAATCGTACAGGCTAAGGAACACATGCTGCCTCCTTCTAAACTTCCCCCCTCAAACAGAATGTGCAGGATTCATTGCACTTAATAAATGCCTATCAAGATCCAAGCAGGAAAGCACTGCTGCTAGTGAGGACTTCCAGGGATCCTCTGCTGGGATCCGGACCCACCATCCCTGCAGCACCTCCCCAGGCACAGCCACACTCATTGTGAATTTGTGCCGTTTGCTAGAAACAAGCTGCCCATCCACCCCTGCCAAGGGAAGCCTGCGACAGAGGCGGGCAGGAGAGGGCATGCTGATGCACAGGGCATCCAAATCCCCCCAAAACCTCCTGGGAAATTGCCTGATGGAGATTTTGTGGGTGCAGAATGAGGTCCTACTGCTGAACAGGGTGCCAGGCTGCTTCCTCAGGAGTGATGTGTGTATGTGCCCCATGGAAAAGCCACAGCGTAAGCAACAGGCAGAAGCAGAGCTGGAGGGCACGGGGGGCTGCTGATGCCTGCAGGCATGCTGTGGGAACATCCCATACGTGCCAACAGCCACAGTGGGCTCTCAGGAACACATCTCACAGCAAAATCCCTGGTTTCAAAGAAACCACGTATTGCAAAAATGCTCAGAAGTGGGACAAAAGTGTTTAGGGAAGCTTCAGCTGTGCTCTGGCATTGTACAGCAGAAAGAATAAGAGCACAGCCAGAAAGCCATCTTTGAATAGAACAAAAATAGAACCTTTTTCACTGAATAATACCTTATTTTGGCATGCGTGTTTGTTTACTTCAAAGTTATTTGTAAAATGCATGGTGGAGTTTGACCTCAGAGAAGTGAAAACAAGCTATCTGAACTCCAGGTCACTTCTTCAAGAAAGTAATATTGTAAGTGATGAAAGCCTTGTCGGCTAATCTAAAGTTGTACAAGTTTTCTTGCTCTCAAGTTGACATTAAAAATCTTGCAGGTGCAAGATTGCAAAGCTCAAGAAGTTAATGAGCACAAAGACCACTCAGTCGTCTGCTGGGTCTAATTGTTTTTAGAGCATGCACATTTTTACCAGCCACTCATCACTTCGTAAATCCAGGAGAGCTCTTCTCTCATTCCTGCAGTTGAACTGTCTTACTTTTCTGTGCATACTTTCCTCCCCCCTTCAAACAAAGCTGTTCTGTTTTTCACAGCCCTATTTCTTCTCGAGGACTGACTCCTCCACACACTTTTCCTCGCAGTTTACACCAGGCAAGTTTCTGGCTGGGAGTTATCGGCATCAGCTGGGGAGGGAGGGGGAAGGGAAGCGCTATCAGGAGTGCTGGGGGAGGTCAGGAATCTATTCATTTCATATTCATCTCCAGAAAAACAGCACAATAAAAGAAAACATTTCATCTAGCAGGCAAACAGAACGTTTAGCCAGTTGTTAGAAGTGATTAAAACATGGGGACTGGGGAGCTCATCCTATGCCTTCATTTGTCACCTACCTAAGTATTAGCATTGCTCCTGTCACTTTGTTAAATAAGAACAGAAATTAACCCCAAAGTGCCAGACTATCACAGCTCAGCAAGATTCTTTCAGTGAGCTGTGAGATCTAATGAACTCTGGTTTGCAATCATTACTGATCAATGCCAGAGGAAACAGGGGCCTCTGAGCAAGTCCTCAAGTCAGACACTTCTCCAAAAGAGCCTCCGCTCAAATCCAAAGTGACCAGCTTTTCCACGACTGCATCGGACAGGGAGACCGATACCCACAAACTACCCCACCGCCACCTGCAGAAGGCAAGCTATGGCTCAACTACCATAAAGACAACTGGGAGGGAGCCATGCAGCCTGAGACCCCTCATCTGCGCAACTTCCCGCTAAATGGCTTTTTTGGTGTGCTTTTTCCCATGTTACTAATGACAATTAATGATACTTGAAAAGCTAAATCAGAAGAGACTGCAGAGACATTCCACTCCCAAGAACACCTATTTTCAGCCACGTGCACAGATCTTCCCTGAAGGACTTTCGAGGCGACCAGCAATAAATTGCCGGCTTCTGAAGGGCGAGGGTTCCTCCTTTGTCTTGTCATCTTACCTCTCGCTTGTATTTATCACAAACACAAAATGAAACAAAACACTTCTCTTTTGAGGCTCTGACCAGGACAGCAGGAACAAAAGGACAGCTGAATGCAGGAACAAGTGTTATTGTGGTTTTCTATGACCCTTACTGTTCCTTGCAGGACCAGCACCAGATGCACGATGAATGGCCGGGTAGAACAGTGCTGCAGAGGAACCTGCCTCAGGAAATAAGACACCTGGGTCCAGCTCTCAGCTCCTGCACTCCTCCACCGTGGTCTCAGCCAGCCAGCCCCTCCAGTTGTCAAAACAGATGCACAAAGGAACCTCAAAGAACTGTTAGATACTGTGACGGCTGAGGACCACAATAGCATTTTAAATGTCCACTCATCAGACACTTGGATCCCCTGGCGACTCTTGCAAAATTGCTAAGCCTAGCACAGGCAGACCACAAACAGGGCAGATACTGTAAGGGAGCTGGGCAGCAGTTCCTGTAAGTCCTACCTATTCTGCCATAATATGGTGAGATCATGAGCCTGTTACAAAGGGAGGATCTGTCTGGTACCAAGGCTACAAAACAAAACACCCAAACCAAAAAACACTCTGACCAAAATGATAAATGAAAGGCAAGTTCCTCAGAGCATCAGATAGTACGTACTATGTAAAAACCAAGAACTAAGTTGCAACATCTTTAAATTTATGTAATCAAAACAATGAAATAGCAATTAATAATGAACACTTTGATAATACAGACAACTAGCTTTGTGAACAACCTTTCCACTGGCCCAAAGGGTTTTTAAATAAGACCTTCCATCCTATACTTCAGGGTTACCCAGAGTGTTGCTTAGTTTTACACTCCTCATAAAAAAGGCAGTTTGTAGGGCTGGGCTGGAGGATGACAGCATTGCTACAGAAAATTCAAATAGCACCACAGAGCACCATGCACCTTCCCCTGCAGAGGGAAGTTTTGATTCAATACTGACTAACCATGAGGCACTTTCTAAGCCTGGAACAACCATTCCCTAAAAAATAGAAAAGGAAAACAGCCACAAGTGAAGTGACCTGTCCCAGGAGAGGTGGTTAGTTGGTCACAGGGTGCCTGACTGCCATCCTCCCAATGGCTCCTCCATCTCTAGCCCCTACCCAGGAGCTCAGCCTGATGTCTCACCTGTGCAGCTCGTCATCGGAGGGAGAGTACTTGGAGGTGACATCAGCAAGGTCACCAAAGATCTGCTTGCTGTAAACAGTCAGCGAGGAGAGCAGGATCAGCTCCTGCCACGTAGAGCTGAGCAGGCAGGTATAGTCCTTGATGGAGAGTTCGCAGAAGAATGGCAGCTTCTTGATCCAAGCAATCTGCCTGAAAAGCAATTCATCCGCCAGACGACACAGCAGCGCAAACAGCTCTGCCTGAGTCACTTTATACCTGCAGGCACAGTCAATATGAAGGCATAAAAGCCATTAAAAACATTGAATGACATCATTTGACGAGGCACTCAAAAAACAAAGCAAACAGCACAGGAATTCATGTTCAAGTGCCCAACGTGCTGGTGCCCAGCATGTAACCTGGCAGCAGGAGCCACAGGGCCAGCACCCAGCTTGCCCAGCCAGGGGCCATGAGGGGAGCCCTTCTAACTGCTGTGGTCACCCACCTGGCCAGCACAGTCCGCTGGGCAGCTCAGCCTCTGAGACAGTCCTGCAGCTCTCACCAACAGACAGACTACACAGCTTTTTTTCCACCTGTGTGTATTTTTCCAGCCACTGTGCTTACTACCAGGCCCTATGCACAATTAACGCGGTCTCAGGACTGAAACCCACCAAACCGCACTCCTGCACAGGCTCAGCCTGGCCTCATAGCCTGGAACCCCACGCAAGGTCCATGCATGCCAGCTCCAGCCCCAGACAAGGGCACAGGCCACCCACGGGATGGGCTCTGGTTTGCTGCTTGCACTATGGCTGCATCTCCTCCCAGGGAACGTGCTCCTCACGCCCATCGGGCCACACATGCATGCACCCAGCCACCACCCCTGTCGTCAGCATCCCCTGCAGCACAAGCCGCAGCCGTGCATGCAGCAGGGACATCCAGACTGAAAGGACAGCCTCTCGCACCCTGCCACGCACACTCACCCGTCCTCAATGAGCATCGGTGTGCTGAGCGGCTCCAGGTCCTCTGCTGACACCAACTGATTAATAAGACTGTGCGACTGAGGGTCCAGGCTGCGCATTTGAGGGGGCATCAGAGCCGAGTGAGCAGAATAGCTACAAAGGTGCGGGAGGTACTGATAGTGCATGGACACTGGCATCCCGATATACTGATCCCTGAGTGCAGCGAATCCATTCAGCTCCACAGACCTACTGGAAAAGGAAAAGCTTTTTAATATACCCAAAAAATTCCATTTGGTTCATTAAAATGTGGCACCCAGCTCCATCAGAAACGTTAATAAAAACAGGGAAAGAAGACAGAACAGAACATGCCTTTGTATTTAAACTGTACACTGAAAAGAATTGAGTGTGCAGACCAGACACCTTATGCTTGCCTCACGTTGAGCCTGGCTCAGCACTAGTTCCTCTTACTGGAGATCTGGGAACTGCTGCTGAGCAGCCACTCAGGAGAAAAACAGAAACCCAGCCGTACAAAAGCATTTCCACCCCAGCTTCCTTAAAGGGCCAGAATTTGGGATTTTAAATTAAGTATTTACACAGCCAGTGAACACAAACGTTTCCTAGCTTAAGATGCAACTGGAAAGCAGATGGAATGCGAGTCTAAGATTCTCACTGTGCTTACCGTCAAAGGCCGCATCAGGAGGCTAGCACTAACAGTAACTGGCATTAATACAACACCATCAACCAGTAACCTAAACAGAGTAATTTATTTTCAAAACCTGAGCATGCTGCAGAAAAAGAGTTTTTGCAGAACGAGCAGTGAAATGTAATCAAGTTTCCATGATCTGCAGAAAACACTATCAATACAAATGAAGAGATATATTTTAAATATAATTTTAACTCAGCATTGCTGCCTTTTTAATTTGCTCATGAGCATTTCACCTCCCAGTTCAATTCTTTTCAAATCCAGCGTCTGTCTTTCTTAAAGCGCAATCAGAGATGAAAGAGTCTGCAGCATGCTCGGTTTACACAAAGATGCACTCACAGTGTATTTTTCCTACGCTGACCCAAAGTATCACTCAGGGAAAGACAGTCAAGATTACAGTAATATAAAATTCTTCCAGGGGTCATTCCCACCTTGAAGATGGAGTAGAAACAGGTGAAGGCTGGTTGCTCTCAGAAACTCCATTTCCAGGGGAACTATGGTCACTGTCTCCGTTGTTGCTCCATGACATGTTTGCCTCTCCCTCAAATTCTTGCCCAGACATAATTCTCTCAATCTCTTCCTCTGATATCTGTCAGATACAGGATAATTTGGTTACTTCAGCTGAGAACAGAAACCAGGCAGAGCCTTGCTTTTGTTGAACAGCTTGACCGAGCAGTCACATCCCGCAGAGCTGAAACCACCCGGCAGCAGGAGAAACGCTTTGCCATTCCTGCAGATACCACATCTGTCCTTTACATATAACAACGCACATGAAAAATTCTATTTACAGCTAATTGTGGTGACCTCCAGTTCCTGCAGTATGATTCAAGTGACGATAACACAGCAGACAGGAATGAACACATGGAAAGATGATGTCAAATACACACAGCAACAAGCCATAAATCAGGCACTGTCACACAGTGAAAACCCAGGGAGTAATTGAGGCCAGTTCATTGGGAACATCACTCAGTACTCAGCAGAGGTAAAGCCAAACGGAAGGTGAGGTAGGCTCCGGTTTGATAAAGCAATTGAGACAGGCAAGGTGACATATATAAAATCAGTCAGGAAAACATTTACAGGGAATCATTGTTCACTGTTTTTCCCCAAATAAGAACCAGGTGGCACCCTAAGAAGTAACCAAGCATCTAATACTTAAAACAAGTATTAGAGAGTAATACATATGAAGCTAAAATGGACTAAAAATAAAAATTGAGTGCACTGAAGTATAAAGTTTCAAGAAGGAGCTGGTCATGCTCCTGGGGAAATGTTGTATCAGTAGCAGGGAAAATGCAACATAAAATTTTGGGGCTTTTTTTTTTTTTTTAAATTGTGTGCATGTCCCTAAGCAAGGCTGTCACAAAATAGAGAGTTAGATATATATATAACAATATATACTATCGACATATACCATATATATATACACACACTATTTATATAAAACTATACATAAACCACTCAAGTTAACATGCTGCAAAGAAATGCAGTGAATTCTGAACATTTTAAAGAGCCAAACATTGCTTAGACAGTTTATTCCAGTCTTGCAAAAGTGCCAAAAAACCTCAGCAGGCTTACCCAGTACAGCATGCGAAGAGTGCGACTGCTGAATAGTCTCACCCCAAGAAATGGAGTTGATGGCATAACCTGCGGTCCAACACTGACCGATCACGTGAGTCTCAGATGAGCAAGGGCCCACTCTGGCTAGCAAAGGCTGCCCTTACTACAGCTGCATTGCTCAGAGAGGCAGTAAAAATTGTTACCTGGCCAGAAATGAAATGTTTGCTCTTTGATAGGCCTGCACACGCTTTAAGAATCAGTAACTAATGCTGTTATAAATATGATGCTTGCCAACAGCAGAAAATGCTCTACCATCAGTAAGAGTTTTTTTTTATTCATTGAGCTAGGTTTTCTGCTACTGACCACAGGCACAGCTGCACTGTCTAATTCTTGCCTTTTTCTCTGTTCGCTATGGAGGACCTTACTGAGCAGGCAGAGCATCTGGTTGCTTGGCTTCTCATGGTTAGGTTTTGGACCACAGCGAGTAGTCTTTTCAGAGGCACACAGAGTCACAGAAAATGTTTTCAGCGTTATTTCTATTTTATTAAAATAAATAGTAAACTTTTAAAAGACCTCTCTTCTAGAAGCAAGCTGGAAATGGCCATCATTTCTCACACGTGCAGTACAAGCTGTTGTGCTGAATTACCTTGCGCTTTACAAGACATCTCCAGACAAGCTGTGCTATCAATCAGTGAGACATTTACTGGGTGCCCCTCTTGGAACAACTGAAGGAATTGCAGCAGACAGCTTGCGAGATTTACTGGGAGCTGCAGAGGGACGGACGTCCTTGTGCGGCTCACAAAGGACAGAGCACCACAAGACTGCCTGTGAATTCACACAGGCACCCTAGGACCACACCATGTCCCTACCAGGGATAAGCAAGCGCCGAGCTTTATTTAAAAATCTACAGTTCATGACGTATTTCTAACACTTGTGGAGAGTCAAAGCCCTGCTACACCAGCAAGAGGCACAGGCAAGGCTGAGAAAGGCTCAATCAAATCAGCTGTGGCCCCGTCCCACTCCGAGCTGCTGGCACAGTCCGAGCCCACCATCGTGAGAGGAGTTCTGTGCCAAGGCCAGGAGAGCAAAGGCTGAAGGGAACTATTGAGAAACGGCTTGACATGCTCACCTGGACAGGTCCGATGCTTTTGTTTCTGCCTCCTGGCATGCCATCCTCTCTGATTGCTAAAAGAAAACAACCAAACCTTGGTGAGGAACACTACTGTTCAATATTCCACAAATACATAAGAAGGTATTTACCATTTTGAAAAAAATCTTTATACCTTAAAAGATTCATTTTGTTCACCATAGCAGAGTACGCAGAAACCTGCAGTGTTTTCCAGGGCACTGGCAAGCTCCAGCAGTACACACCATGACCCTCACCCCAAAGGGCACAAACACATCAGCGGGGCTGCAAGCGTCCCACAGGATGGTTAGTTTCTTCATGTGACCCTTGAGTGACAGGTAATGAAGGAATAGCAATCCTGTACCACAATTAATTCCAGCATAATTTGAGAAGTGGCACCCGGGAAGCAACCTTACTTCACCCCTGGAGATAACCTAACAAATGCCCATGACAGCTAGAAAATGAACCGTGACCTCCAGCATTTCTGACTCCACTGCCCACAGCCCTGCGAACCCCCATGAGCCAGGCTCCACCTGGGGAGACCCCAACCACAGCTGCTGGCAGCACACAGGGAAAGCACTTCACCGGTCACTACTGGCACCGCTGTTGCTGCAGAGGGTCAGATCTCCTACAGCTACCACAGAAAACAGAGGGGAGATATGCTACCCAGCCGGCTGCATGCAAAACCGTTGTTTAAAATTTCAGTTCCAAGATCGAGCAATGCAATTGCATTTCAGAAGGGCAGTCCAGCTCCTCCATACAGCAGTTGCATTTTTAAGACTTTAACCAATTTCTAGGGAGCTTCAGTGAAGCCCAATTATGGGGATTATGCTGGAGCTGCTTCTCTACCTTCCCCCTCCCTCTGCTTTTCTCTTTACTGGCAGAGCAGCTCCGCAGAAGCTGGCAGCATTTGAGGATCAATCCTGCTCCTTGTGCAGCTCCTTTCCCGGGCCGGGTCCTCCTGTTTATCAGGTCCCGATCTTTTTCCCACCACGACCTGGCCAGACTTGGCAGGAGGCTCTCTCCAGCTGCACGGTGACCTTGCTGCTGCTGGCCAGCCTCACCCCACTTGGCACACGGGGCTGCCAGAGGCCCTCCCGAAGCAGAAAATGACACAAAATTTAAGGAAAAATTTCTGGACCAGAAAAGCTGCTTGATTTTAGATATCCTCAGCTCAAGTCATCTTCATCTGCCTCAGTGCTGCACTTGCAGCCCAGGGATTACATACATGGGTTCAGCTAAGGCAACTGCAGCAAGGCAGAGCCATGCACACCCTGCACTTGCACCTAAACTGCACCTTCCTGAACCATTACCACCTGGTCAGGCCATGCAGATCACCACCCAAAAGTCCCCCGATGATTTACAACTCAGGCAAGCCGTGAGCAGCAGCACAGTGATCCCTGCAGCACCTTACAACAATGCGTTCTGAGATCAGCAACCCAGTTTTAATCCTTCTAACGCAAACTCTATCACCTCTCCATAACAGCAAGTATTTTTATTTAAAATGTCAGCATTCATTTAAGCACACTGGAGAAGCCACAAACAAAGGATCGGATATAAAACAATTATAATTGTCTCTTACATCACACAAATCTCTTAAGATATAGCAAAACAAGCAGGTAATTTTAACAAACAAAGCTGTTTACTTTCTATGAAAACTCTTTCCAAAAAAACATTAGTTTCTTGTTAAAAAGATGCGACTGATGTAAAAGTAAGCCATCATGGTTAGCCCTCTGTTACTCCCTTTAGGTTTTTTTAATTTACTGGAAATACAGTAACACTTTTCCAATTTGGGGGGAATTTCTCTAGTTTTCCAAGATATTTTGTTGCTAATTGTAATTTGGAAATCTTCTCAGCTACGAGCTGAGGACATAAATTGCCTTGGTCTTTTGATTTTGAAGCGTAATTGTAGCAGACATTAGCTTACATCTTTCTTTTCTACATCCCCATCATTTTACAGAATGCCTTGGAGAAATGCCTCTGCAGTTTGCAGTGCTCAGCCACAGAGATGAGCTGGTGGGCACCAGGCTGGTCTGTCTGCTCCTGCCTGCCCACAGCCAGGGCCACGGCTCTGTCCCCAGCTCCAGTCACCCCAGCCGAGCTGCCCTCCCTGCCCAACTGGTTTGAGAGCTGCCTTTCAAATTGGCAACTACTGCTGAGGGCAACACTGTGCATGAACTCCTGCGCCCTGAGCTCAAAGCCTGCGAAACCCTTAACCCCTGCGTGCTAAGAGGAGTTGGCAGTTTGGCTGGGCAGGTCCCCGTGGCAGCGGGTGCCGTTCAGACCGTGGCTGTACCCGAGACAGTACCCAAGCTCACGCACATTATCTTTACGACTGCTGCTATTTCTCAACAACCCGAGGTTAATCGAACCCCACTGCTCTTGACGCAGCTCCCTGCCAGCCAGCAGCTTGATGCTCCCCGGGCTGCCTGGCCAGGCCTCGTCGGCCAGTGTCCCACAGCAAGATTTACAGGATGCAAACTGACTTGGTTTATTTTTGTAAATTCCTACAACCTAGCCAAGATGGAAGAAAACCCCCCAGACCTGGGAGGTGCTCGACAACACCCCGCATCTGCTGCAATGACTCGGGTATCGGCAGAGACGAGGCCGGGACCTGCTGCGCAGCTCAGCCTGGAAATGGGAGTTTTGGAATCCTGCTAGCTGCAGAACCTAGCCAAGGCCTGCAACAAAATGTAGGGATGTTTCTGCTGGTGATCCACACAGAAAGGCGTCAAGAGACCCGGATGGTCCCAGGTCACAGCCACATGGCTCTCAGCCCCCTCAGCTCTGGCCTCCCCTCGGGTGCGCATGGTTCGTCGTGGTTCAAACCCACCTGCTCAGGCCCGGCGCCGCTTCCCAGCCCCGCCGCACAACGGTCGGGCACCGCGGCAGGGAGCGAGCGCTGCTTCGCCCGCCGCCGGCCCTCCTCGCCCCCCGCGGGGGCACCGGCTGCCAGCGCAGCCCTGCCCTGCTCGGGCTGGAGAGAACGGCGGGCAGCGGGCCGCCAGGTGGCGCTCTGCCCCCGCGGGTGAGCCGCGCCCGCCGCCACCGGAGCGCGCTGCCTGCACCGGCAACGCCAGCGTGGCCCGGGCCCGCAGGCGGCCACACAGGCAGGCCCAGGCTCGGCACACGGGCCGGCGGGCCCAGCCTGGCACACAGACTGGCAGGCCCAGGCCCGGCACAGTGCCCGGGGCACAGCCCCAGGCCGGCACACAGGCTCAGGCCCGGCACACAGGCCCAGGCCGCGGCACAGGCCTGGCACACAGGCCCAGGCCCGGCACACAGGCCCACAGGTACAGGCTGGCAGCTAGAGATGAGGAGCAGCAGGCAGGCAGCCCTGCACCGGGCCAGCAGCAGGCAGAAGCAGCTCCAGGCACCTCCGAGGGGCTGGCTGCCCTGCTGGTTCCGACACCCACATGGAGCTGATGAGGGAGCTTAGGAAAATGTAAATAACTTCCCCTGATTTATAGAATGCCTGATGACAAGCGCTGAGTGCTTCACACTACAGACACTTAAAATAAACGAGCCCAGGCAGTGCTCCTGGTCACCCAGGACTACGCTTCAGGTTAAAAGCTACCTGCAACTAGCTTGCCTTCCCCATCAAATAAAACTCCCAAAGATAATTTGTAATCAAAGCAGTCAGGAGATAAGCTTTCCATCTCAGCTCTAAGACATATTTTCTAAGGAAGATCCTGGTGGATTTGCAGTAAATTTATGGAAGTTTTAGTGCTCTTGACAGCCGGCTTTCATATGAATGATGACACTGAAGGCATCCATAGCCACATCTAAAAAAACATGAGATGGCACTTCTGTTTTGCAGCCAGGACAGGGTCCCTCCCGCCATCCTAGCTGCACATCCAGGAAGGACTTGAACAGCCTCTGTTTCTGTTCATATACCTGTCTGCTGCCATCAAACCAAGAAATCTCTGGGTTTAATGGTTAACAACAATTCCAGAGATTAAAAAGTCAAAAGATTGGAATGAAGAGTAGAAACATGACACTGAAATAAATCCCAGACTATTTTTTACTATTAATTTCTGAGCTACTGAAGATTTGCCATCCTGAAGATGATACTGTAGCAGTTCACCACTCCGCACACATGGGGACTAAGGGGGGGCTGTCCCTAATCCAGATTGCATGTGACCTCATACCAGGCAAAGCCGCCTTTGTCATTCCCCAGCTCCACACGCTGCTGCCCAGAGCCATGCGCCATCAACCAGAGATGGGCAGTTAAGTGAACATCCTCACCACCTTATCACTGGGCAGCAACTGCAGGTCTAAGCTCCCCCCTGACAACAAACAGGTAAAGTTTGACTGAGATCGCTTGGCATTTTAAAAGCCTACTTAAATGCCTTTATTTTTGCTACATTAATATATTGAATATATAATATATATTCAATATAAAATATTGAATAGATATGGTGACCACTTCACTCAAGGCAAATGCAAGGACATCCATCAGGAAGGACAGTAACAAACTGTTACCTTCCCTGAAAAAAAGGATCACAACAATCATTCTCCAAATATTTGTACCAGCTTTCAGTTCTTACAGGTTTTTTTTCTCCAATACAGTAATGAAGTAGTTCAGGAAGAATGTTTTATCCATGCACAATTTTGCTGATGTTTCACTTTTTCTTTTCAGGAATTTGAGAGGCAGAATCGCAATACAAAATGGTAGCTGAGGAAGGGTAGCACGCATTGCTAACACTGGCCCCAGTCTGTACCTCCACCAGTAAAAAGCCCAGTTTTACCTTTTCGGTTCATCCCCATCTGGAGGCATTTGAGCAGCCGGCAGTACTGGCATCTGTTGCGCTGTTTGCGTGACATGACGCAGTTCTTGTCTCGACTGCATCTGTAAACCCGCTTGTTGCAGATGCTCCTTTTGAAGAACCCCTTGCAGCCCTCGCAGGAGATGATCCCATAGTGCAGCCCTGTAGCTCTGTCCCCGCAGATCAGGCAGGTTCGCTGATCCACCCGCTCATCTGCAAGAGAAGAAGAAACGCTTTGCGGTCAATAAAACGGCTTCACCAAGCGATCAGAAACTCTCTTGAAGGGACTGGGAAAGTCTCGTTGCCTGGTGGCCTGCCCAGACAGACGCCCACAAAGCAGAGCATGGCAGAGGTGCTCATCCAGAAACAGCAGAGAGGAACAGAAACCTTGAGGGGGAAAAGGGTTGAAAGTGTCCTACCTCAACTGCACAGACCAGCGTGTGCAAATACAGAAATCATGCCTGGCAGACACCAGCCAACGTGAAATACCATCACACCTTCCATATTCCCAGGGCAAGCACCTCCTCGCTCCCTCCAGCAGCTCCAGCAGCACCAGCAAAAGCCTCACAGCACAATCACTGCCCAGAACCCAAGTGAACATTATTACAGAAACAATCATATGGTTAAGCCACAATATGATTTTACTGTTCCTTTTCCAAATCTTTGGAAGGCCTTTAGATGGCTAAAAACGTAAATGGTAGGACTCCCAGCAACAGGAGCTGTCACATTAAATTCAGCATTTTAAGATTCTTAACACTGCCTCTGAGGCAGAGCAGGGAGGATGCACAGCTCGTGATTTCCATAGACATGGATGTCAAATGTAAAGGAGAAAGTAAATGATGGCTTAAGAGACCCAGGTAGTTAACCCAGATGGATCCTCATTACCTGGCAGCCGCACAGGGAGGCCTAAACCTTGCTTCACATTAACAGTCAGCTACACTTAATGCCAGCGAGTTGCACCAGAAGCTTTTCCTGTAGCAGACGTTTAGCAACGAACAGCTTAACCCCTCACATGCCACACCAAGCTGCCTTCCCCTGCCCCAATGTTTTAACCTATTAATATCCCAACAGTGGCAAACAGAGCTGCACTTCAAAGATGGGCACTACTCAAGTGTATTCAGGGCTGCACACAAATCTGCAGTATACTTCATGGGGTTGCCTTCCCAAATGTCAAATATTCATTACCTGGATGACTAGCTCACCCTGGCCAAGCAAGGTGGAGGCACCGAGGAACAAGGACATTGCTTTGCTTGGAGCAATGGGACTTGAGGAACCATACCTCTGTCTTTCACTCAGTCACACGTTTCCTATAGGTGCTGGTTAAACCAGATTATTTCTGGTATTTTGTGGCTTGAACGCACAATGGTACAATCTCCAACAGACAGAAAGACCCACAGCTAAAGCAGGACCTGGGAGGTGGCAACGGTTCTCTGCAGCTCCCTGAGGACGGTCCTGAGGACGGATGCTGCATGTGGCTCTCCATGCAAGCCTCAGGTGCCCAGAGTTTAACTTCAGTGTCTCAGTCCCTTCCCTCTGGAGTTTGTGATACGTATATTCAATGACATGATTTAAAGGCAAACTGCTCAGAAGACACAAGATGTGCACACACTTTCCAGGACCTGCTTCACAGATGCCGGCTGTGCTGTGTAGGAAATTACTCTGGCAAACCATTCAAAATGCAGAGGAGAAACTTCGCTGCTGCAGGAGCTCATGTGATAGCTACAATGAAATTAATGGGGAAGTCAGGAGTATGTGGCAGCGCTTGGGGGAGACACCACAAAGCAGTCAAGGTTGTCCCTTGGGAAGGGGAAGGTAGGACAGGCCATGTCACATGGTGTTTTGGACCTTGCCAGTGGAGCCAGGGAGGAAAGCAGCCAGAGCTGCTTTTCGCTTCATCCAAGGTGGCTGGGAGCTACAGAGCAAAGGCACCCAAGGGCCAGTGCTCCTTTAGGTACATCCAGGTGACAGGAGAAGAGAATGACCCACACAGCACCCTTACACCTTAACAGGGACAAAGGCTTCTTCCAGAAAGCACCCGAGCAGTCACAACAGCGACCTGTCCAGGTGACGAGGGAATTACAGCAATGTTCCAGTGTGCGTGGCAGAGGGTCATACAGCATTGGAGATGATGGGTCTCAACAGGTAAAGAAAAGGGGTTGAGAAGATGAATAACAGGAGGTGGGGAAAGGGCAGTAAGAGAAAGGACACAGGGACAGACCAGGTCAGAAAAATGACGAGACGCTATAAGGGACATAAAAAAAATTAGAAAAACATTAAAGAGCAAGAAGGAAAAGAGCACAAATTCAAACCAGAGAAACCATAGGACATGAGTACTCTAAAAAAAGACAGCACGGCCAGAGCAGGGAGGGAGGAGGAAGCCTGGCATGGTGGTGGGAGCAGGCAGGGGCTGACCCGCTGCCTTAAGCCACAGAAGATGGAGCAGGGAAGGGCAGCTGCCTGCACCCACTGTCTGGTGTACGGAGCTAACGAGAAAGCTCGGGCTGGGCAGAGGGAACCACACAACTCTGCCTTGTGCCTGGTGTGCTGCCCACACCCTGCTGTTCCTGTTCTGTATCACTCAGCAAAATGACAGACCTTGAAAAACCCCAGCCTTAGGAGGGCACTGGCTTGTGAAGGTGAGCTGCTGCAAACTCATTTCAGCAGGACAACACCATGCCTGGTTTTCCTCACTTAGATTTGAGCAGGCAGTTTTCCGAGACAAAGGTGTTTTTATCTACAGGGGGTTTGAAGCAGCAGGAGGTAGAAGTTACAGTCAAGTCCCCTCCAATCTTGATAAAACCTAAGCAACCTGACAAACCAGTGTGTAGCTGCTTACTACTGGAGAACCTGTGAACACCATAGAAATAAATAAGCCAAATGTATTAGGATTGGTAACGAAACCAATTTGCACTCACACAAGCCAAGTAAAAATTTAAACCAGCTGCTCTTACTCACAAGCAGCTTTCTTCACAGTTTAAACTCAGTAGCAACCGTAACCAGTCTGCATTAATCTTTAAAAGACTTGCTAATGCACAGCATGCAAATCTGCACTTTTCTGCAAATTGCACTGCAATTGTTATAAAACCTTAAAATAAAGGGATGAATGAAGGAAACACAAACTTTAGCTAAAGAAACGTTCACGGTGTCATCACCACACTAAACCAGTCCCAGTTTTACAGGACAGACCACCTCAGGCATGCAGACCCAAAGGAATGCTTGTACAGATCAGGACTGGGGCTATCGGAGCATCTCGCTGAAAGGAGGCAACTAAACATGACTTTGTAGTCCCCAATTGCATAATCTCCACCTTCAGCTATCTGATAAACGCTGGGAGGGGGCCAGGGGATTAGCCTGGGACAGAAGAGTCCTCTATCTGCAGGGTTTAGCTCTGCCTCAGCTTAACTCCCGGCCCTCCCCCTGCTCCCACCAGCAGTGCCATAAATCGTGGGCGCTGGGGGATCCCGGGGTCAGCAGCAACAGCCACTCGCCGCCGGGCACACTGTGCCATGGCCAGGCAGGCCAGGGCGGAATTGGGGAGCCACGAAACTACTGGTTTACACACACGGCAAAACGCAGAGGGGGATGCTGTGTGCTGCAGCAGCACCATGGCACGGTGCCCTGGCCCGCAGCATCACAGGGCTCCCTCGGACCACGAGGCTCCCTCCTCACTGGAGCACACCGGCGGCCGAGGATGTCAATGAGGGCTCATTTCCAGGCGCAGCTTTTTTGTTGTGGGAAGAATAGGCCCCTCGCCTGGCGAACATGGGAAGCCGGGATGATTAAAGCAAGGAGGGATCAGAATCCTTCCCTCGCCATCCCCATCTCCCTGCTAGCAGGGTGACAGTGAGGTGGTGTGAGTGGCCCCATCACCACAATAAGGGCACATGCCTCCCCGCAGAAACTGTTAATGGAGTGTGCTTCCAGATTAAAATTCACCGTAGAACAGCAGCACACCCTGTGAACAAAGACACAGACCTCCAGGGACTGGAGAGGTGCCTGTACACCCCTTAAAATGCCACTCAAACAAAACCAGTAGATAAGAAATAATTATCTACAAAAAAGTCTTAGGGTTTAAGATGTTTAAAAAATCCTGTAGGAACGGTGACCAGGCCCAAGACGCTCTTCCTGCAGCCCACGGGTTTGCTGGCTCCTGACCTTTGCTATTTTTCACCCTGCTTAATGCAAGCGCCTTGTGTAGGCGAACAGCGGGACAGCTGGGGCAGAAACGCAGCAAACTTTACAGAAATGGTAAAGCATGGGCAAATTGAAAGCAGTTTTGCGCTGGAGCTGCTCTGAACTCTCTTAACCTTGAAATTTCACTAGAATATCAAAACACATAGTAAGTACAATAATTTTTAAGCTAATAAGCCCTCCCTCCATCCCTCCTCCCTGGCTCTGTTACATCTCGTCTCACTGATTCCTCTGGTTTCAAAAGCCATACAAGACAACACAGATTAGGAAACAAAGCAATTTTCAAATACCTTGCACATGTTTTATTTCAGAAAGAGGGCTGCAGAAGCTTCCCCCTCCCAGTTTTTCTGATAGGTCTTAACATTTAACGAACTCATACACGGGATATTCTGGCTTTGTTCTCACAAGCCATTGTAGCAGGGGCCACTAAATCAAACAGTTGCTGCTACGACAAAAGCATTCACAAAAATCTCAACCTCATCTTGAACCCTGAAGATTTTTATGGCTACTCCCTTGCTAACCCCTCCCCAAAGCCACATTAAAGGCTGTATTGTTTTCAAAGGTCATGGTAGGTTTCATACCACATTTTAATACAATGTAAATTCTCCAAGAATATTATGATGTTACACAAGAGTCATCGAAGATGGAGTGAGAGAAAGAAAGAAGAAATCTCTCCTCGTCTATGTTTTTTAAGGCCAACGGTAGAAGCAATACACTTATTTTTTAAAAGACCTGCTCCTTCCCTCAGCAAAATGAGTAGTCTTGATAATTTTTAGAAGAAAATTCTTATGAATTTCCAAAAGGAAATACCTTAGGATCCTGCCAAAGCACATGGCAAAGACACATACAGAAAACATGAAAGCGCATGAATAAGCATATAAAATACACAGCAAATAAAGTATCGGGACATACACCCAGCCCTCAGCAAGCCTCCATCGCTGCTCCCACCTGCATCACTCCTGCGGACAAACACCCTGAGCAGGCTACAGGGAAGCACCTCCAGTATTCCCAAAGCGGGCAGGCAGCGCGGCCACATTCCTGGAGGGGACCAGATGCTGGCTTCACCTCAGCAGTTCCCCACGGCTGCAAGAAGGATCGCACCCACCCCTGCAGATGCAGTTTAAAGCTGTACAGCAACCACAGCTCCCTGCGAGACATTTACCTTGGAAATAAGACCATGTGTCAGTGCAGCCAGCTTGAGTGACTTCTAATATCGGTGTTTTATAACAGAGCTGAAACAAAGACTTTATGTCCTAGAGCGAGGCCAAAAGCGAAGGTACAAACCCTAGGCCAAACTCCCAGAGCTGACGGTGCTGGGATTTGGTTCTGCTGAAAAGCAAGAGGGAAGACACAGAAAGCTGCAGTTTGCAAAGCTGCCCATTTATACAACAGAATGTGATTTACAGCTAAGAAAATCTTTCACAGCTGAAAAAAAGATTACAGATGACACTCAGCACTGCAATTCATTAATATATTCAACGTCTTTTCAACTGTGTATCATTTATTTGCTTCACGATTAACTCACCCTATCACACACACCCTGCAGTACCCTTTAGCTGGGTTTAAATCTCAAGCTGCTAAATACCAGCTGCCTGGGGAGGGGGAGATCTCACACGTGTTACTTAAATCCTAACAAAATCTCACTCGCCTCTGATGATGCCTCAAACACAAGCAAAACGTGCTAAGGTTTTTTTTCCCACTTACCTTCCCTAACAATTTTTTTCATTGTCCATTTTTAGTTTCAAGAAAACCACCTTGTTAAATTCAAGACACAGAGTTGGAGCAATTCCCCTCTCACTGCGGAGTGCTGCATTGTCCCAAGAAGCTCACCCCAAAACCAGGGACATTTGCTTAATGGGCTTTTCTTTAACTTATAATCGATGAACCCAGGAATTAAATTTTCTGTTCGGCGGCCCCTCCTTGGGACAGCAGCGACCTCGGCGGCCGAGCCCACAATGGGCCGGGGCGCCCCGTTCCACCGACCCCGCCGATGGGGGTCCCAGCAGCCCCACGCTGGCCACGAGCGACAGCACCAGCGCCCAGGCTGGCCCAAGGAGCAGATTGTGCCGGTCGTGGTAGGAGCCTGAATGGAATTAACCCTCTGTGAACTGAAACAAAAACATTGTGTGCCCAGCTGGGATAAAGGTTAATTTAAATGGACAAGCCTCCTGAGTCCTCTAAAAAAAAAAAAAAAAAAAAAAAAAAAAAAAAAAAGGAGGGGGTGGGGGGCAGCGGCCGCCGGCGCCCTTGTTCCCCGCACGGCGTGCAGCGGCTGTGCTGGCGGGGCCGCGGGGCAAAGCACCGACCGGGGTGCGGGGACCGGGGGGACGCTGCGGCCGCGAAGCAAAGCACCGACCGGGGGAGCGGGGGGACGCTGCGGCCCGGCCCCGCCACCCGCCCGCTCCTACAGCCGAAACCCACGGCCCGAAAGCCCCGCCGCTTTGTTCCTGCCACGGAAGAGTTCAGTCAAAAGAAAGCCCCCAGGAAAGACCCATCGCAAACGATCGGTTGCTCTGTCTGGGTGGGTATAAATCAAGAGCGTGCAGCTGATGAAACCCTCGCCCTGCCCATCCCCGGGGCCGGGACCCATCCATTTGCATATCAAAAACTCATCTGAGAAATCCAACTTCTGGCGGGCGGGCTGGGTGCCCCCCGGCCCTGCCTGCCCCCCACCCCAGCCCCCGCCGCCCCGCACCCCTGTCCCGCGGGGCCCGGCGCGGGCAGGAGCCGGCCGAGGGGCGAGGGAACGCCGAGGGGCGAGGGGACGCCGCGGGCTGCTCGCCCCGCTCCATTGTGCGGCACAGGGAGGACGGGCGACGGGGGGCCCGATCCTCCGCTCCAGCCAGTTGTTGCACAAAGAGTTTGGAACAAAAGCCCACCGCCCCGAACCGTGCCCGGCAGCCCGCCGCAGCCGCCCGGGGGTCCCCATCGCTCCACCCGCGCCGCTCGCGGGCCGACCCCGCGCCTCCAGCCGCTCCCCCAGGCCCCCGACTTTCTCTAACGCCATTTAACAAAAATACAGCTTTCTGCGTGGCCCCTGCCCCGGCACGGCCACACGCCCCGAGCCAGGGTCGCTTTGGGCTGGTTTTAGGAACGGATGCGCTCCCGAGCAGCCGGGCAGCTGCGGCTGGGGGCGCCCCGCGGCTGCCCCGCCGTGACCCCGCCACCCAGGGCAATCCAGCCTCGGGGAGCCACCGAACAGCGGCCCCGGCACAGCCACACACCCCGGCTTCCCGAGGGCCGGTGGCCCTTCGGTGTCCCCTCGGTTCCGGAGGGCTTCGCCCCGCTCCGCGGTGGCAGCTGTAACACCGCGGAGCCGGCACTGCTCCCTACGGGGAGGGAGCTCCGTTATCAAGTGCCGGCATGACCCCGATACTATCAATAATTAACGATACTAAAAAAAGCTCCTCCAGATGGTCAAAGGGATTAGGAAGTTTAAAATATAAACAAATTAAGCCCCGAGCCGGCCCGCCGCCCTCCCCGCTGCCGCGCCCGTGCGCAGCTGCAGGCGGCGGCCACGGCCCGCACCGCGCCCCGCCGCGCTCGGGAGGGGGGCACGGGGAAGCGCCCCCGGCCGGACCCCGGCGCAGGCGCCGCGCTGCCCGCCGCCCCGGCGCTGACACGGGGCACCCGCCCCCCCGGCCCGGCCCGGCCCGGCCCGGCGGGGGCCGAGGGGCGTCCCGGGGGTCGCGCTCCCCCCGGCGGCCGCGCTCCCCCCGGCGGCCGCGGCCCGGACAAAGGCCCCGCTCACCTTCCATGCAGGTCGAGTCCCGCTTCATCCCCCCGGCGCCGCTCCTTAGGGCCGCCTCATGGCGGCGGCGCGGCGGGGAGCGGGGCAGCGGCGCGGGCGGGCGGGCAGCCCGGCTCGGCCATCGCCGCCGCCCGCGGGCCGGCCCTATGCTAACGAGCCGTGATGTCAGCGCCGCCTCCGCCGGGCACCGGGCCCCGCCGGGGGGCGCCTCGCCCGGGGGCCCCGCCGAACACCGCCCCGGCCCGGCCGGCAGGGCGCGGCGCCGGCCACCGGCCCCAGGCCCCCAGCCCCCGAGCCCCCAGCCCCTAGCCCCTCGCCCCTGGCCACCAGCCCCCAGCCCTGGCCACCAGTCCCCAGCCCTGGTCACTAACCCGTGGACAACAAACCCTGGTCCCTGGCCACCGGCTCCCAGCCCTTGGCCACTAGCCCCTGGCCACCAGCCACCAGCCCTGGTTACTAACCCCTGGCCCGCAACCCACCAACCCCTGGCCCTTGGCCACCAGCCCTGGCCATTAGCCCCTGGCCACCAACCACTGGCCCCTGGCAACAAACCATCAGTCCCCAGCCCCTAGGCCCCAGCCACTGACCCCTGGCCTCCAGCCATCAAGCCTTGGCCACTGACCCCCAGCCCCCAGCCACTGACTTCTGGCCCCTGGCCACCAGCCCCCAGACACCAACCTCTGGCCACCAGTCCCCAGGCCTTGGCCACTGGCCACCAGTCCCTGGCCACTGACCACCAGCCCCTGGCCACCAGCCCCAGCTACTAATCCCCAGCCACCAGACCCCTTGTCCCTGGCCACCAGCCCCCAATCACCAGCCCCTGGCCACCAGCCGCCAGCTGCCAGCCCCCAGCCACTGACCACTGGCCATTGACCACCAGCCCCCATCCACTAGCCACCAGTTCTCAGCCCTCAGCCGCCAGGCCCCAGCCCCTGGCCCCCAGCCACCACCAGCCACCGGCCCCCAGCCCCAGGATCCAGAGTGCAGCCACAACCTTGTGTGGTTTCTCCACCGACTCCCCGGCACGGCCAAGGGAGCCGGTACTGAATTAACGCCTGGACACGCGCTGAGAGAAACCAGGGATTGCCAGCATGAGAGCTGCTTCTTTAGGCTGCTGACAACTATGGGCTGAGGACTTCCATCTAGTTTTAATCATCACTGAAATGCAAGCATGGGCCAGATGGGTCCTGCTTTGCAGCCACACAGACACAGACAGCGGTGGACAGCAAGCAGGGCAGTGGGCAGGGCAGCAGTGGGCAGCAGGCAGAGCAGGAGGCAGTGCAGCAGCAGGCAGCAAGGCAGGGCAACAGTGGGCAGCAGCAGGCAGCAGGCAGGGCTGCCCATGCAGGGTGGGCAGGGGGGCCCCACGCTGCCCACAAGCCCCACGTGTGGCAGGGCCGGGACTGTGGGCACTGCATGGCGGTGGTCGCTATGGGACAGGGGGCCAGAGCCCCCCTTGCCAGGTCTGCACCTGCCAGCCTATGGGGATGGAACACTGGCAACTGGGCATTTGCTTCAGCTTCCTCACCCAAGGAACACCGGCGCTTCTGTCTGTGACCATACAGAGATTTCCAAAGGGTGAACAGTCAGCACGGCGCGAGCTCACGCTCTGTTTCATCGCCTTCGCCAACAGAAGCGCAGTAGCTGCCAGACAAGCGAAGCACAGCCTGCTCCAGCATCCCCCCTGGCCATGCCCAAAGCTGGCACGCCAGAGGAAAGCTCAAGAAACTGCCGCATAACTCATTTTCTGCCCTCTGAGGCTGCTTAACACAGGCGTGGCTTAGAGAAGTGATTTCAGCATCAGTTTGTGGTTTTGCCATCAGCCTCACAAAAGCTGACTTGAAGATCAGTACCCAGACTAACACGGAAAACAAAGCGTGGCTCTAGGAAAAGGGGCAGCCGAGCCATGCTGGGCAGTCAGGGCTCCTGCCTTGTGCCTGCAGGGACACTGCATCGGCTTTGCCAGCACCACAGCCGCATTTTCAAGTTGGGATGGAGTGCAGAAAAGACAAACCACTGCACGAAATACAGCAAGACTGGGAAACGCAGGCAGGTGTGCCACCAGCAGGGACAAGGGCTCCCCAAGCCCCCGCGAGAGCACAGCCCACAGGACGGGCAGGATGGGGATGTGTGAGCTGTGCAGCCCCGTTCTGGCCGCCTGAGCCACGCAATGGTCTAAGTACAGCAGTGTGTGCCACCAGGCGATGGATGGGCAGGGCCGGTGCAGACGCAGCTGGCAATGGACAAGTGCGGAGGTCAGTCAAATGATCAGAACTTAACAGTACGACCTACACCGGCACATCAGTGAGCGCGCGCTCCCTTTCCTAATGGGTTGCAAGTAACTTGCAGTAATGCTATTGCTAGGATGAAGTTAACATCGCACTAGCTCCAACAAGAAAACCTCTACTGTAAATAAACTGCATGACACATTGGGCATTTTGACTTTGCCCAATTTCTCTCTCAACTCAAAAAGTTCCATGTCGCCCATCCCCCTTGAGGCAGATCATCTCTGCCTCTAAATTCAGTGGCTCTGCAAACTTTCAGAACAATAAATCCATGACTGATTTAGCTGCCCACCTCAAAACAGGTACCACCGTGGCAGCACTGGTAATGGTGAGCTCTCCGCCTGATACAGCGACATGTTTCTCTGCACCAGTCAATGTTTTCTTGAAGCTCTTCTGCTCCTTCACCCTCCTCCTGGGATGAACTCAGCCTTGGATATTGTGCAGTTCACGTGTTCTTAGTGCTGCAAACATGAGATGCCTGATAACGTGTCCCAGGGGTCAGCTGCGTTTGACCAAGCCCAGACCATTGCTCACCACACCAAGGCACAGCCAAAAACATTTCTGCCAGTGCCCAATTCCACCTGTCCTCCAGATGTCCACACTGACTCTGTTCAAAAGCCACAGTCTGCTTCTGTTCCTCAGGCTGAGAACCGTGGGGCTCAACCATGCTCTGAGAAATGGCTGACTTAAAATAAACAAGGCTCAGAGGCAACAAAAGAGGTCATATTTCGCTCAATCCCAAGCCTCAAATTTTATGGCTTTCTGGTGACATTCAGCAATGCAAATGACCCCAAGTGCACGCAAGAGCAGAGCTCAGCAGCACCCTCCTGGCAGCCTGGGCACCCTGCTCTGGCTGCCCCCGCTGGGGCAGATGGGTCCAACCATACGGTCTCAGAGGTCCCTGCCACTGCCAACCCTCCTGTGAGTCTGTCTGTTCACAATCTGGTTTTAACCTAGCATTTCTGCGGGAGCAGGTGCACAATGCAGGAACAAAAGGTGCCGCAACCAGCCCTGCACTGGGCCAGGTCTCCGCTTCGCTTATGCTGTAAATCTGCAAAGTTGTTGTGTTGGTCCTTGACAAGCTCTGCAGCTTGACCTCTCTCTTTTTACTTTGGAGGTCACCAAAGCAGGGCTGTGTGAGGAGCCTGTTACACGGCCCTCGCAATGCACGGCCAAGGTAAGCCATCCCCTGGCTGCATTATTGACACAGCTGCTTGCAATTCTGCCTGCTCCCAAAGCTCCACATTCTTCATCCCATGCGAGCACTCTGCTCGCTCCCAGCACCCCTCGGAGAAGTGTGACCAGAATGCAGAGTGCCTATTTTGTAACAGCACAGTGCAATGTGGCCACAGCAATCTGAAATAAAGCAAATTAATCTCAGGAGAACACACCGACATGAAGTTGCTCACACAACTGTTGTTGGGACTCAAAACAGAGATACACTGAAAAAACACTCTGCTAATTCAGAAACAACTGCAATTATAGACAAAAGCTGGCTGGCAAAAAGGGTAATTGGCCAAACAACCCAAATCTTCCAAATTATTCAAAAGTCACATTAAGTACACACGTCACAGTTTGTCCATAATAAATCCTTAAGGGCAGAAAATAATTGCAGAGATCTGGAACTATTCTGTAAAATGAGAGGCCAAACTAGGAATGGGCACAGGACAGGCAAAAACCAAGAAAGATTAATCCCATTCTCTGAACCAAACAGCCTTAAAGCAAGCCCGGTAAAAGGAAAAATAAAGTGGCTGGTTCTTATTTTAGCCCGAATCAGCCAATTCCCAACCCAAACAGAAAAAGCTGATGCTATTGTAACTGACATCTAACATTTTTGAATAACACCAGTTCATCACGGTAAAAGCCCGTAATGGTAAAAAAACATTGCCAAAACCTGCATACAAGTGACGCTGCCGCCTGCAACGGATTTATTGTCTTGACATTATGGGCGTAAGGGAGGGGCTTGTGAAGCAGGAGGGAGATCTCCAGGGCGCACTGAGCGTTGGCTCATCCTGTTACCAACGTGGCCACTTGTCTGCAAACGAGGTCAGGAAAAATGCTGCGTTTTGCTGCCCTTTGTCCACAGCGAACTGTGATGCCAGGCAAACCAGCCAGGAGACAGTGTGGAGAAGATGACGGGCTATAAATGTGGCAGGAGAAAAGGAAAATGTTTGAGTTGTGCAAGGCATTAAAAGGCACCCTGTACTTTCAGAGCTTTTTCTTAAGAACATTTTCCGGATTTCCTTTTGGGAGCACGGGTGTTTCACCTGGGCTGCCTGCGGGAAGTGACTGCAGGCAGGAGAAGCACGGGCACCGCCACGTGCTGTCCCTTCTCCCGGGCGCTCCCCCGGCGTGCGCGAGACCACAGTTCCAGGGAGAAGGAATTCTCAGAAGATGTGACTTTTTCAGAAATGTAGATCCTCACTGGAGCTGTAAGCCAGTGCCGAAACGGGTCAGATGCTGCCAGACCAGGACAGTGGAGGTCTTCCAGGACAGTCTGCAGACACTGTCACTTGCCACAGCCAATCCCTAAAAACTTCCATGAAAAAAACAGAATTTGGGCAGACAGAGGCTAGCAGAGCTGTGTGGACCCAGGACAGAGGCAGCCCTTCCCCATGCTCTTGCCCTCCCACTCACAGCCACCGCTTCATAATTCTTGGGGCTCCAGCAAGGCTTCGCCGATTTTCATGACAATCGGGGCTCTGTCGTGTCTACGCAGTTTGAGACATCGGCCCCTTTGTGGCACGAACAAAGTCCAAGCTGCGGATAACAAAACTGAGCACATTTCGGTGCTGAAGGCAACTAAACCAGGAGCTGCCTCAACACAACCGAGCTTACCACGGGCCAAACTGAAATAGTAAAGTCGATTTGAGTTCGAGCGACAAACAGCACGTAGGGAGCTACCAGGCTCCTGGCTTTGTTTTTATTTTACCAACAGACGGTGCCACTGGCAGCATCTCTGCTTTGCAGCGCCGCCGCTCCTGAGCTCGGCGGTTCGGCAGGCACAGGAGCCCCAGCCAGGAACAGCACCCCGTGCCCCAGAACCGAGCTGGTTTGCAAATGTACCTGGAGAAACGCCGTGAACGTGGACTAGCATATCTCAGCAACCTCAGGACTGTGGATGTTACCACTTTCAGCCACTGCAGCGAGAGAACAGGTTGCAGGTAAACACAGCACAGGCTTTCCCCAAAAATCTATTCCTCTCACTCTATGCGTACAGATATTTCAGAGAAAATAAAATAAAATAAAATTGTTTAGAGAAGCTATGGAAGGAACTGCAATAAATTACAACAACCATCTGCCTGACTTCTGAGAAGTCCTGCAATAAGGGTTCATAACAGACGCGGGTAATTCCTCTGCTCCCTACCGTTAAACGCACCAGGAATGTGGTGTCACTAATCCTGGTGAAGGTATCACTTGGTGCACATATAATTAAGCATTTTCCTCCTTCTTACTACTTCTGATAGGTCATTGTGCAAAATTAATCCCTCTATCCATTTCCAGTTCCATCTCTTTGTATTTTTGTTTGCTTGGCTACTGAATTTGCCACCCCAGCCCACGAATGGCTCACAAGAGGTGTTTCATTGCATCTTGTTTGATGGGTGACAAACAGTGGAGACCAGCTCTGTATAACAGAGGAAAAAGCAGGGGGGAGGTGAAGGGCTCCTTAGAGAGGTCACCTTCAGAGGAAAAAAGGAAAACAAATGGGATTGTAGGCATGGGAAGTATATGGTTTTACTGCCTTAGTGGACAAGTACAAGAAAGGGGAATTGCAAAGGGAGAAGCTTTACATTTCTATGAGCAGGCAATCGAGCTCCTTTCTAAACCCTTCCGCAGCAAGCAGCAAGCGCTTCGCTTCCTACAGGATGACTCCATCCCATTCTGTGAGCGCATGTCCTGTAACTCCCGGTAACCCAAATCAGGTCACACAACATCAGATCATTCCGGACCAACCTTGGATATTAGGAAAAATTTCTTTAGGAAAGGGCTGTCAAGCACTGGAACAGGCTGCCCAGTGGGGTCACCATCCCCAGAGGTGTTTAAAAAGCATGTAGATGTGGTGCTTAGGGACACGGTTTAGTGGTGGGCTTGGCAGTGCTGGGTTAACAGTTGGACTCGATGATCTCAAAGGTCTTTTCCAACCTAAACGATTCCATGATTCTATGGAGTCCTTGAGCTGGGTCCATTACCACCGACAGCCCCACAGTGCCCTGAGCACCAGCTGCTCACCACAGCCCCTGCGTGGCCGGGCAGCAGCGAGCCCAGGACGGGGTCCAGCCCCGGCACCCTCCTCGCGCCCTCCTGCAGTCAGTTGTTTCTCCCACGGGGTCAACATGCAGGCACAGAATCCCCCAAGCGCACCCTGGGTGCAACAGTGGGGCTCTGTCCCAGCACGTCCCACCTATGGAAGCCGGGCACCCCATCACCACCAGCACACGCACAAATGAGCAGAAGCCTCTTCACCCCAACCTGGCGTCATCCATGCTGGGCAGAAAATGCAGATGTTTAGCAGGATGTGGAAACAGAGGAGAGACATGTAGGTGACAAGGCAGAGAGCATCTCCTGCATTGGAAGAGGCAGGAAAAGTTTTGTGCATTTAAGTGGTAAATTGAAAAGCCGAAAGATTATTTTACACCTGACTTATTTTACATAAATTGCAATCATACGGCTATGCTGGTCTGCTGCAGTTTTTAATACTAACAACAACCAACCAACATTTTGTTATAACTATTATTATTACAGTTCTGAGCATTATTTCTAAATAGGCAGCTTGGTGGACGAGCAACAATTGTTGGGATCCCCAGGAAAAAAACCCAACGAGCAGCAAGAGGGCATTTCCCCAAACTTCAGGTCAGGCAGCAAAACAAAGAAGAAAAAACATCAGCACTAAAGCTGCAGATTCTGTACCTGTATCAAACACGTCGTCATGACTGCATCATGACTGCAATTGTTAATTAGCTGGTTTAGATCATTAGGAGTATGGGGCAAATGCTGTTGGTGAGCCAACGGGCCGCCTGTGCCCCTCGCAGCGGGGTGGGACGGGGCAGAGGGGACGGGTGGCACGTTGGTGTCGGTACAGGGGGAACGCGCGGAGCGGAGCGTGACAGGGGGCGACGCAAGGCAGGAGCATGAGCATCTCCCGCTGCAAGCAGGGCTGCCTGGGAGCAGAGAGAAACACCGGCACGCTACGGAGAGACGGAACACGGCAGCTTCTAACCCTTGGGATTTACAGCAGGTTTACAAACTGCGCTACGCGGACGCGCTGGGGCGAGGTGGATCCCGGGCCGGGAGGGCACAGCCGCCCCCAGCACCCTGCCCCGCCGCCCCCAGCACCCTCTGCTGCCCCAGGCCGGGCCGGGGGGGCCGAGCACGCGCTGGAGCAGGGTCCCGGGCCGGGGGCCGGACGGGAGAGGGCAGCATCCGACAGACGGACCGGCCCGACAGCGCGCCCCGCTCGTCACGGACCGCGGTCTGCAACGCCCGAATCACACCGAGCCGAGTGCTGTAGGGACACCAGTAAGGTTTTAAACCCCATTTTCTGCCCCCGGAGCAGAAGGCCGTCAGCTCTGGGCTACGCTTTGGAGGGCAGAGCCCCCCCAGGCACCCACGTCACATCTGCCCCGGCCGCCCCACAGGAGACCAAGACACTGGCCCTTCGGGTTTATTTTTACTGCAATTACTTTTTCTGTTATTAGGAACAGCTATTTGAAATGTCTTTTTTTGCCATTTGTCTTAGAGTATCATTACACTAAACTTGTTGAAGTTTGTAATACTCTCACAAGGAGAGGAAAAGCTGAAGAGAAATGCCCTTCCAGAATTTACAAGAATGGTAATAAAAGCACCGAGGAACTGTCTGGCATAGCCTGGCAATACCCACAGACTTCCCTTTTTTTCCCAGGTGACTGGCCAAGAACACATCCATTCAGAAAACAGCATATTCCGCCGAAAAAAAGAACATCACCAGAACTCCCAGCTTCTCTAAGCACCTCTGCCAACACCTCCTCAGCTTGAAGACATAATGATTTACCACCTTTAACGCATCTCACCTGAACCATTTATAGACCACAGTTGATGGCTTCAGATGATGTCAAGTTTAAATGAAATTGCAAAATGTCAAAATATATGGAAAATATATTTATTAGAATTTCAAGGACAATTAAGGAACGATTAGATGACACTGGACAATGGGGCAGGAAAAAAATCCCATACTCTAAGAAGCCTTGTATAAATTCTAATTCCTTTCTAGAGGGACTCAAAGTGGTAAGGAAGGCCTCCAGCATGGCAGAGGTGGCACAGCGATGTGCCTGGTGCTGTTCTGCAGGGGTGAGGGGTCAATGCAAGCCTAGCTGCCCACAAGCATGATTTTTCATGGGCTCTGAGTTCCCTTTTGTTGTTTAGGCATAACGTGAAGCATTCGGCTCAAAGCCTCATCACTGGCTCCTTAAGGAAGGTGCTTTCATAATTTTTAAGTTTCTGCTATTGCAGATGTGAGGAAAACATTCCTACGAACCATACGGGTTGTTCTGCCTGCAAGGTGGAACTGTGCCGTGTGCCGCAGGCAGCGCAGTTTCCACACGACACCACGGAGGAGGACAGTGCTCAGGAAATTAAATCCTTGTGTTCTGCCCACTCCTTTGGGGCAGTCTGGAAAACCGGGGCTCTTCTGCATTGTTATTCTCCTCTAATATTCATAGTATATCCTCCTAATATTGCTCTCACTTTTGAATAGGGCAAGAGCTGGGTGCCGAAAAAATAACTGTTCCCTCCCATCTTCCTTCTGCCACAGCCGACCCTAGTCCTTCCCTTCTGATAAACTAGTTTCTCAATTGTCACATCATCGCTACCAGCAGCTCCTCGGCCCCAGATACCACCCACCCCAGATAGCACGAGGCCCCAAATTAAGATGTACGTGACTGCAAATAAGAGCCAATTTTACTAGACTGACACTAGGGAAAAAAATCTTCCATCCGGCTCTCCATTTGTGAAGCTACACAGGCCAAAGCATTCACATGCTTATTACTGACAGATAGCGAGGCTGCCACAGTGCGGGACTGCTTCTCTGGGTGTAAAGACTGAATCGAACATGCAGTATTTAAGACAATTAGGTTTTCAAAGAAACTACACTAAACATTTCTTTCATGTGTAATCAAATTATGTTAAAGCAAACCTCATAATTTAAACCATTCCATTGGTCAGCTCCTATTTGTTTTCGCTGCACCCTCATTTTTGCTCCAGATCTGTCACATTACATTAACACCTTTCCTACTCACTGCCTACAGAAATAACAGCCTTCGACATGCCTGCACAATCCATTTGTCCTGCTCTAATTACTTTTTGACATAGCCTCTTTTGCTGTTATCTTGCCTTTTCTGACCTCTGTCTGTATTAAAGCCATTTAAAACAATCTTTAAAGTCAGTATCTATTGTGATGTGTCTTATATGATACTGCTGGAGTATCAGGCAGCAACATTTTGTAAATCAAATATTTAAATCTATGGTAATAAGATAATGTGCTTGAGGAGGAAAGCTACTACATATCGGTAACAGCTACAACTGGCTGTTTGTAACACGAGTCCCCAGGACTGCCACACATTTTCAGGATGAAATTCCTGTAGTCACAACGCTGTTCTACATAAGTAGGTAGCTCAAAGGCAAACAGGGTCTTCTGTGTACTAAGGAATTTCCCTTAATTTCACAAATGGGGAGGAATGCAGGCAAAACTGAGAAAAGCGGTCATCTTGCCAACAAGAACCCCAACAGCCACCAAACTGGCTGAGGGCAGGAAGAGGAGCAAGCGGGGTGCACCGACAGTGGCGCTTCAGAAGGAAGCATGACACACCACACTTCTCCAAACCTGGAGAAGAAACCAAGACTCTCTCAGTGCAATATCCCTCTGCTTTCATTCAAGCCCATTCAAAAAATGTGCCCTCATTTTCTTTTGTGTCTGATTCACAGAAGATGAGCCTCTAATTACCAGCTACTTCCCCGGCTGAAGCAGCAGAGGATCTGCGCTGTGCCAAGTGTCTGCTCTGGAGTCAAGAACTTATTCCACATGGTGGAACTAATTTTTTGGGTATCAAGTTGATCCCTGTGCACGTATGTCTCACAACACAGTCTAACTACATCTTCACATGCTCTTTTCCACATGATCCAGCCTCATGCTAACTTAATTGGTAGCTAGTCAATATTTTACTCACATTAGATGATCCTTCACAAACTTACATTCGCTCTGGTTCATTTACAGGGTAATTATCCAGTTCACACAAAGTCTAGTCTTCTAGATACAACTGGTATAGAAACAAGCACTGCTCTGCTGGGAAAGCATAGCTCTGTATTTTGTCTTCCGGATGACAGCACTGTAAAACCAATGGGGGACAAACCCAGAGTCAATTAAAATATATTAAATGTAATGTAACAATGCTATGATTTGTCACAGCCATCCAACAGATTTTATTTCTTTGAATTCCCCTAACTTTGACCTCAGGACATTAAGAGCTCATGAATGTTGTGGAAAGCTCTTCCCATGACACTTCCCCACGCACATTTTTATTTTCTCCTTTTCAGTTCCTGTCAGCAGCCCTGACCACAAAAGCCTGTCTCATTACGGCATCTAAACATAGAAGGGACCCATGGATCCAGGACCAGACCAGTCTGCTCACAACATGCCTTTCTGTAGAGCCCCTAAATCCTTATGTGCCGCCGAATGACCCCATCAGTGGAAGCGGCAGGACCGAGTGGGACGGCAGCATTCACAGCTCTGCCTTTGTGTGCTCGTGGGGATGGGCGGGCTGAGGGTGGGCACCCACCACCATCTCCAGGCTTCATTTCTGCAAGATCCAGAAGCGCACTTTTTGCTGGCATCACTGTTTGGTTTGTAAAGTGATTATTTTCTTCCTTCCTCATTTTTTCATATCTATTTCTCAACTTATTTTTTTAATACAGCTGTTTGAGCAGACCTGGGATGTCCATTAGCCAAACAATAATAATGACCAATTGTTGTGACCTCACTCACATTTGTATTAATAGTGTATCTAAAATCAATGCGGTGTTCCCGTGGTGCCCCCGTGCAGAAGGTAACCCAAACATCAGCAGGGCTGCGCTGGGTCGGCTGCACTGGGTCGGCTCCCTGCAAGCCCCAGCCTGGTCTCAGACAATGGCCTGGGCAGATGCAGGGCAAACGACAATTTACAAATACTAAAACTAACCCTTTTTGCTTTTTAACTCTTTTTTTCCCCCCTTAAGTAAAATTTATATTTATTTTTGAGAAAGATTTTTAATTCTTTATTTAAAACAGTTCTCCATGTCCAACGCAACTCGGACCACCACCAGCAGTCTCCCACGTCCTCTGAAATGCAGTGCTGGCAGCAAAGCCAAATGGCTTCCCTTTACGCAGTTTGTCACCGTCAGGAGGGTTTCTTGGCCTTTACATTTCTTCTCAGAACAAACACAGATGTTTTGGGGGCCTTTGTGAATTCAGGGTGCATGAAAGTGGTTTATATTTTTAATTTGTCCTTTTCAACCATAATCCTACACCACATCCTGAATTCCCCAACAGGTTCCACTACCAACAGCATGCTTCCATCATTGTTCACTTTTTTATTTTATTTTTATATATCTGCAATTCACTTCTGAAGATGTCTGTAAAATCATTACTGCACCACAGTATTCAGTATCCCGGCCTGGAAGCTCTAGCCAGGTCTGCTGGGGGAGAAGCTGCATCATCAGAAGAAATTAGCGGCAGCTACACCTTAAAGGCAACAAGTAGCACAGACTGTGCTTGAACAAATACACATACTTGCAATTTGCAAATACAAGTTATCCAGCAAATTGTTTCTAGAGCATCCAGGGTTAATTAGCTGATTTCTGACAGTCCAGGCAGAGGCTTATCTTGAGGAGAGAGCTCAGAGCCTTTTAAGCCTATCCAGGTATTTATACAATTTATACACCCCTGGATCCAGCTGGAAACTGCTGGACGGATTGCCTGGGGAATAGATCCCAGAGGCGAGAAATTAAACCATCCTCAATGAAGTACCCTCAAAGATGTAGAGATGCTCACGGGGAGCTCTTGCTGCTTTGCCATTGATTTTAAACAGAAACCAGCCCAAGACTGGCCTTTGCCATGAGGTTCTGTAGGATCTGGGACCAGGTCCATAAAGGCTCAGTGACTTTTCAAAGTCCTACATTTCCTTTCACCAGATCCCAAAATGATGTGGAAACCATCTCAAACTGGAAAAGCAGGAGCCTGAGGTGATGCTGTGTTGGAGCACAGCTGATATGTGGCTATTTAGTAATAATTTAGTAATATTTAGTATATTGCATGACATCTAATAGCACAAGCAGGTTAATGCCTAAGTAAATTACTGAAACAGTGTGTCTGTATGGGACCAAAAGAGACAGACCACCAGACGTGGAGCCAAGACCGTAGAGATTTCCAGCTTTTATGCCTTGCAAGTGGAGAGGCTCCAAGTTCCCTGTACAGCCGGCAAAGAACAGCATCTCTTCCAGCAGCTGTCTCAGACGCAGCTGCCCGGCAGAAGTCAGGGACCTTAATGCCTTGTGCAGGAACCTGGTACTCAGAGGAAAACCAAGTTAGGACAGTGATTACTTCGTAACAGATGCTTCTAAATTGCCTGCTGAAGGAATCCACCTTTCTCCATGACTGCCCAGGGACAACAGCCCCTGAATTAGGGGGGTTGATTTCCCCTCATTAAGCGTGTCCTAAGCTGCACTCTGCTGAAATGACCATCCTCTTTACAGCCAGCGCTGCACACTCAAGAGAAACACTAAAATGTCACAACACCCACTGCTCCTACCCCAGGTTTACTAGTCTTGCTGTGCTGGGAATGTGAAACTGGCAGATTACCTAAAGCAAACCAACCCTCCCCATTCCGCCCAGGGGCCGAGAAGCAGTGGCACTGGCGACATGGTTGTGGCAGTGCATCAGCATGAGCTATGGCCAGCAGGGCAGGCAGAGCTGCCCTTCCACCACTGCCTTCCACCACTGCCCTTCCACTGCCACCCTTCCACCACTGCCTTCCACCACTGCCCTTCCACTCCTGCCCTTCCACCACTGCCCTTCCACTGCCACCCTTCCACCACTGCCTTCCACCACTGCCCTTCCACTCCTGCCCTTCCACTCCTGCCCTTCCACTGCTGCCCTTCCACCACTGCCTTCTGCCCTCACTGCCTGGCAGCCGTCTCCATAAATAGTCCCAGGATGCAGCGCACCCGGGTTTAGCCTGAGGGATCCTCTCCAATGTGAGGTGCTGTAAGAAATGGGAGATGATTTTAGAGAAAACATGTAAGATTCAGATTTGAAATTAAAATTACCTGCCCCAACAACCGTTCCTGGATTTTGGCAATAAATTTTTGAAATTCCAATCGTATTATATTTTCACATTGCTTATTTAAGATAAGCCAACTCATTTTCCAAAAGTTAAAAATTAAAAACTGCACTAGTGTTTTTATCATCTATCTTGAAAACAAGGCAAACAAAAAACTCCCAGTGCTCACCACCAGGCATCTTATCAGCAGAAAAGACGGGGCTGTTTGTGCTGTGTTGTGATGACTTTGCAGCACACGTACTACAGAAAGCAGACTTTGCTGCTCACAAGAGAGGCTCTCAGCAATCAGATTCACATATCTGAGCACAGCGAGGGTGGCATACCGTGTGTTAGAACAGGCTAAATCACATCTAGCAAGTTCCTACACCAGATTTAGCAAACTGTGCTTGCGCTACATTTATATGAGGAAATGCAGGATGTTAGATGAAGGCCGCACTGGAATTGAAACACAGTCAATATTTGGTTAAATCAAGAATTAGCCACATAGAGTTCTATAGATTCAAATGCCACTTAACAAAACAGAATATAAATACCCAGAGGGCAGCAGCACCCCTATTTCAGGCAAAAAAGACATCCACTTCTTCCTGCGTGGATTGTCATCCCTGATAGGAGTCTCACCAAAACCTTGCTTATTATTTGTAACAGAACATAAACATTTTCCTTATGCCCTCAGACAGCAATCCCAGAGGAATCGCCACACCCACACCTTCATGCACACTACCGTGTAGAATATAAAGCACACTGATCTAGTCTCATCCACCCACTAAATTGCTCCAAACTTTTCCTCACACATATTAGCTAGAAGTCCAGGCAGAAGCTGCTTTATGCAATGGCAATATAGCGAGTGCAGGGTGACAGTCTAACATGGTGTCCTGCTGAGATCCAAGAATAGCAATGCCTTAAAAGGCAGCGATGTTGAGATCACAAGGAAAAGAGAATTAGGGCACAGCTGTGGAGTTCTGTAGGCTAAAACATAGACTCAATATGTCAGAGAAAATTAAATCACAGAGCTACATGTAATTTCTAGTCTCATTTATAACTTAGATGTAGCCGTGCAGAATTGGTACTTGGGTCATACATGTGAGTTGCTGTGTTTCTGCACACAGAACTGGAAAATGAAAAAAAATTTAAAAGAAAAAACAAAGGAGTTATATGCAAACAACAATATGCACACCTATGTTTTGCACAATGTTTACATGCTCTTGCAGCTCAAGCACGGTTTTATAGGCAGTCTCCTATCTGGCTCTTGAGGACAAACAGAAAAGCCACAGCACTGCCTGAGAAACAAGCCGAGCTCACAGCCTCACCTCCAGTACAGAACAAACCAAAAAACTAAACCAACACGTTAGCAAGCGAAACGTATCTGAAAAATGCCTATGTTTTCCCATGGTTGTCAGGAAAGAGCCTTCCTCAAAAATGAAGGTATCAACACTTCTAACAAGCTTTTGCACAGGCTTCTTCCCCTGTGAAGAAGTGATGTTCTTACATTTTTTCAGAACAGTATCTATGTATAAATTTGCTGCTATTTCTTTATGCCTGAAGTGCAGTACTAGCTTCTCCTCTAAAAGCATTCAATATCCATAGAATACAGTCCATTATCCTCTGCCAATATCTACTGTTGCAATCTGCGTCCAACTAATTAATTTTGCGGGATGCCAGGGTCTGTAACTGCCGGCGTGAGAGCTGTGCTTTGAGCCGGGAGGTTGCACATCTTCTCCCGGCTCCAGACAGAGCTCCGGAAGGCACCATGCCAGGGAGCACTACACGGAGCTGTTAGCGGGTAAGGGCTGTGCATGCAGTGGGACCCTGCGGATGAAAAGATGGCCCTTGGGCAGAGCAGGACAGCCTCCTCCAGCTGAACTCCATCCCCCCCGGGGAGCAGCCCAGCCGTGCCTCACCCAGCTCCAGGCTTTACCTGACAAGAAGACTTAAATTATCTCTGTAAAAGGCTCTGAAGGCCAGGGACAGATAGAAGCTGGAGCAGAAAAAGAAACTGGCAACAAGGGAGCAAGAGGCTGATTGGGACGAGGCATACATGGCGAGCTTTCCTAAATAACTGGTACTTGAGTGCCAACGTGATAGAGAACAGCAAGAAAACAGAGGTAGGAAGGTGCACATAATTACGACTTTGTTTAGCTAAGTATGTTTCCTGTGGAGCTTACAAAGCACAACTGCATGCAAAGCATGCAGATTTGTTGGTATCAGCTATCTTTTGTCCCTAAAGAGGTAAATTATATACCTGATCTGTATACAAAGTTGAAAAACTGTTAAGGGTTGTGCCTGAGCTGCAGAGCGAGCTGTGGACTAACAACCTCCAGGAGCCAGCTTCTATGAAGGGATAATATATGGAGCGATTTCACAAGGGGTAGAGAGTTCAGCAGCCGACGAGCAGGGAGAAGGTAGAACAACGCAGCGAGGGACCCACGTGGGCAGCCCAGCGAGGGTCTGGCCAGGGCACGGCATTCATGGGACGTGACCCGTCCAGCCACCTCCCACCGCTGCAGTGTCAGAGCAGCGCGCATGTGACACTGCTTGGGAAAAGTAGGAACATGGC
Organism: Falco biarmicus; assembly: GCF_023638135.1. NCBI lineage: Eukaryota > Metazoa > Chordata > Aves > Falconiformes > Falconidae > Falco > Falco biarmicus. Next base: position 3,069,024 of record NC_079296.1, on the reverse strand, counting down.
ATCATAGCCATCCCATGGGGAATGAGACGGGCCAGAGTGCAGGGGTCGAGCAGGAGCAGTGTGTGACCCCAGTTTGCAGTGAGGAAGGTGGGAAGGCTGTTCTGGGAACTGCTAGTACCGGGAAGGGTTAATATGGCAGCCCTCAAACACAGGTACTGCACACAGGGGTACACCACAATGTAATTAATACCGAAAATGCCAAATGGTTGAGATTAATTGTCTTTCCAGAGCAGAAATGCGTACTACCGACTCCAAGGCACAGCCTAGTTCATACATATGCAATGTTGTTCACAAATACCACATGTGGTGCACAAAACAATCCTGTAAATGAGGATGCAAAATGAGGTCACTAATTCTCTCAGAATATCTTTTGAGCGAAGGCTCATTGCAGCCACGCACGTCACCGCCGTCCGTCCACGCTCGGGCCCCGCGGTGCCCCGCTGCCCTCCTGGCGCGGCCGGTGGGAGCTGTCAGGCCGCTGCGGTGGGTTTGCGGCGTGCGGCTGCTCCCAGCGCTGCCTGCCCTGACCCACTTTCCTGCAGTATTTCTGCATAGCGACAGAGGTCCTAGCAGGACAAGTGTCACCTCCCAGCCCACGGGATTCTCCATTTCCTATGGCTTCCACTGGAAGAATGTGTTCAGCATTTACATGCAGGCACACACAAGCATGGCACTATGCATCAATGTACGGGAAACGCGTACAGCCGGGGAAGAGAAGGAATTAGAACAACAGGAGATCCTGCTCTCGGCTGCAGAATATTCTTCTGAAGTCGATGCAGGGCTGTGAGAGCGGCTAAATCCAGCCTGGATGCCCCTAAGTGCCTGGGAGAAGCCTGGCGGTTCCCTTCTGGCTAAAGCTCTTTTAAAGGGACTTTGCTCGTTTCTCTCCAGTGGGTCTGAGCATCCCCGTTACCCCGAATCAACCCTGACCTTTGACTTTGACCAAAAGAAATCCTAACATACTGAGCCCACCAGAAAATTATTATTCCTTCACTACACCCAGCCAAAGCTCTGGCTTTGCGAGGAAACACGTTTTTCCCCACCCCAAGCCCTGCACACCTCACTTACTGTCCTTTTCCCTATTCACTCAGTCCCTACAGAATTACAGTTATTGACTGCAGATGCACTTGCAGTTCTGATGTCATCTCCAGGATTTTTCTTTTTTTTTTTTTCCTAGGTGAAGCATCTATATTTCCTCCATTCTGAAATCTTGTGCTGAAACTATAACAAGCCAAAAATCTCTTCAATGGGAAATTTCACAAACAGAGGATTATGACTTCAGCTACAGAATAAGCAGCAGGAGCAGATGGAACTCTTCAGAAACAATGATTCCATTTTCATGCAAATTTCCTTAGTAGTTAAAAAAAGACGAAGAAAAAAAACTCAAGATATCAGAATGGTTTCTAAATGGAAGGTTTTTGAATGATGCTAAAAGCAAAGGGCTGGTAGCTCTCCACGATCCCAAGCATTTTAGCAGCAGCCAGGAAAAAAAAAAAAAAGCATGACAAACTAAAACCAGACTCTGTACCTCCTCAGAGTCGTGATAAGAGAAATGGAAAACAGAGTGAAAGTGTATTTTAGTTTTTATGATTTTCAACATCATCAGCTTTGTGATAATGCATACTTCAGAGCTAATTCTTATGCTCTTTAAGAGCACAGACTTCATTCATGAAGCAGCATGACAAAAATTCTTTATCCACTTGATGACTACAGAAGGTGACAGCCACCGAGAAAAAGACAGCCACAGGGACACTGTCGGAGTGCTAACCTGCAGCGTTCCTCTCTTTGAGTACAAGTGCTCCCCTGATTACAAGAATATAGACATGCATTTTTCATAGCTGAAATGTGGAAACTGAGCCAATTCTTTTGTTATTAATACTGGCAGCATACCCTAATAAACAAATACATGCACAGTTAGCAGACCCCGTTTCTGGCTTTTCCACTGACTTGTTGCTTGGTTTTGGTCTTATGCCTTCTTTTTCCCCTCTTGTTTGCTCCCTGAGTGAGAGAATTCAGGCTGCTCCCTGGCACTCGGTGTTGGGAGGATAATGGACTCTGCACAACATGCAGCACAACTGTCTCTGCGCCGCACCGTAGCAGGGCATGCTATGCTGGTTTGTGTTCAGAATGCATGTTACTGGTAGTAAACGCGAATACTTTGGAAGACCTGTGCAATCCCACTTTTACAGGCTACTTTTTTTTTTTAAATGAGGTTTTGAAGCAGAGAGGAAACTATACGCACAGAAAAGCAAAAACGAAATCCACTGCTGCCTGTCACTGCTTGCCCCCTGCATGATGCAGCAGGGGAAAGGCAGCCGCCAGGTCTCTTCCCACACAGCGTCCGGATGCCAGCAGTAAGTTGCTGCCCCCGGAGAGCCGGGCAGCTCCGGCCGCGGTGCCCAAAGAGTGGCCAGCTGCTGACAGGGCTAGCAGGGACAATTCCTTCAGCCTACCCACTGCAAATTCAAGTGTCCTTCCTGACATGGTCTTTCCCTGATGCTGCGCCTGAAGTTTTGTAGCGAGTCTTCATAAATCTCTGTCAATCCTGTCAAATGACTTCTATCTCGCTCAGCATCATGCTGATTTTTTAAAAATAAATTTTCTCCTTCCTTTCTCATGCAAAAGAGGTACAACGCCAGCTTTAAATAAGACTGCAAAGAGTGTTAAAGTAGAGGCCTCTGAACTGTGTGTTTAATACCAAGAATACTTCTGTTTAATCACATTCTACCTACACTTATCCCTTCCATCATGGCACTGGCCAAATCTTTTCACTTTGAATTTGCTCTCAAACTGAATCTCCTTCCTTCGTCATCGAGTTAGATGGATTTAAGTAATGACAGCTACCAAAAAGACAGAGCACATACAAAATAACTCCCAAAAATGGGCTCAACAAGGTTTATTTTCAAGCCTTTCCTTCCTTCCCTCTTAGCAGAAGCATGTACAAGTAGAAACAGTTTCCTCAGTTGATCCTCTCATACCCAAATTAACTTTTTCCAAACTATTTTCTTAAATAATTTGTTTCAGTCTTGCCTGAATGAACTCAGCAATAGACACCTTTCAATCACCCAAGGAAGGGAAGAGGAACAGCAGTGGGGAGGGGTAGGAAGAGCCTGGCTGGTCTGACCAGGGCAGGGCTACGCAGCATGTCACTGGAAGAGGCAAGGTTGTGCGGTGCAGAACTCCAGGCTCCTCTGTCAGAGCCAGGATCGGCTCACTCAGTTACTGGGTTTTGGTTTGGCACGACTTAATTCACACTCTTCAGAAACAAAGAGCAAGGAAAACCAGCGATTGGGACCTCATACCACACTACCAAAAGGATGGCACTTCCACCCCATATGGAGCAGCAGGAACTTGGCTCAGCACAGCCCTCAGCTGCAGGAACTACTTTAGAGTAAAAGAAGTGCTGGCCTTCGCACTGAGGGCTGCTGTAACATTTTAATAAAATGCAATGAGTCCACTGAACGGACGGTAAAACACTGTATCATCATGAATTTGCCTGAAGGCATCTCTGTCAGTTAAGCCCCTTTGCTTTCTCTTCACCCCCCTGTCAAACTGTGTCTCCGCTAAGAGCCAACTCTCTCGTTTCTACATACTCTTGCTCCCACATTTCTCACACACGCTTCAGCTGTTAGCAAAGCTAACGTCACTGTGCACGATGACCACACTAAGCCAGTCTTGCGCCTTCCCTGATGCCACTACAGTGACGGGGCCGCCAGCACCCATCAGAAGCACAGCCAGGAACGCGATTCTCTACCAACCAGCAGCAGGTCCCAAACAGTCCCAAAAGCCCACGCTCAGATTAATGCTCTGAGTTTCTCTGTAGCTACAATAAAGATGATATAGGGGAAGGAAAAAACAAGTATCTATCATTTAAGCCCCCATTTCTTAGCTTGCTGGGCTTTACGGTATGAAGTGAAATGAGACACATGTGACCCAGATGCTTGCCCGTCTGGGTCAAGTGTGTTGGATCTGAGCAAACTCACTGGAAGATTTTTCTTTCCTCCTTCCCCTGTCTTGTCACCGCCTTTCTCCAAGACAGGAACTGCCAGAAAGACTCAAGAATAACTGGGAGAAGCACAAGGGAGTGCCGGCATTACCCCACTTTCAGATGCCTCAACAGACCTCCATTGCTTTTTCCTTTTGACTTGGGTAAATTTTATGCAGCAAAATATCACACAAAGTTGATTACAGCACTGTAAAATGGCGTAAGGGTGGAAAACTGGGTCAACCCCCCACCTCCTCCTCCCAGCCCCATTGTCACTGACAGGGTCCTGCAGGGCCCAGCTCCTGCTCGCAGGAACAGCCACAGCAGAACATCCCTGGCTGCGCTGCCCTTGCCTGGGGAGCTTGTTCTTCACGACTGCTCCAGCAGTTCGTTTCCCGATGGGAAATGATGTTTTCCATAGATTCAGTGAAATGCGGTTCTAATTTAGTCATCGTAATGTACATCCAACTGAACAGGACCTAGTGTTTTGATAATGAGAGCAATATAATTAGGACAGGCCTCAAAATATTCATGTAACTTAACCGTTTGCAGACCCCCTCTGACACAGGAGACAGAAAGAGGCATCTGGAGACTGACATACGATTACGTTTCTACACTGCGCCAAAACACTGTTCCTTCTTCTAGACCCTAACATTGCATATTTCAGGACTTCCATATTATGTCCGCAGATCTTAAAATTGCTTTACCAGAGGACTTCTGACTCGTAGTTGCCGAAGTTTTAAAATTATCACAGTCTTGTGTTAGGCAGACAGCACTGAAAAACTGCTAATTCAGGATTTCTAACGTACCAAGAGCACTAGGCTGGAATCCAGGCTAGGCTATAGACCTGAATGATCTTCAGTACAATTTTCCCCACTTGTTTGCTTTTTTAAAGCAAGTCTTAAGAATAAAGCATTAGCAGAAAACACAAGGATATTCCATTAAACAAAAACGATTTCATTACTTGGCTACCATATGGGATCTGGGAAGTAGGTCTATGAAGCCATGCATGGGAGTCTGTAAAAGCTCCTAGAGTTCAGTAGCTGTTGAGATGGCTTGTAAGGACCACACTACCCTCAAGGACACTCTTACAGTTTCTTTTTTTTTTTCATAAATAGGATCAAAGATACCGTATGCTGTTCAGCCAATGTGACCCATAACTGACCACTCAGAAGCACATTCATACCCCGGCAAGCACAAGAAGATGTATTTTAACAACAGCATCAACTACATTTCAGAAGAATTGTCAAGTGACTCAAGAAGCGAAGATAATCTTTGAAAGGGGAGGCAGAAAGGAAGCTGTCTGGAAACTGGAGAAGTTACTAGAATGGTTATTGTGGGCAGAACAGACAGCAGATAGGAGCTATCTCCTTCACACTCACAACAAGGAGGTGGGAACCTCTTCATCCACATCAGTAGCAGCTGCGTGACACTGATACGAGCCTGGGTCACCCTTAAAGCACCATATTAACCTTTTTTCCTCCCTCCACAAACTGCTTCCTTTTGGATGAGTTCCATGTAACTAATTTTTTTTTTAATTTCATTTTCCATTTCTGCATTCATCCAGCTCTCGAGGGTGAATTCTATGGAAATCCATGCCCAGCGTGCCTGGAGGGACCTCTGACCCACCATCAGGAGGGGCTCCTAATGCCAGCATCGTGACACATCCAAAAATGCTCAACAAACCCAGGCTCTGCCAGATCAACAAGGGGGCATGAACCACATTGCTGCCGCCGCACCTTCCTCTCGACCTGTCACCTGCAGCTTCCCCAGCGTGTGCCCCGGCCCCGGGGCACTGGGGCTGCCAAAGATCCAAAGCAGAGGAATCCGGCACCAGCAGTGGGTTATTGCAGGCGTTGTTAAAAGCATTTTAACAGCAGCAGAAGAGAAACAGAGACAGAATGTCAGAGAAAGAGAACCTTTCCTATGGTGCATGTTCCATTGGTTGGAAGGCACCTCAGGAACCACCCAGCCCTGCCTCCACTCCCCGGAGGCAGGCCACTGCTTTGGTCTCCCTGTGTCAAAATGTCCTCAGAGAGGAGAGAAAAGGCCAAGGACCAAAAGCAGACTAAAAAGACTGTAAAAGAATGAGAATGAGAAGATAGGGCAAGTACGTTAACTTCTCCCCACTCATCTCCATGGTCTCTTGTTGCCACTGAAAACACTTTACTGAGTTGGTGCGGCCTCGTTCGGCAGCTCTGGAGCCACCCGGTGAGCTGCGGTGCTGCTGTGACACGGGGACGCGGCACTGGCCAGGCCTGGCAGCACCTCTGCCCTTCGTTAGGCCAAACGTAGCAGGACCCTTTCATCAGCGGGTGGCCTCCCTGGGGACTGCGTCCTCGGCACCGCATGGCGGCCCTGCAGCAGTGGCCAGGGCTGCTCCCGCCGCGCCCCGCCGGCAGCGCTGCCGCTAACGGGGCCCTGCGAGGCCGCTGGGCTGTCACCAGGCTGTCACCGGCCATCACCGGGCTGACACCGGGCTGTCACTGGACATCACCGGGCCGTCCCTGGGCTGTCACCGGCTGTCATCGGGCTGCCACACACCGTCCCCAGGCAGCTGTGCCGGCGGGATGGGGCGGGGACCGGCCAGCCGCCCCAGGGGGACAGTCCTCGCGGTGTCCCCCCCCGCCCCGCCCGCCGCAGCCCCCGCCCCGCCGTGTAAAGGCGGCGCGGCCCGCACTGGCGGAGTGACCCCCGGGTCAGGCGCGGGCCGGGGTGCTGCCCGGTGGCCCAGCAGGGCCGGGCTGAGCCCGCGGGGGGCGGCAGGCGCGGCCGGGCGGCGCTGAGGAACGGGTCGCGGCCCCCCGGGGCCGGGCACCCCCGAGCGTGCTCTTCGGGACCGGGGCTGACAGCTCCACGGCGGGGCTGAAGCGATGCGCTTCCCGGGGTGGGGAGGTGTGCGCGCCGGCCGCACCGGACCCCGGTCCGCTGCCGTCGGGCGCTGGAGGCGGCAGCGGGCGGCGGCGGCCCCGTCAGACACCCCGGCACCCAAACAAGCGGCCCCGCGGCCCGGCCTGCGCTCCGCCGCCGGGGGGGCCCTCCGGTGCGCGGGCGCGGCCCAATCAGGAGGCGCCCCCGCGCCGGGACAGCCAATCGACGCCGCCGGAGCGCGCACATGACCGGCTGCGCCCCTGCCCGTCATCTGGGCCCTATATAGCGGGGCGGGGGGCGGCGGCGGCTGGCGCTGCGCGGCCGGCGGGGGGACCCGGCGGGGCCCGGCACCCAACTCCGCCGCCTGGCCGGGCCGAGCCGAGGCCGCGCTGCCGGCCCTGGTGAGCCGCTGGCCCGCCCGCACCGGCGGCAACTTTTTTGGAGAGCGAGCCGAGCGCGGAGCCTTCCCCGGAGCGCGCCGCCCCGCAGGTAAGGCTTCCATCCCGGGGACCCGCCGGGGAGGGCTGGCGCCGCCGGGGGAGCCGCCGGGGGGGCGGGGGCCGCCCTACGTCCTGCCGCGCTGCCAGGGGCGGGTTATTTTTATGTATTTTTTTTTCCAGTCTCATTTCTGCACGTGTTCCTTTGTTCTCCGAACAGAAGCTTTTTTTTTTTTAATATATACATCTGCTAATGTAAGGCAGCTGGAGGGAGCGGCTCGCTGCCGCCGCCGGGGTGGGCCGGGGGGAGCAGGCGGCAGTGCCCCCCGCCCCGCAGAAGAAGGAGAAACTCGAGCGATTCCGCAGCGCTGGAAGTTGCTCCGGGTCTGGGTCGGTAACCAGACACGCGTGTGGCCCGAGGGCTGGCGGGGAGGAACTGAGCCAGACGGGGACACAAAGGAGGGGGGCAGCCCCGGCCCCGCCATCCCCGCCCCGCGGCGGCAGCGCCCGGCACCGGCGGCCCCGCGGGACGGGCGGAGGGAGCTGCCCCCGGGTCCCGCTTTTGTCTGGCCCCGCCGCCCCGGGCCTCCCCCGGCGGCACCTGCGGCAGACGGGGGCGAGCGCTCCGCGGCCGGTGTCGCGACCGGCGACTTGTTGTGGCGGCGGGGGGGGAGGGGTGTGTGTGAGGCTCGGCGGGTCCGGGCGCTGCCCTGCGGGCGGGGCTGGCCGCCACCGGGCGCTCCGCGGGAATTACCGACAGCATCGGGGCCCACAGAACCCGCCCCAGGGCCTGCAGAGCCGCCCCGGCTGGCGGTGCCCCGCTCCTGCCGCACCGGGGGTCTCCCTCGGGGCTGGCGGCAGCCGAGGCGCCTGCCCGCCCCCGCCGCCACCGGGCGCGGCACTGGCCACCGGCTCGGTGCACAATGAGCACGGGGCCCCAGTGTGCTCCGAGAAAATAATGTTCACCAACTTTCCCGAGCCCTTTCTTGGGCAAAAGCAATTCGCGTGTAAAGCCACACGTCGAATTCCTTGACAACTTCAGAAAGTTGCGAAGGGGATGCTTTACCCCTGCCTTGTTTTATCCAGGAATGCCAGATAGCATATTTTAGAAGTTAATAAGTATTAAAAGCTACGAGGAGCATGAAAAGTGTATTTCAGACGCCGGTGCTGGCGGCAATGCGGGCACGGGTCCGGCCCGTTAGGCACTGGCAGCCGCCACGCAGAGCAGAGGTTATTCACATGGCTGTTTGAGAAACTCCATTCATATATCCCACTACCTGGATTTGAATAGAAACCAGACAGCAATTCTTTCGTCCCAGCCACTATTCGCCCCGCTGGACAATAGAGATTTGTTAGCACACAGGCACAAGCCCTGGGACACAAAGCTGGAGGCAGCAGAGATAGGGGCTTCAGTGCACAGGAAATTACAGCTTTTGATGCGCTGTTGGCAGGTCTGCCGGTTCAGAAAAGCAACATGACTGTGCCATGTTTAAGAGCGCCTTACTGCCATTTTTAACCACCTAGAATGTCATAAAAGCTTTATTGTCACAGTACATAAAATCATGAAGTCCATATGGTTACTTTTCAGCTGCGGTCACTGCCCTGTGTCTGGAAGGCAGAAGCATGATCTGGCTGGAGATTTTAATTTGGGGGGGGGGGGGAAGAAGGAGAAGAAATTAAAAGAATTTGAGGCCAGAAAAACATCAAAGCATTTCTAAAAAGCAGAGATTCATTACTGAGGCAGCTGATGTCTAGCCTGAGATGTGGTGGTGTTCTAATGGACTTCATTTTAGTGGTGGCTGTAAGGGGATGAGGCTGGACAGCTGATTTCATCCTAAAAGGGTCAGTAAATTCATTCCGTGCGTCTCCTGTATCAGTTGTGTAGGAGGACGTTATCCAGTTCTGTCAACTTGGCAAATACCATAATAAATAAGAAAAACAAAACCAAAATGTTCAGTGTCTGGTACCTCCCATTTCACCTACTTTCTCCCTCCTGCCATCCCCTCCCCCCCCCCCAGGTCTAGAGTTAAAATGAGGACTGCTCAGAGACAGGGGTTTAATCTGCTGATTGGAGCCAATGAGCAGAAATTATCAAGATTAGAAAACCAACCAGTGGGTTTTATGAGATGAAAAGCCAGCCCCTCACTGTGCGTGGTGCCTCTGCTGAGGGGTGGGAGTCTGTGCAGTCTTCACCCAAATAGCAGGAAGCTTTAGGCAGTTCCTAGTTTTCCATATTTTTCCATAAATCTGACCTACCCTACCACCTTAGCATCAGACAGAATACCCTGTCCGACTAGATATTAAGATGCTTAAAATATGCACAGGCATACGGTGTTAAGAGAGCAGCCAGGAGCATCCCTACATGCAAGTATCACCACAGGAGCAGCAGGAATGACTTGGCTCTCTTCACCCAGGAAAAACAATGAAATTGAGAGTTGCAATATATTGCAGTTGTGAAATGTGGGTCTTTATTATGAACTGCAGAGATAGAAAGTATCATAAACCATAGAAAACAAAGGTTGGGCTGTTTGCTGCTTTTAAGCGTGTTTTATCAATGTAGCCCTTGTGACCTCAGAAAAAGGGGAAGAATTTTGAAAGATGGGCCTGTTTTCCTTACTTAAGGCATCTGGGAGATACCTGCGAAGATTCATGCTGATGTTCTGCACCAGCCTATTAGGCAGCTGATGGACTCTATTCCATTGCTCCTTTGAGCAACGTTGGGGGGTGGGGGGGAGACTGGATGAGTCAACCACCACCATTTTTGAAAAAAGCAAAATCCTCTCTAAGGTGCTACTTTGTAAGATTAACAAAACATCCCTCTGTGTGAGGCAGTCAACTCATAGTAATTTTCAGCTGCTATTCCAGAACACTAGAAATACAAATGTGAATGTAAATACTTTTCACAGGGTCAGTTTTGTCTGAATAATTATATCATTTCCTTTAATTCTCTTCCTGATGTAGCACAATGGCTTGGGTGTATTACTTCTCAGTAAAACTTAGGTGATAAGAATCAGGCTAGATTACAATCAAGCTATTTTCATTTTTTTTTTCTTGCTGGTACTTACAAACCCAGAAGGACCTACCTAAAATAAGTCTTTCAACAAAAGCATTATGGATTATTTTTAATAAAGGTTAAGGATATTGATGGCTCTACCTACAAAGTGCTTTCAAACTGCAGACCGTATTATTCTTAAAGCAACCTTTTCCATTACCTGTTAGACTGCTAATACTCAGTATTCGTCTGGAGGCTGATTTTAAAACCTACCCTTTGAAAGTGCTGCCTACAAAGAAAACCAAAAACATATATGCTGGGAAGTTAAATTCTGCTCTTGCACTTGGGTCTTACAGTTTGAATACCTGTTTAAGCATATCACTTTGAACGGAAACCAGACCATTAGGTTGGCAAAAAGAGCTTCTGCCTAATCAAAATAGCCATAAAAAGAATGTCTGGGTAAAGCCCGCCCCTGTAAACATCTGCATACTCAGCTTGGACATGGGAATAATCCCGTCATGCAGCGACAAAAAGGATGCTGATGGCTGTTGTTGTGTGGGTTGGCTTTTTCAAGCTGCACATAGAAATAACAGATAATTCAAAAAGTCAGTTTTTCCAATTCCAGTTATGGCTATTCCAGTAGAAAGTTTATAAAGGCTCACAAAAAAGAAGAAACCTATTAACCACTAACAGACTTGGAAGTCACAACTGACACAAAAGACCAACGTGTATATAATCTGACTATTTGTTAATACATAATATTGCATTACAGGTTAGTTGCCAATAAAAATGCATCAGGTATGCTGAAATCTAGTGGTATGCTTGGCAATTTTTAAAAAAAAGTGGAATCCCAAGAATTTCACTTTATCTTAGTAATAGCCAGCAGATGCTGTAATCATTTCAAAACCACAGTATTGATTGATATCACTCAAGAGTTTCCAACATTAAGAACTCAAGAGACAACAATTGGGTATTTTTATGTTAAGAGTAACATGAAAGCATGTTGGTTGGTTAGGTTTTTTTCTTTCATAAGAAGCAACATGGACATACAGACTGATGACATCACCTTTTTAAATAGACTTCAGTCATTCTTACTTTCACTGTACTGCCTGAAAATAGTTTGAACCGTCAGCAGCTGTCCTGAACCATAACACAAAGAAATGAACACAATCACCACAAATGACCGTTGCATAAAACTGCAGATTTTGAGCGCGCTGAAGTGCTGCATCTCAATACTGAAACCCCTTCTGCATTAACAGTTAATTGTGCCACCTAAATATGCGTGCCTGTGAATGAATATTGCAGTAAGCTTGAGAATAGGAATTCTGCCTGCTTGGCAGCAGGTTGCTTTCAGTCTTCGCTGCCTTCAGTTGTACACGATTTGGTTTTGCAACACGACATTGCTGAGGCCTGCGGTTAAACCTGTGTTTCACACAAAAAAGCCAGACTGTCTGAGATGAGATGCCAAAATGCGATTAAGGGCAGGGGAAGGCTCGGGGCGGGCATGCTGACGCGGCAGGGCATGGTGGGGCATGGCGGGGCTTGGGGTGTGTGGATGTGGCTCCCCAGGGGATGCTGCCGTCAGCTCCCAAGGGGCAGCCCCACAGCACGACTTCCAACTGCTTTTAAAGCCCGATAGACGTGGTCCGTGTGTTCCGATGGTGGCTCCCGCGCTAGGCGTGATGAGCCTCAGAAGTTACACACTTGTTTCTTGCCAAAGAGAGGCACATTGTAAGAGCAGCAAGCCGTAGGTTATCAATCCAAAACCTTCCTGTGGTACCTTTACTGATTCTTGGTTTGGTAGCCTACATCAGTTTATAGTGTTCTTGAAAAGTATCTTGCCGTATGAGCACTCAAGGCTGTATTGCTTAGTTTCTTTTGGGCTTACTGGCAGACCCTACCTTTACCTTAGCACAAAAGTACACATCCATCTTTCCTCTTGTAGTGCCTTCTTTAAATAATGCTACATCTCCAATCTGATGTCATGAGCAAAAAGGATCAGCCTGGTCTATAAAAAGAGGTGGTTAGGGTTCCACCACACATACTGTAATCTGCAGTCTCCCATATTTACTTACACCGAGAGCTGCACGCATGCCAGCAGCCCGGAGCGGAGCCTCAGCAGTGCCGTTTACATAATCACCACGCCTGGAACCTGGGTACCGCTGGGTGCTGTGCTTCCAGCCGCACCGGCTCGTGCAAGGCAAGGAGCGAGCCCTCACCCAGCCAGAGAGCACGACACCTTCCCGAGACAGTCGGGGGGGGGGCGGTTCTCAACAGGGCAGCTGCAATACAAAATGAGTTATACAAGGGATGCTGCTCTGGAACTGGGTGTTAAAAATGGCTGTTCATATTCAGATTTAGTTTGTTAGGTGGAGTCTCAAATTCAGATTTTTAAGATAATCAACACATTTGTGGACAAGGCTCACAAGGCAAATACACATTCAAGTTATAAAACACAACGCGTTTGGGTTCGCCATATATTTTTTTCTGCTAAAGATTTAAATATCATGTGGCTTTAGCTTTCTTTCTGTTCACTGAATATCAAGGTCAATTAGGAATGATGTCTGGCTAGTACTCTCAGAGCAGATTAGACAGTTGCATCAAAAACTAGGACCATGTATAGGTCATCTGTTACTGTGACCTAGATTTCTGAGAATCTGTTCAATTTGTTTTATTGAAAATGTGGTACGCTCTCAGTTCTGTTTCTCATAGCAAACCTCTCCATAATAGCAGAAAATAGCCTTATTAGATACTTACAGACATTGCTTACTACTTCTGCTAAGACACAAAGAAAATCAAATCCATGCAGCAGACCTGTGCCTGTCATCCATTTAATTTTAAAATAACTTAAGGTTCTGAAAGGCTTATGCTTTATAATCTAAAGCATTTGGTCCACATGCCAAATACTAAGCAATCTGAAATACATAATAGCTTAGCTTCAGCTTTGTTTGCCCTATTTAATTCATTTTTTCCCCCTGCAGTAACCAGTGGATAGATGCAATGTTTCTGCAGTCTGCTTTGGAAATGAAGAACATACTGAAATATTTGAGTAAAGTGAGGCTATTTCGTTTGCATCATCTGTGTGAGCTTTGTGGTGCCCTCAAAGGATAGTTGGTTTGGACTGCTCAGCCTGAGAGCAGAACCAGACTTCCCTCCTAAACCCCTGATGTTTACTTATTGAGTATAAGGATTTTGCTATCTGAATTGTGACACTGTTGCGGTATATCCACCTCTGCTTTCTGGATTGTTGTTCTGAAACCACATAAAAGCAGATTTCCATTTGGAACATTTTATGACAAATTTCCTCTCCTCTCACAGCTCTTAATTGTTCCGGTTAGAAAGCAGTTACTGAAACATAGATCATGCAAACACACCAGTTTGTAAGTGTTTAGGAAAGGGAAGGGGAGAAGGTGCTTCTTAAAAATACTAGAAAATATTTTCTAAGCACCAATAAGTTCAGTGTAAAAGGAAAACTACAAAAATAATGAAGTGATTGCAGAATCTGCAATTCAAAGAACAGCCCACCAACCAAACTTGAGAATTACCATCTCATCATCAGTCTCTGTGGCTTATCGTGCTGTGGTACAAAACACATCTAGAACAGTTGTGCTCTCATCTCATCACACCCCGGGAGAAAAGGTAGGTAATACAATCAAAGAGCAGTGAAAAGGGCAGGAGAAAGTGCAGCGTGCCAATAGATTTGAGATTCACAGATTAAAACCTCTAAAAAATAACTATGTAACTCCCTCATAAATTGTACTTAATAAATCTGCTCCAATTTTTTTTTTCAAAATTCTGAAGCCAGTTCTACAACTCATCTGAATTTTATACTACTTTCATATTCAGACTTTTATGTGCATCTCACTGCACACTGGGACCAATTTACTTTATAGGCAAGATAAAAACCCAGCAATATTTGGGTGACATTATCCAAAGATCATTCTTGTAAATGAACACAAGTACATTTTCTCCTTTTTGTTTCACTTGATGGCTGCATTCAAGTAGGCTAAATGTATAATGCAGAAAAGAATCACCTGGGGGTCATATCCACATCCATCCAATATTTAAAAGCACACAAAAGCAAGTAAATTAAATATATAAGAGGGGGAAGGAAGTCTTTCTTCCAGCAGAATATTTGCCTGGTAACCAGATATGAGAAAGCCTCCCCCCCAATCATACTTGGTTGTTCTACCAGAGCCTTTGAAGATACTTCTATTTTAAATTTTAACACCTGAAGAACAGCTACAGAGGTGCTGCTGCTTGCTGGCTGAGCAGCATACGTAAGCAGGGGAAAGAAAATTATCACAGAAATAAGGCTGAAGCGCTCTAAATTAGTTGACGGTCCATGTGCATGCTGTAGTTCAGGTCATTTGGAAACAAGGCTAAATGAATTTGGTGTGAAAACAGGAACAAACAGCAATGAAGTACAGTGGAAGTTCACCCACCGTGTGGACCAGAGCACGGCGCAGGATGCCGGAGGCACGGTTTTGCCCAGCGGCAAGCAGCACCCGCTGCACCGGGAGCGGCAGCCCCAGGACGGGGAAGCCAGCATCCTGTGGCAGCTTGGCGAGATGGGGGCACTTGTTCTGTGCCCAGCGCTCATGCCACTCACGAGGAAGACATGCGTCTTGTTGAAAGAGTAACGCGTCTGCAGCTAAGCCAGACGCTGGCAAGTGATAAGAAATCTCACAGCGGCTGGGAGGAGGAGACTGGGGGGATGACAGGATGGATCTTCACCTGTCTTTTTCCTGGTCATTACAGTGTCATTTTCTTTGCTTCAGTTATTTACAGCTATTGGAAGTAAAAATCTTTATTGTACTAGACGTATTGTGAAATGGAGCCTTACAAGATGGCAGCGTAACATTGACCTGGGGGTGCCATGCTGCTGAAACGGAACCAGAGAGAGAGATTTTTAGAGGTGTTTCTTTTGAGAAGACCTCCAAGCCTTGAAGTCTATTACATGAGAACTGCTGGGTTACAAAGCTGAAAAACAGAAACTAATTATCTTCAAAGGGACAGTTATCCATGAATTGGGAGGAGACATCATGATTATGAAAAGAAAATCCTTCATTGGATCCCTCTCCATCCATACTGCTTCCCAAGCAGATAACGCAAGCTTTATCCATTCCAAACAGTGAGTCAAATGTAAAGTCCCAATTAGCATGTATAAATACATATATATGTAATTATGTATATTTTTGTATTGTTAAGTGTGCTTCATGTGTGGGCAGGGGCACACTGCAGCAGGAAAAATGGGGGTCCTGTCACACACCTGTGAAATGTCCTGCTCGGGAATGGACCTCCCCTTCTGTAGCAGGCATCATGTTTTAGGATAGTCTTTAAAGATCAAGCCAGCTAAACAAAACAAATACCTCAAATTTCTCTCCTGATTACTTTGCAAGAGAATTTTCCCATGTTCGTGGTTGCACACACAGGTTCTGGCCATTTCTTCAGTACCTCAAATTGAAAAACTAAAATGATTCCTTGTAAAACACACAGAAGGGCAGGCAGACCACTGAGGATGCGCCCACACAGCGCAGGCTTTGTGGCATGCACTGGCTCGTCAAAGGAGACCTTAATTCGAAAACAACGGGATTCTCTCTTAACAGTACTGTCTGCAGCTACATCATACATTTCAGAAAGAATAACCAGGGAATCTCAGTTCAGCTGTTGAGACTAGTATGAGAACAGAAGGCATTTTCTGCCCGCCCTACCCTGAAAAAAAGACTGGCCAAGTCCAACTAGTTCCAACCTCAGAGCAAAAAGGCAATTCTGTGCAACAGAACAACTAATTTTTGCGAAGGCTGTCATACTGATGACTGTGCTAGCAATTTCTAAAATGCTAAAAGGCAGAAAACAGTCTCTGTAGCAGAATCATCTGCAGTTAGGATCATCTTTCTCCTTCCTGAAACAGAGGCACAGGAACTGTGCGCTGAATTCACAGCTAATGGGAAATCTTTTTGATCTTCAGAGACACAGAGCTGCCAGCCAAGAGCAGCAGTCAGCAAGGCAGTATCTTCTGAAGAAGTACTTACCCTAAATTCACCACCGTAATAAAGCATGCTAGGTCTAGAGCAGTGCAGTATTCCAGTGATGAAGAACTGCTAGCGTGTTTTATATACTGAAAGAGACAATGTTATTTATATCTACAGAAGCTGCTTACCCAGCATTAGATGTGTCAGGGCATAGTACAACTACAGAAATTCATCAGGAGGACACCCGAGATTCCTCTCTATTAACAATGATGAATCCAATACAGACAATAATCTTCATGGCAACAAATACTATCTTAAAAGATGGAGGAGAAAGGTTCACAGGGAAGCTGTGCAAATTCATTAAGGAGAAGTGCATTCACGGTTACCAGCCGCAGAGAAGCCTGTCTCCACAAGTCTCAGTGTGCTGAAAAGTGTCTGGAAGACAGGAGATGATGAGTAGGAAAACTGCAAGTTTCTCCTCCTTGTATCCTTTTCTGAACATCCATTAGCCACTGTTTTGATTTTATTTCAGTCTCAGAACTGCTTCATTGATTGCAGCCAACAGCTACAATTCAATAGTGGTCCCAAGCATCAAGGTAGTTTTTTTTCCAACAAAGACAATTTCTGAAGTTACATGAAATGAGATGAAGATACACTATTATTAAGACATCCTGGGCTGAGGTCATTTTTGTTCCCTATACGCTGCAGGTAGAAATAGCTCATAAATGCAGCTTGCTCCAAAACCCCTCCCTGCTGTGTCTGCTCAGAAAAACATCCCTTTATGCCACCCTCAGGGTGCTGGAAAGCTGTTATGGTCCTGAAGAAGCTCCTTATCTTCCTCGCCGGTTTGCTTGGCTGAAATTGTACTTAGTCCTTTGGAAAATTCAGTGAAGAGGCAGGCGGGTCCTGCCACATTGTGCATCTGATCCCTTCATCTTGCACAAAAACAACTTTGGAGACAGGATAGCGAGCTGGAGCCTAATCCACTATGATCAGTCCTGTGTAAGTAGGTCAGCAAGGAAGCTTCTGCCCATGGCAGTGTCTTCTAGCCCCGGCCACCCTTCTCGCTACAAGGAAATTTGATAAATACTTCCTTTAGCAGGTAGCAGGAGATGGAGGGTTTGATTCTGAGAGCTTGTGTGTTTGTTCTAGAAAGGTGAAACAAGTTTCATTTAAAAAATACAACTATTTCAGTGGCTTGGAAAGCGTTCAGTAATGTACTTAAAAAAACATAGGGCATTTGATTACTCAACCTGGGATGTCAGATTGCAAGAACATCCAGACTAGCTCATTCACAAATGCCTTATTTTAAAATATTACCATGTTTGGCAAAAAGAATCAGAACCAAAATAATTTTACTTTTCTGCTAAAATAATTTGCTGAGACTTAGTCCTGTATTTTCCAACAACAAGGGGCGAATAATGTAAAATAATTTGGTTTGTGGCAAAATTACCTCCCTGTAGTTCAAAAAAACCTTTCCATTCTTCCATATGCTCTTGAAACGGAAGTTCACACATCAGGTTTCTAAGAGCAAGTCAAACCGTTTTTTCCCTGATAACACCCATCTTCAAGGTTCTGCTCCCCCATCCAAACGCAGCCCCATTACCAAGCCCCAGGCAGGGCTGGTGTGCTCCAACTGGCTCATTTCTGCAGGGAAAGACACCAACAGGCAGGACAAAACTCCCTAACCTTCACTGGTTTACTTCAGAGAACATTTATTTTTCTGGTGACAAGTCTTTCTCATTATTTAATTGCCCTCCACTCATCTTTGCAGAAACCTGTTCTGTGCAGAACAGTGGTGTCCTTAGGGCAGCCTGGACCAGAACTGGACAAAGTATTTCAGCAGTTACAGGAGAACTAAATGCACATGCGACAGCCTCTGTTCCTATTCAGTATTTCATTGTTTGCACAGTAGTGAAAGTCAGGAAACACACATGCAGTTAATTATCTACCATAGCAAGTACCGCTTCATACAGTGGAGCCCTTTATGTTCACACATGGTCTATATTCCTTGTTCCCAAACATGTAACTTTGCATCTGACTGTGCTAAAGCATTCATTTGTGCTTGATTTGTCTAGAGCACCAGATGTGCGTCACCTCTGTCTAAAACCCCCCAAACCTGCTAACAGCACCTGATACCGTGTTTCTCCCAGGCCAGTGACACAGCAAGGTTTTAGGACATGGCAGTCAACTAAGACTGCGCCAGCTTGATCCAGTTCCCACTCAGAATTGCATCGAGACCTACCTGTTTGTCATTTTATAAGCCTTTTAACATTTGCCACAACAAATTTGTATCATACCAGTTTAAGTTGTCATACGGTATTAAGTCAAACACCTTATAAAAGTCAAGGGTATGCTGCATCCAAGAGTAAGCTTGTCAACTCAAAATGAGATCCATAGAACTCAGTAAGTCCTCCATAAATCGCTGGAAGCTGGTATTAACAGCATTTCTCTCAGGTCCCAGAAGAGATCTGCATTTATTTTCTTTAGGATCACCATCACAGCACTTTATTCTATAAAAGGGCAAATGGAATAGGCTGGTAACTTTGTCCTCTGACTTCACATAGTCCCAAGAATTGTCAACTAGTAGTCCAAGGAGCTTTTGGACAATTGAAAAAAAAAAAAGTCTGCAATGCTAATTGTAGAAGACTGCTGAATCTGAAGTGATTGGCCATGGCATTGCTACTTAAATGCTCACCCAAATTTCAATGAAACAACAGCAGTAACTAAAAATACTGCCAGTGGTTACATCCTTTTGTCTCCCCGTTGTCTTGTCAAGGTGTATTTGCAAGCTTACACTGCTGAGGTCATTTACATCCACAAAGAAAACACGTTTTTATAGTACAATTAAAGCTTGTTACAGGACAAAGGAAGCATGCTTGCACATGGCATTTCCATCAATGCTTCAAGGCAGGCACCAAGACACCAGGTCTGGGGCCGAGCACGATCTTAGGCCCGATTTTCCATACGCTGGGGTCGCACACCTCCCTCGGACGAGGCACAGCTATGGCTCGGCGGGACAAAGGGAAGGGGTAGCTTTTTCACTACCAGATGCATATGTTAAATTTATTTAGTGACACTTTAGAGTAGTGCCGTTAGGATTCCTGCCCTGCTACACATAAATGCCTTCTTGTGAGGAGCTAATAGAATGACTGAATTGGGGTGTAAGAATTGTTCAGGCACCATAAATACACAAAGTACCAGAAACATCCAAAAAATTAACTAAATCCTGTCCCCATATTTCAGGCAATTAACAGGTTAACCTCTGTTTCAGCAGGGTTCATATGCATATTTTGAGGAAACCATTTTCTTCATATAGAAACCCGTTCTTTCCACTGTAAGCTGAAAGAAAACCTTACATGCCCTGAACTTACTGCATTTTCATTGCAAAGTTCTAATTTAGCAGCCCACTACCTTCCCGATTCACATCGTTATGCTGACGACCTCACAGGGATTCCAGTTTATAAGGCGCTCCACGTACCGAGCGAACAGTTGGGCTTTCAGAGACCCACGTCCCATGGTTGGCCGCCTTCAGCATCTAGGGAGGGTGTTGGGTCCACTTAATCCTTTTTCCACGATGGAAAACAGTAATTAAGCAATAACAATAGAGGTGGCAACTGCCAACTATGGGCTGGTTTCAGTGCTTCGAAGGTGAAAGAGGAAGGTATGTTGAAGATTCAGGGCAGATAACAAGCTTTCAGGGTGTCACACCAAACTAAGCAGCCCACATACTAACCACCTCCACAGTGTCTTACCAATTCTGCCATGCTAATGCAAAAAAAAAATGAACAAATGTTCTTGTTCAGCAGGCTTGGGCAACAGTGGCTGAGCACGGGGTTCTCCAGCCGCCCCCAGCGTGCCCAGCTCCGACCTGCCGCGGGTGCTTTGCTCCCCACAGCCGAGCCTTCTGTTCGGCATAAAGACACTTCAGTAGGGAAGCAAAACAGGGAAGAAAATAGATGAAAAATGACGTGACCTGTTTTGTGATAAAACACAGGCAATCATTTGAGCAACAGTAAGAAAAGAAAGCGCTAGGACTATGTGGCAGAGAAATCTTGTCTCCGTGCTGCTAGCCTCACTGGTGTAGCTTTCTGATGGCTCTTGCTCTAACAGGGTAATCCCCTCTTTAAAGTTCCTTACACTATATAGATATATACATGTGTATGCATGTGTACACACACACACGAGAGAGAAAGGACTTGGCGAGTGAAAAGAGAACGTGGATTTTGTACGTAGTCCTGGGGGTAAAACTCCCAGCAACAGAACGGCTGTAAAGGTTTCATCTTTGCCTGCCCCGAGCCTTGCACATACTGCCCAGTTACAGTTTCCAGAGAATGATTTTATCATTTCGGAATCTGTCCAAAAATCTAGCTGATGGAAAGCTTTGAACTTTGCAAGAGGGAAGGAACGTACAGCCAGGATATAGAAATAACATGTACAGTTTGTTTTTAACATTCAGAAGAAACTCAAGCTCTCAAATCGTGCAATAAGAAGATGAAAGTTACCCAGCCGAAGGTCAGTGGAGGTACAAAAGGAGGAAGAAATAGTGAACTGAGGAAAAGCCTCTCTCACAATGTAGTTTATATTTAAACACACTGTTTTGGTTTGTTAAAACCAAAATTTCATGCTTGACTTGAACTTAGTTTCCTTGATTTATGTTATACCTCCCACATGTAGTCACCCCTCATATTGGGACATTAACAAGGCTTAACACTCCAGGCTGAGCACTGTTTGTTATTAATTCAAATTTTCTTTGTTCTTTCCACCAGCTCCTACTCCCAAAAGATGGCAAGAAAAAGGTGAGACTAATTTTCAGAGAATTCTTTCGATTTTCAGTATCAGTTGACATTTAACGATACCATTAAAATCTGTCCATTAAGTGCAGACTGCAAACTGTATTCAGGAAACAAGCTTCTCCCTCAAACAGCTTACTCAATATAGGAGATTGTTTCAAGTACTTTATTAGACAATACACTTACTGTTAAGTTACGTGCATCAGCTCAGGACACTCTGACACACTTAACAGTCCCTACAACAAGAGCAAATACTCTGAATTCAAAGCAAGTCCGTAGAATTTAAGTGATAAATTATCCCCACTAACTGTAGGCTCTGCTTTACTCACAGCAAAGTTACTTCAGATATGACAGCAGATTTCATTTTTAACAAAGAAGCTGCAGGTAATTCCTCTCTCTCAAACCATGCAAGCCAGGTGGAAAAAGTGAAGATAATTAGACAGATGCAATACAGAGATGTCAAGAGACTAAATCCCTTTTTCCACTTTTCAGGGAAAACATAGTGCAACTGTTAGGCAGGTGTTTACATATTCAGTTTAACATTTGCAATTAAGCTGCTCCCATAATATTCTAGATGACATTAAAATAATCTGAGGCTCAGGACTTCTCCTGCCATGATTGGCTTTGGGCAGGATTTCCCACAGTCCTGAACACCTGGCTGCTCCATCTCCACCGTAGGGCGCGGGGACTCAGAACCCAAGCCCGATGCTTAACACCCACAGTACGAGCTCACTGGATGTTCAGCAACACCCTTTGATGCTTTCAGCTGCCACAGGCAACTCCAGGAGATTTCACCTGTGAGTTCCTTGCAGCACGTGGGGCCACAGCATCTCAGGCGCTGAGTATCGGACAAGTAAGTGAGCGGAGGGAAGAAGCCATCAGGTGCGGCATATTTTGCGCTGCCCGCCTACCCACTGGGCGGGCTGGGAGCATCATGCTGCAGCCAATACAAAAAACATCCTGGGGTCAGGTTAATCCAGTTGGAAACAAGCGACTGAAGAAGCAGCATGACCAATCCCCATCCCACTCTCCAGCAGCTCTGCCCAGTAAGATGTTCTGCCATTGAAGGGTCACCTTAGTTCAGCCAAGCAGTTGCTGAGAATCTGCGTGCCTTAAAGCAATGGCACAGATAAAGCTTTTAAAAACCCAAGGTCAAGAAGAGAGGGGATAGGAGCTGTAGAAATACAAACATTATGCACTCCACTAAGAAGTGGACCCCCACCTGCTCTCACTGGTGTAGGTTTACAGCTATGGGTGTCCCCCCTGCTTTTTTTTTATTATTATGTATTTAAAGTGAACTTTATAAAGCAATCTGAAACATAAACACCCTTAGCATAGCTTTTTAGAATATGCATATCCACAGGAGGAAAGGCTTTTTCACAGTGCAATTCAGATACATTCAAAGCTGTTTTAAGAAACACTTAAGTCAACTTAGCATCTATAACTGTAGCGTTACACTTCTGCAATTCATTAGTCCTCATGGTTCCATTTTGTAATTAAAATACTTGCAGTTTAAGACTTTAAAATAAAGAATGTGCAGTCCTCAGCAGTGTTTCCACTGCTAGTCTATGGAAAACATATGCATGGAAAATATGTACAGTGCATGTATACAGCCATCTTTGGATAGCTTCAGTGAACATTCAACGCTGTCGGTGAGTTTGAGAACTAGAAAAAACCATCGACCGTTGACTGTACCTTGAGGTTTATCACAAACCCTCTGTTAAATGGAAAGCTTGAACCTTCATAGTTTTTCACATGTGGTTGCCATTAACAGGTCATGATTTACAGATTATATTAAGAGCTACAGAGGTTGAGTTTTTCCAGTTCTTCTACTTACTCCAAAAATGAATTGGTGTATAAGAAACGTTTGTTTTCTCTTCTAAAAAAAAATAATTAAAACTTCATACTAGAGCAGAATTGCTGCAAAAGTATCTGAGTAACGAAAGGTTTTGTACGGGCAGCACAAAAGCAGTAACGTATCCACACCATATGGTATACTTGGAAACAAATCTGAGCATGGTATACGTTCAAAATAGCAGAATACAGGCCAGATCAGGAGGGAAACCTCGTTTCCATTTGGGCTGGCAACTTGAGCTTCACTGGAAAAAGCTTTGGAATGTCAGTTCATTTGCTCACAGGAACCTGCGCTCGATTTCAGCAGCTGCTCACCGGGAACGCTAACCGAGGACCAGATCCCTCCCAGCAAGGTCCAGCTGCTCCTGCGACTCATGCTGTCGCTTTTACAACCAGGCAAGCAAGAAAATATCCTTCCTTGCAATGGAACAGAAAGCCAAACGTGCAGGCAGCTCAGCAGTATTGACATGGTGCCCCTCCTGCCCCTGACCCGGGTGGTCAGATGTAGGACTGCACACAGCGGGCTGGAGCAGCATGTGCCTTCGCGAGGCTGCGGGCAGTTGTTCTGCCCCCACAGGCACCACAGAACGTGTAGAAAAAGACAAGACTCAAAGCATATGCCAGGGAATGTTGTCTTGGGCTGCTCTAGAAGAAGAGATCTTGTAACACGTATAATTTTACTTCTATATGCAGTCACAGATGGGCAGCACTTAACACAGATGCCCACCTCAGGACCAAGAGAAAGCATAGGCTCTTGCAAGTTAAGGCTGTTCCCTTCAGGCGCGCTCTGCACCTTTATATGCTCGTATCCTATGACCTAGTGGCATTAAAATATCACACAGGCTTTTGTCATAACACATACCAGTAGAAGGTGGTTCAGCTGATAGTTACATAGACCGTCAGAGCTCTCCTACCCGAAGGTCTAGAAATGAACCACGCAGAAGTTCACCATCTGAAATGGTTGCTCGAAGTGATAAACCACTTGTCAACAGCAGCAGATACTCCAGCAAACACACCATGCGGGTGTTGCAGTGCTTTTGGCAGCCGAGAAGTAGACTCAATGGGGATGTGATGAATGCTTTTAAGCACGATGTCTTATACTGGTGTAATAGGAATGCTTCTGGGATGGGGCCCAGACCTCGCTGAGTTAGAGGACAATGTGGTGCTTGAGAATTTTTGGAGAATAATTTAAATGCAAGAATACAAAAGGTTCACTGAATGCACCATTTGGGGTACACAGAATCAAGAACCACCTAAATTCCAAAACAGATATTCCTGACTGCAGAATCTGTAGTATAAGCAGAGGATCCAAGCAAAGCAAACTGCCTTTAAAAAACCAAAAAGGCAATTCATATAATATTTTTAATGTAGTTCCTAAAAAAAGAATGTTTTTCTACTACTCTCCGTGTGGAAGTGTACTTTCTAGAAGTCACCAAGATTTTAAGAAGCCCTTAAATAATTGCACGTCCTGAGGTCAAGACTACAATACCAACCATTCTGTGGGACACAGGTGAACAGCGGAACGGTCTGAAGGGAGAGCGCTGCACACCTTCAGCATCTAATGGCTGCAATCAACATTCATTGCTGTCGGTGGGTTTTCATTTCTATCAACTCACTGATCAATGAATGCAAACTGCGGACCAGCTAGCTAAGAGACCGTGCAGCCACGCTGCTCAGGGCATCTTTCCAACAAGAAAAGTGACTTAACCTTTTTGCTGGAGTGCTGTATTCAAGTTCTGACATTTATCAGCTTCAAAAGAAGGTGCTTCCATGTTGAATACTTTATAAAGAATACAAAAAGCCTCCCATTTAAACATGGAAACCCAATCAACAACTGTCAGGTGTGTTTCTGTACAAGTCTGTACTGCTCACTGAAGCACATTAAAAGTAGTATCTTGCACTAGGTGTATTTTTGCTGTGAGGTCTTTTTTTTAAAAAAAGAAAGTTTTATTTGAGCAAAGTCAGTAACTTCAGTTTTTTGCATTTATACTACAGATTGGAACATTATATATTACTTCCACCACAGTTTCACGGCACAAATGAAGGTTTAACTTGAATTCTATAATTGGAACATTGATATAATTTGGGCTGTAAAGCTGTGGTGTTGGCTTCCGGTGACTTTTTTGACAGCTTTCCTCTTCCTAACCCTGAAAACCAGCCTCTAGCCACATAGCAAAAGGGATCTGCAGAGGCAACACACCAGAACAGCTTGTGTACACCTACAAACCCAATGCCTGTCAGAGGTTATACACCCTAAGCATCTCCAGCCAGGTGATGTCCATCCCAGAATTTTCAGCCTTCACCTTTAGAAGCTGAAAGATTGTAGTGAGCTGCTACTGTGACAACGCATCTTCCTGAAATTAGAGCCAAGACAGGCCCATGTGTATCAGAAAAATACCAGAAGAAATGCAAAGAGAGAACATACTTCTGTACTTACAGATGTTTGTCAGGTTGTTAGCCCTAGCCATGTTTCACTGCTCATGTTTCGGCCACCCACTAAATTCATTCTTTGTTTTACAGCATGTAAGCGATAGCAATGGAGCCACTTCCACAGACAGCATCATTATAATCCTTCACAGCACCCTCAAACATAACACAGCAAAGCCATCCCATTCTTACTGAACAAGACCCTTCCTGGCCTGGGAAGGGGTCGCATTTCAGAGGATGATGGCTGAAAACAATAGCCTCTTGCTTCTGTCCCTCTCCCCCCGGATTCCCAGAATCTGTTCCCAAACCACTTTATTCTCATGACAGATCCTCCTGAAGGACTTCACACCACGCTGGACTGTGTGGTGTGATGTGGTACTGGGTCCCTCCTCTGCTGTTGGGTCTTTCTCCTTAGAAACTCTTCCCTGCCCCTCTCTGCTTTCCTCCCTGCCTGCCACAGGATTGCTCTGTGCTCTGCACATCGGGCAGGTGTCAGAGCTGCTTCATCAGCTGAAGAGGAGCTGCAGGGCAGAGCAGAGCCAGGGTAGTTAAGCAAAAGCAGCAGGGAGCTTCACGGAGGAGTCAACAAGCCCAGGGAAGCCCAAGTTAGTTCCAGCCAGCTACACACAGGGTAAGGCACCGAGCCCTACTGCACTACTATTTCAAGTACTGATTAAAAAGATTCAAGGGGTTTTTTTTCCTCCTAGGCACCTGAGAAGTTACTTTGTTAACTTGCAGTGGTCTTATTTAGCCCAGGTTTGGTAAGAACGCCAAAAGCATGATTTAAGTCATGAACTGCATGGGCATTTTTGAAGGGGCAGGAGAGGGCAGAACAGTTGATCAAGTAACTCTTTTTAAATAAAAGTGGCACCTAACTGTATAGTCCTTTAGTAAATATCTACTTTCACTATCAGTAAGGTGTGTGCCTACAGCTCTACCGGGCTATAAGAAATGAAACTTCCTCCTGAGTGAAACAAGCTATGGCACAACACAGCTGCTGGTCGGTGAGAGATGACAGGACTGAAGTTGTGGGGCTGACAGGGATAAAAAAAGGGAGGGGGCAAAGCAGAAAATGGCCAGTGATTTCAGATGATACTGGAGAGAGCATGCTTCATTGCTGCAGTGGGCAGGGCAGGCTTCCATTACAGTCGAAAAGATTCAAGCCAGAAAACTCAAGTCATTTGTGCAGGAGGAAGCCTGGTGGCCACGCCAGAGCTAACTGCCCTGGGCAGGCAGAAACCTCCCTGCTCTGTGGGTGTCCCAGGAGGGTCACACATTGGTCTGCATGACAGGCATAACTGATACTGCCTTCAGACAGAGAAGAACCACCTCAAGCTGTTCTCCAGACATTTTTTTAATTATTCACATGACATGCCTGTGCCCAGAATGCCACTGGCCCTGGGCAGAGCAATGTAGCAGGTGGAGACCCACACACAGTAAAGGCAAGAGCCCCCTGTGATGCACCCCACCGCTCTCCGAGCACCCTGCTCAGTGAGGAGGGACACTATGTGGCCAAACAGGGGAAAGGGATGGCATTTTGCTCAGTCAATCCACCATGTAATCAAGGGTCCAAGCACTTCTCTTATGCCTTGTTTCCTCCTCCAGTCACTTATGAGATTCTTTTCAAGCAGCATGTTCAGACATGCTGTGCCAATACCCACAATAACTGTCTCCAAGCTTGCTGCACAGTTCAAGTCAGAACAACTTATTAATGACTTAATTCCAGTTAGGTGAATATTCAAAATAAATCCCCATTTGCTTGTCCTGCTAAAAGACTTCGATTTCTTCAATTTTACACAGGCACAGCTTCACTGAGTTCCACAGCTGCAAACAAAACAGACCGAACTCTTCACAAAATGGGCTTTAGAAAAAAAAGTGTCACCTCTCCTCAAGTCTGACAGGACTGAAGGGCTCCGTTCAGTCACTCATAGCAAGCATTTCTACTAAAACCCTTGGTGAGCATGGCAGTTTGACAGTGAGAATTTACTGCAGTAATACAAAAGTGAACAGCCTGAAAGCATGCAAGCTGAATTGTTTAAACATTATGAAAACTAGACAAATGACTTTTTCAAAGGCAAAAATGTCAAACTGCATCAAACTTAATTTTTCAGCATGTTTGGAAGACTCATTCAAAAGCAAGAGTACACAATCTGGATTTTTTCCAGTGGCATCTTACATGATGTATAAGAAAGCACTTATGTAGTATTTTAAGCAGACATTTCAGCCAACTGGTTTTCCCCACAGACCTGTATGAAAATAGAAAAAGATGATACAAAATACAAAGGTTCTGGTAGAGGTGCTCATCTTTACTGCAAGGAAATGTGAAAATAATTCACTGCAATTACTGTTAAGACATTTCAGGCAAACAGGAAGAACTACAGCAAAGGGCCACCCCCCAGTTCACTAGCACATGACAAGCAAGAAGGCCGAAGCAGACGCTCACAGATCTCAAGTGCTCTGGATGCACAATTAAGCCTAAAAATTCAGTTTTCTACTCTGTTGTGAAAATCAAGCTTTTTCCTTTAACCATGGTTGATAACAAGACAGCAGGGGAGAACACTTGTAGGGGAAGACAGGTTAGCAGACACATTCAGGATTTTTCAAAATCCATGCTTGGGAAGTTTTAGATGTCTCTGGCACCAGCTGCTGGCTGCCTACCAGAGACGGCCACCCCCAACCGCCTGCCCGGCCCGCAGCCAAACCGAACACTTCAGGGTGGTGCTGAGCACCGGCATGTTCAGTGCTGCCACTACTGAAGTGGGACAGCTGGGGCTGGAGAGGTCTCAGAGCTGCCCCAGGAGGAATTGCCAGGGCTCATGTATCAACACCCAGCGGTGGCGAAGCTCGCTGCAGCACTTTAAGGACACTGCTGCCCACTGGCACTCGGGCCAGCCCACCAGTGTGCCCACACCATGCCTGCTGCAGCTCAGCATGCCCACCAGCACTGAAGGGTTGATCAAAAGACAGGAAGACATCAAAAGCAATCAAGGAGCTCAGTTTATTTAGTTTATCAAAAGTTTATATAAATATCTTCATAGGGAACAGAAGTTTGACAAGTATTTTTCAGTTGAGCAAAAGGTAACAGACATGAAAGCTGTAGCTAGACAAATTCAGATGAGCAATAATATACAATTGTTTAAGGGAAAAAGAAAGGGTCATTCAGTTCACATTAGACAGCCTTGCTTTTAGTATTTTGCCAATACATTCTGATATGAGAATACTGTGGAAATTTAGTTTTGTTTTAGTGCCTTTTAATGCATAAGGCCTGAATGCAGTAAATCTCAGCTATGTCAGGCTACAAAGAATTAACAGAATATTAGCCAATATATCTTCATAAACTATAAATGTGTCTAAACAGCAACTTAAATTCTACATATGCATGTGAAATTCTGTTTCCATATAGAAGTGATCAGCTACATGAAAGCCTAGGTAGATGCCTACAAAAAATGTGTTTTATTAATCAACAGGCAAACAACTGCACATATATTTACAACTCTGAGCCTACTGTACATTGATTACACATGACTGTTCTCATTATAAAGAAAGGAACCATATATTCCTATTGTAGAGGAACCACAGTTCGCCAAAGCTTCAAAGTTCTCCAACAAAAGCGAAAGTCCATCAGCATGATGACATATGTGGAAAGGACAGTGTCCTGACTCTGGAAGGCTTTTAGCTGTTCCAATCATTATTTATTAACTAACAGCTCACTTTAAAGTCTGCCACACTTGAAAAATCCAGAGTTTCAAAAAAAAAAAGGAGACATGAAAAGTTGCTTTAAAAGGAGAAATTTGTACAGGGCTCACCCCTCTATTATGAACACAATTATTCTGTATTTATACCTGCAACATGCCCCATCTGACAAGGACTTGTTGCCATCTAGTGGATTATAATCTGAAAATACATTGGCTCCCTCGACAGAGCAAATACCACTAGATGGAGTATTAAGAAAAAAATCTGAATTCATATTATTTTAGGTGACCAGCAGCTCAGACTTTCAGAGTATCTGAAAGTTACACGCCCAGAATTACAGTGAAATTGAAGAGGATTTCACCAACTGCTATCAGTTTCATGAAGAATTCCAGGCTACAGATTTCCAAGTACAATACTGAAACACTTAAGACCGATACTTTAACATCAACATAATTTACCAGCACCTCAGGTGTTTATATCACTAACATACAGGCATCTGCCTCACAGCTTTCACCAATATATCTCTGGTGGCAAGAGATCTTTCACAACCTACGTTCTACTGGTATCAACAGTGATGTACAGACCTGTTCTAAGCTACTTCTGCAAGAACAATCTGATCAGCTATCAGATATAGGAATGCCCACCTCCATGAGTAAGCATTAGCTCTAAAACTTCCTAAAGTCTCTACTGTGAAGTATGAATTCATCTCTTTGGAGTACCTCAGAATGAGAAATTCCACCTCATCACATGTAGCAAGAAAAGGGGTACTTACTGCCCATGGAGTTCATAGGAAGGACAGGAGAGGAGGAACTCATCTGCTCCACATCTGTAGCTAATGGGAAAGTGAAAATGAGAAAGCTGTGGTGCGCATGTTACCAAGAAGTCTTTAATTTTTAAAACATTCATTTACATCTAAATTGAATATGCATATCTTTGATCACCTGAGGAAGCTGCTTTGAGAAGCAGTTAATTTTTAACAGTGTCGCCCTTCCCTCTTTTAAGATATTTCCACTTCATACATGTTACCCGCAGATCTACTTTTCCAAGCAGTCATATTAGTAATCTAATTTGCAATGGTTTGAGAATATCAATTCATAACAACTTCCAGCACAAAGAAACTCTGAATTATATCAGCTATAAACTGTATACGGTATTAACTTATAATTAGAGCATTACTGTGGGATAAAAGGACATGATTATCTCCCATCTGTGTCCAGTGCACCTTCAAAAGATTCCCGGTAGGAAGAAAGACCCCCTTCCAAAGGCACACAAAATGCTGGCATTTGATCTGGAGCAGTATCAGAAACAAGTGTCTTAAACACAAGACACTCCAAAAGCATTATTTTCTGAGAGCTGAAAGAAGAAACAGAACTACCTTCCTCCGTTTTACAAACAAAAACCCCTCAAGTCAGAGCATGATCTGAACCAGATGCCCTCTGTGTGTTGGGAAGGGTCCACCTTTCCAGGACCCAAACTAGGAAAGAATCATCTTCTAGTAACAGGGTCAGTTTTAACCAAAGATTAGGTAAAACAAAGATATATTCCCTGCGGCTTGATCTCCTTCTCAAAAACCCACATTCACTCTTAGCACATCACCACAAACACCCAAGTCAAACAGATCAGCCTCCACCTCCATCATTTTGACACTGGCAGATACCACACAATAACATATTATGTAACTCTCATTTAACTTTAAGACCTAGTAAATGCATACTACAAGTTTACATTCCTAACCACAGAACACAGTCCCAGAAGCATAACTTCAGCCCACAGCCAGGGTTTGCTGTCAGTCCAAATCCAGCATTTCACATTCTTACAATTCCCAGTTCTTTGGCAGCAGGCAGCCCCTGAAGACCACTGTTTACACTGAAAAGTGCAAAGTTCTGCTCTAATTAGGCAAACCACAAACAAATGTAAACACTTTAGCAGATCGTTTTTACAGAATGTGAAGAGCAGACATACCACCATGCTGAAGTTAATCCTCCTTTGCTTCTCTGCTGCACCTAGCAAGTGCTCTCAGTGCTGTTGCACAAAGTTAGCAGCTTTAGCTTAACACACTAGATACCAGCCACAGCCAGGAACAGCAACAAACGCACTGGCAGATTTATTTGGGAATGCCCTGGGTTATTCCCATCTTATTCACCATTGGATTATCAAGACATTTACTGCCTAGAATGTCTACGTGTAATTTGTGATCTCACTTGGCTCTTCCTTGCAGATCTTGCACCAGCATTCTGAAAGCTGCATGCGACATGCTAGACTGCAGCATTTCTGACAGTCACACTCCAGAGTACACTTCACATGTCTCTGGTATGCTTAGAGAAAAATACTGATTTTGTACTTTCCTATTTTCCATCTTAATACTATAGCTACCTTAACGTGGGAATTGTTAACCCCCTGAGAGAGCTAGAAGGTCATACACTATACCCATTTTTGTAAGTAAAAAAGATTCTTCATATGCAGTATAGCAATTTCAGACACCTGGAAAGGGGTTTGTATTTTTTCCTATTTAAAGCTACATACGCTTTCCACACATAGCCAAAATCACCCAAAAAGTCAGTGCAGCATTAAAGTTACTTTTATTCTTCTGAGAGTGGTAAGATTTAGCTTGCATGACTATCAGCATAGAGCACAACTCAGCTTTCAGAAAGGTTGAAGTAACAGATTAGCAGATGGTCATTTAAAGGTTACCTGCTGCTCTCTGGCAAAAGGAGGTCAGCTGCCCAGCAAGGCGGCCAGATGGCAAGGAGCAGGCGGCCAGCGGCCAGCAGCGGGCCCCACCACTTGAGAAGCCATTGAGTGAGCAACAGTCACTTAGGGCAGTAAGCTACACCTGCAAACATCTGGAAGAGTTTATCAAGTATCATTCAAAAAGCAAACAAATAATGCATGTGCCTTCTGAACAGAGATTTCCGAGTGGTAAGTGTTTAGGGAGACACTGCGTCAATTTTTTTTAGGTCCTGTAGTTTCAGATTGTTCACTATAATGCCATTTTAAAGGCTGTAAACAACAAGTGTAGCAGTATTTCCTAGCTATACCTCAAAAAGATCATTTCAGTTCACACTTGAAATTAGGTATTTGAATTGCTATTTCTAGTATGTTCACCGAGGCTGTCACTGCGGTCACAGCTGTCCAGTTCAAGTTTGAAATTTGCAGAACTGCCCCCATGTGCTGTCAAGCACTGCCATGCCCAGCGTCAGGTGAGTAGCAACACCTCAGTGTTTCTGTCCTGGTGCTACTGGTGGATGGGTATTTATAACTTATTAATCTCAAAATCATACTTCAAAAAAATTCTTTTACAAAGTACATAAAAGTGCAAGTACTTATCCTACTACTTTCCTTGAGTAGGTTGATTTTAAAGTTTCTCTCATCCATGTAAATTAATAAAAAAAAATTTCAAACTGCTCTTTATGAAACATGGCAATGCTGGGTTTGTTGTCTTATCCATAACCCCTCACCCTCCCCTCCAGCCCTTTTTATCTTCATAATTACATGCAACACATTAAACTCCTAAAAACAATTCAGCCAAGAGA
Source organism: Falco biarmicus (assembly GCF_023638135.1). Lineage (NCBI taxonomy): Eukaryota > Metazoa > Chordata > Aves > Falconiformes > Falconidae > Falco > Falco biarmicus. Next base: position 3,036,464 of record NC_079296.1, on the reverse strand, counting down.
AAGGAGATATGGATTAACAACCCACTAAGATTTTGGAAACTGGTTTGCTCTCAAAGATGAAAAGGACAAAAGTCTGCTCAGCTATGAAGAACAGCTGCTGCCAATACAACTATTTACCCTCTGACCTCTCCTCTGCCCAGTAAGTGAACAGTGCCAATTGTTTTCTTGTATTATATACTGTTTACAAGCCCTGAGTGGCATGAAAGGAATTAATAATTTAGCTCATGGAGCTGATGACCTTTATTGGGGTACCCCTATTTGCTGAGCAGAAATCAGAGCAAAAAGCTGCCTTGAAGCCACAGGGTTTCTTTAAGAGTTTGTCACTTTACAGCCTAATTGGCCACCATAACATAAATCAATTATTTCTCCTGTTTTAAGCAACAATGCTACCTATTCTCAACCACTCGATTTCTGACTTGCCTTGTATCAAGCCAGGCCTTGTTTTTTGACTTTTACAGTTGTCTAGTAAACACTACACACGGACAGCTTGGAGAACTTTGCAGGATTAAGAACATCTGGGAACACTAGCAAAAAGAGGTTATGCTATTTTGAACTCCTCTTGACCTTTGACTGCCCTTGTCCCTGTTTATGCTAATTGAAGGGGTATACGGGCTACTCCTAGAAATGAACTTAGCCTGAACCTGTCATATAGCATTGGACTTTGAAGGTATCGGCACATGAGTTTTGGTGCCCCCTCCCCAAAGGCTGCCATCTTACATACAGGAGGAGTACAGCAGGTAAAACGTGGTACCCTGAATAAGCACAGGGATACCCGAGATCAGAATAAGCAGAACATGCTGAGTCAGCAAGTTGCATCACCTTCCACTGCTTCTGACCAGCTGCTAGTCTGCTGAAGATCAATCACACACATGGATCCGTTTGGTAAAAACGCAGCAGTGCTTGTGGGGTTGCAAACAGAAGGACATTTGCATAGTAAAATCTCAGTAAATTGGATAACATTTTAGTAAAGGCTTTCTGAAAGATGCATGCTAAAAATAGCAATTCTGACCCTGAATAAATGCAGATATTTAACACAGGATTATAGACTTCTCCCTCCAAAAGCTGAGACTGAGGCATTGGAACTTCCAGGTACGAGATAGCAGTAACATCCCTAAGACCTTTCAGTAGAATTATACTTTTATCATCTTTGAATAATCCAGGTTGGAAGGCAGCTCTGGATGAACCTTGCACAAGAAGCAGACTGTTAGGTTGGATCAACTTGGTCAGGGGTCTGTTCACTCAAGCTTTGAAACTCTTCAAGGATGGAGATTCCATGGACATCTGTTCCAGGGCTGCATCACTTCCACCAAGTTTTTATTCCCCTCCCAAAAACGCCCAGTAGGAATTTCTTTTGTTGCAACTCCTTACCATTGTATCTGCCTTCTGCCATGTACTTTTGAAGAGCCTGGCTCCATTTTTTTTCCTCCCTATAAACACTTTTAAAAAACTGGATGACTGCCTGTTAATCCCCCCCTTAGCCTTCTCTTCTCCAAGCTAAACAATTCCCTCAGCTTGTCTGCATTTGTCACGCCTTCCAGTCCCCAGCCACCTCAGCTCCTCTCCAGTGGGCTTACTTCAGTTCAACCCGTCTTCTGCCAGGAGGGCTAGAACCACACAGAGTATTCCAGATGCGATTCCACCATGTCCCACAGACCCCCTGGCTATCCACAAGCCAGCACATGATGAGCTGTCATCACCACAAGCCCACACTACTGACTCAGAGTCACCAGGCTCCCCCGGTCTGGTCCGCAGAGCCGCTCCCCAGCCTGTACTGTTACACGGGGTTATTACCTTCCAGATGCAGGACTTGACATTTGTCTGTTTAACTTTGAAGTTTCAACCAACCCTTTCCTTCAAGTTAGAGACCCTTCTGAACAGCAGCCGTGCCCTCCAAAGTATCAATCTAGTGTCAGCTGCAAGTCTGATGAGTGTACTCCATCCCATCATCTAGGTGATTGATGAAATTGCTAAGTAGTACCAGCCCCAATACTGACTCCCAAGGACAACCACAGAATAACCAGCCACCAGTCAGCATTTGAACTCTTCTTGACTGCTACCCTTTGAACAGACAGCAGTTAGTCTGCCATATCATCCTTGTAGCAGAGCAAATGTAGGTGAAAAGCTATCTAAAGCCTTGCTTAAGGTAAATTTACAAAATTGCTCTCTCCTCGTTCAGGGATCCAGTCATTTCATCGTGGAAGGAACGAGACTGGTCAGGCATGATCTCCCCTTGGTAAATCCATGGGGAGTGTTCCCAGTTGCCTTCCTGCCCCTCAAGTGCCTGGAAACATCTTTCAGGAGGATCTGCTCCATACTCTTCCCAGGGACCAAGACTGGGCTGACCAGCCTGCAGTTCCCCAGAACAGCTACTGCTCAGCAGAGGCAGGTTAAGGTAATTCATTATCCCTTATCAGCTAAATTTTACTATACAGAGACATTCCTCCCCCCTCCCCTACACTGGGTACAGCTTCTTGTCTCACCCCAACGCTGAAAACACATGCTGCTTGGAAAGAGGAGTGGGAAGTAAGGTCATCTCATGATAAAGATTAATTATTTTCATTAATATTGAAAACAATCACAGTTCCTGCTTACCAGCATAACAGAGAGTAAACGAACATTCACAGCAGTTTAATGTTCCATGTATTTTACAGAGCTATACCTGCGCTGTATTCCTCAATAAACACTGTACAGACATTGTTATTTCAAATGCCTGTTTACATTCCAGTAAAATTCTGTCAGTATGGTATCTGATTTATTGATGCCATCAAAAGTCACAGGATTCCTGAAATGCCTCCTGAGACAGAAAAAAAAAAAATCAAAGCAGAACAGAGATTAATATTGCTGCAGTATCAGCTTCACCACATACGTTACGGGCTAGATTCCCAAAAGTTGCCTGCATTTTCCAAAACTGAATGCAGTGCCCTTCTTGAAAGTTGCCCATGGCAGCTTCAGCGGGAGATTTAGCAGCTCTTCTTCTGCAAAAAGGGGTGATGTGGATGGCCATGCTCTCGGAGCCACCACTTACTAACAGCAAAGTTCACCAGGGCTGCTCTCAGCCAACTGCAGCAGCCAACTCATCCCTCTAAAGGGGGTATATACATTTGGCATCTTATTTTAGACTTTCAAACTAAAAATGAGAAAACGTTGTACATAGTCAAGAAGCAAAGCTTTTTAGAAAAATAATTATGAAGAATGCCTCCAGGCATGTCCCAAATGAAGTGACATTCAGTCCCTTAGCGCAGGCCATCAGAAGAGCTCCACAAGGTGCGCAGGGTATTCCTTCAGAGGGGACTGAAATCACAATAATTGAGCCTAAAAACACATCTTACTAAAACATCTAGTTTCTCTGCCTGTAAATGGAGATTTAGGTTAACCTTTCTCCACAGATCAACAGTAAAGTGTTTTACAATCTTTTAGGTGACAAGTCCTTTCACTTTCAAAGCATTTTATTCAGAACCCAGATTACATGTTCTGAAATACTAAACAATCCCTGAAGGTGGGCTTTTAAGCGTTGAGGCAGCTCATCAGTACCACAGTATGTGTTCACGTTCAGTTATCAGACGCAAATTAGGATTTCAGAGTACAGTATTTCCCTTATTCACATGGCTCATCTGCTTTTAAAAGTTACTCTGGCCTGACCTGAGGCCAAAAAAGCCTACAAAATGAAGTAACAACCAATAATAATTATATTCAAACTTGTATTTAATTTGAATTCATTGTTTCAGTTTGCAGTCTGATTATTTATGATGGGTCTTCTCTTTAGGAGCCCCTTCCTATCCAAGATGTTCCCTCTGCAGCTGTAATTCAACAGCGTAATTACTCTCAATCTTTTTGATAAGCGAATAAGCCAAGAGTATTAGGCTGCATCAGTCTTTTTGGGCCAGTTCCAGTGGTTTTAGATATCAGCATCAGGGTTTTATGCAGCATTACAGCATCAGCATTCCAATGCAGCACTGGCAGTATTAGATAGGCAGCAAACATAAGAGACCTACTTGCAATTTCTGAAGGACCATGTTAGTGCTTTTTACTACTTGCACTGCAACAGCAGGCACTTAGTCACAAATACCTCTATCTTTCACAGCCAACACTTTGCAGTATGCAGTGCCCCATGTCACAAGTGTACTGTCTTTGTCCCTAGACATGAGATTTTGCATCTTTTTTACCTGGAGCACCTTTTGTTTGAATAGGATATTGCCTGCTAGGCAGCCCAGTCTATTCCAATATTGAAAGATCAATTGCACAGTCATTCTGTGGAAATTATTTGCTTTTTGATCATTGATAAAGTGTTAGACAACACAAGGCATACTGCTATAACAAAAGCCATCTATTAATTCCACTAGAATTACCTACATTAAACAGAATTAACTGGTATTATACAAGAGCAGAGAGATGTCACTGATAAATTTAAGAGTATTAATCTGGGTTGATGTCAACTCATGTACTGGTAAGTAATAACATATTATGACAGAGTGTGCCAGAAATCATGCTGCAAGTTAGCCAGTGTTCCCAGAGGTGAGTGGCTGCCAATGCCAACTGGTGTGCCAGGCTAGCAGCACTACAGCAAATGGACCCTTTCGCCACAAAGCACATAACATGCCCTTTGAATTCAGCAGCTTGTGCTTGAACAGCACTGACAAACTGGGATCCTGGAGAAGCCCTGACACGTGCTAAGTCTGAAAACAGCTTTTTTTCCCCTAACCTCAGGGTTAATTAATTTAACAGCATTTATCTTCACATTTTAATTATGGGAGATAGTATTACAGCTTCTAACTAATAGACTTCAGCTGCACACTGCCAATGCCTACCAGGACTTGGCTCGCTGCACTAGCCTGAAGATGAGAAGACTAACTAGTACTTACTAGTGGATGAATCGTGCTCTGTGGGAGGATCTTGACAGAATCCTAGAATGTGAAAACTAGGTGTAAGCACTACACATTGAAACAAGCCTCCTCACTGTTACTACATGTACACAGACACACTGAATCACCCCAATCAACCACTGAATGTATGTATTATCAACATCAAAACAGCATTAGAGGGGGAAAGCTTTACATCTGGGTACAGCACATTCCTATAAGGCTCAGTTAAGAAATGAGATTGTTGGGTTGCAGCAAATATAGAATCATTTAGGCTGGAAGAGACCTTTAGTATCAAGTCCAGCCACTAATCTGCTCACTGTCATGTAAGAACTACTGTTGGCATTTGTGTTTACACCTGCAAGTCTTATGCTTCAGTACACAGAAGTGACATGTTTTAGGCACATGATATATTCCATGTTCTACAAATCAATCACCAGAGCTGTAGCTCTCCCTGCTTATCACATGAGGACGAAATCAATGAATGGGCCTAACAGCTGATGTGTCAGCACAGGTATAGCTGTGCTTGTTGCTCTTCCATTTGTGAGGTCATTTCCTACAGGCCACCTGTCAGCATGAGCCACAAAATGCTTTCAACTGCAATACATGACCTGTCCTTCAGAGGCAAGGGATCAACCCAGAGTGTCCTGCGCAGGTGGGATGCCCAGGGAGCAGGGCAGGCACTCCGCAGGTGTGGGATGCTGCAGGAGAGCAGATGCCAGACAGCCCAACACAGCATCCCGTGTCCGAGCTCCCATCAGCCAGGCCAGTGCGCACCCCAAACTTCCCCCCGCAAAGACAGATTAAAAACAGCCAGTACACTGCAACTTTAGTTACCTGGGCCAAAGAGTGCTCACAGCTTGCCACAACTACAACACCTGTTATGGAATAGCAGTTTTATACCCTGTTGCAAGTGTTTTCCTGCCATTATCGATTCAAGCATCTTGCTCATGAAATTCAACGATCTACAGTCTTCCAGTCATTAAGCCCTTTCAGACCTACCAATACCACCAGCATCTTGGGTTTTGTTGGCGTGAAAATCTTACACTAAGCATTTGGCCTCCCAGGGATTGGGATTACATACAAGCAAGAATGGAGGGAAATTTGATTCTTTCTCCCCATCTACCTCTATGCCTGCTGTCTACCAGGTTTGCCAACTGTATCAGCTCCTGCTGCTTGCAATTCCAGGAACAACTCCACTTCTCCTTGGACTCATTCCAGCCATGTCTGTCTACTGCTATAATCTCATTTTGCAGGATGCCACATCTCTTAATAGCTCTTAATTGTGGCAATACACATTTAACCATCTGAAAAAGCACATCAGAAGCTTGTTTGACAGCTAGAAAATACTCTTAAGGATAGAAGCATCATTCCTAACATTTGGATATTTGTGGATATTTGTCTCCACTTTTACTAGGAAAAAGATCACCTTAAATACAGGAAAAATACCTGCATTTTAAAGAAGGAAGCTCTCATTCTTCTCAATGGGAAAAAATCATTGGAGTGAATTTATTATACACTGTTTCTCTGAAGAGCAATCTGAAATTTTATTTACAGTTTAACTTTATAAATATATACAGGAGTTCCCGTTTTGCTAGATTCCATGAAAAGGCAACACAATTTTGCTTTTTTAATCTCAGGTTTTAAGAGAGACAATTACAAGGTTTATAATGCTAAAGTAATGGTTACATACATCTGAGGAAAATCTATTTATATTCTTCCTTTTGAAGCCAGGTAAGCTACTAGGTGAGCAGAAAAGGATGTTTTAAGATCAGTGTTTTATACATTTTTTTCAAAACCAGGGTAACCATTCGGTAGCTGTGATTTACCTTTCCATCTTTTTATGCAGCAGCAAAAATACAGCTTAAAGGAATTACCTCTCCAGCAAATCATCTCCCACTGTACTGACAGCTGGAGATGGGAAGCGTATCAGCATCTCCCTTTCGTATGTGTACAGCTTGTTCCCCATCCCCTTCAGAAAAGGAAGGCCCCGCTCACCAGCGGGCTGCCACCCCTCCTGGCCACACTTCGCCAGGCCCCCCCGAGCTACCCCAGCACCCTAAGCCCACAGCCAGCACACCCAGGGCACCTGCCCAGCAGCGAACAGGAGCCCACACTCACAGCAAGAGACCACAGGCAGGCCCAACACTTCAGTGTGCACACTTCACCAGTGAGCCACTTACAAACAAACCATCACCGAAGCAGAGGAGCTACTGCTCATAAGGCACTTGCGCTCTCTCCCGAACGCCTCAGCATGCGAGAGCACAAAGCAAGCACTACAGAAAGCCTATGATTTCATTCTTCTAATCAAATTAGAAGTCAGGCAACATTTCATTTAAGGGGCAATTCAGGCTGATGCTAGTCTTGTGTGTGGGTGAGGAAAGAGATTCGGTACTTCACTGCATCTGCTGGGGATCCATGGTGTGAGCCTTCCCGCTCCCTGACCTGCAGCATGCCCACCTGCACAGCCTCTCAGCACCAGCAGAGCACACTTTCAGCTGAAAGTCACAACAAATATTAACATGTTTTTAAAACTGCAGCTTAATTTTTAATCCCTGCGGTAAGAACCATCGAGGGCTTCTATTCCTGCTGCTCCGCAGGTGGATGCTGCAACATCCACACAGCGCGGCAGTCCTCAGGAAGGCATCAGTGCTACCAGGACTGCTCCCTCTCTACAGGGCCATTCTTGGAGGCTTCAGACCAGCTGGCCAAGGGAGGACAAGACATAGGCATGGCAATTAACCACTATATATACACCCTCAAGAATATAGCCTCTTTTTTTCTTGACAGTGTTCTCAAATTTAAGCAAGGAACAGAACAAGTTGCTGCAGACAACTGGCATTGTTTCAGTGGAGGTACCTCCACTGAACGAATAAAAGTAAAAATTATCCATGAAACCAAGCAGAGATAAAGTGTCCAGCAGCACTGCCAGAATCCAGGAGTGATTTAGCATCCCCTCGCCCTGCTCCTGTGGCACTTGCCAAGCTTGCCCTGTGAGGTGGGGAACTCCTGCGCTCCCTTTGCAAGGCTCCACAGGGCAGAAATCCACCACAGCACACATCTGTCCTCACATTATTGCTCTGACAACTGTCTCAACACTTAGCATCTTCATTCTTACAAACCAAAGACTCGAGTTCTTGCCTCATATGTTAATTAGACATTACTCACTAAAAATCAGAATAAGAGTACTCACACCTGGGCACTCCCCACTGTTCCATCACTGCTGCATTTCACAGATGGCCATGTTCTGCTTGGCCAGCGGTCTGGGGTAAGGCTTGTCATTTGAGTACAAGCCTACTGCACCCCCACCCCAACCACAAACCCTGTCCACGATTGAAAGCATTTTTACTAAAGAAAAAAAAAAATCCCAGTGTGACCTGATCTTCAGTGGACTGACCAGGATGTAAATGGTTCTAGCACTGCCCTGGCACTCTTAACTCTGCTCTGCTCCAGATTTCACTTAAGCTTAGTTCTTGAAAATCCTCCATTTTTAAGCTGCAGGTACTTAAGTTGATATAAACCTCCTAGATATAGGAGAAATCTAGGTATATACATTATGGCTTAGCCTTAACAGTTTATCATTTTCAGCGACAGAGTTACCCTCCTTACTGACAAATAGAACAACTTTTCTAAGAAAAGGTTTCAAACCTCCTAATAGTCAAGGCTCTACCCAAAAAGCAACTGCTCAAAAAGAGCCTAAGAAAGCAGGTTTCAGCACCATTTTAGACCAGACTAATGCTGAACTACGAAAAAACCCCAAAGATACCACCAGCTCCCTGAGAAAGCTGCAAAGCTGGAATAGCACCCTTTCAGAGCAACAACCCACAGCAATGATCCTCTCTTGACAGTAGACATGAAGCTGTTCAAATTCATACACTAATGGAACAACAAATAACTCTGTACCTTCACTGACTATGGAAAAAGGGAGTTTGCTTTTTAAAAAAAACAGATATTAATGAGAAATCCAGCTGGATATTTAAGCAGGGTAAGCCATTACAGTAAGTCTCTAAAAGAAAATTAAATTTCCAAGGTGTGAGCATGCAGTTTATTTTCTGGTTACTTCTACACATAGGCCATTTTACTTTTTTTTTTTTTAGATATGTACTCGCAACCATTCCACACAGCCATTTTGTGCCTCAACTGCATTCTGATTATTTCAGATCTTCAGATCAAAGACTGCCATGAAACATTTTACCAAACAGCACAGTACACTCTTGTACTTAACCTCTTTCACAATGGAGAAAAGTCTTAAGTTTACTTCAAGACAGCTTTAGATTCAAGGTCATTTCAAAGCTTTTAATTACTAACCAGGATTTGGGGATTTTGTCCTCAGCATTAAGAGCAGCTGGCAATCTTACTCATTATTAACTGCTACACACACATTGCAGGCAAGCCATCTTTAATACTTCAGGCAACTGCAGCAGGGCTTGCTGGCTCACCCCCAGCACCTGCCAGCTACACTCACAAGCTCTGAGCCTTGCTATGCCCAGTAAACCACCCCACCATGTCATTTAGAGATGTCTATTAAACACCAGGATTTGGCTAAGTTAGAAAAAGAAGTCAGGAGTATTTTCAGATGCAGTGTTTTTCAAGTTTTAAGTGTTGGAAATGCTCCTTCTGGGCAGACACAGGATGCACTGGAACTGGAACTGTTGTTCCAAAGGTGTTTGGCAGAAGGCTGCTACATGCCAGGAAAGCGCACTGAATGCTTACACGAGCCACTGAAGTCCTGACACCTTTTCCACAAAGGCAGCGCAGAGGCAGCTGGCGTTCCCCCTGCCCCGCCAGCAGTGCCTGTCAGGGTAGGCTGCCCACAGTTCGAGCCAGGCTGGGGCTCCCCCCGGCCACCCCCAAGCCCTGGGGACCCCACAGAGCCTCTGCCCCGAGGAGCAGCTGCCAGCCCAGCTCTCCAGCCCAGGTCTCCCAGCTGGTGGTGAAGCCCCATGTGGGAGTGGGTGCACAAAAGGTTCTTGCCACAGAGGCTTCTGGCCTCCCACCACCAGGGAAAAACTGGCACTTCCCCGGTTTATTTGTCAAGGAGTAAAGTGCTAAACATCCTAAAGTCACACCTTTTGTTTCAAGTTTCCATAACTATTGAAATAGAAAAGGAAAACAGACACAGCACTCAAACCATGCAGCCAAGTCACCCACTATAGCAGAGCACAGCACCAGAGCCAGCACCCAGACCCCCCCAGCTGGCCAGCAGCCGACCCAGGTTAGCCCTGCCTTGCAATTAGCCACGGCTACCCAAGCCACACTCAGATCAGGCATCAGCAGAGCAACACTAAGCCACAGCTCATTAGGGCCATTAGCTCAATGCCTCTTTTCTCCTACCAGGCATGCAAGAAATGCTTTCCTGGTAAAGGAATTTAGCAATCTACTTGCCAGTTATTTTGCCATAAATATTATAGCATTTCTTATGTAACAGCTATTGCAGAGGTTTCCATAGAAAGAACAAACTTAACTCCCTTGTTCCAGTTATAGCATCTTACTCAAAAATAGGAATTCAAATAACCCCCCATCCACTTGCTACAATAAAATATCCTATAGATGTTGACAACTACTATTAACTTACTATTGGGCAACCTATATACTTTTTTAAACAGAAGTTAAAGACAGAAGATGACAAGCATCCACATGTGTATTTCTTCCCCGGTATCAGTTCACAATAAAAGCTAATCTCAAACTTAAGATTGTTTCATGAAGAAAGCACAAGACTTTGAAATTCTGATCCTCTAGATAAAAACATCACATTGCTGTACTTGCTGCTTACAGAACATGGAGGCTTGGGAACAGGGAACAAACCTTTACTTATCAGCTACAGAAAAGTAATGAAAAAAATCTCAAAACAAAAACATAGCCCAATATCACTGGAAACAAAATCTTTAGTTCAAGCGTAAGTTGCCTATACAACATTAAATGCTTTTCTTCACAGACTGTCTCTCACAACAGACAGAGTCCTTTATACCAAGGGCATAAGTTACTACTTGTGAATAAGTACAAACACAAGACTTTTTTCCTCTGTCAACATGAAGGAACATTTTTGGTAGGGCCAGCAATCCCCGTTTCCCACATTGTGTGATTGATTACACTCTACCCCTTAGAAGAGTTGATTGGTTTCCTGGTGCCAGGAAAATGATTGATGAATATTTCAAGCCATGGGCCTCTCTTCCTGCTGGGTGTCCTTTTCACATGTCTCCAATGGGCCTGGGGATTTTTTCAAGACTAGGAAGTGTCATTTTTATGGATATCATCCTGCAATAGGGACAGTTCACTGAGCAGAGGCCCTAAGTAAATCAAAGTGAAATACTAAAGGTCAACTCAAGTGTTAAGGTGACAGACCCACACAGCATGTAGCAGGTAAGCAGGAAAATAGAGGTGGGCAAGGAAAAGCTTCACAAAGCCAGCAAGCAAAGCAGGAGGCACTGAGCAACTACACTGTTAGCTTGCCACTGCGAACTGGTAGTAGCAAGTATTACCCAACACTGAACACACGTTTCCTCAGTTTCCTTCCATTTGGTAAAACACTGCAACAGGCTCATCAGAGACCCATTCTGGTGGGAGCTTGGGTTTCTCCTCTTTTTAGATGCATGCACACACACTTTCAAGAAAAAACAACTTTAAAGCTCAAAGAGCATTCTGAGCATTCTGGCTGGCAAGCACCAAGAATTTCTAACAAGACAGCAACAATGAGGCTAAGCTGTGAATTCCCAGGGTCACGCACATAAACCCACTCCAGAGCTCTATGAATCTTCAAACCCATCTCCAAGCACTGCATAGTTAGCACAGACTCATCCTTTAAAATCAGACAGTGTAACCAATAAAATACCAGTTAATTCTTACAGGTGCTCAAAGTTGATTAGCCTGACACCAAAAAAGTTACCCAACTGAGTGTTTCTGACTGAGCTGCAGGAGAGGATCACAAAACCACAGAGCTCTACCACAACTGCTATAATTTCAACTAGTTTATACAATGCTACCAAGAAAAGCTCTTCCTGCTACCAGTTCTAGCTTTGCTGCTGTGTAGAAAAGACTCAAGCCTTCGTGACCATTCCACAGGTGCTTTAAGCTAATATGCCAGTGCACTGAAACGGGTACAGAACTGCAGTGGCCAAGGCCAGCTCAGCTCTACTGGTCTGGGAGAAGCACCCTGCCCAGCCCCTACCAAAGAACACTGCCCCAACAGAGCCTGCTGGAAGAAGCTGGATGCTCTGTGTCTGTGTTCAGTATTAATCTAGCCCCTAAAAAAATACCTTTGGTTTATAAAAGTACACAGAAACTCTCTCAACAAATCTGGGATTTGAGTAAGGTAGAGTCACATGCAGAGATCAAACCCAAGTTCTTTTAGTGCCCAAACTGCTCCGTCCATGCAGGCTGAGCCCAGCAGCCCCAGCGCCTGCTGAACTGGCACCCAGACCTAACCTTGGAAAAAGCCTATCTTAATAATCAAACCAGCGCTCACACTCCACTGCAAAATAAGCCCTGATCTCAGTGGGACTCTGACCCACCTCGAGCCAAACCCCCAGTAACAGGCAATGCTGTACTGAATCATTTGCAGTTAAGAATAATCACTGCTTGCACTCCATGGAAAGGGCATCTCTGTGCCTGTTCTGTCAACAGCTGTAAAGGATATAGAGTCTCCTGGCAAAAGTCTACGCAAGACATTAAAGTAACAATATACTTAGGAATAATCCTTTGTAAGTATTGCCAAACAGCATAAAGTCAAGTTACAGCTGTGAGACTGAATGAAGAGATTTTTGGAAGATGTCTTGGTTTTTGGCAGAACTTTCAGAGACCAGAAGTTCTTTTCAGATTTTTACTACAACCACAACAGCCATAATTTAATCACTTGGCCTTAGGATCTGAGCACTCCCACAGATAAACCCTGTGCTTCTCAGCAGCACCAGAGCCTGCATCGATGGCACAGATGAAAACCTAGCATTTACAGGCACGCCATGCTGGTTTACAGTTTCAGAATGAGTACACCCGCTCACTGGCTACCGAACAGCACAGAGAACCCCCCACACCGACCCGAGCACAACGTACACCTTCAGAAACATGTACCGCCATGCAATTCATATCTCCTGCTGTTTTATATGACAAAAGAATTCTGAGGTTTAGTCCCAAGGGCCTCACAATTCCAGGTTATATTTCCATGAAGAATATTTCAGGTTTCCATCAAGTTTCAGCTAAGAGAGGCTTCCAGGCAAGGTCACACCAGTTTGTAGTCTGCCTGGCATTAGAGCCTTGGCAAAAATCTTTTTCCCTGACGCATCCACAAAGGGAAAAAGGGCTTAAAAAATAATCAGTCTTTCACACTAGTAGACATTTCACCAAGTTTAATTTTCACCGCCTATACAAGCCTGTAACTGGGATGATTAGGCAATGGAAGGCAGACATGCAACTTATGCTCTCTGAAGGACATGGTGTCCACCCTTTGTAAATGCAACCTCTTTATCAAAGAACTGGAGTAGAATTCAGATACTCCAGACATATACTGCTTTCAAGATAAGGTACTGGTAATCATTTACCTGTAACGAACTTCACTGAAGCTAACCTGTCAGTGGTGCATTTCCTCTTTTTAAGAAAACCAGTACAGAACCATTTTTATCAACATAAAAAATCTGGAAGCCTTCTAATTAGGTAATTAGAACTGTAATTAAGACTAAAGCTAAACCTCGAAGAGTCCTCTTGTCCCTCAACTTCCCTTTCTCAATTAACTCTGCAAAGTGATAACCACTCTGGCTTAAAGGCTAAAAAAAAAAAGGGAAGGATCAAAAGGCTAGTTTAATACAGCTGGAAGGAAAGAATGCATTTCAGCTCACCAGCAACCATCCGATGAAACCCTGGGCCAATTCTTTATGTAAATTACTTCATTAGAATTACCAGATTACACTGCTGAAGGCTTTATTTAAATAGCCGGTATATCAACAGGATAAACTGTGCTCTCATTCTCGGAGAATGCTAGTGTAAATGCATTTGTTCAAAGCTACCACCATGTAAGAGTTGAACAGTCATTCAACAAAACGCTTGCACATTCTCACCCCCCCAAAGAAAAATACCACCAATGACTTGCCAGAGACAGGACAGAAAGATGACTATTGCTTCCCAGCAATCAAGAAACAGTCTTCTAGATGGAAAAGTTCCCTCATTTTCTATAATACAGTATCTCCATACTGCTTTATAGCAAAGTGAGAAAAAAAATCCTGTTGTAGTGTCACATCACACACTGCATCTGCTAAACATGCATTGCTAGCCCTGTTTTTAGTACCAAAAGGCATGCATAAACCCATTTTCCTGATTAATGATCTACAGAAGCCATCAATACCAAATTCCAACTTTATACCGAGAGGTATTTTCCCAGTCTTCCCATCAAATTCGGAAGAACTTAAATCCTCTAAGTTACAAGTCTTATTTCCCATCACAGACCCAAACTCAGAATTCTACTACGTATTTTTATCTATTATTATTTACAAAAGCAAGAGCCATCCACATTCAAAAAGCCAATACTGAGTCAAAATAACACTGTAGCTTCTTGTTTATTCAGAGACATTTGACTTTTAGCAGCATTGCCATTCGACAACTCAATTTGTTTTTCTTCTAAGTCTTCAAAGAAATGTTTATAGCAAGTAAACTAAGACCTAACTATATCAATGAAATAGTCTTTGTTAAGCAAAGGCTTATCTCATCAGAGGCAAAGCAATCAAGCATAAAGAACCACTAAAAATGTCAGTTGTGCGCCAGTAAAGTTTGAGAGCACTGTGGAAAAGGGAAGGGATGCAATCAGTGGGATTTTTCTTCGAAAACCTTACATTCTTTGCACTTTTACAGCTTTCCTCTTCTCCCTGGTTCATTCAGATTAGTAACCTACCTATCTGAAACGCTGATAATTAAGGGAGCACAAAATTCAAGCAGTTTCCTGATACTTAAATCTCTCTTTCAAGAGCGTGCTACACAGTGTCCAAAATTACCTTAATTCTAGATAGCCTGCTTTATTGCTATTTTAGTTAAAACAATTAGAGCCATCTAAAAGCCATCATGTTTCGTTCAGAGTAAAAAAATGCCAACTGAAGCTATAGGGAAAACAGTCTGAAATGGGCCCTGTTGAGAAATAATTGGCAGTAGTGCAAGAAAAGTGGACACCGTAATGAAATTACTTTTAGAAAGAATTCATTTTACTCATTGCCATTGATTCACTTGATGACAAAATATGCTTCTCGCATCAAAGGGGATGTAGATGTACTTCAGATTGGTAAAGGAAAACCATCATCTTATAATACAAGAATGTCAAATGCCCCCTCAAATCATGAGGCTGCAATTGCCTGTAAATGCCGAAATGAAAACATGCAACTGCACTTCAAAGTTATTCTAAGGCTTCTTTCAGTGAAGATGCCAATAAACTTATGGCAGTTTACTGTGGCTTAACGCAGAAGCCACGTGCAGAGCTTAAGTTCATTAATGATTTTAACACAGCCACCAAGGATATAATTCTATATATACCTCTCTATATAATCTCCTGTGTATATAGATATAACATCGTACCATTTTAACCACTTCTGTAAAGAGTGATGACACTGTAGCTCAAGGTATCAAAAGTGCTATGAATCTTCCTTAAAAAGAGGAAAGGTTAAGAGTCTTCAATTGCCATTACCATTTGAAGATATTTTATAAACCAACAAAATACCAAGGCAACCTTTTCTGCTCCTCCCCCGGCAGCCGAAGCTTTAGAAAGACTGAAGGTCAAGCAATGTCTCAACACCGTGCCAGTATTTCACATTTTTCAAGGCAAAGTAGTAAAAGGCTGTTACATCACCCACTGAAAAGGCAAACCGCAGCCGCAGATACAACGTCTGTCCCACGAACAGCTACTCGAAACACGCAAAGAACTCTTAAAACTGACCTGAGGAAGCAGATTCCCCTCGTTTATCTTAGGGGGGAAACAGTAAACTCAAAGTATCGCTACCGCTGCGTTACGCACCACAGGAACAGGCGCTTCCCAAATTAAGGTAGAAAGTTCTGCAAGTATCCGGGTTGGGAAGAAGCATCCACCCGACGGGCACCACGCTGAAGGGAGGCGGCAGCGCCGGCCGCGGCCTCGCACAAAGGGCCCCGGTTCGGAGCCACCCCGGCCCCGCCGGGCCCCGGGCCCGCCAGCACCGCGCGGCGGGGGAGGCCGGTGCCTCCAAGTGCCGCCGCCGCGGCCTGAGCAGCGGCGTCTTTTGTCTGCGCGAACCCTTTGTAGGGGAGAAGGAAAAAACCAGACGGGACCGGGTACCTCGGCGGGGCGAGCTGCACGGCGCGCCACCGGGGACAGCCCCCGCAGCGCCGGCCCGTGTCTCACGGCGCCCGCCGAGGGCGAGAGCTGGACACAGGCCGAGGGGCCGGGGGCTGCACACCGGGCCGAGCTCCACGGGGCACGGGCCCCCGGCCCGGTGCCACTGGCCGCGTAGCGCGGTTCGGTACGAACGCGGCCCCCCTGCTCCGCGGGTGGAGGGGGGGTGTGGGGTGGTGCTAGAGCGGGGCGCAACCCCCGGAGCCCGGCGGCCGCTGCAGCCCGGGGACCCCCGCCCGCGCCGCCCCCGTCCCGCCGGCGCTGACAGCGCGGCCCTTTGTTGTGCCCCGCGGCCGCGCAAAGTTGCGCCCGCTGGGGGCAGCCCCGAGGTGGCAGGCGGAACCCCCCGGTACCGCGGCCCAGCCACCGCTGCCGCCCCCCCCCCACGGCCCCCGCCCTCCCCCGGCCCCGCGAGCCCCCGCGCTCCACTCACCGCTGTGGGGCGGCCCCTTGGCGGCGGCAAGGGGCTCCGGGAGCTCTGCCGGTGGCTCCAGCTCCATGGCGGCGCCGGGGCCGCGGCGGGCCGGGGCGCGGCGGGTCTCAGGAGCCCCGGCGGCCGCGCTGCCCCATGGCCGCTCCGGGCGCTGCTGACAGCCAGAGCCGCCGCTGCGGACGCCGCGCTCGGGCCGGGCCGGGCCGGGCCGCCCCGCCCTCCCGCGAGGCACGACGGGAAGCGTAGTTCGCCCGCGCCGCCCGGATGTACCCGCGGGGCAGCCACGCCTCCGCCGGGCCACGCCCCTCCCCGCCGGGCCACGCCCTCCCCGCGCTGCGGGCTGCTCCCTGCCGCTCCCCGCGGGCACCGCCCCGGTGGGCTCCGCGCCCCGGCCCGCCCCGGCAGCGGCGGCTGCCCCCAGCTCCCCTCCGCCTCGCTGCGGCCGGCGCACCGGGAGCGGCGGGGCGCTAGGGGGCACCTGCCGACCGAGCCCCGGAGCTCTGCCTGCGGGACGGGGCGGCCCCAGCGCGGGACGCGCACCGGGCAGCCCGGGACGGGGGAACAGGGAGACACCGGGGGGCGCCCGGACAAGCCCGCCCGGGGCACCCCCCTTGGCAGAGGAGGGGGAGTGGGCAGCCCGGGGAGGGAGCGGGTAGCGCCGTCGGGCCAGTGGCCAGCCCCGGTACAGGGAGAGCCCGGACGGCCCCGGGGCGGGCACGGGCCAGCTCCGCCCGGGCGGGACCGCACCGCCCCCCGTCGCCGCGGCGCCGCTCCTGGGGCCGGTGCAGCCGCCGGGGCGGGGCGGGGCGGGCCAGGCGAGCGGGCGGGCGGGCGGCTCCTCCCCGCCGCCGGGCCGGGCCGGGCGGAGCGGGCGCTCGGTGCGGGCGCTCGGCGCCGCTCTCGCCATGCGGGCGCTGCTGCTCCCGGCGCTGTTGCTCCCGGCGCTGCTGCTCCCGCCGCCGGCCGCGGCGCGTGGGGCCGCCACGGTAAGCACCGGCCGGACCGGCACCGACACCGGGGAGTGGGGCTGGGGTCAGGGCCGGCGCTGCGCCAACCCGCGGGTGCCCGGGACCGGGCGGGGGCAGCCCCCCCACTACCCCGCGGAGCTGGGGCCGTCGGGGCGGGCGGAGCCGGGGCGGGGGCCCCGGTGGCGGCAGCGGTCGCTGCCGTGCCCAGGCGGGCTCTGAGGGAGTCCCACGGCGGAGCGGGCGGGAGCGATCCCCGCCGCCTCCAGCTGGGGCCGGCACCGCAATCTGCGCCGGGGACCGTGTCCCCGCGGGCCGGGCCCCCGCTCTGAGCGGCACGGACGGTGTTTCCCTGCGGGAGCAGCTTTTGGGGCAGCGAAGCTCCGGCGAGCCCCCCACGGGCAGCAGCCGGGCCGCCCCGGACACCGGGGAGCGGGCACAGACCCCCGCGCCGGGCCCGGGCCGGAGCGTGGGATGCTCTCAGGGAAGGGCTGGGGCGCCCCGTGCCGCGGGGGGGTCCGACCGCGAGCGGGCTGGGTGGGTTGGAAGGTGCCCAAAGCCCAGCGCTGCCGTGATGAGCTCTGCAATTAGCGCCTCCGTGCCAGAAAAGCGCGGCCCGGACAAGACTCCCCCGCGGAGATGAGAGGAACGTGGGAGCGGGAGGCGGCAGCGCGTGGGAGCCGGCCTCTCCCGTGGGACCGAGGCCTTCGCTCCCAGCCCTCCCCACCGCCGCTCTCCCCCGGGGCCGGTGCCCGGGCAAGGCTGGAGCCGGGACATGGGGACCCAGCCCAGGGCGAGAGTGGTGGGAGCAGCCCCCAGGGAGCAAGGGTGCAGATGCCAGGATCACCAAAGCGTTAAAAAGCCAAAATTTTCCAAGTCATTTGGTGGAGTAAGATGAAAACGCAGCTGTTGTTGGCAACAGTTGGCTTGGGAGTGATGTCTGGGGGAGCCCTGCGCTGGAGATCCTGCAGGATTTCGGGGGTGATGCTGTCTGAAGGGCTCTGGGATCCACAGCCCACAGACCCGCGTGGTGCCGTCACCACCTCCATCCCTCCCTCTGCACCAGGGCTGTGCTTGAGGGTGAGTTTTTCAGTTCTTGCCGTTGGGGCGAGGTCCTGTCAGTGGGCATTCGTGTGCCACCCAAGCGCTTTGCCTGGTCGTGTCCCCGTGACTAACACGGGATGCCTGAGCTGTGCCAGCGCCCGGGGCCTGCCCACCATCAGCCCCGGCCCTGCTCTGCCAGCACTACTCTGCCACGGCTCCCCGTGCTGCAGAACGTGTTTAATGTGTTGTGCCAAGCCAGGGAGGAGAAGGAAGAGGAGGGTGACATGGTTTCCCTCCTGTGATGGGGACATGCCTTCCAGCAGCTGTGTGAGAGGCACGCCATGCAGCAGCATGCTTATCAACGCAGCGTGTTTTCCTCCAAGACAAGTCCTCTGGCAGCAATCAAAGAACAGCCTAAAAGCTGGCCAAGGTTCATTGTCAAAGGTCCCGCTTTCTCCAAATAATGGCACAAACTCAGTGCTCACATGGACGCTCTTGCAAGAGGTCCCAGAAACCAGGCAGCGCTGGGAAAATTACCCGGCTTGTAAAACTGGGAGTGAGGAAACCCTTGACAAAGTGCAGGGATGCTCTCCCACACCAGCCATGGGTGCACGGCCCTGCCACAGAGCTGGCACCCGGCTCCAGAGCAGGGGCAGCACCCACCTGCCTGCACCCTGGGCTGGGGTCTTCAGCCAGCGAGAAGCTTCAGGGAAAGACCCACCTGGAGCCCCCAGGGCGCTGCAGCGGCCCCCAGGATGGTTTCTTAGGGAGCCGTCACATTCCCACTCCGAGTGGCTGGTGCAGTGTGCCAGCCTTTGGCAGGGGCTGCCTCGTGCCCCCACGTCCCGACCCACCCGCACGCTGCCAGGCAGCGGGTCCGCATGTGCCAGGGTGTGCGGGCTGCCCCTGCCCGGGGGGTGCAGCCAGGCACAGGCTGATGGAGGGCACCCAGCCAGTGCACCAAAGTGGGGTGACCCTCGGCAGAATGGACCTTGGGGGGACTTTTTTTTTTAAGACTTCCTTGTTTATAGTCCTTTCCGTATAAATAGAACATACGGTTCCTGTTTAAGGAAGCCGTTTAAAAGGCAGAATGAGGTTTAATGTTACTACCCTGCGTGGAGGTGGGCAGCTGCCCCGGCTGTGGTACAGCAGGGCACATGCAGTGAGCGCCTGGGCAGGGGCAGCCAGACACCCCCCCCGGCCCCCCGCACCCACTACACCTTGACCCAAGGTGAGTGGATTTGTCTGTCACTGCATGGCCATGAAACAAAAGTGGCTGCTGGGCTCCAGGGTCGCTGCCTGCCTGTTTGGCCCGCTGCCCACCCCCCTGGCCCGCTGCCCACCCCCCTGGCCCGTTGCCTGCCTGCCCGCTGCCTGGGCCAGGGGCCGTTCGCTGGGACGCAGGAGGGAAGCGGTGGGAAGCAGGAGGTCTCTGGGGAAGGGGTTGCCCCCTGATGCAGCCAGGTGGGTTCCGTTTGCGGCCCCCCATGCATGGCGCAGTGTAAGCAGCTGCTGGCAGCACTGCCTGCGCAGCTCCGGGCCACTTGCACCCACCTCGGCGGGACACGCGGGGCCCCACGCCAGCCGTGCCTCCCGCAGCCGCGCTGCCGAGGGTGGTGGGAGGGAACACGCGGCCAATGGCCGCCGCTCCCACGGGATCCCGGGGGAATGAGCTTCCAGCACAGGCAGCTGCAGCCCTTCCTGAAGGCGCTGAGGGCAGGCAGGATCGCAGCCTGCGCCAGGGCAGTGGGTGGTGCTGCACGGGGGCAGCTTCTCCGGTGGCCAGTGCCTGGGGCGTTGGTGGGATCAGGGGACCCAGGCTGGGAGCTCAAGTGGGGCTCCCATGGGGTGCACCAGAACCTCATGCAGAGCTCCCACAGGATGCTTGTGTGCACCAGGACCTCGTGCAGAGCTCCCACAGGGATGCCTGTGCACCCTGGGACCTTGTGCAGCGCCGTGTGCATAGAGGGACAGAACTCGTGGCAGGGACAGCAGCCCAGCCTGGGGGCCCGGGAGCTGCCCCGGTGTGTGCTGAGGGGCCAGCAGCTCGTGGCCGGACTGTGAATCGGCCTGCCTGTTTGCACAAGTGCTGGCATTGCCATGGGCAGGTCAGGGGGCCCAGGGACATGTGAGAGCCTGGAGAGGACGTGTTTGGGGAGGGGGTCCTGCTCCCAGCGCTGCTGCTCCCTGCCGAGACAGAGCTTGATTAGATCCTGTTCAATTTACAGCCCTCTCAGCCGCCTGGGGTTTTCCTCCCAGCCAGCAGGATCTTGGTTTTCCTTTGAAGGAGAAAGGGTTTTTTGAAATGCAAAATGCAGGAGGTCTTGCTGCTGCTTGAGGAAGGGAAGCCCCTGGCCCTGGCTGGGGGGCTGTGGGGAGCTGGGGGTCCCTGCCCCGCGGGCAGTGCCCAGGAGAGCTGCTGCCTGAGTGCCACCAGCACGTCAGCCCGGTTGGGCACTGGAAGGACGGTGCCTGTGTGGCCGTGGGTGCTGCCCGCAGCAGGACGTGGGCCCGTGGGCCTCTGCCCTTTCCCAGGCCGCGCCGTGCTCTGCGGGAGGATGGGAGAGCTGGGGCTGAGCTCGGTTCCCAGCTCTGCCACCGCTCTGTTTCCCAGGGTGAGTCAGAGTCCCTGCAGGAAGAGCCCTCACCCTCCAGGGTCACCACACTTGCTGTCCTGTCTGCCACCCTCCTGTGTGCTCGGGGCAGGCACATCCCTGCAGCCAGGGCACCCGGCAGCCTGACCATGCTCCCTGCCAGCCCAGATGTCCCCCACGGGTGCACAGCCGGTAGAAGGGGGTGAGAGGGGTGGAGGTCCCCATCCCGCCGGGCAGGCTGAGCCGCAGCCTTGTTCCCAAGCACAACGCAAAGATGGAGGGAGAATGGTTTCTTATCTGCAGAAAGCAGCCAAAAAGCACCCTGGGCCCCGTAGCGTGAGTCCGGGCCATGTGTGGAAACAAGGGAGTCCTTGAATGTGTGCCTCAGGCCATTGCCGGAGTCTGGAGCGGCCGAGCTTGCCCCGAGGTGGCTGGATGTCACCATGAACAAGGGACCCTGTGTGGGCTTGGGGCTGTGGGCGTGGGGGAACAGAGGCGCTTCTGGGTCTCCTCGCCACCGTCCCTGCTCACTCGGCTCTTGCTGGAGGCTGGGAAACAGCAACAGAAATAGGACCAAAGTACCTCGGGGTACAAAGCGCTTTGGTGGCTGTGGGGGCGAGTGGCTGCCTGGGTTTTGTCACTGTCACCCAGGTGCAGGGTGCTCTGGGCCAGACGATGCCCCACGGTCTTCAGGACATGGCCAGGAGCCCCAGAGGCAGTGGGAGACCTTTGGGCACGCAGCAGAGAGGGAGCCAGCCGTGCTGTCTTGCTGGGGTCACAGGGCCCCATGGGGTGGCCGGGTGGGACACCAGGCTTACTGGCTGCCCCACCGCAGGCGCTGGGTGAGGCGGACCAGGTCCGGATGACCTCAGAAGGCTCCGACTGCCGCTGCAAGTGCATCCTGCGGCCGCTCAGCAAGGACGCCTGCAGCCGCGTCAGGAACGGCAGCTTGCGGGTGGAGGACTTCTACACAGTGGAGACAGTAAGCTCGGGGGCTGACTGCAAGTGCTCCTGCACCGCACCCCCCTCCTCACTCAACCCCTGTGAGAATGAGTGGAAGATGGAGAAGCTGAAGAAGCAGGCACCTGAGCTTTTCAAGGTATCTGCAGATGTGATGGGACTGTGGGCTGGGGGCCAGAGACCCCTTCCCTGCATGCAGGAGCCCATACTCCCTGTCCCTGCCCCGGCAGGCCCACAGGGCGATGGAGCAGTGTGGTTGCTGCGCTCTGGCTGTGAGCAGGGACAAGGACATGGGCAATCAGCAGCGGCTGCACAGCCCTGCCCCAGCCCCAGCCTTGTGCCCCAGCCCTCTGTGCCCCAGCTCCCCGTGCCCCAGCCCTGCTCTCCTGTGCAGCTGCAGTCCATGGTGGACCTGCTGGAGGGAACACTCTACAGCATGGACCTGATGAAGGTGCACTCCTACATCAGCAAGGTGGTGGCCCAGATGAACACGCTGGAGGAGGTGAGTGAGCTGCAGCAGGCACCATCCCCACAGTGTGCCCCATCTGGCTGCTTGGGACCATCTGGGGGAGGTGTGGGCTCCCTGAGTGGGGCTCCAACCTCTCCTCTCCTCCAGACCATCAAGACCAACCTGAGCAGAGAGAACGACTTCATGAAGGAGAGTGTCCTGCACCTCACCAACCAGATGAGACGCTACGAGAACTACTCCGACATCATGATGAGCATCAAAAAGGAGATCTCCAAACTGGGCTACCAGCTGCTGCAGAAGGATGCTGCTGCCGTCCCTGAGACCAAGGCACAGGTACCCCCCACGACCCCAGCCCCTCGCAGCCCCAGCTGGTGTCACTGGGCTGCTGTCGTGGGGCAGAGCCATGCTCCCCCACGGCTGTGGCGGGGGCTGGCAGCTCCCAGGAGTGCATCGGGGTGCACCAGCCAGCAGCCAAGGGCTGGTGCCTGCACCCGCTGCCTGGCGTGGTGGGGGTCTGACGGGGCTGTGCCCCCCAGAACACAGCGGGCGGCCGAGAGAAGGAGGTGGGACGGTACCCCAGCACCCGCAAGGCACTGGTGGACAGGGCAGCCCCCCGAGCACCCAAGGAGAAGCAGCTGAAGCCCGAGAAGCCCAAAAAGGATAACGCAAAGGCCAGGGGGGGGTCGCAGCCCACGCCCAAGCCCAAGCCACCTGTGCATCAGCAAACTGTGGTCCGAGGCATCACTTACTACAAGGCTGGGCAGGTGGGAACAGTGGAGGGACCAGCTGGCAGCCGCGGTGAGTCCCCAGGGTGGGGCAGGGGTGTGGGGGGCTGGGGGCACCCTCCCACCGAGGCGGAGGGCCAGGGGCTGCCCTCACAAATGCACCGACCCCCTGGCTCGTCCCCCTGCAGAGAGCCCTGGGAGGGGGGCAGCTGCACCGGAGCGGCAGGAGGAGAGGGGCCCCCCACCCCCTCCAGCTGAGGGCACCCCAGCCCAAGCCGTCATGCGGGCAGAGACCACTGTGCCCAGCACCACAGCTGTGCCCAGCACCGCCCTGGCCGCCCGCAGCACTGCCCGCGTCATCCCCGCCACCATCCTCGGGCAGGGGGCTGACAGCACCGGGGGCCCTGAAACACCAAACAGAGGTGGGTGAGGGGGGGGCTGGGAGGGGGCACCTGTGGCCAGGCTGGGTCAGCAGTAGCCCTGCTGTGTGGAAGGGCTTCCCACCCTGGAGGAGGCAGACTGCCTGGGGCAGGGGTAAGACTTCGTCCTCCTCCTCCTCCTCCTCCTCCTCCTCGGTACCCAGTGAAGGAGGTGGAGTGTGAAGGCACCATCGAGTCCGTGGAGCCCCCCATGGAGCACCACAGCTACGGGCGCAACGAGGGAGCCTGGATGAAGGACCCGGCAGCCAAGGACGACCGCATCTATGTCACCAACTACTACTACGGCAACAGCCTGGTGGAGTTCAGGAGCCTCGACAACTTCAAGCAGGGTGAGGGCTGGTGGCCGAGCGGGCACAGGGGCCCCGGCTCCTCCTGGGGGAGCACCCAGTGCCGTGCAGCACCGGCTGTGCTGGGCCCTGGGGCGGTGGGCAGCTGATGGGGAGCACCCATGGGGCAGTGAGGGGGAAATGAGTCCCCTGCTGCTTACAGCACGCTTGGGCTACCGTGTGTGGGACCCCAGTGCTGCGAGGTGTCCCAACACACCTCCCACCCGCTCGCAGGCCGCTGGAGCAACCTCTACAAGCTGCCTTACAACTGGATCGGCACTGGGCACGTGGTGTACCGGGGGGCCTTTTACTACAACCGCGCCTTCACCAAGAACATCATCAAATACGACCTGAAGGAGAGGTATGTGGCGGGTTGGGCGCTGCTCCATGACGTGGTGTACGAGGACACGACACCCTGGAAATGGAGGGGCCACTCGGACATTGACTTCGCCGTGGATGAGAGCGGGCTCTGGGTCATCTACCCCTCCGTGGACTACGACTACTCGCAGCAGGAGGTGATCGTCCTGAGCCGACTCGACCCCGGAGACCTCTCGGTGCGCAGGGAGACCACCTGGAAGACAGGGCTAAAGCGCAATGCCTATGGGAACTGCTTCATCATCTGCGGCATCCTCTACGCTGTGGACACCTACAGCCAGAAGGAAGGGCAGATCTCCTACGCCTTCGACACGCACACGGACACGGAGGCAGAGCTCCGGCTGCCCTTCCTCAACCAGTATGCCTTCACCACACAGGTTGACTACAACCCCAAGGAGAAGGTGCTCTACGCCTGGGACAACGGCCATCAGATGACGTACGGGCTGCGCTTCGTGGTCTGAGTGCCCGGCCAGGTCCCAGCCGCATCCCTGCGCCCACCTTCCACCATGCCCAGCCGGGGCACCCCGATGCAGCTGGGCCAGGGCTGCGGCAAGAGCCTGGCTCCCACCCCAGAACCCTCCCCGTCTGCTGTGCCCCAGTCAGCTGCACCGTGCCTGTGGCATTGCAGGGCAGGGGATGTGGTAAGTGCAGCCCCCAGCCGACAACCCCACGACAACGTGGCCCCAGGGGCCATGGGGCTGCCCCACAGCCAGCAGCTCGTCCAGCGTTGCCTTCCTGGGGACACCGGAGAGGAGCTCAGCCCTGTGTCCCTGCAACAGCGGGAGGCAGCCGAGTCTGCACCACCGCTGGTATGGCAGCACCCGCCCCATGCCACCGCACTGAGCACCCGCCTGTGCTGCGCCCCACCTGAGCACCGCTCTGCACACCGCACTGACCACAGACTCACCGTCACCGTAAAGGTGTGAGTGCCTTACCAGCCTGGTGCCGGCTGCAGGGCTCCGTGCCCTCGCCTGCGCCAAGTGCCGCGGGGCGGGCAGGGCCCCCTCGCTGCCGGGGCAGGAGGAACAGCTGCTGATTGCTATTTTAGGAGACGTGATTAAGATGCCTTTGCTTTTGCCGCTCATTAGCTTATTATTTAAATGCATTCACCAGAGCCGTGCGAAGTCCCCTCTCCTGGCAGGGGGTGCAGAGCAGCATGGCCGCAGTGCCGGGGTGCCCAGCCGGCACCCAGCACCGGTGGGGAGGAGGCACATGCGGCGAGGGAGCCCGGGGCCATCCTGCTCTCCGCCTAAGGCAGGGCAAGGGGCCAGCAGCGCTTGGCTTGGGTTTGGTCATTTTAGACATGAACAGTATTAAAAAAATAACAGATGTGAAACTGGGTTGCGTGCGCTGTCATTTCTCCCGAAGCCGGGCAGGGTGGGCACTCGCCGTCCCTGTCCCACAGCCAGGCATGCCCGGGGGTTGCTGGCACATGTGGCTGCTGTTCATTGCACATCTGGTGTGGCTCTGGGCAGCGCTCCCCACACCGAGCCTGGGGCAGCACCCCACATCCCCCACCCTGAGCCTGGGGCAGCACCCAACATCCTGCGCAGCACCCGGCACAGCACCCGGCTGTGCCACAGCCCCGGCTGGGCAGCACAGAGGCAGGTGAGTCCCCAGCACAGACGGGGGGGGGGGGTATGGGGGGTTTGGCATTCCCTGTGAGAGCTGCGGCAGCCGGGGCTGGGCGCTGCTGCCAGGGCAAGTAGGAAAGGGAGAGGGGAGCAGCTGAGCATGGGCACGGGGCAGCAGCTGCCCTGACTCTGCTGCAAAATTTGGCAAGCATGGGGCTGCTGGAGGCCCCCGGGTGGGAGCAGCCTGCCCGCCCAGCTCCCGCCTGTGTGTGCTAGAGCGGCTGCCACTCAGCACCACGAGGCCCTGCGCACTGGCCTCGTGTCCCACTGGGCTCCTCGTGCCACAGAGCCATCACCGGGCAGCTGAGCCCGCTGTCCCAGGATGCCGGCACAGCTGAAATGTTTTCTACCATGAAGAGCCAAAGCCAGCGCTGGGCCTGGGGCAGCTCAGCACCCCCCGGCCCTATGCTGCACCCAGACCTGGGTCCTGCTCTGGCTCACACAAGTCCTGCCTACCCCTGCCCCTGCCAACCCCCGCGCCCAGCGCATCCCTCGCTTGGCTGCAAGTCCTCACCACGAGAAAGGAGCTGGCTGACTTTTTCCCCCCCGAGCTGGGTCCCTGCCAGGCTTTTATCTAGCGATCCCCAGCAAATCCCTGTCCAAACAATATGGATTTCTGACATTTTTTTGCGGTAAAGTAAACTCCCAGCGCATCTCTAATTCCAGGGCTTTGTTGTTTTTCGGCGGGGGCTGCGTGGCTCTTTGCCATCTCTCTGTGCCGGGCTGGGCTGTGGGACGCCCCTCCGCTCCCCTCGGGATGAAAACACCGGGAAGGGAGTAATTAAACCCGCGTGGCTGGAGGGCAGCGTCACCTAATTGCAGCCATGGGGCCTCCTGCAAAGACGCCCCTCTGAGAGCATGCTCCTTGCTGCCACTAACACCGTGATAACGAGAAGCTCTAATTATGCCCACATGACAGGCATTGCATGAAATACTTTCTCCCCCCCCCCCCCCCCGACAGCTGCCTGGCCTTGGCCCTGAAACCTGCAGTTTGGCCAGGCTCCGCAGCCCCTCGCACCACAGCCTGGGGGTGCCTGGGGAGGGAGCAACACAGGGCGATGGGGGCAATGTGCGATGATGCAGGACAATGTGGGGTGATGTGGGGCAACGCAGGGTGATGTGGGGTGCTGCAGAGTGGCGAGCTGGCAGCAGTGTGCAGCCTCACGAGGGTTTCTTGGCAGCGCAAGGCCATGCAGCAGCAGCACAGGCTGTAAAGGCACCAGCACCGTACAAGCCACGGCACCGGCACTGTGCGAGCAGCCCCCAGCGTGTGGGGCTCTGCCCTACGTGCCCAGCACCAGCGAAGCCTCCTCTGGCTCCCCACTGACAAAACACCAGCAGCGAACAAAAACAAAGGGGCTTTTGTTTCCCAGTGGGGTTATTGTGTTGGGTCCTTGGGCTTCCCGGACCCCCCACTGCTCCATGCCTTTCTCTCAATTCAAAGTCACCCTGATCCCCTTTCTCTGCTATTATGTGTCAGGGAATCACACCCGGGGTCGGGTCCATGGAAAAGTCTGTGAGCGCCTGCTCCAGCTCTCCCTGCCTGGCCCCGACCAGCCCATGTGCGACCAGTCCATGCCCGTGGCCCTCAGCCTCAGCATCCCTTCGCTAGCTGGTCCTTGTGCAGGTCCCAACCCTGCTCCCCGGCTGTGGTCCTGGTCCATGGTCCCTTGATGCCTGGTCCTGCTCTCTGGCCTCTGGTCCCGGTCCCAGGCAGGATGAGGGAGGCTGAAGATGGGGGTCTCCGATCAGGACATGATGAGGACCTGTGGATGGGGGTAGGATGGGTTCCTGCCGCGCTGGGCGCTGCTGACTTCCAGACATTCCTCCTGTGCGTGGCCGGCACCACCTCAGCTCATAACGTGATTAAAAGATTAAAATCTCTCAGTTCAGCAGCAAGCAGCAAATGAAGCTTGAGACAGGGATGCTGAGGGGCTGCTGTGCCCGAGGGCCCCGTGACGGCAATGCAGTGCCCGGGGAAGAGCAGCCGAGGCCATGCAGGCAGGTGCTGCTAGCACCACAGCCCTCCCTCCAAACCCCCTCCTGCAGCACGGCGGCCCCGGGGGAAGCCGGGCACTGAAGCCGCCATCCCCCCTACCTCCTCGGTTACTGGCTGGGGCTGGTTGGGTTGTGGTGGTTTTGCCTCAGCCCTGGCCCCACTGACCGGGCTGGCTGTCCCACTCGTCCTGCCGCTGAGCCGGCCCCACCAGCACCGTGGCATGGTGCCAGCACAGCGCAGAGCCAGCTTGGTGCCACTGGTGAGCCCGGGCCCCACCAGCACCGTGGCATGGTGCCAGCACAGCGCAGAGCCAGCTTGGTGCCACTGGTGAGCCCGGGGGGTGGCCAGCCTGCAGGCAGGCAGGATGCATGGAGGGTAGGACATGGCACCAGCCCTGCTCCAGGTGACATTCCGTCTGGAGCCTGTCCTTGGCCGCAAGCTGTTGGCACCTGCCAAAGATGCACCAAAATCATCGGTCCTCATCCCATGCTGGGTGCCGGGAGCCTCAGCTGGTGCAGCTGAACCACCCTGACTGCAGTTTGCTGCCACAGGAGGGCCCTGCCCACCCCAGCCCCAGGACATGAGACAATCCAACAGCTCGCCCATGGCCACGCAGCCCTTCCCTGGCCACAGAGAGCTGAGAGCTGCCTGCCTGGGGGCTGCAGGGCCAGGAGCAGCTGTGCTCGGAGAATCTGGCAGGGTAATTGGGCCCTTCCCTCCATTCTTATCTCCGTCCGGGGCCACTGACCCAGGAAACGAGGCGATGTGTGTCCAGCAGCAGGTGGAAGCAAGTCCTGGGGCTGTGCCCACATCATGAACATGCTTCAAAGCTGGAGCCGGCAGCACTGAGCGTCACAGGGATCTATTTTTATTGCCCTCCCTGACCCTTCCTGCCACATGGTCCCTGCTGCCCTGGCAGCACATCAACACGGGGAGGGGAGGCATTTGCTGCTGTGCCTCTCCCTCCCGCTCCCCAGGGACATGCCTTGGCTCCCCGGCACAGTGGCAGTGTGGCAGGATGGTGCTGGCATCACTCTGCCAGGACATCCCTGCTCTCTGCATCCCCAAGCCATGGCTTGCAGGGCGGTGCAGGATGGGTACGTCCCTGCTGAGACCCACCGGCTCATTGCACCCAGGGCCAGCAGGGAGCTGGGGAGGACACGGTGGGTGAGGTTTCCCCTGGGAAGTGTGGGGGTGCCCAGCACCAAACCTGCTCGAGTGCTTCCCCTTGGCCAGGCTGTGCTCACAGCAGGGAGCTGTTTCTCTTGTAACCGTGACGAAGCTGTGGCTGGAAGTGCAGCAGGGGTTCAGGATGCGAGCACTGACCAACCCAAACAACGCTGGTCAGGCGAGCAGCAGGCGCTGCCGGCTCTGCATGCACCTTTGCAACACCCCAGGGCTGCGAGGGGCTGCCAGAAATGGTGCAGTGGGGAAACCAAGGCATGAACCCACCTGCAAGACCAGGGAGCCTCTGCATCCTTTCCCCCATGTCCCCCTCTCTGGGCTGGGGCAGGCACAGTGGGCACAGCCCAGCATGGACACACTGCTCCCAGCACAGATCCACTGCTCCCACCATGGAGCTGCTGCAGGGGAGGAGGAAGGTGGCAGGGGCAGAGCACTGGGTGCAGGGGCAGCACCCATCTGCCTCCACCTCCCCCCCTGCTCTGGGCCATAAAGGGCACTCACCCGCTCTGCACCCAAGATAGAGCTGATTGTCCCCAGGGCCAGCAAAAGATTTACTGGGGCCGCGGCCGTGTCACTGCTGGGTGACAGGGAGCATGGCCTCATGCCTGGCAGCGCTGCCTTGCCCCGGCCCGGCCGGCCAAGGGCTGCCTCCTGGGGCTGGGGGCAACACGGCTCCGCTCCGCCTAGATCTGTCCCAGCACGGCCAGGCTGTGGGACGCAGGGCTCGGCAGGGAGCTGTGCCGGGGACGCGGTGCCCAGCCGTGTCGGCAGCCTCTCGGCAGAGCCCGGCAGTCCCCCAGCAGCGGGTCAGTGCCAGCACCACGGCCACCATGCTGTGCCCCCAGCCTGTTGGCCGCCCTTGCTGGCACCTGTCTGGTGGGACACTGCTGGGGCCGTGGCCAGTCTCTGGAGAGCCGCAGGGCACCGCGGGTGCAGGGGCTGCTGACCCTGAGCGGCAGCGGGAAAGGGCCAGGCAGCAGGAGGTGGCAGCGGCCGGAGGGAAGGGAGGGGAGCTGCGGGCCTTGGCAGCGCTGCCGCTGACTCACCACCGGTGGAAACAGAGATCTGCTCCCAGGCTTGCTGCCATCACCAGCCCCAAGCTACCCCAGCCCCCCGGCACAGCACAGCAGCCCCTGGGGGTGGGGGGGCACCCTGGCAACACCCCTTCCCCAGCGGCACCCATGGCACAGCGTGGGGGGAAGGGGGTCTGCCTGGGGGCTGCTCTCACGGCCAGGTGCTGCTCACGCCCACACAGGGGGCTTCCTCCATCACCCCTGGGTGCACAGCCAGGCTGGCAGGGAGCCAGGAGCCCCGGCACACGGTGGCCCCCCCCCAGTCTCCTGGGAGCCCAAGGGCCACCTTTGTGCGGGAGCCCCTCACACGGTGGGAGCCTGGTCTGGACACCGCCTGTATTCATGGGAGCGGCAGGACCGGGGCAGCACGGGGACAAGTTCTCCCCAGCCTGGCCACCAAAACGGGCATTCAGGGCAGGGAGCGGGCAGCTGCCCCGGCAGACCTGGGCTGCTGGGACGTGGCGTTTCCCCGCTGGCCCAGGGCTCACAACGCAGCGCTCAGCAGCCAGATGTGCTGGGCACACTGCTCGCCCGCAGCCACGTGGGGCTGCCGCTCCCCAGCACGCTGAGAGGAGCGGGTGGCACAGAGCGGCCGAGGACACCTGCACATGCCCAGGGTGGTCGCTCCCAAGCTCCCTGCTCACCCTGCCCTGCCCAGCGCCTTGCACGCCCCACCACGTGCTGCTCCCTGCATGCCCCGCTGCAGGCAGAATCCAGGGTCAGCACTAGCACCCAAGAGCAAAGGAGCCGTCCCCAGAGGAGGGAGGTGGCAGCAGTGCCAGGAGCGTTAGAAGAGCTGCAGTCCGTGTCCATTGCAGCAAACAGTGCCCGAGGCGCGCGGAACCTGGGCTTTCCCACCCAGACCTTGCAGGACTCTCATCTGCCTCTGCCCTCTCTGCAGTTCTCCCCTGCCCGCGCCGCAGGATCAGGTCCTGGCAGCTCCCAGAGACACCATCCGCACTCGGCCACTGCCTGCTGTGCAGGGGAGAGACATCTGGTGCCGCTGAACGCTTTCCAGGGCGTGCAGCCAGCGCTGCCTTCGCAGTGGCATCAGCCCTGGGCTGTGCCTTGCAGCCAGCCAGCCGCTGCTCCTCCTTCCTCATCCCCACCCTGGAAATTATTTATTTGCTGAAGAACAGCTTTCCCCAGGAAGTCTACTCAGATGCCGAGGAACAGCTTCAGTTACAAGGAAAAATAAACAATTTGAGCCTTAGAGGCCCTGATGCTCTGCAAACACCAGTGCTAAACCCGGGGCCAGTGTCAGCAGCTGCACAGGGTCAGTGCAGGAGAGGGCTCCCAGCACCCCATCAGCACCGTGCTCAAGGGGGACGCAGCCCACGCTGCCCGCAGCGGCAGGGGGTGATGCTGCACGGTCCCCCTGAAGGTCTCTGAGGCGGGGATTTAGTGCAGTGCCAGAAACCCATCTACCTCCTCAAGTAGCTGCTGCGGGTTGTGCACTAATCAAAGCTTGAGCTGCTCCCCCACCCCGTACCGACCCCGCTTCAGTGCATGGATGACTTCTTGGCAGCCCCGGCTTCCCAGCCCAGCTTCTGGCAGGTCACCCGCTCCCACTCCCAACAGTGGGGTGCTGTGCCACAGCCCCCTCCCCCGGGGCAGCAGCCCCACACTTTGCACAGCTGCCCCCTGCACGGGAGCCAGAGGCAAAGCGTGCCCTCAGCAAGCCCTGCGCCCCAGCGCCACGCAGCCAGGCGGGCAAGGCGACACCGAGCTGAGCACACTCCATTCACAAAGGTGTGTAGAACAGCTCTGGAAGTACAGCAGATTGTAACTGAAACCCCCATTAGATACTTGAGAAGTTGTACAAACCCATTTGCCTTCAAAGGTGGCCTTGAAGTGAGCAGGCAGCTGCACCGGAGACCTCCAGAGGAGCAGTCCCACCTCAATCACCTGTACAAGTGCAGACACGCAAATAACACCAACGCCCCGCAGCTCGCGACTTCAGGATGTTCGGAGGTACCAGCTCCCAAGCTGCTACTCGTTTTGTCCCCACAGTTCAGGCACATGTTGTGTTCTCTGGGCATGATGCCGCTATCTAAAGCCACAAATTCTCCTTGGATGTTCAGCGCCTGGTAATTAGGGTTTATTTTTCCGTGTTTCCCCGACCCCTTGTTACATGATTAGTAAAGGGCACATCAGCGAGCTGTATCACAACCAGACCTTTCAGACAGATGACCCTCTCCAGGCAGCTGCTGCTCATGGCTGGGGATGGAAGGTGACAGCCGTTTCACCTGAGGCACACCCCGATGTTGTCACCAGAGGCTCTGCAGCAATAACCACCTTCTTCCCACCTCCATTTCCAAGCCACCCCACAGCTTGCACCATCCAGGAGCAGACTCCAGAAGGCCATTAGGGCAGCGTTACCTGTGTTTGCTTTTCCGCATCAGGAATGGGGTTAAGAGCCACCAGGCTCTCCTCGGATGGGCTGATGGAAGAGCACGGGCACACAACGCCTCTGTACAAGAGAAGCACAAATACAGCTGGGCATGACCAGAGGCAGCCAGCCCGATTCCTGGCACAGGGGACCAGCCCCTCCTCCACCTTTGTCAAGTATCAGGCTGCTGGGACAGGAGCATGCGGATCTGGGATCCTTGCAGTGGGGCAGTGCTTGCAGAGGGCCACAGGTGCTGCGT
This sequence comes from Falco biarmicus, assembly GCF_023638135.1. NCBI lineage: Eukaryota > Metazoa > Chordata > Aves > Falconiformes > Falconidae > Falco > Falco biarmicus. The sequence continues at coordinate 3,003,403 of NC_079296.1, read as the reverse complement.
GAAAAGCACATGCTTCTGGAAAAACAGTGTGCTGCAGGCCACTGCAGGATACTTGGAAGCAGCAATGCACAGCATTTCGTAACGCTGCCTGCCCTCATGGCAACATGAGCCAAAGCCAGTTCCCACACGTAACGCTCCATCTTACGGCACAGCTCCAGCAGGACTCATGCAGGGCCTGTGCCCAGAGCTGGGGCTCCTTCACTGCCAAACTTTATCGTGTTCAGGTCCACACGAAGCTCGTAACAAAGCTATCACACAGCCAGCATTAGCATCATTGTAAAGCTATCCCTCATAATAGCTCAGTACATGGGAAATTCATTTTACCACACGTAATTAGACCTCTCTCTGGCTAAAACTTGTTCGAGGCTTAGAAAGCCTTCAGATCTAAATTCAGCAAGCAGAATTAAGATCTTTTTCCTAAAGGGAATCTGGATCCAATCTAAGGACTCCCTAATGGGTATAGAATTTTTCATGTTAGAATGTATTAGCTATGCTAACACAAACCATGAGTGCATCACTAATGCTCAAGCAGCACTGCATAACTCTTCCTTACAGCAGTACCAAAAAAGGCCAGAGTTCCAAAGAACTCCATGGGGTGGCAGAAAGTCAAAATGTTTAACTAGTTCTGTGCCTCACAGGTGAAACGTGTGGAACCATGAGATAAGGGAGTGCATTGAAACTTTACAGGTGACCCTTCTAGCTCAGCTTTCCTCAAGTCCAGTTTCCTGATTACCTGACCTCTATCAGTCTTGACATGCACACAAAAACAACACCTGGTCTGAAACTACCACAGCCCTTATGTTTTCCTACCGCTCCAACTGGAACTGAGCTTCCTCTCTTCTGCATGTCATGCTGTATGCAAACAACAGCCTGGCCGGACTGCCCTCCAAAAGAAATGCTTGCACACCACTACAAACAACTCCTCTTTACACTCCAACTCCCAGGGTGAGGGAGCACCAGCCTGCAGCCAGCCCCTGCGCAGCCAGGCATGGACTGACCAAACAGCCTCCATCTGAAATGCACCTCTGCTGACAGGTGATGCTGGGTGGAGCCTTCGCACTCACCCTGAGCACCCTCTTACTTCCAGCTGTTTGCCAACATTAAATCAGCTGCAAGCAGAAACAAACCTGGAGGACAATGCCCGAATCCAGCTTCCTGACCGAAACCGAAGTAGCTTCCTTGGAAGGAGGCTGCAGCAGCCCCTCTGCCCATCTCACTGCAGCTCCGGGCAGCGGTGGTCAGGCTAGTGACCAGCCACCTGTGCGGCACCTGCCTGCAGCGGTCCGCTGGCAGGACCAGGCAAACCACTGCCTACGGCATCTGCCCAGACCTGGGATGGCTGGGGACTCTTTGGTGCTACTACCTGTGCAGAGATCCCAAACAAGTGCTGATGGAACTCTTCAGTTTCAATAAAGTCTGCTAAAACACCTTGGCAAATTAGTTCATCTCTGTAACATTTAAACACTTGCAACTAGACAAGAACTTTAAAATTCACTCTTAAAACTACTGAAGTGATGAACACCAACTCACTGTACACATATGTGTACAGTTTTCCATTTTAAATCAATCTCAAGTTAAAACACTTTTCACATGTTAAGCTGAACCAGCTCCACGGATCTGTACTCATTTGCCTGTTCTTCAAAAAGGAAACCAATCTTAAACTGCAAGTTTAGTATTTTCATTAGCAACAGAAGTTCAAATAAACTTTGTGAATCCTGATTTCTCCTCATAAAGTTGATGACTTCTTTATCCCACCGCTAAAAAACAACCCAACAGTGACAGCTTCCAAACAAAATTCTATTTAATGAGACATACTCAGCCAATATAATTAAGAATTTTCGGCATATTGCAGTTTTATGCCTTGATGGCATATTTTCGCATAGGGTACAAACGTTCTTTTCGCTGCTGTTTTTTGGTCTTCAGATTTTCTTCATGCTTATTTAATCTGCGTCGCATGGCACGAGTCTTCTTCGGCCGCAGATCAAGAGGCTTATACTTTTTGCCCTGTTTGCAAAAATACACAACAGTTGAGTTGGAGAGACTGCAACATACCCCTTAGGTGCATGAGCTCATAGAGAGCAACTGCCTGTAAGAACATCACCAGCAGCGTTTTCAGCTTCTTTTTATTGGGACTATTGTTACAGCCTAGAAGTTCAAGAGAACTCTCCACTAGGAAACATGGAGTTGCTTCTAACTTTTGTGCCAGTTGTAGTAGCTTTGACTCAAGTTTAAGTCATACTTAAGATTAAGAGTCCCAGTTATCCAATACCTTCTGAAAAGCTCCTTTCCCCCCTATTTATGCAATTCAACCCCCAAGAAGTAATACTCTAAAAATTACAGAAACTTATTGAGATAAAGACTTCTTTGGTCACTTCCAACATGATTAAAATTTAGGAGTATTGGCAGTTCTGGAAACTGCATCTTCAGAGAAGCAATGCAGCGCAGCACAAAGCTCTCCTGGCAAAAGCAGATTCACGCTGAGCTTACAGAATTCAGGGTAGTCTTGCAGTAACATTTAAAAAGGAACCACAACTAGAAAACTTTAAAACTGAATATAAATAAGAGCTTTCTTCTTGTGTTCTAAGCTTTTAAGAAACAACCTACAACATTTTTCAAATACATAGTTTGTAGGAAGGAACTAAAGAGAAAAAAAGACCACTATGCAAGATGTTTGCACTTACCTTGTAAAACTTCCTCAAGTTCTCCTTCTGGGTCTGATTGATAACAGTTAAGACTCTGGCAATGGATTTACGAACCACACGTCTGCAGAAACAACAAGAACACACGGAAAGACGAGCCTCCTGGATTTACCACCCAGTGTACACATGGCGCGTACATGCTACAGCCCAGTAACTGACACCGCACCACGCTGCAGCAAAACACTGACGGCTCCCGCCGCATCCAGCTTCACATCTCTGAGCGGAGATACACCACCCATCCCCACGCATACAAAGTTATTCCTCTTCCGTATCGGTTTTAACTTTTTTCTAGTGCGAGACAACCACTGAGAGGCAGCGCGCCGCGGCCCCCCCGCAGGACCGAGCACCCCCGCCCCGTGCGGGTCTCAGGCCCGGGCAGGCTCCTCCGCCGCCCCCGTCCCCCCCTCGGGCCCAGCCTCGCCGCCGGGCTGGGCCCCACTTACATCTTGGAGAGCTTGGAGGCGGCCCCACCGGTCACCTTGGCCACGCGAAGCTGCGACAGCTCCACCTTCAGATCGTCCAGCTGCTTCAGCAGCTCCTCCTTTTTCTTCCCCCGCAGGTCTCGGGCCTTGATCTTGGCCTGCAGGCGGCGGACACCTCGTCAGGCCCACTCCCGGCCCCGCACCCCCCCGCCCGGCAGCGGCCTTCCCCGGGCCTCCCGCCGCCCGCATCCCCCCCACGGCGCCTCGACGGCGGCGCCAGGTCGACGGCACGCGCCAGCGGCGCGGCGGGCCTAGTGCCAGGGCCAGCGTCTTGGTGCCAGGGCCGGCGGCCCGGTGGCCCCGCGGATGCCGCCGGATCGCAGCGGGGCGGGCGCAGAGCCGCTCACCATGATGGCGGCGGCGGCGCGGCGCGGGCCGGAAGGGCCGGAAGCCGGGCAGGGCGGGGGGCGGAGGCGCTGCCGGCCGGAGCCTACCAATCCACGGCCGGGCGGGGGGAGCGGCCTGTGCGCTGCGGCGCCCCCCGTGGGCAGCGCCGTGGTAGCGGCCGCGGGTGCTGACAGGGAAGGCGGGAGGCGGTGGGAGGTGGCGAGGCAGCGCCGCCGGCCCCGGGGCACTGGGGCTGCGGCCCCTCGGGAGGCGGCGGCTGGTGCTGCTGCGCGCCGCTCCGCGCTCTTCCAGCCGCCACAGCCCTGTCAGAGCGGAGCCGGTGTTCTCGCCCTGGCCGAGGTGCGGGACTCTTACCCTGGCAGCGGTGGGAACGTGACGGCGGGCGGGGGTGGCAGCGGCCGCGGAGCGGGGCAGGGCCGTGCGCCCAGGTGGCCGGAGGGCCGGCGGGAGGGAGGGGGCGGGCGGGCCGGGCCCTGCGCGGCGGGACAGGCCTCCGCACGGTGGCGCCGCAGCACGCCGCCTCCAGCCGTATCCAGGCAGCCGCGCCGTGCCTCACCGGCCCCGCGCGGGAGGGCGGGGGGCTCCCGACTGACGGTCCGCGCCGCCAATCAGAAGGCCGCCTCGCCGTCAGTGTAGGCGCTCCCCCAATAGGAGCGGGAGGGGGCGGGGTAAGGCCGGCCCAGACTAGCGCGAGGCGGCAGCCGCGCTCCGCGCAGCCGGAGCCTTCGCCGCGGCGGCGCTGGCGGCTTTGCCCGGGAGTTGGCGGAGGCGGCGCGGATGGTGAGAGGGGCCGCCCGGCAGCGCCTGCCCCGCACCGGCCTGGCCTCCAGGTGCGGGGGGCGGAGCGGCGGCTAGGGCGGGTGCGGGGCGCGGGCGGGGCGGCGGCGCGGGCGGGCGGGCGGGCGGGAGCGGCGGCGGCGGCTGCGGGCGGCTCGGGGCAGGCCCGGCGGCGGCGCGCCCCTCACCGCTGTCTCGCCCCCGCAGAGCTCCCGGCCCAGCGGAGAAGCCGTGCGGCAAGCGCAAGCCCAGGTAAGGCGGCGGCGAGCGGCGTGGCAGGTGCGGGCGGGGGCGGCCGGGGCGGCGCGGAGCATCCCCCGGCGGCGGGCTTCTCCCGGCGGTGGCCGCAGCCGCGCCGGGGGCCGGGGCCCCGCGCCGAGGTGGGGGGCAGCGGGGCGGGGGTGCCGAGGCCCGGGCGTGCGGAGCCACGCTCGCCGCCGTCTTAGCTGCTAACGGAGAAGAGGAGACACGATGTGACACGTCTTCTGCTTAGGCCTGGATTCGCAACGTAACCGCAATAATTGCGGAGACGGCCCCCTCTTCATTAACTTCTCCATTCGTCACGTTATATCCCCTCTCGCCACCCTGCCTGCCCCCGCTGGGCAGGCCGTCGGTGTCCTGCACACCTCTGACAGGTAGCTGCTTTTCCGCATCAGCAAATGAATCCTTTTGCATGAAATATTGCTGGATTTTACAAGAGCTGTTCGTGCAGTGCTGGATATTCAAATTGCGGGTTTGACAGAATCATCATGGACTTGTCCTGATTTGAAACTTCTATCTTGGCAGCTCCCTCTTGCCAAATTCCTGTTTCCTCTGAGAAATGCTTTGGACAATAGGTGATGTGAAATGCCCTTGGGGATTGAAGCTGGATGATTGTTACATAGTCATCCCCCCGAGGTTTCTTGCCTGTTACTGGGTATAAAAATGTCAATAACCAAAGGCTGCCCCAGTTAAAACATTCAGAATCAAAGCTGCAGGTTTTCAGAGTCTGGGTCTAATCTCTCACTATGGAATGGGACCTGCTTTTGTCAAGTTTGAGTTGTACTTCTGTAATTCAACAGCCAGGCTCCAAACTTCTGTGCTTAGGCTGTCTCTAGGCTAAGCCGTTCTAGTCCTCCAACCTGCAAAATGGATCCCTTAATATGAAAAATCGCTGGATTTTGCGAAAGCTATCCAAACGCAATCCATAATTCTCAGTGTTTTGTCTAAGCTAATGTAGAGCAGCACTGATGGACCATAGGATGACTAAAATGCTAGTATAAGTGAGTCTCCCAGCATGTGTATGCTCTCACACCATTCCTGAGAGCAGCAAAGCTGTGGTGTTAATAGCAGCCTTTGGAAGGTGTAGAAGATCATCCTGGTATGGGTCTTGCTGTGGAAGTTTGCAGATGTGGTTACTGCCTGGTGCATCTTCTTACCTTGTGTGAACCCTGTTGCATAACAGTTGTAACTTCCCTTGCTCAGACTGTTGAGGAAGCAATTAAGAGGCATGACACCTGACTGCAGGTCATGTTAGTAGAAAAAGATGCTATGTTTTCAAATCAGATAAGTCAGTCTCTCCAAAGATGTTTCGATAAACGATCACAGTTTGTTACATGAAAGAAATAATGAGTCACTTAATTAGAAGCAAAGAGCATAATTCTCCAATCATTCTGGGCAGCCAGAATAATACACAAATGTGATGGCCAGATTCTTTGCTCCAGAAAGTATAAAAAACATTCATAGAAACTATATGGAGAGAATAAATATTTTGCTGTGCTACAAAGGAGATTGCAATCATTGTTTTATCTTGAAATATAGGTACAATACAGCCCAAAATTCAATTGGCGATCCACGTCCCTTACAAACACTGGAAGATTTTATCATCAGGATGACTAGCTGAGCTAAGCTCTGCGTGTAAGAATGATACAGACAGCAGCACCATGTTCTATGTTCACCATGCTCAGTTGAGAAACTAGATCTACAAGTGATCGAATGCGGAAAGTGCTTAGTGGTGGAAGGAATGCATAGCTTGCCTGTATTGTTAGCCATTTCTGTGTTACTATTTTATTTGGTGGAGGGAAGTAAAAATGGAGAATAACAATTCAAAACATTGAGAAGCTTATAACCCGAGTCAGTTCTGCACTGAAATTGTGTTGTCCATAACGTTGCACTGAAGGCATAGATTTACACAGGTGGGAGGACGGGGGCTGTAGCTCTCCCTCCTCTGCTGCCAGCGCCACGCCTGTCACATGATGTGACTGCACAGTCCTTTGCTCACACTGCAGCTGCGCTTGCCCTGGTGTGTGCCGGTCAGATTTTGCCTCTTTTTTTAATCAATTTTATTCTGGTTTAGCTCTGTGGGCTTTAAATAGAGTTGTTGATAAACTGATGTGGTGTGAATGGGTAATGAGTATTCATTTGATCATCTGGACACGTTAGTTGGCTTATCTTTTATTCTGCATGGTGTGCTTTGGGCAAGGAAGGAAGAGTTATGGTGCGAAAGTCTATTCTGAGGTGATATTACTGCCTAAATAGCTGAAATTTAACAGTATTTAAAAAAAAAAAACCCAAAACAACAAAAAACCACCAACTCCCCCTCGCCACCCCCCTCAGTGCATGATACAGCTATCAGAGTCTTATCATGGAAATCTGTGTGTTGATGTCTTTTTTTGCAGAACTTTTCGTAGGTGTTTTTTTTTTCATAGAAATGTTCAGTTGGAGCAACTTCTGTAAAAAAACAGGACCTGTACACGCAAAGTTCTATGATAATTTTCTTTGGTATTCTTGCATAAGAACGTTCTGCAGCCTTGGCTTTTGTAGCCAGGTTGTTGTCTTTAAGCACATAAGCTCTGTCCTGAATATGTAGTTTTTAAAAAGTCTAGAAACAGAGGTATGGAACGGGGTATGTGCTTTAGCAGAAGGAAATGGTTTAAAGGAATGGACCAAATTGTGTGTGGGAGCTGCATGGAGGGTCAAATAGAGGTCTTTCTATAAAGTATGTAAGTTAGTTGCCAACACAAATATTACCTAGCAGTTTACATGTGCTGAAAGAACGCAGTACAGTCCTGCAACAGGAATAGGATAGAATAACCATCAGTCTGGTTCCCTGAGGATGTCAGTCAAGAAAGGAAGTGTGTGATGCCAAAAAGCCTGGATGGAACAGCAGGTTTAGAGGACTCGTCGTTTGAAGTATTTTTAATTATTGCTATTATTATAATGGAACACAGGCTAGAAGCGGAGTTTTTAAAATATAATTAAAGGAGAAGTCAGCAGAGGGATTTCTCTGCTGTGTGGCAGAGGAATGGTCCAGGAGTAATTCCTGCTCAGGAGGGTGAATTCCCAGAGTGATGACACTCTGTGCAGTTCCCAAGCTTGCTGGCAGCTTACCACCAAATGCCAGTTTGGAGGGAAGAAGTGAACTGAGCAGATTAAAAATCTTTCTCTAGCTTGCACTTCACTCTTTTGTCAGAGTAAGGTTCCTGTTGGAAAGCAGCCATTGACACCTTGGCTGAGAATGCTGACAAGATGCAGAGTGTGATAACTGCCCTTCAGATTGGCCGCTGGCCTGAACTGCCATTTGGGCCATCTAGTAAATAATTTGATTTTCTAGAAAGAAGTCTCTCTGTCACATAAGCATCAAGCTATGTTGTCTAGCAACCATTCAGTTTTGAATTAATGAGTGTACATCAAAGAGTTAAAACATCAGTTGTTTTCTGAGGAAAGAAAGAAAGAAAAAAAATCCATCTTGTAACTCAGATGCTTTTCAGGAACTTGGCTGCTCAAGATGTGAGAGGCATGTGCTTTTCCGCCCTGCTTTAGGTGATGGCTTAGTTCAAGGGGGCCCAGATTTGGCTCAGTCAACAGTTGTGTTGGCGTCTTGCCATCAAATGTGCATAAAATGGAGCTGACTGTAATTCCCTCCTCGCTCTAACATGGAGGGGCAGCCCAGAGAGACCTGAGGCCCCGGTATGCCTTGCTGTAGGTTGGCTTGGCTATGAGAGGTATACTGGGATGTACGATCCCTGCAGTGTGAGCTGTTGTGTTGTTACTTGATTGTTGCTTTTGAGTCCCTGGGTTGTATTTTGGTGGCTTGTCATAACTAGTGGATTTCAATCCTTGTTGTGCCTGTGCTTCCAAAATCTATCTCCCTTCTCTCAGTGGCTTGCATGCTTTTCCAGATGTATGAGGTTCATATCTCATTTGCAGACTCCTCCTATGATTTTTGTGGCTTGTGTGCTTTGCCACAAAATCAACATAAAACACAACTGGCATTTTAGCTGCTCCAAGAACATTTTGTGTAAATAAACCACTAAATAGTTTAGCTTGTGAAATGTAAATACACACAGATCAGCCTGCCACAGCTGATAGTGTTTTTCTATCTTCCTTCTTCCCCTCCCACCCCTGCCAAGAGTAGGCTAGTCTGATGTTCTTTTTGCTATTGCTCTTTCATACAATGCAAATGACTACTAAGTACCATGTAGGTGGTGTGCAGGCACCACTACAGATTCATGATTTGAATTTGGATGAAACACTTGCATCCTCTCCCATGTTGCTTCTGAACCATCTTCTGGGGATTCCTGGACTGCGACGACCCAGAAACTCTGCTTTGGTCTGACTTTGAGCTTCAGCTCATTTTTAGTAGCAAACTAGTTAAGTCGGTAAGAAGAGCAGAGGCCCAACTGTGATGACATTTTTAGCCTTTGCCCTTTGTTCATCCTATACACAAAAGGTCACGAACTGCGGTGAAAGAGGGATCACAGAGGGCACAGAATGGACAAAGGTGGAACAAATTGCCAGTGGCAGAAACATAAAGAAGAGAAGCAAAAGTTTTGTCTTATGAAGGTAATTGAAAAAGGCCACATGTGTCCCATGGTGATATTGTGTCTCTTGTATTTAAAGTGAGTCTGCCTATAGTGAATGTAGAGGGTCTGCTGGAAAGGTGTGGCTTAGATGATCTCAGTGTAGAAGGCATGAAGGGACAATGCTCTGTTTCCGTGGTATGATAATGAGCAGATCCGTGATGTTCTGCAAGAAGAGGTGCCAAAGCTGCAGTTCTGGATACAGACAGGTATGCTTTAAGCAATAAAAGGATTTTTGAAGATGTGCAAAAAATAATAATAATGAAAAGTCTGATTCTATAGAATAAGCACTTATTTGAAGCTAAAATAGTAGGATTGACACTGCGTGCTGGATATTCAAACTGATTTGACTTGAAACGGAGTCGAATTGGTGGTGTTGGCTGCTTCCCTGCAGAAGCCTTGAGACTGTTCCTGTCGAGGTGTCCAAGGTATTGCAGAGGTGGCAGCTCACGTTAACTCTGAGGTCTTAATATGAGACAGTGTTTGCAGATCTTCTGGTATTCTGATATGCTGAGAAATTAACTACAAGTTTATGTGAAAGTATTAAACTTTCAGTTTGCAGTAAAAAAATAAAATTCTTGTATAACTGCATGTGCCTGCTGTCTGTGACTTCCACTTGCTACAGCAGTGTGCATCTGGAGAATTGCATGTATGTTTTTATCTTGTTTTCTTGTATATCCCCTTCCCTCTTCTTTCCCCTTTTTAGGAAATAAAATTTATGCAATTGCACACTGAGGCTTCCTCTTTTTTTCTTCTCCAAGCAGCTTTTAAGTCGCTTGTCTGATGTAACTGGTGTTGCTGTAAGGGGAAAGGTCCTGAAGATTGTATAGCAAGCAGTCTTCACAAAACTCAAAGGAAGTTGAAGGAGAGTGACGTGTTTAGTGCATCTATGAAAGGGAAGGACAGACAGAATAGAGTTGTTATACTTTGTAGGAGGCATCTGGCCAGCCCCTCGGCATGTGTGGAGCCCTGGGAGAGTTGAAGCAGTTCTTTTTGCTGTGTGGGAGAGCTGGGGTTATGGCGATGGGTAGGGAAAGATCAACAGGGCCACATGCAGGTCGGTGTGGGACCAGGCTTCCTCTCACTGTAAAAGAGAGGATGACTGCTTGTGCACAAGTGTGTGGGCTGGTGTCACAGGCTCAGTTGGGTTTGTATGTTTTTATTATTATTTTTAAATGTCTTCCCTGTTGCTTAATCATTAGAGAGATTACAGCTTCTGCAAGTTATCTGTAATAATGGTGTATTTTAGTAGGAAAAATACTTCCTTGGCGAATTCCCAACGGGAGTAGAACTAGTTGCATTTGCAGGTGATTTTCAGTCAGCCGCACTGCAATTTGTTTACAAAATAGAAGTTTTTCACCCTCTAGTTCAGGCTGCATTTCTCCTTAGTGCCCTTTTGAAATAAGCAAACATCCAGGCAGAGAGAACACGATTTGACCGGGGTTATCGGCTAAATAAAATAGCTACTTGCTTCTCTTACTGAAGTTATATTTTAAGTTTCTTTTTATTGTGGTGTTCAAACAAAAAAAGTCTCCAAAGCCTGGGCTCTGCCCAAGTCCTTTTCATTGTGTATTCTGTGTGCGTGTTTATACAGCAGTGAGCATAGCTGGTACAGAAACACTTGAGTTGTTCTTTAAGCTAGACCTGGCTGTTGCTGTCCTCCAGGACTGCACACCCTGCCAGGGGTCCCGGTGTAGTCTCAGCCTGCGCGCAGATGCTTCCCGCAGTATCTAAGCGAGCGCCTGTGAAAGGAGTTTGGTAGGTCTGGAAGAGCTGCAGCCACTGCAGTGCAGACATGCCCTGAGGTGAACAGTGGTCGGGGATGAGAAATGTCTGTATTTGGTTCCAGCTTCTACTAAAAACCTTGCAATAATAAATACATCCATTTTTTTTTCCTCCCCATAAAAAAATGGTCAGATGTATAACTACTCCTTGCTGTTGCCTCTGAAGTACTGACTCCAGCAGTCTGAAGCTTTCAGTGCGTGCCTGTGTGTATGAAGGGGATGTTATTTATTTATTTCAGCGTTGCTTGAGTAGAAGGGAGTGATGTTGTAGAAACTTCAGGACAGTGGCTCTCCATGGAAAATTAGGTATTCTGGTGAGAGGAATGAATTTGGGTTCTAATTAATTTTGTGTTGTCTGAGGCTCTGTCAGGACTAGCACTCTGAGCAGATTATAGGGAAACGCACAGATGGTTTTCCCAAAACATTCAGTATAGCTTTGAAAGAAGACGGGAGAGGCGAATATGCCAGTCTGTAGAAGGAGAGGCAAGTAGAGAGCAAAGGTAGATATCCTGCTTGATGAAGGTAAGATCAGATGTTTCTTGGTCGAGATTTGAGACATGATGGTTCCAGACTTTGGGTATGAATGATCAAGAGCTTAGTTATAGTTACGTTATTAATTTGCAGGTAAGAAATACATACCAACTGGGCATCTGGCTTTATATCATGTTTCCTTTTGGCAATGATGCTGTGGGAGATGTGTCAGAATGAAGAGTGAGAACTGGTCTCTTTGACTCAAGGTTTGAGACCTTTAAAATCCTGATAGATTGGAATGTGTTTTGCACCACTGGTTTCTGTGGAGAGCAGTTCTAATAATGTCTTAGTCTAGGGAAACTACCAACAAGATAGATGTGGAAAGTGTGTTTGCTTTGCTTTTTGGTTACCACTTGCATCTCTAAGTAAGGCGTGGGAAGCATTTGAAAAACAGAGTTTATATTTCTGTGTTGTGAGTTCCTGATTAAGATGGTAAAACCGCCCGTGAAACTGTGATTCGGGATGCAGTTATCACTTACCCTTATCATTAGTTCAGTTGTCTAAGCACATACTTCCTGCTCGACTCCAGAATTTTAATTTTAATCAGAACCTCAACTGTAAACGCCAAGCCAATTGTATTTCATGCAAGCAATGAAACTCCAGAACAGCGAGAGTTTAGGACTTGTAGTTGATATGGCAGTTTACTGTTCTGTATTACATCTTGTCACAGAAAATTCTGATTCCCAGGCTAAAGGTTAATCAATACAGTCAGCCCATCCTAGTTCACTGCTTGGTTTGCAGTTTGCTGTCTTCAGGTGGGTGGGTGAAAACAACCAGGAACATTTCTTCCAAAAACAGAGAATGCTTTTCCTCTCCCTTCTGTCCCCATCCCCAACATTAACCGTCCTGGATTGTCCTGTTAGATTTGCATCTGCTGTCCTGTTCAGAAGGTTATGTACGGGTTATTTAAAGGACAGGGCTGAAGACTCAATGATCGAAACAGCTGGAGCCTGCAATAAAATACAGATTCTCATTCTAATTTTAGCCAAGAAGCTTCACTGGGTCACATTGATCAGTTCTCTGCATTGTAATGAATTTGTTCCTGTGCATAGTGTGAAGGTTTCACATCCAAACTTTATCTTTGGAAGGCTGCAATGCCATGGAGATAAGTATTTGTAAGGTGTGTGAAGTCACCTGTTAATGACACGACAAGCGATGTGTTCTGATTTTTGGAAGAGTTGCTTCTGAAATATGTGCTCATGCTTATACTTACAAAATCATACATTTTTTTCTGGAAGTGATAGTTTAAAATACAAATGTCTAAAAATTTAAGATTAAATTCTCTTGAAGTATGAAAGACAGGTTGTATATCACATATGTGAAGTATCTGAACTCCATACTGCTTGTGTTCAGTAGTATGGTCTCCAGTTTCCTTGGTGAGGTACCAGTCTTTGTAGTGAGATTGTTTGCCTCTAGTCATGTAAGATGATAGTTTTAGGTATAATGCTGATGCTCTAGTGAGGAGAGAGTTGTTCTTTCAATTGACCATTTAGGTGAAGTAGATAAACCACTAATAGGTACTCACAGCTTTTATCCTCTAAGTACTCATGAGATGAGGCTGTCTGGTTGGAAGGCAGGAGACACTCAAGATTCCACAACTGAGCTGAAGCAGTGGGGTTAAAAAAGGTCAGATTGTACAAGTGGAAGTCAAGGTGCCATGTCCAGCCAACTCTGCTGTGCAGCTCTAGGAAACTGCTCCTAATTCTACCTGTCCTTACTCAACAGTGTTTATACACTCCTAACTTCTTTCTGCCTGTACAGTATGCCATGCAGTTACAGTATCACTAACCATTCAGTGGAGCAAGGTTTTACTTCCTTGTAAGTGTCAGGTGTGATGTTGTGACTACCCTCTTCTACCAGGCAGCAGATTATAGTGATCCTGGCTAAGTGATAAAGTCTGGCCAAGGTGTGTGTGTAATACGGTTATTTAACATATCTATGCTTGACTTTCATTGTCAGCTTGATTTCCTTGAACCAGAGTATTCCTTCACCGTTCACAAAGCGTGTCTCGCTTAGCAAGCCCGAGTCCCAGTATAGGACCAGTAGGAAGTGCATACTGTTGACTTCAGCACTCTTTTTTCCCTTCCAGCTGAGCCTGGAAAACCTTAGCCAAAAGACGGCAAACCACAGGGAAGTGGAAACGTGTGTGATGTAAGTGACACATAACTTTAAAAATACTGGCTAGCATCATGAAACTTTCATCCGTTTCCCATACCCCTCCTCCTGCTGCCTTTCAATTCCAACTGCTTTGCATAGTCTTGCCATCTTCTGGGGTGCCTGTAAGTTCTTCTGTGCTGGGTGCTGCAATGAGATGAATTTGCTAAATCTATTAATGTATTGTACTAAGCAAACCTGGAATTGTACATTCAGAGAGACTGTGTTGGAAAGAACCTGGCAGGCGAAGTGCAGAGCTTGGCTAGCACAATTTTTCTGCCTTGTATGGCCTGAGGAGTTGGCAGAATCTTTGAGAGAATAATAAGTTCTGCTGGAAGTCACCATTTTCTGACTTATTTTAACAGTCTTTTAAACGAATGTTTCAGTATCACCTTTTGCAGGCTCTGGAGATCATTTTTTAACATGAGCTGCTTCAGAAAACAGAAGAAAAATTGTCATGCAAAACAGTTCAATAGTTTCATTTGCATGAAAGAAAACAAAAAGCATTTTCAAACACAAGAACAAAAAATTAAGTAGGTAATACTTCTGGTATAGCTGGGCTGTCAAAACTGGGAGAACTGTCTGCAGAAGAGGAGCACAGATGTGTGGGGTTGCTTTCAAAGAGGAGAGGTCCACATGTGGATGTACTGCTGGTTGCATTTTATTTATATTTTTCATTTGCAGCTCAGTAGTCCCCAAGGAAAGGGCGATGTCAGTAGCTATATTCCTCCCTTTGCTGTGCCCACTTGCTGTTTCTAATAATAATTCTTTCTCCTCTCTGTAATGCTGCTGCATTACAACACCGTCTTTAGTGCAGGGAAGACCTCCTCCTTTCCTGAGCTGCTCGTGATAGTAGTTCTTCCTTTGTACAGCACCAAATACCACCCCCTCCGGAGCATAATAAGCCAAAACCAGTGCATGAGGGAGCTAATTTTATTTTCCTTCTCAGTCAGCTGGAAGAGCCAGCTTCACCTATAATTTAACGTCTCCTGTTGTCCTTTTCTTTCTATCTTCCCATCTTTCCTTCATATTCAGGCATGTGCTGTGGCTGAGTGAAACCAGGGTTTAAATTGCAGCAGCGGCTGTCACATGTCTGTAACGAAAATGCTTCTTTGAATTTGAGCTCTGTGGAAGAATTACGTTCTGGCAGCTTTTCTAAAGATATCTCACAGAAGGAAACTGTCATGCTTATTACTACCTCACTTAATTCTTTGCTGCTTTTATTTCTTTCTTGGTTGAAACCCTTATTTCTTTTCCTGGTTATTTTTTCCTAGAAGGAAAACTGTTTGCCCATGATGTGATTCAGTCTGAATATTTTATAATGTATTTTCTGTATGGTGTTATTTTATAATCATCACAAAGATACATTTGACATGTAGTGAGTAAGGACCCAGTCCATTCTGAGCAGGACTCATGCTTACAGTTAAAAGTGTAACCTTTAAAGATTTTTCAGTAGGACTTTCCACAGTACTGTGTACATGTGTAAATACACTGGATAGTTTAGAAGTGCTCCTGTTTTCTGAGTGTAATATGTGGCAGAGCCAGAACATGCCTTTAATTATCCTGCAAGAGAGTGGAACTTCATCTCATGCATTGTCGCTGTCCAAAGTGGATTATTTGGAGCATACCTGTTCTGTCATCCTGGAGGTGTTATGTCTGTTGCATCTATTCTATCCCAGAGGCAATTGTGCTTGCATCTTCAGGTCATTAAGAACAGAGATGGTTTCATAACTGTCTGGGTAACTAAGGTTTCATTTCATTCTACTTTTAACTGTGATTTAGCTGTTTTATTAAGAAATAACCCAGAAACAAAGAGGGCATATTGAGGCTTCTGCGTTTAATTTATTATGTACTAATGGAGTAGCTTTTCATAAGCACCCAGAATCTTCTCCATTCATTCTGTTCAAGTGTCTTATGGTCACCTCTCTCCCTCTAGAAGCATCAGTAGAAAATGAGATTAATTTTTGCATCTGTCTTACTGTTTAAGTGCTTCAGCTTGAGTGAGAGGAATACCATCAAAGTGTTTGGCAAACAATGAAGTAAGGCTAAGCATGCCTGAAAAGCTGGTAGATAAAATTTTCAGACCATGATCCAGGACAGAGTTTTTTGAGTTACTCAGAGTTCTGTTCAAAGGTCATTCTAGCGTAAGCATTAAATGTGTAATTCAAAGCATGCTGATGAAAGTATGCACTGAATGTTTTATTCCACATCTAACATGGAAGTCTTTCTTTTATGTGATATGAGATACATATGGCAATCCAGATTAGAACTGGGTTGAAGGCATATTTGGAGTGCTGAATGGTAAGGATGTTTTCACAGCAGCAACTATTGTTATCAGTTTTTTTAGTTTACTACTATTAGCTGTATTTCAGTCTTTTTGTATCAACATCCTATTGCTGAGTACTGGTTGTAATGGAAGTTAAAATTGGGAATAAATTTAGAAGTTTTAGCAGAAGTTCTGGGAAAATTTTGCCATCACACACATGCAAAGTTTGAGGTGTAGTACCATAATGATCTAAGTACACGTCTTTGTTTTAAACCACTGTTTTGGTCATGATAGGTAATAGTGCTTTACAACGATAATCTTCCATGGAACACTGAGCACATTCCATGTTTGCGATGGTCGTCACCTGCTTAAATAATATCAGATGTTGGGGTAATAATATGCATTGGAACTGTTGAATTTTTCAACACAATCTAGTTTTTATTGTCTTTGCTAAGTTCACGTGACATACAGTTGTATCAGAAGTCTTCTATTGTTGTAAGGCAGGCAGGTCCTCTATACATAAAACCCAAGGTTCCTTCTTGCAAATGAACCTGAATTTTTTTTTTAAGAACTCATTTTAGAGGACACAGGGTTATTCCTTCCTTTCATATCTGTGTTTCTGCTACTTCACTTTTTGTGGTTTTTTTAGTTTTGTGGTTTGTTTTGGTTGGATTTTTTTTTCTTTAGGTCTCTGCTTTTGGTGCTTGTGGCAACTTCACTGAAGTGGAACTTGATCAGACATTTATGTTTTGATCTCTAAAGCAATAAAAGCTGAAGCTTTGATGTATGTATACACATGTTGGTGTATGTGTGTTTTAAGATTTCAGCTTACTCAGTTGTACAGTGATGATGTAATCTTGCAGGTACTGTAGTTTTATGTCTTCTATGTGGAATGGTCTGTTTTACCAGTAGGGATTCTCTTCTGGAGAGAAGTTCGAGTGACTGAGACTTAACTACATTTCCTCTTTTTCAAAAAGTAAATCCCTGACTATTCTTTTAAGTGTGCTCCTCTTGCATGCTGCTTCATCCAAGTCTCTGCCTCCTACTCCTCAGCTTGGCTATATAATACCACATTTTAGCCTAAACTCAGGCTACTGGTTGCCTTAATACCATCTGTGTGGCTTGATTGCAACAATCATTTTTTTCATTTCTGAACCTGCGAATAAAGGAAAAACTGAATGTGCTGGTGGAGCGTCTCCAGGGTACGCTAATTTTTCAGGTCTCTATGCAGTGTCAGAATGCGCTTAAATGTGGTTTGTTTCCTAGGTTCCTTCATCAGCAGTCTCTGATAAGAAGACAGGTTGTCTCTCTGCTTTTGGCAGTTTCTTTCCATGAGCAGAAAAGGTTCTTTTGCCCTTTGCTTCAGTAGTAGGTCCAAACCCATGTGCCAACAGCTGTATTGGGAGGCTGACCATACAGAATACTCTCCAATATTTTGTTTTGAGTTTGGTAATATATCTTTTTTTTTTCTTTTCTTTTTCTTTTCTTTTTTTCCCTCTCAGTTTTCTCACTTTCCGCAAACTAGTATTATGCTAAATATTTAAGAATCGCCTGGGCTTGGAGTAGGCTTTCAAAATACACCTTAATTGTCTATAACCTGAAAGAATTTTTTTATCTCCTTTCTTTGCAACAAGTATTTTTCCTGTTTTCTGATACCTTTCAGGTTGGCAGGCAATGGATTTTCTAGCATATCTTTTATTGATTGCATAAATGGCCGTCTTCACAGTGGGTCTAGTGGACTCCCTCAGCGTGAGAACTGCAGTTGTTTTTGCTTGCCTGGGCCAGGGCTAACACAGATTCAGTTGGCCAATGTTGGCAGTGGTTGGGGGAGGTGGATAGTATAACTTGAGGGTAGCAGAAAATAAAATTGGCTTTACCATTAAATTAATAAAATTATATACAGACTGTATGAGATATACTTTGCAATTTAAGCAAGCTCTTCAATTTTTGAAAATGTATCTGAAGCTGCTCTAGAGTGCCTGGTCTACCACAGTGGAGTGCTGCAGAATCAGAGGGCCTCGCCGCAGGATTTAGGTCACCCTTGCTGCGGAGCACACACGACCTGGGGTATTGTCCCTCTTCCCGAAATTCCTGAATCACCTCCTGGCTACCTCTGACATCTGCTTTTTAGCTGTCACTGTTCACTTCGATTTCATACATTGGTGCTTTTCATACATTGGTGCTTTTAAGTATTCAGTGTTGTTTGTTTCATGCTGTGTGTAAATGCTTAGGGATTGCAGACACAGGCTGGTCCTCACAATACTCACGTCCTGCTTGCTAGGCTCACGCCAACAGCTTTTGACATCTGAGTGGTGTCTTCTGAACTCTCTTTCACTGTCTGGCACCCATACTGCAGTTACCTGACAATACATAGATACTTCCTACCTTTTCCTGGAAGGCTTCAACAATAGTTTGTGCAGTGCACCCCATGTCCTTGCACTAATACTCTAGTGCACTGTCACGTGGGTGTGTAAAAGACAAGTGAATGTGTGCTGCTACCTTGTCTAAACGGGGAAATCATGAAACTGCTTGGCTGGCAGGAGATGCTCACTAATTTATCCCCAAAAGGTGGTGGTGATGGGTGTGTGTGAACTGCCAATTCCTTCTGCGGTAGGCATGCAGCGTTTGTTCAGGAAAGTATTTGGTTATTGTGAAGGTTTTTTGTGACCATTGATGAAAGATGCTTCTGGGTACTTCCCGGTGACTGTAGGGATTAGCCTTTGCCAATGCCTGGCTTGAATTGGGACTTATAGGTAATTATTTGTGCAAATAGCATTCAAACAGAGTTTCTGCACAGATGGAAACTTGTTGCTTAACAAAAGTGCTTACCAGGGTAGAGAAGTTGCTGAAAGTAAAAGCTCTGCATTTGCCCAGTTAGAGGTGTGTTTATCTTCCACTAAAATTCTTCGAGAGCACAGAAGAGCTAAACTGGCAGCCATTTTCAGAGAGAACATGTTTTGTTGCTGCTGCCGATAAATCTGTAGCTTGCCTTAGGATGATCTAAAGGATAACTTTATATGTACGTATGTTTAAGTAAGCTTTTAAAAGCCACTCTGCCTTTATAGGCTTTCATATTCCCTTACTTATTGAATACTTGTATTATCCACATTATATCTTCGGTTTTTGTTCAGCTGATTACTGCACAATATGACATTTTGCTCCTATGAACAGTAAAAATAGATCTGCAGGTATAATTGTGGGCAGTGCAAGCCATGGAATTAAACAGTCATGAGGAAGCGGTAAAGAAGCAGGGTATTTTTTAGCATTCTGTCTAAAATTGCTATATTTTAGCATTAGGAACTAGTGAGCTACAGTCTTCAGCAGTTACAGAAGAAAATGAATTGTAAATGGAACTGAGGCTAGTCTCTCTAAATATGGCTGCAGGATAAACACCTCTGCAGAAAGGCAAATTTAGAGGTTTCTTTGTCCAAGTATGAAACCCAAGTACTGTTTGTGTTACAGTCCTTTTGTTGGCAGTTTTGTGTTTGTGAAGATAGTCCTCCAAGTTATTTTATTTAATGACTCTTGTGCCACTTTTATTTTTAATTTTGCTTTGTTTTAACTAGTGCATTGTGCAATAATTAGTCTAATGCTTTGATTCTCAGCTGTTACTTTTAATGAGTCTTGAGAAGAGTTACCTGTGGGAGAATTGCATGCTCTTTGTTGCCATCCCCATGGAACCGTACATGCATCTAATCTGGATCAGTTCATAGTAGCCCTCAATTTTTGAGTAATATGGCTATTTTCTTCTTCATAGGACTGAGTTTGCCCTAAAAGAAATCATGTCATCAGGAGGAGCTGAAGATGATATTCCTCAAGCAGAGAGGAAAACAGTGACAGACTTTTGCTACTTATTGGATAAATCTAAACAGCTATTCAATGGCTTAAGGTTAGTGCATTTTTGACAGTATTCCTTCAGAAAAGCATTGGAACATACACTTTAGTATGTGAGTGATGCTGAAGTCAGTTGTACAACTAACGTTTCGAACTCAAACCCAATAAATTTGTTTAGGAGATGATAAAGCTATGTATGGGTGGTTTTGGACCATGTATGTAAGAATGTCTGCAGGAATAGATGTTCATGCATTTCTTCTGAGACAGTAGGGAAGGAAGTGTGAGAAGGGCGAGCTAAACATCTCTGTCGTGTCAGTTAACAGTAAACTAGAAGTTGGAAATTCTGTTAAATTGATTGAATTTGTACTGGAGTGTTACAAAGTATGCAATTAAAGACTTAGTGCGGCTGTGTACAGTCAATGGCATGCAAGTCCAAAACCCCACAGTCTCTGTACCAAAAAAAACCCAACCAAAAAAAGGGATGAAAAGGATTGACCTAGGTGGGAAAAAAGCGGGGAGGGAATACTTTGGAGAAGAAATTTAGGAAACATCCAAACCATAGCCTGTATGTGTCTGGTGAAACATGCTTAACTCGAACTGTAGAGAAAGGTGAAATCTGCATTTATCTACAAAGCATCTGCAATAACATCTAGAAAGTCTAGCTGTTCTAGCAGCACCAATAATAAGGGGAATAAGAGTAAGGGGAGTTCAAGGAAAATAGTTCATGTTTGGACAGTGATATAGGCATCCTGTTTATGTCAATATAGGCTGAGTTAAAGATTACATATTCAAGAGCTGTTTTATTTGTAAGGTTTGCTGTAGAGTCTCTTAAGCAACATGGGTTTTAGCTCATCTTGTTGGCAGTTCAGCCTCTTCCTGGTCTCTGAGTAATACTCTATGTTTGGGCCCATATAGCTTGCTGTTATTCAAACACAGATGGTTAGCAAAGATGTTTTTAATTCCTCTGCCCCCTGCTATTGATAATCCTTTCATGTGCTTTAGAAGTTGATTACCAAATCCAAAACAAACATTTTGTGCTCCAAAATCTGAATGGTAAATGGGCAGTAGAGACAAGGAGTTCTTGGTGATTGCATTTGACACCCCATGAAACAGAGTTTGAAGCAAAAAGACCAGAATCTTGAGGCCAGGATTTCCAGGACCATATATGCCATTACACTGGCTTTCTGATACAGGTTGCTTGAAATTTTGTCCTGAGTCACCGAAGAGTACAAATTAACAGAGTTCATGTCTGGATGCGTGGTGTTTAAGTTCAGATCCCAGAGATGGCAGAGTACCTACAGCCATTCTGGTTTGTCCTTTGGCCATGGAGGGAGTTAGTACTTGTAGCGGATTTCCAGATGAGAGATGTAGTTTCTGTGTACATCCATGGTATTCTGCAAAAAAGAAACATTCTTATCCAGCTAGATGAAAAGAAAATGGAAAATACCTTTGGATTAAATTTGGGTAATAAAAATTGAGAGATGGGCTTCAGCAGCTGGCTCTACTGTGTGAAAATAAGAATGTACCAGAAAGGGGGCCTGCCTCTGTCCTTACTTGGTACAATTAATGTAGTTGCTTCTTGCACTGAACTTGACCACTCTTTCACCTACAAGGCCTGTGATTGTTATGGGCATAATGATTGTATAAAGCAGCATTATAATTTTCAAGTATCTCCTCTGTTAGTGCTTGTTTTCTTCTGGGTAGCTCACCTGGAAATGACTTGGCAAGTATCCTAATTCTTAGTCCAGTTGTTTGCTTTTTCCGTCTAGCATAATAAATGCATTTGATGCATGCCTGCCTTCTGTTCTGAGATGATGGTCTTTGCTGCTGTTTTATGCCATGCTCTTGTCCCTACCAAGTTTCATGGAAAAGAAGTGATGGGGGAGGGAGAGGAGAGCAATGATTTCCTGAAACCTCCTCTGGGCACTTCAGCTACAGGGAACTGAGCCTATAGCTGTGTTGGCAGCTGCTTAGCTGTTGCTTCTGCCAAAAATGCAAGGGCTCAGCCTGCCACGTCTTTGTTTCAGTAGCATTTCCTTCCTCTCTTCCCAATACAGATGCCAAATACAGCATTTGAGGAAAACATATGATGATCTGCCAAGGTTGCTGCTCCAAAGTATACTTCATGCTCGCACTACCAGTGATACCATCCTTTTGTGGCCATGTCTGCTAGAATAACTTATTGGGGAGGTTGTCTTTCTAGTGTCTGTACTCCCTTTTTGAACACCCTGAGCTGTAAGTTAGAAACAACTGTTAATGAAGTATGTTCCAATTGCTCTCTTCTTTCCTTTCCCAGCTCCCACTTGCTTTTTTCATGGAAAAAGGCTGCAAAGAGGGAGCGTGTTAGGAAGCAGTTTTTCATGGTGTACTGTTACCACTTATTATTTTCTTTCTAATATTCAAAAGTGCTTAAATGTGTTCAGCATCACAGAGAAGCTTGAAACTTTAAGAAATGAAAAGTCTTTCCACATTTATCATACTTTCTCAGATTATAAGGTCTTGTTCATTGTGCAGGCTGCAAGAATCACTGTCCTTTCACGGAAAGAGGTGATAGTGTTTAACCATTCATTTTGTAGACTTCTAGTAAGATGCAGGTTGAACCTCTTAGTTTTTTTCCATGCTGCTGATGCTGATTTAGAAACAACAGGACCCTGTTACCTTCAGGTAATGCTGCAGTAGTACCCTGCAACGTACTCTGTCTGGTACTGGGGAGGGACTGGCTTCTCACACTGACTGCATCAGGAAGGCAAGTTACTCGAGTGCTACTGGTGTGCTTACTGTCTTTGTGGTTTAGGAGAAGCGATGGGGAAGCTATGCCACGGTGCTGTTGTCCCACTGCTGCTTAGGTTCTGGGAACAGGACCCTGTAATTACTACAAGGCTATGAACATAAAAGGAAATTGTCTTTTTTTATCACCTGTCAAAACTGTGAATGTATTTAAAGCTCTGAATGTTAAAGTTGCAGTTATTGTAACCTTCCTTTTTGAAGTGTACTGCTGAGTCTGTAGGAGTTTCTCAACATCTTTATGTCTCTGGAAGTTGTCCCCATGTGACAACTTCCGTGTGGTGCTGGCCAAACAAACCTCAGCACCTTTAATTGGTTTTCGGCCAGTATTGCCCAGCTTCTGCCAACAGCGTGGCTGAAATGAACTACTGACAGGAAATTAATTATGACACATAAGTAGGGCTGGTTTTTGCTGAGACTATACAGCAAGAATTGGTTAAAACTCTGGACTGTCCGTGGAATTTATCCACCAGCCACTCTAGTGTGGCAAGGGAACAAGTCCTCTGTGTGCCATGTGAGAAACCCATCCTTTTAGAACATCTGAGTTTGTGTCTTCATGTCCACTTTGGAATGTTTTAAAAGCCAAGAAATTGGGAACAGTTTCCGCTTGTTGTTGGAGGCTATTGTAATGAAGTGTGTAACTGTCTTCCTTGTCTGGATGGAATTGTCCTAAATCAAAGTATCTGGATTCCTTCTTGCTGCCACCTTCTCCCTCCTATAAAGCTGATCACCACCAGTAACAGCATGAGCGAGTACCCCTTCCAGTGCCCGTTTTGTACCCAGCATCCTCAGCCAGGCACACCCCGGAGGAAACTGAGGCTGTTGGCTTTCTGTGCTGCTTTAGTATCCTTCTGTAGATTTGGGAGTAGCAAAATGTCTTGCTGTAACATAGGTCTTTTGCTCTCAAGTTGGGTGTGTAATTGCTTCTGGATCATATATTCCCTGTCTCCTTCAGTGGGAGGAGCTCTGTTATTAATCTACTCTGCAATCAGCTGAGTCCTTAGTATTCTTTTGGGCTGTTCCTCACCAAATAATGAAATCCTCTGGTCCGAATAAAAAAAGCCCAAACCAAACTGCACTGTGTCCTCTTTTGCTTATGCATCCATTTTCTCACAGCATACATTTCTTGATACATGGGAGCAACATGCATGACGTTCAGAACACAAAACAGTAAATGGATGGCAGCAATGGCAGCTCTTGTCTGCAGAAATCTGTGGTGAAACCATGGTAATGTATTGTCATAAATGAAGTTTTATTACAGCCATGTCAGAATACTATCAAAAGAACAAGTGCTACTGTCTGTTTCCATGGAGATCTTTTCTGTTCCCTGGGGAGCCGAGGAATCACATGGTATTGTGCAGCTATGCCAGCTGCAATTAGGCGAGCATGCTATTTGAGAAACATACATGTGGACACCCAGCAGTGACTGTGGACAGCAGCAGCCAAGCACGTGTACACTGCGCTAACAGAGGCTTTTAAAAATGCCACTAATTTTTATATATTCAAAACTAATGCAGCCTGGTGAGCTGAACTCGGCTTTACAGGAATGCTTAGGCTTGTACAGAGGAAGGTACAGAATCGAGGGGGGTGACAGGTGCATGAGGCAAGATGACAGATGAGGTATAAAGAGCCTGTTAACTTACTGATGAGGGATATATGCATAACCACGATCAGCGAGTAGTTACCTGCCTATTTCTTAATTTGTGGACACACCTACTTCTCGGTGCTTGAGAGAAGAAGGGTATGTTTTCTTGTTTCCTTATGTCAGACCTTTGTTCAAATGTCCTAAGCAACTTGGCCTAGAAAGCCCAATTTACTACTGCTAGGATTCTTTGAGTCAACTTGCTAATTCAGTCATTCTTTGAGTTAGTGCTAGGGAACACTGATTTTTTTTTTTTTTTTTAAATTTTTTTTTAATGAGCAGTTTTAGTGTTGTTTTGTATTCACTTTTGATTATTTTTTTTAATGTTGAAACTTGTATTAAATTTAATTGGCATATCCACTACCTCTTGCTATATCAAAGCCTGCAATATATCTTATGCACATACTTGGACAGTTTCTTAACTTTTGCTTACCTAAAATGTATACATCTGTTACAACGATAGAAAGTAGTGAATTATTTTTGCAGTAAATTATTTAAATTCACATGTGTTAGTATGAAGCTATATTTGGATGAAGATGTTGGTGCCCTGAAGCACATGTTTATACTCCTGTCTAACCCTCACTACACCAAAGTATGTTCCAAGATGTTGAGCAGCCAGTTGCAAGTGTGATGGGACTCCCCACCCCCTGTAAAATCCTGCCCAGATTCCTTGGCATCTTTGTAGAATAGCAGCAGCAAGTACTGGAAGGGTTTTCTAGGCTGATAAGTCATAGCTGGTAACAGATTCATTCTACATGTAGTAACTAAGCTAGGTCCCTTCAAGCTGCGTGGGAAGTACAGTTGGCTGATGGGCAAAGGAATATTAATTTCCTTTTCTACCTAGGGTGCTGTTAAAGCAATTACAGTTAGCAGAAGTGCGCCAGTACGCTGCTGTGGAAATCGTAGTGTACTGCTTTGCTTGTCTTACTCCTCCAGAAGGCATGGCAAGGTTTCCAAAAGGTGGTGTTTGCCTCAGTCTTGACCTCCTGGGCTTGGAAACAAAATAAGCTGCTTTTCCGTCTGCTGAAGACTGAGGTATTGGATGATACGTTAACCAGCGCAGTGATTTGAGAGGTCATTCCCTGAAGAAATCATTCTTGAATCAAATGAAAGATTATGCTGTCTTAAAAAAAGCTGTTCCACTTGTAGAGTTGTATACCTCCTTTGAATCAGCTTCAGCATAGATTTTTAGGCAATGTGCTCAGTGAGACTAAGCATTTTTGGTCTTCTGTTGCATTTATTCCAACATTCAAGTAACTCCCAGGTGACAGCCTTCTGTTAGGATTGAGAGCACAAACTTTTAAAGCTAAAATCCTTAAGACTACATCATAGTTGTGGGGTGGAGGTGGAAGGAGATACATGACAGCGTGGAGGTAGGAAAGTGGAACTGAACTGGATTGACTAACTCACCTTATAGCACTGGAGACTGATAGGAAGAAAACAGAAGGTCTCAGGTTCTGACATGTCACTAGGAGTTAGAGGGTGACAAATGTGGTGATGATGTAACCTGACCCAGTGAATGTTATCTGTGGGCATCCATATGCTTGCTTGACCTGGTGACACTTGGACAGCCAATTTATGTACAATGTTACAGGGTCTGTTTCTGAAATGCAATGAACAGCCTCATATACTCAAAAAGATTACTTCCTTAATGAGTAACAAGAAATATTATCAGTTTAAATGAACGAATTTCCATTAGATTATACTGCTTGCTCTTTGATAGGGTGTTTGGGTTTTTTCTTTCATATGATGTTTTAAGAGTCTTATTTAGCTTTCTGTGCATATAACCATAAAATTACTTCTCTTTTAGCAAGGCATTAAGATGTTTTCAGTCACCTGTTGAAAAATGCATGTAGGAACATGGTCATTTCCTATTTGGACTCATTATTTGTAGGCCTGTTCTCCTGGTGCTGTTGAGAACCTGTTAATATTGAGGGGCCTTGATAAAGGCATGTTTACAGAGATTAAGAGACCATGGATTCCTTTTTGCCCTTTAGAATGTATTTGCTCATAAGTACCAATGTTTTTGCATGTATCTAGTCACTTGAGTCATGTTAACTTGCTCATGGAGAGCACTGCTTCCATCTGCTACCATTCCGCATGTTGGAGTAGGCATTCCAGAATCCCAGGCATGTCTGAAGAGAACAGGATCATGTGTACAGTGTGTCACATGTTCATAATGAATACCATATAAATACACACATGTTTCATAACTTAGAAGTGAATGTCCACCTGTGTGGAAGCTGTTGGACAGGACCCATCTTGTTGAATCTTTTGCGGAGGGAGAGTCAGCCTTTCGTTAGGGTCTGTGCAGGGGGGGATTGTCCGTCTGCAGCTGGACAAGCCCTCTCGGGTAGGACACTAAAGATTGTGGAGATTGACTGGCAGTGGACACTAGAAAAACTGGAATAATTCTGCTGTTCTTGCATTTGAGGGTTGTGTTACTGTCTTAGTAGGGAAAGTTTTACTTCAAAAGCTTATGGTTAAGCTGCACACCTTCAGTCGCTTATGGTTAAGCTGCGCACCTTCAGTTTGATGTTGCAGCATTGTCCTTTCTTTGTATGGAACCTGCAGGGCTCGCTCAGGCAGTTTAAGACATTAGCTGTCTGTGTCCCCAGTGATTAAATGTAGGCAATCACTTGGAAGATTTGCAAAATGCATGGGACTTTTACTAACACTGATAACTTCAATCCTCTTGCATTTGAAAAGTGCCTAGAGAATTTGGCTGAAAGTTGGAAGCGATAATTAGGAGACAGCACTGAAGAATTTCTTCCTCTCCCCAATACATGCTTCTTTCTCATATATATGCATATGCAGTATTTTCTTGTATATATCTTAAATTAATATGCTGTCTGGCTTGTGGCATGCTTTCAGGGATACTATGGTCAGATCTTGATATATGTACTTCCTACAGGCTAAACAGGATTCCCTTGCAGATTCCAGTAACAACAGGTTTTGAGAAACTACAGGAATCACTGTGCTTGTAGTTCTGGGTGCAGGCAGTTCTAAAGCATTTCAGTCAATTCTGAGCAAAGCTATTCTGACACTGACACAAATACGCTGCTGTCACGCTGGGCTGACTGAAATCTGCTCCCTAACTCCATGTTTGTTACTTGTCTGTTGCAGAGATTTACCTCAGTATGGGCAAAAGCAGTGGCAATCCTATTTTGGGAGAACATTTGATGTTTACACCAAACTCTGGAAGTTTCAACAGCAACATCGGTAAGGGAATGTTGTAGGCAGACATGTTCTGTGGATTTAAGTGTTAACTTTAATCTCTCCTATGTGTAGGGCTCCTAGTTAAGATTGAGAATTCACTGTGTTATTAAAGCACGAAGGGAGGGAATAGTCACGTCCCAGAGTGCTCAGTCTAATGAATTAAAATGTTGCAGAGTTTTTAGGGTGACTTTTTTAACAAAACCTTTTGCTCTACTTGAATGCATGTTGCTTTAATGTATTACCAAAGAGAAGCTGGGATGATGGCTTCTGCAGTGCAGAACCCATCTGGAATGGTGTGAAGCATCTTGCTGCAGCGTGGGCTCTGATCCTTCACACCTTAAGTTGGCTGCGCAGTCTGGGCGTTCTCCTGGGACGTTGTGACCTTTTGTTGTGTGTATTTTGTGCAACATACTTCTATCTAGCTCTTGCAAGCTTATGCAAGATAAATGGTCCTTGTTCTGGTGTGTGTATGCAGTGCTGTTTGCTCTGTGAGGGGAGTGCTACTGGGAGTGCTACACTGGTCATGAAAGCTGAATTTGGCCCTATGATGGCACTTTATCTTGTCTGGTGTGATGTTCTGAGAAATTCTGGAATGCCTTTTAATCTTTCTTTTCTCTCTTGCAAAATAGACAAGTATTGGACAATCGGTATGGGTTGAAGCGGTGGCAAATTGGGGAAATTGCTTCCAAGATTGGGCAGCTCTATTACCATTATTAGTAAGTAAGCACAGAAAAGGATTCAGAAGGCGAATGCAGTGTTAGTTGCAGCTCCATGCCAAGCACTTGGATACTCAGTCAGGAGAAATGAATGTATCAGTTGAGTCATGATGCCTGTTCCTGAATGAGAAGGCCCTTGGGACTGCACAGGGGTGCTGCAGAGAAAGGCACCCGTGAGCCCAATGCCACATTGCTAGTCATGTTGATACTAGGGACTCATCTCCTACCTCAAAAGTGTTTCTAAGTCTTTCGTGTGTGCTGCATTTATTTGACTCTAGTGCAAAAGCATGATTTACAAGTTTGGGAGCTTAATGTTCATTTAAACTCTTCAATTAACCTGTCACCTGTACATATGGGTACAAGATGGGCAGATTTGATTGTTGCTTGAAATGGAATCCAGGCTCTGAAATCTGTCTTCCCAGCAGGCACAAAGAATGAGAGTCTGGCTTTCATATGATGTTACTTGCGGAGTGAGTTTTGCCATTGATGCGCAAGATGGTTGAGGGGGCAGCAAGGGAGGGTTTGGCATGGATTTCCAGCTGAAGCTGTGAGCTAATCTGATTTTTCCTCTGCAGCTTGCGCACTTCAGAAACCAGCTATCTCAATGAAGCTTTCTCCTTCTATTCAGCAATTAGGCAGAGGTCATACTACTCCCAAGTCAACAAAGAAGACAGGTATGTCTGAATGAATGCCCTTGTTTTTTAAAGACTAGAAATGTGTATGAAAGTAGCAAAATAATTATCAACTGTAGGAGCAAAACTGGGACAAAATCAGTGTTGTAGAAGGAAGTTACTTTTAATTCTCCTGTCATGATTAAAAAACTCAGTATAAATCAGAGTTTTACTGTATGACTGGAGGAATATTCTATTATCTGGTCCTGGCTAGCAAGCTACTAGCCCCAAAGCTTTGTCATTTTATGTCCTGAGCAGTATCAGTGCTGGGACCTAGTAAGCTGTGGCTGAAGATAGGTCAGTTGGGCTAAAGCAGAGGAACCTGTTTGATTCTAATCAGGCTTTTCAGGGGAACGTCAGTTAGTACTGCAGTACAACAACCCTCTGTAACTGACTGGGACAAGGTCCAAGAGCTTCAAGAGGCATAACATCTTCCTTTTAAGACACTATACTGAGAAAGGTACACTCAAAGCAGGGCTGTGTTGTGGCAGTGCAGAAAATGTGCTGCCTGCCAAGAACATCGCTATAAATAAGAATAGGTAGAGAACTCAGTTCTGGATCCTGATCTTACATTCTAGCCAGTAAACCACGGTTCTTTCATTAAAGTATAGTTAAAGAAGAAATGATTTGAAGTCATAATCAAGATGAATGCAGGAGGTTGGTTAGGGAGTTTCCTGGCAAGCATTCAAGGATCTCTAGACTTAAACTAATTGCATGTCTGTAGTCTTGCTGATGTCTAAATGCACCTGTGTGCCACAAAAAGATGGAAGTTTCCTTGCTCTGTGCTGATACCTGTTGATCCTATTATCTTCTCTTTTAAAAATCTCTAAGTTTCAGTCTGAGTGCTTGAGCTGTTTCAGACAAGATAGGATTGAGCAAGCATGTTTCTAGATGCTGTCAGAAGATTTTAGAAATGGATGGGTAATTATAGGTTATGCTGACTTGCTGATCTCTGAGTTGTCCCAGGTGGGTGAGCCCTGAGCCAGCTGTGAGTGTATCATGTGGTGCAGTGGGTCAGATAGTGCCTGTGAACTCTCAAAAAGTTTGAAGAGCCAGTGATTATATCTGACTCCCATGCCTGTTCTCATGTGAGGAGACTGGGGGGAAGGGGGAGGCTGTGGCTTTCTTGATGTGTGTTTTGTGTCTCTGTACTCAGTTTTAATAAACCTCTAAGCAGCCAGGCAGCTATTGATCTCCTTGTGAATTCAGTTAGAACTCTTAATCTGCAGAGTGTTCAGCCTTGCTCTGGTCTTAAATTCCTCTTCTCCCTTACCCCTGTTGCATACCTATGTTCTATTTTAATCTCAAATTTGGCTGTGGTGTTTTTGTTGTTGTGTTTAGGCCTGAATTAGTGGTTAAGAAGCTGCGTTACTATGCAAGGTTTATAGTGGTTTGTCTCTTGCTCAACAAAATGGATGTTGTAAAGGACCTTGTAAAGGTATGTCAAAATGAGGATAAAGGTGCTAAGGGGTGGGAGGTTGCTGGTTATTCAGGACTTTTCTGCTAGTTAAGGAATCCATAATAAAGTCTATTTTAGTTGAAATACCACTCATTAGATCTATGATGTTAGCTGCTACTGCAGCATAGCCTTTGTTTTTTCTGCCTCATTTTATTCATTGTGCTGTTGGATGCCACAGAAGGAAGTAAAGCTTTGGAAAGATCCAGTATGATGGGAACATTTGTCTGGAGAAAAACTTTCCAAATTTATGTGGTTAGTTAGGAATAAACTCTTAAGATGCTTGTTATTCATCTGAAAACGTGGGGATGATCTGATAACTCTGAGTATGTCTTCATTCCTGTAGTGGATTTAAGATATCAGTGGAATCCCCTTCACCAAGTCTTCATGACACGCTGTTGCTTGGAAAGGCAGTGTCTCCTAGCTTGATACTGCGCTTATTTCTCTTCCCTTCCAAACTGCTGTTGCTCTGTCCCGTGTCTAGAACACATCCCCGATACATTCTGCACCTTCCAGAGACCCATCAAAATTAAACCTTGCTAAATGATATAGATCTTACTATGAAACTGTGGAGGCTGGATCTGCATATGCCTCTGCTGTGGGAGTAGACTGAATGCCTATAAACACAATTCTTTAGTTACAGCAAATAAAGAGTACAGGCCAATGTTGGATCATTGCTTTTCTAGTATACCTGACATCCGTCATAGTGAATATCTTCTGTGAATCAGACATGTGATAAAGATACTTGAAGCTCAAATGATTTGAGCTTCACCAAGTGAAACTATTCCAATAGCTGCAGCCTGGCTAGGGAAGTATTCTTTGACTACAACAGAGGTACCCCTGCCCTCTTCCCAGTATGAACTGGCAGCTGTAGCCCAAAGCACCTGAGCCTGAGGATGGCAGGGAGCGGGCGTACGTTTGGTTTAGTGTTAGGTGGTCCTGTGAGGAGCAGGGAGTTGGACTCGACAATCCTTATGGGTCCCTTCCAACTCAAGATCTTCTGTGGTGCTTCTCCTGACAGCATATGCTTCCCAAACCCTTCTAACAACCTTGCTGCAAGCAGCTTCTGGTATTGACAGTTTTGTGTAGGTTGCATTACTGTCTTTATGTCTAAGCTTACTTGAACTGCTAGCTTAGCTTAGTAGCAGCTAAAAAAGCCATACCATTCACTTCCTCAGTGTATTTAAAGTTACTTGTAAGCTGAAATGTGAATCCTTGGTATCTGTAGCTTAATGGTAATAACCAGTGACATAGCTGTACATGAGTGGGATAGTTATACTTAACTCCAGAAATTCTCTGCGTTTGGACCTACTTAAAAGACACTTTGCATTGCCAAAACTCAGTGTAACATTGGCGTTCTGTCTCCTGAAAGAGCGCGTTTTGGCTGACATGTTAGTCATAAGTGTGCTGCATATGTTCTCAAGTAATTTTTTATTTATTTATTCTTAAAGGCCAGCACAGCTAACCAAATTGTAAAGTTACTGACTGCCTGTTAAGCTCTCAGTTAAAGAAGCGACTATGTCTGTCTTTGAACTTTTTACATCAGGAGCTGTCAGATGAAATTGAAGACTACACTCATCGTTTTAATACTGAAGATCAGGTGGAGTGGAACCTGGTTCTTCAGGAAGTGGCAGCATTTATTGAGGTGAGAAAACTGTTCCCTCTTAGTTGTTAGTTTAAAAGCAAAATTTTCTGACTTGTTCACTGAAGTGTTTCTGTATCACCACCTCTGTGCGGTAAGCAGGTGTGCCACATGCAGGGACAGCGTTCCTGTCCAATTCAATCATTGAAATATGTTCACAGTAGCATAACAGTGACAGCCATTAAAGTGCCTGAAGAGTCAGATGTGGTCATGTAACGTGTTGAAGACTGAAGCACGAAGCTGAGATACACTTGATCACCTTATTGTTTTTGCTCTTGGTGTTCAGAAAATGGTGGAATTGAAAGCACAGCAGTTATCATGGTCAATATTTTGGAGACTGCCAACTCCAATTCTGTTGTTGTGGAAGCCAATACAATTTGCTGACGCTCTGATTGTATTTCAAGGTGTACTTTTGTTGGAGTACTGGTCTGTTCCACTGGCAATGCATAAGCAGTATATAGTGGAAAATATGATGTAAGTATGGCAGTTAACTGATAGGTTAGCACAGATGTAATGTGACCAACTTCTAAAGTTTGTTACAAGGATAATAGATGTTTTTTATTCTGTCAAATGAAACAGTGTTATAATTTCCTCCTTTTGTACAAGATGTCATTATGTCACACAAGTATTTATTTAAATTTGGCGGAATGGATGGCAGCATTATCATTTTCTAGTCTCCTTTGCTGTTTATTTCTAGGAAGAGAAGGTGAACTAAAATAGTGCAGGGTTCTTCTGTACTGTAGGAATGTTTGGTTTGTTCTATGTGAATTTGTAAGGTAGGTTGTTGATGACATTTGGTTCCTCAGGTGTAGAAAAGCTGAAGCAGAGTTCATGTCATTTGAGGAAGTATGCTTTCCTGTTTGCTGTACCTTCACGTGCTTTTACCATACTGTGTATTTGCTTGCAGTCCCTAAGAGCTGTTGCTTTTCCAAGTGGTAAGGCATTACTCTGTAGCCTGCATGCCAATATACAAAGATCTGTATGGTAAATTAATAAAAAAGAGCCTAAGTTATGAAATGTTTACTGTAGGTGACAAGACCTTTGATCTTCTGACTGCAAATCTGTATGTCTTCTTGAATTCCTGATTTATTGTGGTTGCTTTTTTTAGGCAGACCCTGTCATGGTTTTAAATGACGACAACACCATTGTAATCACCTCTAACAGGCTTTCTGAAACAGGAGCTCCGTTGCTAGAGCAGGGGATGATAGTGGGACAGCTTGCTCTTGCAGATGCGCTGATTATTGGGAACTGCAACAACCAGGTAAAGGCAATTTTGGTGTCTTGGGTTTGTATCTTTGGAGTTCAGAGTCCTGCCCCCATGACACCCCTTCTGATCATGCAACAGAGATTCCAGTTGAGGTGAACATTAAAATATTTTGATCATGATGTTGCAGTGGCAGCAAGAAGAGGAGGCTCTTATTTCTAAGAGCTAAAAATGAAATGTTAGCTATTAGACCTGTGGTACTGACCTCTTACAGCTTATATTCATCATGTCAATTAAGTAGATACAAATGATTTTTTCATATATTTGATTGTTCTTGATGTCCAAGCATGAGAGGCCTCTGGGTTACGTCTAGAAAAAGCTTGACTTAGGCTTTCACGTGGCACACGTAGGCTTGTTGCAACTGAATTTGCGACAGGGGAAGGGGTTTTCAAAAGACATTCAAGGTTTTGGTTTTTAGATGGTAATGATAGTGAAGTTGTACAGACGTTGTGACTTCTCTCTGAGGTTTTTTTTTTTTTCAGGCAAGCAAGGGAGTTGTATCTAAGTTATAGTTTGTGTATCTTTACAAATTTAGACAAAATCTGAAAGAACATGGTGGTTTCAGCACTTGATTTGTAAACACTCCAGGAAAATCTGTAATTTGTGAAGGAGGGGTCCGTGCTCCAGTTAACTGGCCTGGTGGACCAGTAATAAACAGACTTTGTCCTCTGTAAGGTCTTGTAAAAGTTATTCACAGGTCTTCGGAAATGCAAAGATGACACTGACAGATCCTAGAGAGACAGAAAATGGTCTGTCTGGTATGCAGTCGAATTGCTTACCTGGAGAATTCCGAAGAAATACTTTTTAATCCGTATCTGGCAGAATAAACTGTTTGACTCTTTGCAGGTCAAGTTCAGTGAATTAACAATTGATATGTTCCGAATGCTACAAGCACTTGAAAGGGAACCAATGAATTTAGCATCACAAATGAACAAACCTGGAATGCAGGTAAGTTTTATTTCAGTGATAAACCTGGCAACAGATCTTAACAGCTGGGTTGTTTGGTTTTTTCATTTTAAATAGTGTACTCTTTCAGTATTGTTGGTATACAAAACAGGCTAGTAAAGCTGGTGTAACTCTTCCTAGAAGTTAGTGAAGCTCAGACCTGTGGAGTTTGATCCAAGTAATGTCTTCACACACACAGACTTTTTTTTTTCCTTGTTGGCAAACCTTCAATAGTGACAGAATCGCAGAAACAACTATTTGGGCATCGTTTCACCAATGGTTTACGTTGGTCTAGCTGAGGCCCTTTTGAAGGGGTGCCATGCCTGTCCTTTTCTGTGTACACTTACCCCTTCCTTTGTTTTCACTCTAGCAATCATGCAGCCAGATAAGTTCACCAGCTTGCTAAGTCATCTGAAAGTTAAATACTCCCTTCAGGGAAAGCATTAAAAATATTTTTATTTGGAGGCAAAAGGAAATACACAGATTTTCATTTATTTAATTGAGATGAGGAATTAATTTTTTCACTCTTAGGTGATGCTTTAGAAAGTAAAAAAGATTCAGGAAAGAGATTTAAATGAGGGATAATAGAAAGTTCTGGTTCAAATACTGTGTATCTTGGTTTACTGTGTACTAGGAAATGCAGCATGGGCAGACCATTTGTGTGGGAAGTATGGTGAAGATGAACGTTCTAATAAATGTAAATTTAGAGGGTTGTGAAACTGCTGTGGTAATATAAAGTTGTTGGATTTTTTGTGGGTTTGTTTGTTTGTTTTAACAGGAATCCACGGAGAAACCAGCCAGGCGGGAAAACCCCCATAAATATCTACTTTATAAGCCAACTTTTAGCCAGCTATATACGTTTTTAGCAGCATCATTTAAGGTTTGTGAAATCAGTGAATTTTCTGTAATAGAAAAATATCCACAATTATATGTGATACTGAATAAAATGTGGCTGAGATAATCTTTTATATTTCAAGATAATGAAGCCTTTTCTTAAAATACTCAATATGAACTTTTAGAGAGGATGGAAGTATTATAGATATGTGTAAACTGTATAATAAAGGCAAATCTGTGGGTTACTGTTAGGCAAAGAAAAAAAGTTGCACCTTAAGACAGAAACCCAGCTTGCTGTTACACGGCAGTTACATCACTGCTAAAGTGTAGCCATCTTCAAAGCAAAGCTTGAACAGCTCCTGTGTTGTCCAGCATCGTGTGGTGCTTGGCAATGCTACAGAAAGTCTTAAGTAATGTGATGTAATGTAATAGCTGCATATGATTTAATGTTGCCCAGTAATTTTATTTGTGTGTATGTAGGTACACATGCATATACACAGAATTTATATTCATATATACAGACAGTTATATACAAAAAATAAGTGTTTCGTATATGAAGTTAGTTTCTCTGTGTGTGTATATATATTATATGGGAAATATTTCTTGAGATAAGAGATCTGGAGTACAGAAAAATCTTAAGAATATTCTTCTACTTCATGTTGTGCCAAACACAATCCAAAATCAGGGAAGTATGTTGAGAATCTGTTACTTCTAAGCACTGCATGAGTGGTATGTCGCCGGTTCTGTATCCCATTCAAATTGTATCTCTCTCCTGCACATACTATATTTTTGTCTGCCTGTTTTGTTACCTACTGTTGTCTTCCATGTAAGTAATCTATACCTTTGTGGACTTTTCTTAATACAGTTGCTGTGCTTATTTTAATTTCATGAAGTTGCTGGTCTCACTATGCTTAATTATGACTGTACAAGTCAGCAATTTAGGGTTTAGTAGTAAAAACAGAATATGAATCCTATAAAGAAAAAAGTTTCAGTTTGTTTCGAGAAACAACTGTAAAGAAACAGCTGGTGAGGTGAAGGAAGTGCATCCTTACTACTTTAGAATTTTGGGTGCCTGCATGCTCAGCCTTTTGCAGAAATTAAAAGCATCTGTTTCCTCATGCAGACAGCCCATTAGAAAGGTGGAAAATAGATTTCTTTTACAGGTTTATACAGAAACGTGTATGTGTTGTGCTTGTCCAGCCAAGAAGGGTCAAGGCAGAGAGGCAGATGTTGCAGACTCTGGAGTATTTGGAAATAAAGAACTTCCTTTAGGATCCTGAA
Source organism: Falco biarmicus (assembly GCF_023638135.1). Taxonomy (NCBI): domain Eukaryota; kingdom Metazoa; phylum Chordata; class Aves; order Falconiformes; family Falconidae; genus Falco; species Falco biarmicus. The sequence goes on along the minus strand of NC_079296.1, from coordinate 2,967,233 downwards.
TTGTTTGAGATTTAGGGTCTACATGGATCTTGGCAGCTTTTGGTTTCCATGTCTTGGAAAGCCTCAGATCTGGCTAGATAGTAGGAGAGTCTATGTGGAAGCAGATGCTTTTTTAGTGCTGCTTGAACCTCTAATATCAACCTAGAGGTTTGTGTGGGGAAAAAGAAGTGTATATACACATAGGAAGAATAGAGTGAATGGAAGCCAGAAGCTGGAGTAGCACAATCTTAAATGACAGTGTGTTTATGAAGGTGATGATTGACTATTAAAATAAACTTACACATTTCTTCCCTTGCCACTCTTCTCTTTATCTGAATTTCAGGAGCTGCCTGCAAACAGTGTACTGCTGATTTACTTGTCTGCCACGGGCGTGTTTCCATCAGGTCGTTCGGATAGTGAAGGTACAATAAAGGAATGCTCCCTGTCATGAACAGGGCTTGAATTCTCTTTATGTTCCAGGACAAGTGACCAAGAAAGATGTCACAAAGCTCCTTTTAAAAAGTCAAGTCAATTTTATTTGCCTGTTTACTTAGTAAGATAGCCTTCTTTTTCCACAAACAATAGTTGATTCCCTTTAATTAGTTTTAATTAGTGTGTGTTAACCTGAGACCTTTTTAAAGGGCATACTGAGTTTTTGATGCATCTGAAGTATTAAAAGCTTCATCAATTTTGAAGAGCACATGGCTCAGTTGATGCATCAGCACAAAGTTAATAAAATGGCTAAATGGCACTTTGTGATTCTTTCCAGTTTCCAGTGCTATTAGAACATATGGTCAGGGGATGGGTGGTAAAAGGGCTGAAGCGTCTGCAGGGACTGTTCTATTTGCACGCTTGTTAACCTGACAATTCAAGCCCTTCTCATGATTTTTGACAATTCCCCTCACCTCATCCTCCTCCTCTTTGCAACCTAGCAGAATATTTGGATGCAGCTGCAATCTAAAAGCTGAAAGCTGGTTGGCTGAAGTAAAGAAGTCAAAAGATCTGTTTATATAATTTAAGGGGGGGGGGAAAGAGTTTTTAACATCCTAAATATTGTACACACCTCATCTGTTTGAGACTTGCATTCCTTTATAAGATGCATGCCTTGTCCATCCCAGTGCATGACTTACAGAGCTCTGAAAATGTTAAAGGAAAAAAAAAAATCCCTGTCAGTTTTGGATTATGGCAGTGATTTTTTTGAAAATGATTTTAACATTTTCCTTTCTGCTGCAACTTGGTGATAGGTTCTAACTAAACTGTGTTCTTTAAAGCCTGTGGTATGTCCACTTCACTGCATGTATCGTTTCAGCTTGATACCTTACTGTAGAGGCATCCAGGCTGTCATCTGAAGAGCTCATTAAATGAATTCCATTACAACTCCATTCTTTTAATAAGGTAGCGTAGTCTGTACAGACCAGAAAGTTCTACCTTATTAAAAGGGAGATCAGCTGCAAGTTGCACTGTTTATTGCCTGTAAGCCATTTGTGTTTGACAGATCATTTGAGACATTTGTAACAGTGCTAAATTAATGTATGTTCTGTTCCTAATTTTGTATCCCCAAAGCTTCCCTTAAAATGGAAAGATGTCTTATGTATCCAAACCTGAAAAAATTGCATTTGGTGGCCAAATACGGGTCAACCAAATGTCTGCAAATGTGCAACAAAATGAGGAAATACTAATACTTTATTTTACTAATGTTAGTGACATTTCATACCCATTCCGATGGCAGAAATGTTTCCTGGTATCTCTAGCACATGTCGTCTTGTGTAGGATTTGATATGGACTTGATACTTTTTATAGCCATTACTTTCATCTTTGCTTTCCATCAGACAGTTAGATGGGTAGCTCAGCTGTGCAAACTTAGCAGAGTATTTCTTTAGCCTACCTTTGGTACACATGGCCAGGTTGTGTGCATGTAAAATTTGTGAATTCTGTATTTGAAATCTTAAACCTTTACTGCAGATTCAAAATCTGGTTAAAACTGTTTTGTCCTTTCTAGGAGTATTGAAAGCATTTTCATTCTTGGCGCTCTCTCTTCTGCTCTTTGCACTGTTATAACTGCAGATGATAGCATTATAGCTATTCTGAGAGGCTCCAGGGTTTTTGATTGATTTAGTCTTATTTTTTGATCAGATTCTGGATCTGGAATATCCTAGCTCATATAGTAATTTTACAAAGGTATTGATTCTCCTGTATGAAATGTGTAATGGGGTTTAGTCTTTTAGCTATGTAGTCTAGAATACTAGAACCAGTATTTGGATCTTTTGTATTATGTCTGTGAATAAATAAATTAGAAGTTATTAAGTTGCATTGCTTGCTTCTATTTGATAGATGCTGAAACTACTAAAGATGTATAAAATAGAATATGTAGTTAGTAAAGTCTCCACATTCCTCCATCCACTCCTTACAACTGCAGTAGTTCAGATTCACTTAGTTTTTTGGGATTTTTGGTTGCTTCCTCGCTTTCATATAGTCATTAAATCCATAAGAGGTGAGTTGCCTCCACTAATTTTAGCTTTCTTTTTGCTGTGTGTAGGTCCATATGATTTTGGTGGTGTTCTGACAAACAGTAACCGAGACATTATAAATGGGGATGCTATCCACAAGCGAAACCAATCTTACAAGGAGATGCACTGGTAAGCTTCATGAGTGTGACAACTGCAAATTCAGAATAAACTGTCTTTAATGGAGAAACATGTATCAAAGCCTCTGGAATTCAAACTCTTTAGTGCAGGACATCATAATGTAGATTGACTTGAAGTTGAACAATTAGAAATGAATATGCAACTCTACATGATGCTTTAAACACTTAAAAAGTATTAATGTGACGTAACGTAAATTATTTATTACGGGAAAACTTCAAATTGAAGGTGGATGACTTCTGAAGCAGATAAAATAGCTCTTATTGCTGTCCAATAGCCCATAATATAAAGAATACCAAATTAGTTTTGCAGTTACTCTCTGAGGATGAATCTGAGGATGGGACGTGGGGCATCTGCTTGCTTTTTATCTGGACACGGGCAGCTGTGTATCTGAGAAACTTGTGCACTCTCACAGCTTTGCAGCATTTCTAGTGCTCTGTGAAGTGTCCCTTTCTCTTTTCAGTCTTCACCCTGGAGATCTCTACCCTTTCACAAGAAAGCCCCTGTTTATCATTGTGGACTCTTCAAACAGTGTTGCCTATAAGGTAAGGCTCTTGAAGGCAGCTCCTTGTGTGATAGGACACAGTGTCAACCCCTAGTTAGCTTACACTTTTAACAGGCAATTTTTTTAAACAGTTTGTATTCAGTCTTTCTTTTCTTTTGAGGTTGTGCATGCTAGTCAGGATCTGATCCTATGAATAGGAACAAGAAGGAGAAGCACATGAACAGCCGCTCATTGGAAAGTAATAAATCCTCCTGGAGGGAAAAAAGGTTCAAGATTTCCAAGGTCTCTGGTGGGAGGTTTATTTTTGTTATATACCAAAGACAAATCTTGGTGTGTGTGCATGTGGGAGGGAGATAACTAATCTGCTTTTTTTTTTTCCAGTCATCCAACACTCAGTTGCTTTTAAGCAGCAGAAAGGAGTCAAAGCATTGAGCCTGATCTTATAAAACACAGGGTGTCTGTGTCTGAAAAGTATCTGAACCAAGGACATAACAAGACTCAAATTAGCATCCAGTGTTACTGTAGAGTGGTATATGCTTGGACAATGAGCCTCCCTCCTAGGGTGCTATGGACTTACAGTAGAATTACTCCATGCCAAATCACCTTTGGGAATCTGCAATTCGGGTAATACAGAAGCAGGCATTTTCAATCTTAGTTGCCAGCTGAATCTGGATAGCATTACATTTATTCATTCATGAATGGGATATTAAGAATGTGCTGTATCTGGGGAAAGTGCCACTTCCTCATGTCTTCCTTTTTATAGCTCCATTATGTGCAGTGAGAAAAGTGAACGTTCGCAGCTGCATTTCAGAGGAGGAATAGGGACGTCTAGTGGCCAGATGAACTTGTTCCTTGTTCATTATCCATAGTCTGTGTCATTTGTTTTAAAGGCATTTGTTGGCCAACAAGAGGTGCTAAATCAGTGATCGGTATGATTCAGAATAGTTCTCTATTGAGCCAGGCAACCTTTACCTGACAGTCAAAATAATGATCTGGCCTCTCTGTAGGGCTTTTGGTTTATTGTGTTGTATTGCATTTCAAAGGGCTTTTTAAATACTACTGCATTTAACTGCACCGCACTAGATTTCAGTGCAAATCTGCTTTTTATTAAATTCCCTTCCCCATTTGAAGGGAGGGAAGCACAATTAGTAGAATGATTTACTTGTCTTTCTGAGAAAACAAGCATTTGGTAGGGACTTATTTTCCTGTGCTCTTTTCTGACATTCATTCCAGTGTATGTTTCAGGGGAAAAAGTGTGGGTTGGGTTGGGTTTGGTTTTGGTGTCGTATCCTCCCCCTTCCCTTCTTCTCTGGTAGAATTGCTGAAAGATGTCAAGTGGATCAGCCCTGTAAGAGAGAGTAAGGGATTCCTGGTGATCCTTAGTTCAAATACAGCTCTGGACATACTGGGGCTTTGTGGACAGCTTAGAGCAGAGGATCTTTTTGAGGTGATTGATTCCCACACATAGATTTGTAATTCTCATGAGAATATAACTCAAGTGTTTACGGTAGAATTTGCTTTTTATATTGCATTTAAATTTGATATTTAAATTTTCTTCAGATTTTGTGGGCGCACAGTAAGCGAAAACTAACCTCCATTTAGTTTCTTGTCCTTGTTCTGCAGTGAGCTGACCATCAGTAATGTAAAATACACCAGTGCTCCATCTCTTAACCACACAGAGCAGCTGGCATGAGAGAAGTCCAACCCTGCCTGTATTGTAAGGAGTATAGAAATGTGAGGTTTTGGAAGTACTTCAGGGCAGGATTATGGAAGTGGCTGCTAGGAATTCCAACCCAGATCAGAATTGTGTGGGTACAACTGTGAGGAGTCTAAAAAGAGAAGGGGGGGTGTGTGTGCGCATGGACCCCTATTTAAAAAAATGTATTCAGTGTTTGAAAACTCAAAACAGTCTACTGCACCTAGGCAGATAAATGTGTGGGGATGGGTTTAGGTGTTTTGTTTGTTTTCAGGTGAAGGAAGATGGCACAGCTCTCAATGTCAGTATTTTCTAGCCCTTGTAAATTCCTGTCTGTCATCATTTTGAGTGTTCTTACGTGCTTGGTTCCTTGTCACCAGACTATACTGATAGTGCTGTCCTGTGGTTGTCCTCTGGGTGTGTTGTGAGATGCTTTGTAGACTCAGGCAGTGGCACAAACAAAGAGGTTCTGTGCAACTGCCTGAGAAGTTGAAGTCAGTGGACTGACTTTTTTCCACATCACTGCTCTGATCTTTTCTGATAGGACAGTAGCTATCCTGACATTTAAATGTCACTGCTAGCAATGCTGGCAGTAACAGCAACTGCTCACGCATCTTTTTCTACAGCCAGTTTCTGCTCTCCTGCATGCATTCTCATCCTCTCCCCTTCTCTGGAGGGCTTAGCTGGTGATGACTGAAAGTCCTGCCAGGAAGTGACTTGCCAGTTTGTCAGATCAGCGGCGCTTGAATAGCTTCCACCCCTATATATTTAGCTGGAAGTGGAAGATAACTGCAAATCGAGCATATCTACTTAAAGCTGTGAATTTTTTCTAACACTTCCATTTAAATATAGATGGTTGTGTTCTTGAAGGTTACCACTGTATACGTGGATAAAATAATATTTTTAAATCAGTATCTTTTTGCAGCTGTGGTTGTCTGAGATTATGGTCAAATGAAAAGTCTTAAGAAAACCAAACCAAAACAAAACTCTGGCCAGTAAGAATGCAAGGCCTTGTCAGTGATGTGGTGTAAATACTCAGCTTAGTAAAGCTTACGTGTGAAGTGACTTCTTTTGGAGATGATGGATAGTTCTTTTTTTGAAAGGAGATGTATATGATACGCATTTTAAAAAGCAGCAATGCTTCTGTTGGGAAACTTGAATTGAATAATAAAGTAAAAAAAACCAGTCAATTTTGAAACAAAAATATGTTTTCACCTTTTTTGGAGTTGGCCATGTGCTGAAAAGTAGGGCACTCCTTACCCGGAGCTACTATCCACATCTAGAATGCAGGATAGGTTTTCCTGGTGTGCCTTATGGTCCTCAGCTCCCAGCCATGGCTGTGACATGCTCCTGTGCCTTTGCTACGTGTGTGCCCACAGCGCTTTTCTGTGGAAATCAGGAGCAGAGGTGGTGGGTGAGTGAATCCTGGTTTTCGCTTGGGCTATGGTAGGCCTTTGGATCTAGGAAAGAGCTGAGATGGCTACTCGGAAGCTTGAGAGTCTGGTCCTTCTGGATCTGTAGTTTAGATGTAGCAAGTGGCATGAGCTGTCTTCCAAAGAGCGCGTTCTGTGCTAAACAGTGTAGTTTCTCCCCTTTGCAGGACTTACTAGCTATGTTGACTTAACCTCTGCTGGGACAGAGTCCAGAATGATCTCAGATACTGTCAGTGAGTAATACCTTTCCTGAGATATATGAGTTACCCTTGGTTTGGCTTTATAGCTGTAGGCTGTGTTTAATTGCATTGTCATTTCTACTGATGGAGAGTGTGCTTTGGTCTGTAACCGGGTGGTACAAGACAGAATTAAACATGTGAATCGGCTCATGAATACTAAGTATATATGTTACTTGAACACATGTAACCTGCCAGTGTGTATTAATTTCAAACTGGCGATGTCTGGGGTGACTTCTGGAGATTTAAATGTTTCTTTATGGTACAGTTTTACTAATTACTGGTCTGGCCTGCAGTTAGTGTCTTTGTGGTAATAGTCTTTGTTCTTCATTAAAGACCAAACCTTAGGATCTAGCATTATAAATCTCCCATGGGCTCTTAATGAAATAGAAGGGGTTTTAGGACTAGTCAGCACTGTCAGATATGGGAGATGTTTTATTTTGATTAGACTAGATTACAGTCTTTATTATTTAGCAGATTTAGATTAAATAAATTCAGTGAAACTAATTTAATTGAAATATACTGCCTGGAAGGGACAGTTCCATTGGAATTAAGCAGAAGCCAGAAGGAATTAAACAATTAGCTTTTTGATGATTCTACACAAGCAAATACTTCTGGTGATGTATACCTCACGTTTGTAACCTGCCAAATTGTAAGAATATAACCTGCAGACACGTGTGTTGCACTCATGTGCTCTGATGGGATGCAGATATATGATCCTTTACATTTTCTGTGGCTTTGCAATCCTTCAGTTTCAAGAAAGCTGTTTTGGTGAGACATATGACAGCTAATGAGGTTGTGTAAATGACTTTTTGAATCGCTGTACCTGCCAGACAGATACACAGTAGGACTGTTACCAGGTAAATGTTGGTAAAACTGGACAATAGTGGTATTTGAGGTTTCTGGAGAAATTCTTATGCAGCAGGACACTTAGGCAATCTTTAAGGTGCTGGTGGAAAGTGCATGGAATGAGTATTGTAAAATGAGGGTTCAGTATAGTAGATGTTAAGATTATGACATACTTGCTTTAAAGTAAATTTATCTTGAAACTTCTGTCCACTGGGCTCTTCTCATCAGAAGTAGTTCCTCCTGCTAGAAAGAAAAAGGAAAAGAAATCACTTTGACTGGATAGTTCAGCTGGTATTGAGGAAAGATGCTAAATCTATTTTGACCTGAAAACCAATAGCTTTCAATTTTACTGCAGAACATGATTTTTTTTTTTCCTCAAGTAATGTATTACTACTGAAAGCCACATCTCCATGGAATTAGTGTGCTATCAGTAGCAGTGAAATGAGAGAATTATAATTCCTTTAAAATATAATGGGTTAAATTCCTACTGTGCTGTGATCTATAAGTAAGTCAACTTGTCAGGCTTACTGCCAATGCTGAACTGTGTGATGGGCATTAGTGTGTTCTCTGTCATTAATAGTCTTTGTTTGTACCCTTAACCTGCTGAATATTCAAAAGCAAGCGAAGTGACCATCAATACTTCAAAATTCTTATCTGTTACAGAATTTCACAAACTTATTTGGACAACCATTGGTGTGCTTGCTTTCTCCAACAGCATATCCAAAAGCATTACAAGGTATGTGTAATACTGCATTTCCTAACAAGTTGTAGTTGCATCATATATCTATCCTAAAAGAATATAACTTTGATTCTTCAGGAAGAGATAGCTTTTCATCACTATGCAATCCCTAAATCAGATTAATGTTCCCTGAAGTAGTGTGATAAACTTCAGTTACGGTTTATGGCCAGTAATTTATTCTAATGATGATATTTCTACGAGTAACTTCAACAAGTGCTAGAAGGCAAAGTTGTTCTACATGGAGACCCAGAAAATTGCCAGCCCAGTGCTGGGGTGATGGTGATGATGATGATGACTTTAGGTAGCTTTATTGGTCCCAGAAAGTGAGCAGAGTCAGTGAAGGTATCTGCTTTTAAATGCAGGGTGTAGAGCAAAACCTTCTCATCTTGTTCTGATTTTGGAGGGTAAGTTAAGGAAAACCATTGGCTTTGTATGCCTTGGGAACGTGCTTTTGTAGTAGGAACAGGGAACGAAAGATGTTCCTCGGCCCTTGTGACTACTATAAAATATAAATAGTTCCAGACTTTCTCATTGGAATTTGCCATGTTAGGGTTATTATCCATCACAAGACAAGTACAAAGCTCTAGCTTAAGCCACACAAAGTGATGTTAGGCAAGTATCATGAGAGAATGTGCAAGAAGCTGAAGCTTCTAATTTGTTTTGAAACTTCCTGTTATTTAGCTGAAAGTGAAGTAGAAGACAAGTACTGTAATAATGAATCCTCTTTAAGCAGAAACTCTGGAAAGTAGAAGTAACTTTATAAAATACTGGATGTTTATATTGTGTTTGTGGACCAATCAGGAAGGTCTTGCTGTAGTTCTGAGGGGTGCTACACTACACTACAGCCTGTGCAGAGACTTCGTAGCTGAGCCCCTGTGTCAGTGTGGCATCGTACCATCCAAGCTGTGTGCCCATGTCCTGAAAAAAAAAATGCACCAAAACAAGTCAGAAATCCAGGCTGATAAGGAAGTGGCCTTACTGTTTGGGCACATGATCGTACGGGTATTGCCTTTCTTTTTGACTTCCCAGTTGACTAAGATGAATCTTGGACGCTGTGTATCATGGAGTAATTAGGCTTTAGGATATTGTGGTGCCCAACAAAAGGGCAACTGTGTAGACTTGGGGGTTGTGGTGTATAGGTTCAACTGCCTGGTCTTTTTTAATGGAATAAGAATGTCCTTGTTTAATACTCCTCTTTAGGATTTATAACCAGTATCTTCTACCAGTTGTTTCAGTTATGGTTTTTGTGTTCAAGTTTTATGCTCAAAATGAAGACAGGCCTCCCAAAATTCACAAGAAAATCTCATTTCTCTTGGTGTTAATGCACATCTCCGGTAAGCCTTTATTGCTAGTCAGTGCATCATCTTGAGAACAGATCTGCCAAAAGAGGAGAGAAGATGTAACTAACACAAAGGAGTAGTTCCTCTGTTACAGAATTTAGTGGGTGAGCAACTTCATTCTGTGGCAGGGACAGCTTTTTTGGCTTCATGTGCCAAATGTATCTCCCTGTCTATTGATTTTTTTTTTAAATTTTTTTTTTTTTTTAGATCAGTCTCAGCGGGGTAGCCTCTTCACACTCTTTCTGAACAATCCTTTAATGGCATTCCTATTTGTCTCTGGATTATCAAGCATGCGCAGAGGATTGTGGGAGAAGTGTCAAGATTACCTTAGAAAAATCAACCGAGATATTGCCCAGCTGCTGACCCACTCCCGATCCATAGGTACGTGCCTACTAATCCACAACTGAACCTTAGCATGCTACTTCAGCAGATGCTGGGGTTTCTTGCTCAGCCTTTCCAAGGGACAGAATAGTGAATAAGGGGAATGCACAGGAATTCATAGCTGTTTCCCCTAAGTTGATTTTTTAAAAATGTATTTGTTTATTTATTTATTTATTAGGCCTCTCTAAACTGAGTTTTCTTTGCCTTCACTACAGATCAGTCCTTTCTTCAGTTTTTTGGGGATGAATTCCTTCGCTTGCTTCTAACAAGATTTATCTTCTGTTCTGCTACTATGAGGATGCACAAAATTTTCCGGGTATGCAGGGATATCTGTCCCTTTGTGAGAACGACAATCCAGTGCATACAGAACTGCAGTGCCTCGGGATGGAAGGGTTTTAGGGCTAAGCATATCACTGTGACTTCAGGAAGATAACTGATGCTCACATGCTAATGCCTACCGCTTGTATTGAATCTGTGCCTTTGTATCTCTCCAAAGGCATATGAAGCCTTTGACTTGCTGAAGCCTTATTCCTCTACATAAGTAGCAGACACGCTCTAATTCATTTATGTCACCCTGAACAGCCTTGTCAGCTAGAAAAATTCCTCTTAATTCAAGATTATTATTTCTACACAACTAAAAAGGTGTAGAACAAGAATATAAGAGGAAGTGGGGAGGAGTGGAACGTTACTGCTGCAAGTATTCTAGTGTGAATGGATTTTGAAAGGTCTTTGAAGTGTAAATGAATAAGTTAAACAGGAAAATGGTTATTTTCCCTCCCTGTTGGTTAATGCTGTGCCAACAATGAAGTAGGCTTCTGGATCTACACCATTTTATATATGTGAGCACTGGCATATAAACTGCCTGCTCCATTTTAAACACTACAGAAAAAAATGACAGTTGAAGCACAGAAAGGTACAGTATTCACCTTGTCTAACTGCAGACATCTAGTAGCTTTCCAAACCTAAGTTAGCTACCTAGGCTTCTCTGGTGTCAGGGAAAAGAAGCAGGTCTTCTGTTAGTGGGGAGGGATTTGCCCCCAGTGTCTTAGATATTTGTTTTAGGATGAGATGAATCTCCCACTGGAGATGCTTACATGTCTGTAATTTCAAGAAATCAACTCCAGCCTATCAGGTAAGTATATGTGAAGTCTTTTTATCTATTTTTTGGTGTTTTTCCTGGTTTTTTGCTATTATTACCCATCTTAGATGAACGGGCGTTTTTATTGCCACTATGACCATCTCTGAGTCAAAAAAAGAAAGAGAAAACTGAAAATGCTAGAATATTTTCAGTCTATATGGCATGCTAAATGGATTAGGGTACCTCTTAGGTGAAATTGGCCTTTTGCAGTCTTCTTCATAAAGAGTGTAAAAAATAAATGAATGTCTGATGCTCTTTGTTTTCACTGTCATCTAGCAGGAGACTCGAAATTATCCAGAATCTTATCCTCAGCTGCCACGAGATGAAACGGTGGAGAACCCTCACCTCCAAAAGCACATTTTGGAGCTGGCTTCCATACTGGATGTTAGGAATGTTTTCCTGGAAAACACCCTCGATGACTATTAAAAGAAACTGTCTTACTGCAAAGGGGATTCCCTGGCCACAGATTTTGAATGGTGCAGTTTTATAATGTGAAAATCATAAAAGGAAGTACTTGATTTTATTTTTAAATTTAGGACCATTATTTTAAAAAGTAATAATAAACAGCTGTTAGTTTAGCTGTTCCATTCTGTATGGGGTCAATTTTATAAGCAGAGGTTTTCATGTCTTTTAAATGGTAAAGAATCACTAGAGGTTTATTTCTGGTCTTGTGGCTAGCAACCACATTTCCAGCAGCTGATCCTAAGCATAGAAGTACTATTGGTTACCTTTAGCCCACATTTGTGGAAATCCTTTATTTTTATACAATTTTAAGAAATTGGAAAAAATCAATAGAAAAACAGTATTTTATCCCCAAAGAGTCTGGATTTTAAATGGTAAGGATGGAACCACACAGTACAAACCAACAATAGCAATAAAACAGAGTCCTTCATAACAAATATATTTTTTCAGTCTTAGGCAAGTGAGTAGACAAAACTGTGGACAATGAAGTTGCATTTGGAGCAGTGGGTTTGAAGTGAACTTGTAAAGATACTTAATGCTCCCTATAAATTGAATGCAGCGATTTTATGTAAGAAATCTGTACTGTTGGCCAAGGACACAATTTCCACTCTGCCTGATTGGGCAGACAGTTAGCAGATTAACAAATTACACAGCTAAGAAAGCTAGCCGCCATCTCTCGCTGTAATATGGGTCATCTTGCCATTTGTATTGCTGCCGCAATTTTCCAGGAGGAGGGGGTGTTCTTCATTTTGAGGTACCAGATAGAAATTCTTACATTTGCAGCTAGCGTTATCCCTCCTTTCTGTGTGTGGATGGAATGTGTGGCTCCCACAGTGTTACCAGTCCCTGACAGGAGCTGAAAGAATGTCCCATAGGGTGCTGAATATAAGCCCTTTATCTGACCCATCTGCGATGGATCCCAGTGCCCTAAGAGAGATGCTGACACTCCTCTTGCAGGTTAAACAAAGTGGGTGCTACCGTAAAGCCCTGTTAAATTTTTTGCATGCCCACCATTGCATCTCAGTCCTATCTTTGAACCAGTGAAACTGAGGAGCCATAATTACATGTGGGAGTGCTACTGGCTCCCTCAGCCCATAATGCTGAGTCTGGGTATGTTAAGGAGTACAGCAGCCTCTGTAAAGGCTTATTCTGACTGCTGGGAAAAGTGCTTGCAGACTCATTTGGACTGTACTGCCTTCCTTGCAAAAGGTCCTCTAGCTCTGCAACTCCTGACAGCGAAGGTGTGAGCAAGGAGAAGGAAACAAAAATATTTTAAACTGTTAAATGGAAAAGTCTGTTGTCACTCTCCCATGGGCTGCTAGAAAAGAAGTGAAAGGACGAGTCTAATCAGTGCTTCTATGTTGAACACCAGCCATGCCTCTGTTTTCAGGTGGAAAAAATGTAGAACTTGGTGACTACCATAGTGTCACAGTAGGCCTGTTTGCAATGCCATCATACAAAGTATATGATCTAGTCAGCCAGAATAGTGAAGGGCAGCAGGTCAGCACTGGTGGACCCCATTCAGCTGAGGAGAGCACAGTATGGAACAGCAAGAATTGCTGGAGTGTAGGTGGGAAGTTTGCATGAAGGTTCTTTGTAGCTGGGCTGAAGCTTATGCCATCCATTCTTTAATTTCCCAAGTGTAAAAAATTCTATGAATGCTAGTGTTTGTTCTAAGCAGTCTTGGCGCTGGTATATATTGAGCCCCCCACCACTTGGTGCTGCTCTTTGGACTATGGCAGGACTTCATTACCTGGGATGTGGAGTTCATTTTAAAGAGTGTGTGTTTGTGTGTGTGCATGTGTATTCTAGGCGTTTGTGTGTATATGTACAATACACATACATCTACTGGCTGGTGTAAATTGTAAATATGTATATATGTATAGGTACTTGTATATGTATTAAAAAGAATGAAACACTACAATGTCTACATACAAAATTTATATATACACACATACGCCATTTTGGGTGCATTCCACGAGGTGTTGCAGACCATCTGTGGTTGTAGTAAAGGTTATGGCTCTTCTGCCATTGTAATTGGCTGTTTCCAGGGCCTTATGCTTGGACCTTCAAGTCACTCATAATTGATTGCAGGTACAGGAGACCTTAGTTAGCCAGGGGAATGAGTTCTCCTGTATGTATTACAGTGATTCATATATTCTTAACTGTGAAGCTGATGATCTTTCTTTCTGGTAGGAGGTCCTCAGTTATTAAAATATGGGATTGCATGTAGAAGCTGAATATACAGAAAGCCTTTAATGCAGCGGCAAGAAACAGGTTATCTGTTACCCTGGCTGCTGCTGTCCTTCCACATGCAGCGTTCAACTTGCATGGAAAAGGGAATTTAGTTTTCCCCAGCTCACTGCCTTTCATCCAAATGCTTTTGTTTTGTTTTAGCTTTTGCTTTGATGAAGCGATTCTCATTTTGGTTCCATATTATCTGGAGAAGAGTATGCTACTTCTAAGTTTAGCAGTGATGGTGATTCCATAAGTGTGGGCTGGAGAACCTCTGTGGGACGTTGCTTGTTAACTGACTGGGAAAGCCTTGGCAGACCCAGTCTTCATTTTAGCTGGGCTGAAGCGAGGAGTCCTTGCTTATGATCTGTGAGGCTTCTAATCCACTTTGCAGCCCTAAAAAGAGGTTCTGTTTGCTTGTTACCAAGGTAGATCTAATCAGAGGAGAATGCACGTAAAAAAAATAAAACAAAAACCTGAAGCTGGAATGTAGGAGGAGAATATAAGGCCATGAAAATTAGTTCAGAGGTTGAACTTACAAGCGATGACTGTCCAAGTCAAAAATTCATTCTTGAGGTCCCTCATTCTCTTCTTGCCTACTGACCTTTTGTTCAGAAGGTATGCTGCTGGCAGGGATATGCGAAGATAAAGATTTAACTCCTGTTTTGTGGGTAGGAGTATGAAATTGTACTTTGTAACCAGAAGGCTGATACCCTCAGTCTGCTCTAGCTGTAGATGAGATGAGTATCTGGTCTTGGATTTTGAGCCAGCCCCCTCCCCTCCTACCCAAAGCAACTGCGTTCAAGATGAAAATACTGATATTTCCCCCTCCAAGTAAAAGCTTGTCTTGTTTGAACTTAAGTCATTCTAAACTTGTGCTACTGTGTGCTGTGGTCGTAGGTACCTTCTTGATGTATGCTTGTATGTATTGAAGAACAATTCGGTTTATGTATCTAGCAGTCCTCAGTGTGGAAGTGAAGCAAAGACTGAACCATTTTTAAGTGAGAAGAGAGCAAATTCCTTTTCTTCTCAGGCCTAATGCCTCCCCTCTTGTCTCGTTTTCCCTTTCTCCATATATCTTTATTGCTTATGTTAGCAGAGATGACTTGCCACCACCAGGCAATACTGAATTCAAGCGGTAAATTGTGTATGTAATACATCAAGAGAAGAATGTGAACTGGACTGAATGTGTCCTTACTGGACTACTGCTGCCAAGCTCCCTGCTTACTGCACGTGGTATGTTCAAACGAATCCTCCTCTCGCAGTAGGCACCTCTGTATTCCCGTTCAAACTGGCTGGAGAACATCTAGCCAAAGTTACTGCTGTTGTCTTCTGTTTATTCGCCTTTGACTTCTCAAAATAACAATGACAGGGGAATACAGGGTTATGAGTCTTTAATGCTCTGGTTTTTAATTACTGTTGGGATGTGATGTGTCATTTTGCTTCATGCGCAGGCTAAATGGAGCACTAACTTCTGTGAGCTGTGCAAACTGGACTTGATCCCCGGAGTGTTTTCTTGAGAAATTTCAGGACAGTTTATTTGGGTATTTCATCAGAATAATAACTGTCAAGTGGTGACTTACTAAACCCTTCAAGACTATTCCCCAGGGAGATGTGCAGAGATGTCTTTTAAGGATCATAAGAAATAGATGGGGGAGACAGGAAATTAGGCTTTGAATAATCATCTTCAAAAGCTACAGCTTCAGTAGCTTTGGTCAGGCTTCTCCAAGGACGGGATGGAAGTGCCGCTCTGAGATTCGTCCCTGGCATGCTATTGTGAAGCACCTCCCCTGCCCCGCTGCCTTCCTTGTGCTGTAACTTCATGCTGTGCTTCAAGTCTGCTTTTTCTTGAAAGCTAAAAAGCTTGGAATCTGTCTGAACAAATTTTTTGTCTTGAGGCTTCTTTTAAAATCTTTATTGATGTTAGATTCTTCAGCAACTGTTCTGACTACAGACCACCAACGATAGCAGTGGCAGAGCCCTCATTTAGTCCAGCCCGTTCCATGGGAAATGGCTGCTTCGTGTCAGTAGCTGATCTGTGGTGGCTGCAGCAGCTCCCGGGGACTGATGGAGCTCTGCAGGCAGTAACAGCAAGGGTAATGTTACGAACTAGGCAGGGGGGAAATCTAATATACAGCTGAAAGCTGCTTTGTGCAACTTGGTAACCTTAGAGTCGCTGCAGTCAGCCTCTGTGTGAGGGATACTGGCACAGAGGACAAGGGTGAAGATCTCCAGAGCAGAGAGATTATACATTCCTGAGGTGGCTCCCTTACATTTTTAATATCTCTGACTCTTAGAGCAATACTGTTTCTGTGACCAATGTGTTGAACATCTGGATGTCCACAAACAGAGCAGGGGAGGAACGCATTGGACATGTGTCTCTCCTTTTATATTTAGGAGTGAAAGTAAACTTTTTGTCCTGCCCCCTCCAAACCATTGCTCTGTCAAGACGGAGATTTAGTTCAAGATTTCAGAATCTGACAAATCTTTCGGGGGATTAAGGAGCATCTCTGAATTCGTATCAACTATCCCAGCTGAAAGAGCCTGGTTTCATCTGGGTTGAGAGCAGATTTCACTGCACCTTGCTGGCCCGGAGGAGCCCCTGAGCAGTGCGGATCTTACCAGGTCCACCACCAGCAGCGGTTCCTGCCAGGGTGAAACCCTGTTGTGTCTGCCCTACTGACTTAGCAGGTTCCTTTCGGCATGTGTTTGTCACCACTGTCAGTTGTCGGTGCCTGGTTCAGGAGCAGGATTTGGCCTTGGGAGGCTGGGAACCACAAGTTGTTCTGCGCTGGCGGGAGGGATGCGGGGAGCAGGCGGGAGGCGCCAGGGCTGGGGCGCAGGCCCCGAGGGCTCTGCCTGAGAATCAGATTATTTATTACCCAAAGTAATTTTATAGTGAATTGGTTGAAAGTTATTTTACAGCCATGTGCCTGTATATCCTATTTTGGTAAAAGCAGATATTTTACTTAAAATGTGAGAGAGATATAAATAAACTTTTTTGGTGCAAATAACCGGTTTTTTTGCAAGAGATCTGTAAACCGCCCAGGCGCTGTGATCCCGACGCTCCGGTGCCGGGAGGAAGGCGGTGTGGCCGCTGCCGTGGGAGCTGCCGGGCGGGGCCGCTGCCGCCGCGCTCCGGAGCACACGCCGCCCCGGGCCAGCAGTGCCCCACCGGGACGCCAGGCCCGGCGCCGCAGGCCCCTCTGTGACTTCCGAGCACGTTTCTGTAGGCGCTTGTTGCCGCCGGGCCCGCCGCCCTGCCGTGTCGCGGTGTCGCCGTATCCGGGCCGCGGGCGAGCTCCGGGGCTCCTGGCCGTCCCTCACGTGTACCCCGGCTGCAGTCACCCCCCGCCGTCTTCCGGGCCTGCCCACCGAGTTTACTGTCAATAAACTGTGGCAAACGCCGGTACGGAGGCGCCGGGGGCGGGGCCTACCTCACCGCGCCTGCGCACCGGCGCGCGCCGCTTCCGGCCCGCGCGGCGCTTCCGGGTCAGCGGCGGCGGGGGAGCGGCGGCGGCCCCGGCGTCCCGGCCAGGCCAGGCCGGGCCATGGGCGGTGAGGGCCCGGGCCGGGGGGCGGGCTGGGGGCCGGGACGCAGTGCCCGCCGGGAGGCGGCGGGCTTTCGGCCGCCTCAGAGCGGGCTGTAGCCGCCGCGGACTGCCCTGCCGGGGACCGGCCGGCTCGGGCCGGGCCAGCCCTGAGCCCGCCAGGCCTGCGGGGGGAGGGGCAGCCGCCCGGGTGCGGGGACCCGCTCGCCCGGCGCTCCCGCAGCGGACACGGCGGGGGCCGGCCGTGCCTCTGAGCGCTCTCACGCCTTGGGTCCGTCTGGGTTTTTTTTTAAAGGGTACTGCTCTGCGTGACTGTGGTCGTAGCGTATTCCAACAGCTGTGACGCTAAAGGGCGTTTCGATACCCTTAAGCGTTTAATACGCATCGAAATTTTTAGTGTGGAAACCATGTCTCTTTAATTTGCAGGTACTGTTAGGCTGTGAAGGCTTTAATGGAACTAGAAATGCAGTAAAACAGTGGATGAGGCACAAAATTAAATCTTGGCATCTGGAAGCTTTAAACAGTGTTGGTATATTAAGCATATTGGAGGTAGTGGCTTTTCGAAGTCCCTGGATATTGCAGTGCTGTAGAGCATTAAAATGTTTGCAAAATTGAAGAAGAAGATAGCAGAAGAGGCCGCTATTGCTCCCAGGCCAGGAGGAGCTGCCCGGATCCCCAGGTCTGTCAGTAAGGAGTCAATTACGTCCGTGGGAGCAGACTCCGGAGATGACTTTGTAAGTTACACCTTGCTTTGAATTTTAATTCCTCTTACAACATTTCTATTATGGCTTTACAGACAGCCATTTTAAGTCTAGCATATGAGTTGAATAACGTATTGTGGTATCCTGGTAGGTGTACATCCTAATGCATAAATGAATCATTAGCTTGAATAAACTTAAATCCTGAAGAGAAAATGTTTTTCTGTTAACCACAGTACTTGGCAGGAGGCTTGCAATCCCATGTAAACGTGAGTTGCAAAGCTATCTCAATACAGAACATTGTTAAACAGACATAAAGTATTGAATACAGCTGTGGTAACATGTGAGATACCTATTGGTAAAATTAATAACTGAAGCAGTAGGAAAGCAAGCTAGATACTGGTTAGCTCTCATCTAGGTACGGACCTGTGTTTACCTCTTGGCTTCCTGGTACTCTTCCTACTCAAGTGTATTGTTTATGAGAAAGCGCATGTAGTTTTGTTGCACTCAGCTGTCGTAGTTCTCCAATGTCTGGTTTCAATTCTCTCGTTCAAAGCACTGTTTAAGCAAGCTGTATAATTCCAGGAGTGTATAGGTTAAATGAAACCCTGTAATGCTCTGGCACCTCTGCCCATTGATGGCTATCGTATTTTTGAAAACCTGGATTAAGACACAGTGTCGCACCACTGTTGGAGCCAACAGTACCCGCTGTATTGCAGCACGGCTTTTCGTTGTGCTCTTCATTTGCAGACTGCAGAATGGAGAAGTTATTTACAAGGTGGAGTTTCAACTCATTTTTTCTGAAGCTCAGCTGAACTTCCAGTTCTGTTAAGCAGAAAGTAGGAGCTGCTAATGTTTAAATACAGTCTACAATGGAAATATATTAGCATTGTGTTTTTCTGATATTTTTTTTTTGCATTTGACAAATTCTTGCATAGAAATTTAATTTACCTTGTTGTGAGTTTAGAGAACAGAAGACAAATAACAATGGCAGCTGAAGTCTTGAGTGATTTTCAGAAAACGTCTGAGAATTAGTCGTTTTAGCAATATTCATTTAAATGCTCCTAATATTGATTTATGTGAAGCAAAAAACCCTGTAGAGAATCATCAGTTGGTTATGTAGTGGATTTTGCGTGGAGAGACCATTGCATGGAAAGACTGCATTAGTGCTTAAGCGAGCTTATCTCACCTGAAGAGCGTTACTGTTTCTTTTCTACTTAGTTTTTCAAGACTTTCACTTTGAACCCACCCTGAAACCTGTACTGTAGAGCCGGATTTTTTCCCCTGCTTAGGTGTTCTATTATGCCATTTCCCCAGTGATCAGTTTGAGCAAATACTTTTCAGCTACAGATTCTATTAACAGCTTTGTATTTCCTGGGACAGGCCAGCGTTGCAGAGCTGACTGTTTAAGCCCTTACTGTTTTTCTTCTTCAGCATTTTTCTTTTTTTTACACATTCTGCTGTGCTAGTACAACTTGCCCCTTCATGTGAAAAACAGAACCATTATTCCTAGGTGCGATAGTGTTTATTGTTGGAGGGTTAATATAGGGCAGGATCACTTTTTCTGAATTTTGTAAGTTATATGAGTGTTGTTTTTCTACCAAGGCTTCTGATGGAAGCAGCTCTAGAGAGGATCTTTCATCCCAGTTGTTCAGAAGAAATGAACAAATAAGAAAACTGGAGGTCAAGCTGTCTGGTATGTGTCTTGATACATACAAACCCCTGTTACTTTAGGCATAAAAACTTAAGTGTTTTAATTCATTAAAAACACGTGGCGTTAGGTTTTGTTGAATATTGAATTGTAGCAAACCTGTTGATTGTCATCTAGGTTGCAGCCAGTATAACTGGTCTTTTATAAAGACGACTGACTCTTTTCTGCTGATCTCATGACACGTTTATGTGGATCTTTTGAACAGGTGGGATAGCTTTCTGTCCCCGTGCTCCAAATAGCGTCTTTTCCCATCTTTATTTTACTTATTCTGCGTATGTAATGCTTTGTTCTTCTGAGATCTCGTGCTGTCCTTAAAGACGTGAACTTTGAAATGAAGAAAAAGCAAAGGATTCAATGTGAAACAGTCTTGAGGCTTTTTTTCTTTCTAAGATAATACAGTGTTCTGTAAAGCTGTAATACGGGCTCTGCTCGGATGCTGCTTTCCATCCCGGTTGTGTGGAGTGGATCAGAGTGTTGGTTAAACTGTGTTACGCTGCTGCTTCCCAAAGTTCATGGAAGGCCTTGGAAAATAAGGAAAGGTTATAGCCAGCTCAGGATTGTTTTTATTTATTCTGGAAACTTATTAGGCTCCTGTTCAGTTCAAGAAAATACAAGATTCAGAAATGATTTCACATTGCGATTTGAAAGGGCAAAGTGTTTGTCTGTTTGCATATGGCAAACTTAAAAGTGCCAGTTGGGGCTTAGTACGAGAGAGGGAGGCTCTAAGTATCAAGAGACTCATGCAAGCAGCCCAGTCAGTAAATCCTCCTTTCCATTGCATTAATTAAACTTCTCCAAGGTGTGTGTGTGTATTTTGTTTTGGTTTTTTTGTATCTGCCTGCCTTGTCAGTTCTGCTTGGCAGGCACAGTAGCAGTAAGAATGCATAGCCAAGTGGGAGCACCAGCTCAGCCTCAGAGATACTGGCTGACTCGAACAACAAGCAGTATGGATCAAGGATGCAAGCATCGTCTGATGAGAGAGACCTTTCCTAAACAGAGTTAAATAGATCACTGTTCTTAAAGAAAGTGAGAAGTGGGGATAGTCCTTTCTCTAGTACGGCCTTTTTTTTGTGTAACTGGCATGCTTAGGACAGGTCCTCCTGTTTGTACCAACCATTTACCCTGTGGACAGTATTGGAACTATTTGCTTGTGTTCATTGTTATGGTCACCCAAGTTTTCCTCAGCAGCAATGATTTTCTGATTGAGAAAATCATCGTCGTTTTCCACTCATCGTTTTTTCTTTTTTTTTCTTTCTTTTTTTTCCCCCTAAAAAATTCCTTCCCCAATGTCTGTTCATTCCTGGTCTGTGATTCTCCCTCCTCACACAAGATTATGCTGATCAGATCCGAAACTTACAGAAGATAAAAGAGAAGCTTGAAAATGCATTAGAAAAGCATCAGGATTGTACGTACTTTTCTTTCTCCTTTTTGTTGTCTTTTTTTAAGTTGAAATTTGTTATGGTTGGAAGGAAACGGATGGGTTTGATGTACAGATGTTGTAAATCATTTTCTTTCAAACTTTGCACCTCTAGGTTGCAAAGAATCGGAACACAAGTTCTTGTTTACAGTGTCAAAAGCAGTAGTATGTTGGCTGTTGAACAAAGTTGTTGTTATAATCCTTTTGCCAAGTTTGGGGCTGACATGCAGGAGACCTTTTTGAAACCTGCAGCTTTATTATAATCCACTGAGGAACTGTCTTCTGTTATTGCTGGTATTTGTCCAAGGTGCAAGCGGTGTGAAGTAATAAGTGGTACAGCATTAGTGCTAGAGAGTCAAGATGGGGCTAATCACTTGCAGAAGCAGTTCTTTAAAGTTATAAATAACTTATAGAAAATTGAGAAGCAATTTTAAAAGATGAGTTTTTAATATAGCTGGTGATTCTCTGTTGATAGCCTCCATGAGGAAGTTTCAGGAGCAGAATGAGGCTCATCAAGCCAGTCGAGCCAAGATGGCTGAAGGAATGGCTTTGGCCTTAGAAAAAAAGGACCAGGTAACAGAGCTTGAACAGCTTGACTTTTGATCTGAGTGCATGACCTTGATATTTGGGGCAGGTGTGTCACCATTAATTAAAATAGTTGTTCAGTGTCATGTATGCTTAGCAGGTCAATGCTGAGGAAAGAAGGGAGCAGTAAGTTCAAATGCCAGAAATGGTGTAGGACGTGCCATTGTTCTGCCTGTCCTTGTTGTTTTTAAAGAGAGCACACAATTTGTAATGAAAGGTTAAGCTTGCACTTGTTCGGTAAGATTCAATTGCAGTAGACCTGTTGTCACTTTCATTTTACATACACAAAGCTTATGTCTTCAGGTAGCATAAACGATTCCTCAGCCTTACACTAGCTGTTACTTTTCTTTTGCTGGTTGTTTTTTTAATCATTATCACAAGTTAGTATCTCTGTCCTCCCTCCATAATTGCTGTCCTTGAAAGTCTACAAATTGATTTTGATTATTTTTTTTCTCCTTTCTTTCTTGTTCAGGAGTGGACGGAAAAACTGGGTCAAGTTGAAAAGGTAATTAATTTTTGGGAGCTTTTTTTTTTTTTACCCAGTGTGTATGTGTATTTGTAACCACCAGCCTGCACACTTCTGACAGCTCAACTCTGTTCAGCCCTTTTTATTATTTGATCACTCTTCAGTGGAAGAGGCCAAACATTTCCTTTTGTTACCAGCCCCAATGCTTCAGGACATACTTCTGGAATTATTTTTCAGTGGGGCAGTAAAGAATGATGGGTTGTGATGAAGATGTACTTCTGTAAGACGGAACAATAGTTTCCTTTATTACAGAGGAGGCAGCTGGGATGCAGAAGGAGGTAGCGACTTGGGCTGAGGCATTGCAGTAGGTTGTCTGTTTTACAAAATGAATGAAACTGTTTGGAAAGGATTTTTTTAGTGCAGGATTTCAGTCTTGTTATTCAGCTGGTTAGCTTAGCCTATTTTAAAGTATCTCTAATTATTAAGACATTATACATGCTACTATTTGCTGTCCGTTTTTAAGAGTTCGGTTAGGTGATCTTTGGCTGCGATGTAATGAATACAGAAATATTTCTGAGATTTTTTGAAGTTCAGTAATTTGCTGCGCATTGCCTACTGCAACATGAATGTGGAAAGAGTTTCTAGTTCTATGTGTAGCACCATCAGAGCGCCTTACAGCTGCAAGACAAGGTTCCTTGACTTGAAATGAGCATACAGATATTCTTGGATTCCTTTTGTTTCTGTTGGTTTATCAGGAAAAAAAAATGCTTGAAACACAGTTACAAGAAATGAGGGAGCAGAGTTTGAACCTCTTTCAAAAAAGAGATGAAATTGATGAACTGGAGGGCTTTCAACAGCAGGAAATTGCCAAAGTTAAACACATGGTAAGATTGTTTAAAATTTTTTTTTCCTTTTCCAAAAATTTCTGTTAAAATACCAAGTTAGTGGTAGCTCTGCATTAATTGTCTTTTTAGTCTTTATGCTTTGTATACAGTATTGGTCAGTGTCAAAATCCTAGCAGTAGATACATGCACACAATGCTACAAAGTTTATTTCAGCGGTGACTTTTCTGGTAGTTACTTGTTCTCGTTTAATTCATCTCATAACTTAATAAAAAAGACAAGTTTCAATGAGAAGTCTTTATCAGTATTACTGGGTCATCTGTATTGTCAAAGATAACATTCTAATATTCAGCTTTTGAAAAAGGAAGAATCTCTGAGCAAAACTGAGCAGGAACTAGAGATGTGCGCTCGAGAACTAACCCACACTAAAGAGGTGCTTCAGGATGCAAGCAAGGAGTCATCGGGCCTCAGGAAAGATCTTCAAGAGTTGCAGCAGCAGTTCTTGGAGCTAGAGGCACAGAGGTATTTTTGGAAGAGTTTATATATATATATAGCAAGTTGACTGAATAATTGCTTCTGGTATGCTGATGTGGATGTAAATGCCAAGTTTGTATTTCTTTTCAAGTCAATTAAAGTAGTACTTGTTTAGGGTTTTGTAAGCTTGTTGTAATGATTTCTTTTTTTGCATAGTTTGAATGCTTAACTGTCACTTTTTTTGGAAAATGTATAATCAACCAGTGGCTGATTTTAGGACAAGAAAATCTTGTTGTTGCTTAGTCCATTTTCATAAGCAGCAGATTTATCTGCTAAAGTTTATATTTTTCTGCAACGGTATGTCACTTTTTCTTATTCTCTTTCTGTGAAGAGATGAACTAATGACAGCTGAGACAAATGCAGAAAATAAGATCACTGCTCTGGAGTTAAGAGAACAGGAGCTACAAACTGTCATTCAGCAGCTTTCTGTAGACTTGCAAAATGTAAGTTTGAGTTAAGTGAGATTTGATTCGAAGGGCTCCTTGTCTGCAGAAGTTAGATTAGATATCAGTTATGTGGTTTTGGAAATCTTAAGTTTCAGAGCAAGTAATTTCTCAAAATTTTTAGGCTCGAGTTGCTGGTACTGGTTGTGAGAAGAGACTGGAAATGCTACGGGTGGAGCATGAATCTCTGAAGGTGGAATACGAACAACACAAGCAAAAGGTTAAGTGTTTTCAGATGCACCTGCTGTTGGCTGGTTGTAAAGGGGTATGCATCTGGGTAATGCACTGAGAGTTTGACATTTGGTGTCTAGAAAGTGTTTTAGGACCATGTTGTCTTTTCAGAGAGGACTTTTCTCTTTCTAATGGCACTTTTTAAAGTCAAACCACAATGGATTAGCTGAAAGCTTCATTACAGAAAAGATTCTGTGATTTCTTGTTCTTACAGATGACTCTTGAATTTGCTGAGAGGAATAAACTTGCTGAACAGCTGCAGGAAAAAGTGTCTTCCTTAGAAAAAAAGCTAGAAAGAAATCTTTCAGGGGATGAACATGTGCAGGAACTACTCAAAGAGGTAATTATACATTTATAGACTGCTTAAAAGTGCAATCTCAGTGAGAATTATTTATTTATTTTTTATTTAGGACATAACATTACTTCTCACACATAGAATATATGATGATGTGATGCAGGCACATTTGTCCCTGCCATGTATATTGGCACACTGTCTATGCTGGACAGAATTGTGTAGGTGACTAATCAAGCCGGTTCATGTAGATAATTGCACGGATGTCTCTATGGGTCTTTCTGCCTGTCTGTTTAGGCAATGCATCTGACTGCTTAGAAGCAAAAGAGCAGCTTTTTAACATCCCCACAGTAGGTGGAATGAGTTGAGAGTTTTATTGGTTAGTCCTTACAGAGAACAGCGAACTCTTCTCGTTGTTCTTTATCTTCTATTATCATGACTTGCAAAGCATTGGGACAGGAAGGGGAATTGGTTTTGCACATAGGTATACAAACACAACGTTGTATATTGAAAACTTGAGTCTCAGAACTCTTTAGAAACAGCTGAAAACAGAAAGAACTTGGCTTTGGTTAATGCCCTTTCTCTCATTACTTCTCCAACTCTTTCCCAAGCACTGATGCTCCTGTTGGGAACAGTTTGGAGCAATGTTTCCCCAGCTGGGTGACAGGGAGACGAGGTCAGGCTTGCCTACCAGACGCATCAACTTGATGTTGTTATGATAGAATAACTTGCTTTAGGAAACTCGAGCCAGTTTAAAGTCCATGTAGCAGTAGTAAAACATTTTGGAAAGTAACTACCATAATTAGCAAATGTTTTACCCTGTTTTGTATTTGCTGTGATGCAGGAGAAGTTAAGCTTTCAGAAAAAATTTTTTGATCACTTAAACTTGGCCTGGGTTAGAAAATTACGACCTAGCTGCTGATTAGGGTTTACATCTGAATCACGACAAGATGCCAGTGAATTTCTTATTCCTAGTAGCAAGTTGTCATCCCCAGGGCAACGTGATCTGTGGAAGCCCTATGCAGTAGCTTGCTGGTTCCCAAAAGCGAAGCTGCATTGCATATCAAAATAACTGTTCCATTTTAGTTTGACCTTATTAATGAAATAAAAAGAAAAATCTTAATTAAAAAACTCAGCAATGTATCTCTTTGTCCCTCCTTTCTCTTGTTCTTCATCTCAATGTAATCTTCAGAAAACTACTCTTGAGCAGAAACTGGATGAAACTAGGCAGCAGGTACTAACAGACAGAACGCATCACACTGAGACTGTGAACCGATTGGAAACACAGGTAGATAATTTTTATTTCACTACAGATTTCCACCTTGTGCTCTCAGCCAAAAGTGAGACTGCATGTCACATCTAATCTTGAAAGGCCAGTCTAACTGATCAGTGTCTCTGGTCATCTTGCTACCTTCAGTGGTGGAGAAGGGCCTAGAGGTTATGAAGTTAGAGATTTCATGTGTATCTTCCCTATCCTAAGAAACAAATAGCTGAAGTGCAAGCATTGTACTTCAGGGGGGTAGTGCACCAGGTGTGGTGAAGTGTTCTTAAAAGCAGCATGTATCAAGTAGGCAGTGTGTCTGAACTACACTGGCGTTGTGTTTTTAATGTTTACCTTCCCCTATTGGGTCATCCCACATTCTGTATGTTTATTCTAATAACATAGATGCCAACAGATAAGAAATTTAATGCATGGTTATATTTTAGAATAAAGAACTGGAACAAAAACTACAAATTGCAGCAGAAGCATTGAAAAAGAGCAAGGAAGCAGCTGCTGAACAGGATCTGAAGATCCAGAAATTGGTAAGTCTCCTGCAGGATGTTTCACTGACCAGTAGCAGATTAGCATCTCCAGAGACACTCACTCCTGTTTTTTTTCATTGCTCAAGTGTTTTCTTACTGTTTGTCTCCTCAACTGGTGTCTGTCTATGAGTAAGTGATGCTGCTGCTAAAGGAATAGCGTTGCTTCAGTTTGCGTATGTCTCTCATGGAATGGTGTCCAATTCTTGTCAGAACTTCAAAATGTTATTAATGTAGTGTTTATTTCTCTGATCTAGCAAACTGATCTAGAGGATGAAAGAAGTAAACTACAGCAACAGATTTTGAATGAGAAACATCAGTACGATCAGAAAGTTACTGGGCTGGAGTCTCAAATTGCTGCTCTTGAAACAGCTTGGGAATTTGATAAAACAGCTGCTCAGCAAAAGATTGTAAGTACAGAAACTGTTCAGTGGGCCATGTTGAGTCTTCTCAAAATGTTAACATGGCACATAGACCTTGCGTGTTGTCTGAGTGTTTTTATTCAGCACTCCTAGCATTATAATAGAAAATCGCATACTTTTAAGAAACTAAATACAGAGCATTTGATGTGTTTAATTGTTTAAACAAAGCATTAGAATAATTGTACCTACTATTTAAACAATCTTTATTTTTCAGACCCAGCTGGAAAAAGAAAATAAAAGTCTTAACAAAAGCAGAGAAGAGTATGAGAGCTCTTTAACAAAGCAAGAGTCTGAATTGAACAGGCTAAAGGTAAGGGCTTAATTGGTCAGTGACCTTGGTTAAATACAGAGCCAAGTTTGAGAAACAGTTAACGGCAAAGTGTGTTACATTCTCAGTACTTGGATTCACATTACATTCAGGTGTCATGTACTGTAACATTCAGCTGTAAATCATCTTTGGTACTCAGTAGGAATGCATTTGAGGAGCATTACAAATGGCTCATCCTTTTCTGAAGCAGAATGCTTGGGTCTGCCTAAATCAGGCAGAAATAATACACTCCTGTATTGTCAGGCATGAAGAGCTTTTAAATCCTGTTAGCAGTAATGAATACAGAATGGTTCAACATCAAATTCCACTCATAGCGTTCAAAACAAAAGCTGAAAACTTAAGTTGGTCAGGTATTTACAGCTCATACGCAGACTTTCAACTGTAGTTTTATGTTGTTGAAAGCTGGTTTTTTCTGTAGCTACTCTTGGATGCACAAATGGAGTAAAGATCAGTTGTAGGAAGGAACTACTTTGTAATAGAGACTTCAAGCTAAAAGATTTTTAAAGCATTTGAATATAATACATATGGCCTCTTACATCAGTTCTGTGTTGCTCTTACATGTGCAGATGGCAGCTGTGCAGTAAAACAAAACAGTAACTCATTCAGAAGCATAAACTGGTGTGTCAGAACACCCTTCAATTCTAGTTGCTAATAGATTTGAGTTTAAAGATGAGAGACTGACTTGATTTTAGTTGTCTCAAGTAACCTCTGAATTACTTTTGTTTTGCAGAACGAATTGAGCAGCAGAGAGACTGTCAGCATTGAAATTGCTAAAGCATTGGAAGAAACACGAAAACAGAGAGAGGAATTACAACAGCAGGTTGGTTAATACCAACAGTCTGAAATATATTTGGGTGCTCCCCACCTTTCACAGACCAGACTAGATTTGTACTTAATTATCATAAGAGTCAAGAACATTAATCAGAATCATATCCTCAGCATGCAAGACAGCAGAATATAAAACGCTGCTGACTGCAGGGTTGGGGATGTTTGTAAGTTTGCAGGCTTAGGAGTTATAGCAAGGTGTGGCAGTTGAATGTGAACAACAATATGAACCTGGAAGACCAGGTAGTAGCAAGTTGCTCGGAATGAAGGTGACTGGTGTTTCAGAGCCCTTTCCATCGCTAAGCTGGTATGTAGTCCCAGTGGGCTAGGCATCCTGAGCCATTGACTGACTAGTTGGCAGTTTGTTTTAAAGAAACCTATTCATTCTGTTGTTCCTTTCAGTGCTTATATCACATCTTTGTCCCTCTGAAGCGTAGCAGTTGTAAAACTGTAGATTTCCTCGTAGGGAGGAGGTTGTATCCAGTAACCAAATGCAAATCCTGGATACAGTTGTTCTGCTGTTATTAAAAACGGTCATGGTGGATAATGTGAGCTTGTGTTTGCTTAAGCTAGGAACTGCCAGCTGAGCAAGTCTGACTGAATTTAATCCCATTTTTTGGTTTCTTTGTTCTCCTGGGGCTGCTGGAGGTCTGGCTGTAGGTAGAAGGCTGTGAGGCGATGGTCGGCTGGTTTAGTTCAGCAGCTGTTTTACAGCTGCTGCCCAGTGGTGATGAGGCCGTTCTGACTGTGGCACAGGGCTTATCAGAAGTGAAGGTGGTTTAGCTCTTACAGCACACTGATCTCATTAAAAAGCACTGAAGTCAGCATTGTACAGGTGATGCCTTCTCTGGATAGATCCCAGACGTCCACATTACATTACCTGTAACACTAATGCTGCACAAACCACTTTTCCAAGGTATTGTATTGGCTAGCACAAAGTTCAGGCAGCCCCTGCTGGTTACAGATACCAGCCACTGCCTTTTACTGCTACATAAATTCTTCTGCAGTTCTTCCCATGAAAAAAAAAGTATTAAAAAAAATTGGAACCTCTGAGGTATGTTGAAATCTTTCAATGTCACCTTCTAGTTTTATATCTTGAATGACTTGTGTGTGTTTGCCTGCTTTGAAGGTTTCACATATGGCTTCCTTAATAAAGGAAAAAGACCAGCTGATTGAGGAAAAAGGTGATATGCTTCTGAAACAGAAGGAAGAACTAAACCAACTCAGTCAAGGTTAGTCCCAGCAAGCCTACTGTATCCCAGACAGCTTCATCTAAGTACACTCTTTGGTTCTGGGCTTGCCTGATATATATATATATATATATATATAATAATTCTAGATTTCTCTTCCACATTTAATCTACTAGCATTTTCAAAATCTTTTATCTTTCAATAACAGTTGGGCAGTCTTTCTACGGGGTCCTTAAAAACAACCACTTCTTAAAATCAGTGTCTTATGTTTATACACCATAAAGTTAAAACTCTTGCTGTACTTTTTGTAAATTATTTTTTTGCACAAAACGTGAAATAAATGATAGAGGTCAAAAACTGCTACTTCATTGCACTGCTTTAAAAACTGTGTTTGCTTGAAAGATTATGTACGTTCTTACAGAACAGCTTTAAACTGATATTCCACACTAATACTAAAAAATGAAGTGCAGTCGTCTTCATTGAGTTCCTCGCCGCACCGTGTTTATCTTGTGTGTTGCCATTATTTAGAAAGGGAGCAAAACTTTAGCCCTTGTTGCACCATTCCCTCGGCTAGCCATGTGCTGATAGCCACTTGGGCCAGCTAGCCATTTGTGCTCACAGCTTGGCCCCAAGTGTTCCTGTGCAGTCACAGCACAAGTCACACAGACATTTGATGGGGGTCTTTTAGAGCAGGTCTAATTGATAATTATGTTGTTAAGTACTAAAATCGCCCTGACTTTCAGACAGTTAGAGGCTGCTCGTCTGCAAAAACATGCACATGAGTTTGGTTGGCTTAAATTCCATCATCTTTCTGTCTTTACAATGGAACAAGACAAAAAGGTCAGGATTTACTATCACTGTAACTTGTTTCGTTTAAGAAAAATAATTAGAAACTCCCATTCGATTCAGTAGACTGATACTAAGCAGGTCTCTCCTTTTGCAGATCGTGAAGCTGTCTTGCTGCAAATGCATCAGTTGCAATCTGACATAGAAGCCAGTAATAGCCAAGCAGTGGAGAAAGAAGAAACAGCAAGAAAGGAAATTGATGAACTGAAGTTGCAGATACAGGAGTGCCTGCTAGCCAGAGAACATGAGAAAAATGTGAGTGCAGTTGCAAATCTGATCTGTTCAGACTTCTCAAGAAGATAAGTGGGTGTCTGAGAGACCCCCAGTTCTGTCATGCCTGGTGATACATGCTTGGAGCTGTTTCCTCTGACAGCTTGCTCGTGATCTGAAACAGAGCAATGTAAACCACAATTATTTGTTGCTCTCTGTCTTCCTCAGAAAGCTGTTTCCTGTCAGACCTGCAACGGGTTTATGAAAGCCAACCCCTTATTTCATTTGACTCATAAAATGTCTTGAGACAATCATTATGAAACCAGTGAGACAGAGACCCAAAAGTAGTCAGCAGGCCAGTGAGAGATGTAGCCAGCTAGATCGCCACTAATGCTTTCTGGTTTAAAAAGCTACCACCACCATCCCACCACAAAAACCACCACCAAAAAGAAATCAAGCTTTCTCGCTGGGGAGTGTTCATGGGCTGCAAATGTCGTGATCCATCTCCAATTCACTCATCGTTTTTTTGTAGGCTTTAGAACTGGAGGAATCGATGAGCACATCCAACAACAAGCATTTCCATTCTCCAGAAAATCGTGTGGTGGAACAGAATGGAGAGGTAGCAGCTGCAGACATCATTCAACTTCAGAAAGATAACAGAGAGCTGGAACAGCAAATTGCTGAGAAGAACAAGGTGAACTGAAACAGCAGAAACAGCTGTTAGTCTTTCCCATTTTAAGTAGGAAGCCAAATAATTGGTGCTGCCCATCCTGCAGCCTTAGAAGGACAGGCTTACCAAAATGGCAGATACAATTTGTATCCACTATTCTGGATTGTACAAGGATCTAGGAACAGTGGATAAAAACTACAGCCACAATTGCAGGTATCCTTATCTATTGTGGAGGCCTGATGCACCAAATGATACAGTTCACAGCTTTCCTGCAGACCCCTTTTGTGTGAATTCAGTTCGCTTCCACTGAGCTGTCGCGTGAAAGCCCAAGTATCCTTCACGTGCCTGCTAACACGTGCAGCTAGAAAGGCAAGATGTGTATGTTGCTTCCTTAGAGCTGTCAGCATTGTTTAACGATTGTTTTATTCGTTACACTTGTTTGTCATGGGTTTTTCCAGAGATCTGTGGTTCAGAATGTGTGCTGACAGCGAATACTGGATTAACACTCTCCTTTGCTGTGCTTACAGATGATAAAGCAGCTACAGCAAAGAATGACAGAACTCAAGAAAACCCTCCAGAAAGAGTTGGTAAGGGTTATGTTTTTTCAGTCTCTTCAGGTGGCATTTAATGAGTTACTTGCACAACTAATTCCAAAACCGTGACTGCTAGCTAGAGCATATTTTTTTTTTTACTAGGGATGTCTGCAGTTTGCTTGTGTTTGCAGGCAGATTGGTGAACCCTTAAATTAAGGAATTACATTATTCTGGATCATTGATTGAACAGATGGTGTGCAGGTGTCTATCACCACTTGGCTCTTGCAACAGAGTTTTAGCTACAGAAGGCCTGTGTTTGGTAACTTGGGCATTTAATACATTTCCATAGAGTGAACAATGGAGTTTGATTGCTACTTAGCTGCCATTCAGCGAAGTTTTACCGTGGGAGTGATACCTGCCCCAGTGAAAGCTTCCCTTTAATCTCTATTACAACAGTTTTCCTCTCCTAGAAAAAAATCTTCTAATTAAAAAAAAATTAACGGGATTTAAAAATTGTTGGTTTTGTTCTGAGCTAGTAAACTGTTTTGAACAGAGCCTATGTTTGAAAGGCACAGAGCAGATTAGTGAAAAAAGAAAATCATCAGGTGATAGTTTCTACCATGGAGCCAATTCCATGCTGGTTTGGGTAATGTACACATAATGCTCACGGCAATTAGCTTCTGTCCTGGAGTCTAGGGACAGGTGAAGATGTTTCTCTGCTGTAATCCCGTGAAGGATGAGACACTTGTCCTATTGATGCCCAGGTTGTACCCACCTTGTGGATACAAGCCCTCTGTATTGGGTATCTTGCACTTGACTCCTCTCCCAGTGTCAAGCTGACAGAGTCTACAATGCATTTCTCTTTTCCTTTTTTAGAAAATAAGGCCTGATGGTGAGGTACTCGAAGTACGTGAAAAAGCAAATTCTGAAGTGCCTAATGCTTCTGTGACTGTCACGAACAACTCTGATTTAAATGATTCAAGGGAGATAAACTTTGAATACCTTAAACATGTTGTCCTAAAGTTCATGTCCTGCCGGGAATCTGAGGTAAAGATGTACACTGACCTTCTCTTTCTAGGCCTGTCTTTCTCTAGAAACTGCCACCTGTTACCTGCTAAGGACACTTCTGTACCAATTCCATACTTCTACGCTTAACAAGTTGTTGACTGATTCAGGACAATGAAGCCAAATGGCTAACAATGATATGTTTGGAAGCACAGATTATTATGAACTAAATGAAAAGGAAATGTGAATTTTTAAGAGGTTGTTAAGTCTGGAGATAAAAGATCTGAAGCTACAAGACATTCCTTCTGCGCTACTCTGTAAAGCATATGGAGTGTGTAATTAGGGTAGCTGTACACTTAAGACAAAAAAATCCCAAGAAAAAGACATAAACCACTTGCTGTTGATCTGTAAGAGGCAATACCGAGCGCCTTTGGAGCTCCTTCACGTTCGCCACATTGTGTCAGAAAAGTTAAAGGTAAAACATTATGCCAGCAATATACTTCGCTTAATTGCAAGTCAGTGCGTAAGATGAACAAATAATCGTGCAGCCCCGTGGTATCCAGATTGCTTGACTCCTTTACTAACTCTGCATTGTGTGCCCCATTCAGAATATTAGCACTTTAGAGTTAATACACTTAAGCGTATATTACAAATGCCATGATTCTTTCCTGCCTACATGCTGGTTTGATCAACTTTTTAAGTTTTTGAAGTTTTAAAGTTTTTAAAAAACTTTGGGTGCCACAGGAGCCAAGCTTCTTCTCTAATTAGCTAGGCTCCCCATTTGTCGTCTTTCCCCAAAATATGCGAGCCAATGTTAAAGAACAGAAAGCCAGGAAACGTACAGCAGAAGTAAGGCACAGGCCATCCCAGTCTGCTGGAGCTGGGGATAACGGAAGGCTGCTGGCCGGCTCTTTGCAGTTGTGACTGAGAAGTCTGTGACCAAACCTACAGAAAAAGCTGTGCTGCACCATAGTCCAGAATATAGAGCCTGAGAGCACCATAAGCAACAAAATACTGTGGTTTCTTTCAGGCATTTCATCTAATTAAAGCTGTGTCTGTGTTACTGAATTTTTCACAAGAGGAAGAAAACATGCTTAAAGAAACTTTGGAGTACAAGGTAAGGGTTTGTTCCACTTACAGTCTCTAATGAGATGCCCAGCAGATGGAATGACAGTTCTTAGATGCTGGGAGATGATGAAAAGTATCTTTTCCAAATACTAGCTACAATAATAAATGTAACATATTACTAAAATTGTAGCTAATCACATATGTACCTGTTGGAAATTGTCCATTTCAGTGAGGGAGACGGCAACTTCCAGTGCTTCAGAGGAGTGGCAACACAGTTTTGCCCAGCAGACTCAGTCTGTGGAGGGAAGCTGGGAGCTCCCTGCTAGAGTACAGTCAGATGTTTAAAAGCAGGAAGCCGAATTCTTGGTTTGTCATTTTGATGCTGGGCTAGACACCTAGCTCCGTTTCTCCTTTCTGTTCCATAAAATCAGATCTCCTGCGCATCCCGGGCTATGTGGCTCTCAGTGAGTGTTTGTAACTGAGTACTACCTCAGTTCCTTCCACATCCTGCATTCATCTCTGCCCACTCGGTAAGCTGGACGTGTTCAGCCTACGTGGGATTGCAACTGAGGGAGATTCCCTCGCCATCTTGTTCAGGGAACAGTTTAATGCTGGATTAACTGAAGGTCCTGTGTTTAAATGACTAAATTTGTAATTATTTTAAAGGAGTATATCTAAGCGTAATCTTCCGTCATCTTCACTTGTGGAAGGTGGATGCTGTTTCTTCCAGGTCTGATTGTGTGAAACTGTCTTCGCTTCTGCAGTCTGAAGTCTGCAGTGTTCTGTTTTCTAAATAGTTCTTTCCATCAAGTGATGGAGAGATGCCTATGTACCATATTCTTTCTTTTTCAGATCTTCAGCTTCTTAAAAGTGTGAACGTAGCATAACGTGTATTGTTCTTTCCTGTCCTAGATGTCATGGTTCGGGTCAAAGCCATCTCCTAAAGGCAGTATCCGGCCGTCTATCTCGAGCCCAAGGACACTGTGGCCTTAAGGGAACTTGAAAATGGGCAGTCAGCATCTAGCCACTTTTTTCTGTGAAAAGAACGCTGAACACACTAATTCAGGTGTGTCTTAATCACTGTCATTGCAGTATTTTGTACAAGAACTTTTGACACTGTTTACAAAATTAATACCGTGCAAGGAGAATTTTCACTACGAACTGAAACGCTTCTTCCGGGTGTGACTCTGGGACTGTCGTCTCGATGGTCTTAATGGAAGTCAGCTCCTTGTGCTCATCAGTCTTGTTTCTTGGCACCAAAGGGTAACGTTAACCTCACTAATACCGGTGCTGGCAGTTCAAGCTTCTAACACGTGCATCTGTTATGATGGTGATTCCGGCTTCTGTTATGGAGTGCCAGAGTTGAGTAGCTCTAGGCACAGGAAAGCTTCCTTGTCTCGCTGTGGAAAGTAAGCAGAAAAAAAAAGTAATTGTTGGCAGTACTGTATTGAGTTTTTGACAGTTTGAAAAGCCTTTCAAAGAACAGGAGCAGGAGCTTTAACCAAAAAAAGAAATCTGCCTTGCCTTGTTATACTGACATAACTAATAGTTCGCGTTTTTTCATATCACTGTGTAATTTAAGGTGCATATATCCTGGCCTGCAGTCCTGAAGGCTGCATGTTGATGATGATTATTTAATTTGAGAGCACAACTTTAGAGTTGTCTGATTTTACTTTTCTTAAAGAAAAATAATATTTAAAATGGTCTTAATTATAGTACCTAATACTCGGTCGCCTTTAAAACTAATCTATTAGCCTGTACCATAGGTTGTTAGCATTGGGAAGAAGGGGTAGTAAACCATTTTAAATTTTTAAAGCTGAATTCCAGGTATTGTAAATGTACACTGAGAATACCTTTTATTTTTAAAAAATAATAATAATCTAGTGACAAACAGTGAAGAATATTGGTATTAAAGACTTTGATTTTTACTTCTTTTCTTCCAAGTCTGCTAGCAACAAATCTTCATAACCAGTATCCGCCTCTTTGGTTGTGGTTTTCTGTACTTCAAATACTGATGCTTAAAAACTGTTATGCACATGTAGTGGGCTGTTAACTGTGTCCTAACTACATGGTAAAAGAAACGCTGCTCATGAGGTTTTTGTGTTCGAAGGCAAAATTCAACTCTTAATGAATAAATCTTTGTTCCAGCAGCTTGCTTTCCCTCTCCTTTAAGAAAAGGGGACCAAGGTGGTATTTGTCGCATGGAGTGGAAGCACAATTTTGCCCATAGTTATTAATACCAAACACTGCACCATCTAGATGAAAATGGGAAGCAGCAGTAAGTCTGACTTCTTAAAAATGGGACATATTTTTTAAAAAACCACATATGGAATTCGGTGAGCAGGCTGCAGTTCTAGTAATTCTCTGACAACGAGGTTTGTGTTACTAACAATGTCTTTACTAAATACATTCGAGAAAATTCAAGCTGTCCTCTAGTGGAGATAGAGTCGCTGTTCAGGTTTTAAGCTTTGCTTTGCTAACAGGGGCACGACCTTGGTGGCAGCAGTCGAGATGTACTGTTAGAGTTCCAGCACGTGAGCAGGCTCGCGAAAGGATCCTCCCACGGGAGGTCCCGTTACCAGAGCAGTAAATGTGCTGCAGACCCCTGCCCTGGCTGCCCTCCCCCGTTGTTACTCGGCTGTACCCAGGCGCAGGTACTCGCCATAGCTATCACCTTGGCACAAGTGACACTCCTCCGTTTAGAGCTAGGTTGTATTTATTTGAAGTTGAGAAAACCAACAGCGTGTTTTTAGTACACTAAAGCTTGTCCAAACAGTCTTCAGTAACCTGATCTACGGCACTTAAGCATAGCATAGAGAAGTTTATGGGAAGAGCACAACTCTGCTCTAATATGAAAAGAGACAATCAAAAATAGATTTGTATCAATTGTTTCTCTACTGAAACAAAGCTGGGGCAGGATAACCCTGTTGGTTCTGAGAAGATTTTATTCTTCAAGGTCTTTTTCTTTACAATGACCCTTTGCCCTGCCCTACTTCTGTGGGACCAGAGACCAGGGGACAGGGTTCCCTCTGCTCGCCCTGATGCCTGCTGAAATGACTAATCGGTTTATGTTGATCCTGGCTTGAAAGGTTACTGCTGAACAGTAAGAGAAGCAGTACAGGCAGCCTTCAATAGAGTGGCAAAATAAAAGCTTAGATTATATACTAACACTTCAATTTAAGATCCCAAAGCTCATACAGGATCAACTTAACATAAATTACTTCTTAAGTGTTGAATTTTCTTTAGATAGCAGAGCAAGAATGGTGTGTATACATATATTAAAAAGCTAATGCACTTTTCCTTGTATAAGAACAGTGGTATACATAATCCTTTCTATGGCCATTGGATTTCTTTCCTTCTATGCTGTAAATATGGATTGTATTATGAAACACTATGAAATTTGTGGTGCAATACATTTTGGATCAAAACCCTAATCTTGATTCTGTTCTCTTTATAGTTCTGGTTTTCTCCACTGGGATGCTGTAGCTATTTAAAATCGAGAGACTTTTAAAGCATGAACCAAACACCACCTTCCACCCAGGGTGTCAGCCATGTAATTAAGGCCTCTCTTCCTCATAGGGAGTTACTCCAGGAATGAGGCAGAGTGCTTCTGCCTCCTAAAATCACTTCTCACCAGGGACAGCTGCTGCTGCACTTTTAGCAGCTGATGAAAACACTGACTGGAGCAGGGCCTCCCGGAGCAGCTGCTTCTCTTGGTGTATGCGCTGTTCGTGCCAAAGGCAGGCTCCTTGCCAGCAGGTAAAAAGCTGCCAGACTCCCCGTGTGCGCCACCGAGGGATGCCCTACAGCCCCCTGGCCAGGGGTGCTGTAAATACGCTGTCAGCGATGGTTTGAGTAGCGGCACCCTTCTGTCCAGACGTCGGGATAAGCCACCTGTGCGTACTGAGTCAAAGCAGCTCCTGTTGCTGTACTCAAGCCCTTCAGAATGTGAGGATATACTAATACATAAATAATAAGTTCTTAAGTATATATTCTTGTTCATCCTAGAGAGAGAACAAATCAAACCACGTGTGATTGTGTACTCTAGTGTCTGCATCTTAGAAGCCCTGATGGAACAGCTGAGCTTGGTCTCCCTCCCTGCAGCCAGCATAGCTGGATTTGAGGGCAGATTCTGTGAACAGGTGGAATTCAGAGCGTTCATGGGAAAGTGGAAAGTTAGCTTAGAATCGGTATGTTGCTGACCTGCTTTTGAGTAAAGTGTCAGACTTAGGATTTAGCGAAAAATAAATTACTTAACTCATGTGATCCAAGAACTTTATTGATGCAGCAGGCACTTTACACTGAAACCAACCCCAGTCCAGCTCGTCCTTTGACTGTACGTACAAAATCACCATTCTAACGAACACTTCTCCCACCATTGGCTGTCAGGATCTTGCACCTGCCACGGACACAGCTACCTCTTAAATAAGCAGTACACGCAGAATCTTCTATCACCACACTTCAGTAAAGCAGCGTCTGAAAATACCTGTTCACTTACAGTAGTAGGAGGCAGGAGTGTGCCTTCTCTCTGCCTGTTAAAGAAGGGATCAGGAGAATGTCTTGGCTCCTGTGTTTGATAGTCGGAATATGCAGGAATAGCTTTATTCTTCCCCCACCTTTAAGGTTAAAAGCATCCCAAGAGGAGGTTTCCATAGTATTTCAGTAGATTGCGATCTCTAATAAAGATGGACCAGTGTCATTGCAGCTAATTCCTTCTTCTGAGTCCAAAACTCATCGTCGTCATGGTTCAAGTTAATAGTCTTTTAAACAGTCTTTCTTGCTGTAAGAACTCTTACAATGGAACCTAGTCCACCTACTGCTAATGCCTGTGGGGATGGGAAAAGGAGAGGTTACACAGTTGCTGTGTTGCACATAAAAGGCATCTTAAAAGAACAGACAATTAAGTGTTTATAACAGAGCAGTATATGACTCGTTCTCCAGAAACTTTTCACACAGAGGCAGCTTAGCCTCTTCCACCTCACTCTACTCCTTTTTTGCTCTCAAATCTTTACAACAGTTAATTGCGGGGGGGGGGAAATTATTTATTTTTCTCTAGCACATGCAGACATTAAAGCTATTCATTCATTCTGTTTAGCACTAAGCTGTACCATGCAGCATTAGGCTTCCACTGTGAAGCCATGCTGCCCCCACCAGCCTGTGAGGGCCGGCAGCGGGGGCTCCCCAGCACACACAGCCCCCACCCCTGAGAAAGCTCTTCGTGCTGATTGCTGCCTGCAGAACAGGCACGGTTCTGGGGTTGTTCTACCTCTGTGTGTCCTCCTTGCCCCACTGACGCCTTTACCTTCCTGCAGTGATGAGTTCTACGTTCGCACACTGGCTCCACCTTGCAGCATGTGCGCTGAGTGATTGAGGGCGACAGTTCAGGGCTCATGGGGGAGCTCAGCCCTGAACTCAGATCCACGCTTGTTCCCATCTTGGGAAGTTTGTGCCTCACTTCCCCTCTGTAAATACACACGAGTGATCTTTGGCTTAAAGTACTGGAGTACATATATAGTAATATTCTATAAATGTGCTCTGTGCCATAAAGAACCAAGGAAATGAAGGGGAAATTACATTCTCCAAAATCTAACCATCTTTTGAATCTAAAGGACACCAATGTCACGTGTCACTGATGATGCAGAATGTCTCACCTCCCATACCCCTGAACAGGGAAGGAGGAAGGAAGGGCTCGTTTCAGTTTCATTTGCATCCCTCAATGTAAAGAACGTATCCCTCTGAAGACTAGAAGACGATGGATGTGATTATGAAAAAATAAATACTAAAGCTGACTGCTTAAAATGAGGCATGTTTACTCTGCAGACGTAATTCAAATCAAGCCTGATGGGTACTGCCGCGTCTGAAATGAGAACAATGATCCACAGCACCAGACATTTCTCACTGTCGTTGGGACATGGACGCAAAGCGTCCACTTGGAGCAGAACATGCACGCGCTGCACGCACATCAACGTTCCTGAGTTACCAGACCTGACAGGTGTGGGGGTGGCAGCCCTTTTCCAGAGGACAGACTGGTACCACCACTGGGCAGCTGACTCCTCTGAGCAAGCCACACGTCTTACCGGTAGTGCCAAAAAGAACACAAGGGTTTAAACCCTGCCCAGCCTACTCCAGACCTGCCTTGTTCCTTTCAAAACAAAGAGGACGAGATGCTTTACGTGTGCCTACATGCTCTGAGCACTGTCATCTTTCCAGTCAGGGTGGTATTGTGTAATGTTACACACTGGGAGCACCCACCCATGGCTACCTGAAAACAGTCTCCAGTGGAAACAACAGGGGGGAAAAAAAGAAGGAAATAAAAAATCAAGCAGAAGCCTGTTCCTTGCTGTCCTGAGAAATTCTATCCTCTGTCAAGGTTCTGCAAAGCAGGTGACAGCTGCTGATAGCTGGAGTCACTCTACACCTGTTCTATCGTTACATATCACAGGAAAAAACCTGTACGCTGTGAGAACGACAGCGGCATTGGCAGCAGGCTGCGCTGCTGCGGTGCCAGTGGTACAGGGAGGGAGCTGCAGCATTCCTAGTGACCACTTTTCCTAGGAGAAGCACCAACAGCCAGTGCTGCAGCTGAAGCCCCTGCAGCTGGGAAAGAATTTCACTCCCAATTCCTGCCTGGGGGCAGCAGCACCACATCACAGAGAGGGAAGGTCTAACACTAGGACGATGAACAACGTTCTACCCACCCTGTCTCACAAGGGGCATTTCATGGAAACACGAGAAGACCACTCCAGATCCCACTGGTATCTTTCTGGAGATCTCAAAAGCCTCTCCTGTGCAAACCAAACAGGTTTGCTAAATCCTGTCCCCAAGCTGTGACAAGTACGCTGCTAGCAGCATGCAGGTGATGCAAACTGCCAGCCCCAGCACCCCTCAGCTGCATGCTCAGCCCCAGAGGAAAGCTGGCAGCTACATCCCACCAACCCATCTCCACCCCCAGCCTTCTCCTTGGTGGGGCCACGGCACTTGCTAGATGTTGAAGGTGGTGCAATGCTTCCTCCAGTAGATGCTGCCCTGCCACAAGTCTCACCTTGGCCCCTGGCAGTGGATAAGGTTTGAAATATGGGCAAAGGCTTACCGAGTCCAAACTCGGAGACCAAAGGTAAAAGGAAATGCTACTTCCTGTGCTCCTTGGGGATGAGCCCCCAAACACCATCTGCTTCTCTTGCAGCGGCTCTCGCAAAAGCACTGACAGAGACCCAGCAGAGCAGGGCGGCGCCCAGAGAGCACCAAACACGTACCTTTTCATGCCACTGAAGTAATATTGCACTGCTATTTTCTGTTGGCTTTTCAAATCCTTTATAAATGTACTTCATTAACAAGTCAATGCCATTTCTGTCTAAGGAATTCACTGCTTGTTCTATTTCACTGCTTTTAAAAGATGTGAGGACTTTAAGCATGGTTCCCTGGGCCTGCTCCTGCGAAGA
Organism: Falco biarmicus; assembly: GCF_023638135.1. Taxonomy (NCBI): domain Eukaryota; kingdom Metazoa; phylum Chordata; class Aves; order Falconiformes; family Falconidae; genus Falco; species Falco biarmicus. Next base: position 2,926,492 of record NC_079296.1, on the reverse strand, counting down.
CAAGGAAAGGAGAAGGTGAGGACCAGCAAAGCTGGAAACGATCCCAGGACGGGCACTCGACAGAGCACGCTCAGAGGAGCGGTGGCCACGCCAAAGGCGGCCGCGCCATAACCGAGCGGGTGCGCAGCTCTCACGTCGGGTTCCAGCGAAGGGCAGAATGCGCGGGGCCCGCCCAGCGGGGCACACTGCCCCGCCGCTCCAGCAGCGCCCGGCCCCGTTACCTTCATCGCCTGGCTCCTCGCGTTGCCCGGCGCGCTCCTCAGGGCGGCGTGGAAGGCGCGCAGCGCGTCCCCTCTGCGGCGCAGCAGTCAAGGACTCACCCGCTGCCCCGCAGCGCCCGGCCCAACGCGCCCGCGGCTGCCGCCACCCCCAGGCAACGGACCGGCGCTCGGGGCCGCTCCTCCTGCCCCCGCCGCCCCGCGGGGCCGCGCCGCAGCCGCCCGGGCGGGAGGCGGCGGGGCCCGCCGCGCCCCCCCCAAAGGATACTGCCTCAGCAGCGCCTCCACCTCGGGGCTGGCGTCGGGCTCGGCCGCCGCCGCTTCCTCGGGCTCCTCCACGAACCGGTTCTCGTCGTACTGGTCGATGTCGAGGCGGCGGAAGCGGGAGGAGAGCGTGCTCCGCGCCATGCCGCCGGCCCGGCGCCCGCCCCGCCCCGGAACCGGAAGCGCCGCGCGGCCGGAAGCGGAAGCCGCGGACGCCCAGCCCCGCCCCGTGGGTGCGCAGCGCGTTATTCACCGGGGGGCGGGGGCTCGCGTAAGGTGCGACTTTATTAAAAACGCAAGGGATCTGAAAAAAATCAGAACAATTATTTTAATGTACAAATTCAATCGCTGTAGCAGGTTTGTGTAGTTTTAACAAAAAAAAAAAAGGGGGGGGGGGGGAGGGGGAGGAGCCCTTCCGGCCACTTTATTTTTTATCCACTTAAAACAAGCTACGAGGACGACTCGGCTGGAGGCCGCGGAGCTGTACACAACACAAGGCATTCACAGTCCCACCGTGCGCACTAGGCAGTAACTTTGCTGCTGAAATTTCTTAAAACTTACCAAACAAAATGCTGAATTACACACTGGGACCGAGCTGCTTCCCGGGCACCGCCACAGTGGTGGGGGAAACGCTCCATCTAAACCCAGAAATACGTAATAACTACATGCAGTAGTATAAATTTCAAGGACATATTACAAATACTCTGAAATTAACGGGGGGGGGGGGGGGCGGGGCAACACCCACTTGCTACAGACACCATAATACACAATAAATTTAGATAATTTAAAAATAAAAAAGGCAAGAGGCAGCATTTCAGCAGCAAAGTGCTCAATAAAAAGTATATTGTAAAGGGACAGTACAAGGGAAGAGGGAGACAGCAGGCAGGGAAAGGTCTCAGAGGAAATACGGTGTGGTTGTTCTAGGAGGAATTACACGTTCTGAATCTGGAACTGCGCGGAATAACTTTGGTTCTCTTGTATTTACATCTTTAAAGACCATGATTGACGCAATATTTCCACAGCGGTAGCAGTAATTTGGAGCAGACCATACCGTTACCAATTTCTCATCAAACATGAATTTATAGCCTTCATGAACTAGCTGATGCGCTCTGCAGATGAGTTTTAAGTTGTTGATGTGAACAAACTGCAAAGAAAAAAAAGCAGGTCAGTTCTCTCTGAGCAGCCACTGCTACCGCAGCAGCCCCCTCCAGCGAGGCAGGGCTTACACAGAAGCTTTTTCACCCAGTGCACTGAAAAAAACCAACTACTCGGGTTTTGAGACCCAAACAGTGAGAAACAGTGATGAAACACAGGCGACAGCTGCAATGGCCAAGTCTGTGCTGTCCGCAAGACCCAATCCTTCCCGAACGCGCTGCAGAAAGGCTGCAGAGCCAACACAGAACATGAGCGCGGCATTTGTAACACAGCTAGTTCAGAAGCCTGCAAAGGTCAGTGCATGTTCGTCCCGAAAAACTGGCTGTTTCCCAAAGCAATGAAACTTAAGTCAAGAGCTGTTAAGAAAAATGGTGGGTTTTTCTCCTAAATCCTTAGAAAAGTACTCTAGTATCACTAAAGTTTGCATAGTTAATCTCACTGCGTTACACTTTTTAAAAGCAAGATCAGCGTGACCACATCCAGCAGCTGTATTTATGCTTTTAAGTTCAAATGGCTTGTTTTCAAGTTGGCCCAAGCGAACCTTCTCCATCACCACGACTTACTGGCAGTGGTCTTATGAGAAAGCATTGTCTCGCAGCACCCTCGATCTGTTTCTTGCTGGGGTAAATAACAAACTGACCCAAACCATTTCTTTCATACCTGCAGTTACTTTATGTTGCACGCAACAGCATCATTACCTCGTTCGTCACCTTCGCACCAAAGAGCCACCCTGCTCCTCGCGGACTGATTGCCCACGTGTCGACGTCTTCTGGATCAGACCAAACTAGGTCACAGAAGGCGCCTTTGTGAGGAATTTCTTGATTACGTTCAATGGTTCGAATCTGATCGAGTGTCTTGATGTCTGGAGAGAGGCCACCATGCACACAGAGAATCTGCTCATCTATTAACTGCAGGAAAGAAAAAAAGACAGGCATACAAAATCCTCAGTATTGTCATCCAGCCCAGAACGCTACCAGTGCGACCCTTAAAGGTCACTAGTTCTAGAATTCACATTCAGGTGATCTATCTGTATTTTTATAACTTGGTGTTCACACTTACAGCTGCTATTGTGAGCATGTCAAAGACTTTGGTACAGTATCTCCAAGCATTAGCATTTCCGTATTTGGTTTGGCACTCATCTGTTAAACAGAGAATTTTTTTCTTCTTAATGGACCAGAAGACATTCAGACAGTAAGATCAGAGGCAAACACATAAAGCACAAGTTGCAAAGTCAGATGTACGATAAAAACCCTATTAGGAGCACCACAGGGAAGCTGCTGCTGGCCAGGCTCCCCTCAGAAGGGACCAAGGTACCTGCGGGGCTTTGCTTACTGAGCAACATGCCAGGTGGTGCAGAGAAAACAGTCTTGTGCAACAGAGCCAGCGATGCTTTCGCTGCTTCCCATGGCTGGCCAGCTGGGAACCAACCCCTGACCAGACCAGCCAAGAGCTTAAATTAGCAAATTTTATACAGAAGAACTGAGGTTGAGAGCATGAACTGACCGGGGCTAGTGGGAGATATTCCTACCACAAAGAGGAGTCACAGCAGCTTTGTTTAAAGCTACATGAACATGGCAGTAAACCTGGCAGGCAGGCATTTCCTAAGCAACTTGTGAACATTCCTCCTTGTTCTTGTTGACACATTATCCAAAAGAAAGTATGTCACAGGCTATATTCTTTGTGGCAGGTGTTAGATATTGTCTAGGATTTCCCCAGGTTTTATCACAGCCTCACATGACAAAAAAATAAGTTTCCAAGCAATTTAATTCCCTCAGGTTTTCACACACTTGTTCTGCTGCTTATTTCTTGCCAGTTGCATTTTCCCAGATCCTCACTGTTGACAATGAATGGCTTCGACAGCGAACTCTACATGTGACACTGATTTTTAGTTATACTGAAACTTAAGGGGAATTACAGTCACATCATAACCTTGTGTAGAACCTTTCATTACAAGATAGCAAAGCAAGTTCTGTATAACTATGTGCTCAGTCTCTAAAATTGAATGTGGCACCAAAACCTAGACGCTAGAGGAAAAGAGCGCCAAGATCTGGACTAAAACACATTCTGCTTCACAAAGACAACGATCACATTAACAAATAACAACATCAAGTTCTACTGAGCCCACGCCCCATGCAGTCCCAGGGAAGCCCCAGCAAAAGCTGCATTCAAAATGGATTTCCCAAGGGAAAGACATCGTTTATTACACGTTAGCCCCACTCAGAAACTGTTTGGATAAAGACTTACCATAAAATCCATATACTTGTGTTATCTGCCTGCTTTCATGATTGCCTCGTAACAGTGTGATACGATCAGGCCACTTAGCTTTTAGTGCAAGAAGGTAAGTGAAAGTCTCAAGACTATAATAACCTCTATCTACAAAGTCACCCTGCAAGTCAAAAAAATATTCGTAAACGGAGAAACAGTCAAATGAAGAATTGCCAAGTGATACACCCCGTTCTACATTTCTCGCGGTACATAACGAACCCTAACGCCAAGGGGAAGCTGGGGTCTGCTCGGATCTAGGAGAGCATGTTCTTTGGTCACCCAGAGTATCAGATTCGAGCTGGCCACCGCACTCACCCAGAGCTGCCCAACACACGTAACGGACCCCCAGCCCCCCCCCTGGCTCAGGCAGGGTGCTGCTGCAGCACCCACACAGCTCCGCTCGATGGGCATCGTGCTCCTCTATTCCCACGTCGCTTTACACCACCTAATTCCTACTTAACTCCACAAAGTAAAACCCGTTGGCAGCAGCCAAACAGTGAAAGCAAAGACAACGCTCCCGGCCAGGGTCTGAAACTCAATGCACCTGGCAGGATTTAACTCGCAAACTCGTTTTTTACAAACGAGACAGGCCAAGAAGCTGGGGCACGCCCGGTGCACGCACCATGAAGATGTAGTTGGTGTCCGGGACCTGGCCGCCGGTCCGGAACAGCTCGCACAGGTCGTAGAACTGCGGAGAGAAGCAGCCGCGTGAGGGGGGCGGGCCCCGGGGGGCTCAGCGCGGGCGCGGCGGGGCCGCGGCTGGGCCCCGGCGGGGCGGGGCCGGGCCGGCAGCCGTCCGTTACCTGCCCGTGGATGTCCCCGCAGACGGTGACGGGCGTGGAGACGGGCTGGACGTTGGACTCCTCCAGCAGCAGGTCGCACACATAATCGCAGAGGCGCTGCGAGAGAAGAGCGGGTCAGCTCCAGCCCCGGGCCCGCCCGGGCCCGCCCGGCCCCCGCCCCGGCCCGCCCCGCCCCGCCGCGGGCCCCGCCGCCGCCGCCGCACCTTGAGGTCGTTCTCGGGCAGGTACTTGCAGAGCCGCGCGATCTCCACGTACTTGTCTAGGTCCAGCGGCGCCATCTTGGGACGGCGGCTCGGGACCGGAAGTGGGGACCGGCACTTCCGGGGGCGGGGCGAGACGCCGGCGGAAGCCTGGGGCACTTCCGGCGGGCGCGGGCCGGAAGGTGACAGCCGCTTCCTGCGGGGGCCGCTGCGTGCCGAGCGGCGCGGTCCCCCCCGGCTTGGCCCGCCATGGGCCTGCGGGCGCTGCCGCTGCTGGAGCCAGGCCGCCGCCCGCAGCCGACCAAGTGGTGAGCAGGGCGGGGGGGCGCGGCGCGGCTGACGCTGCCCGGCGCGGCTGACGCTGCCCGGCGCTTCCCGCAGGTACCGGTTGTCTCCGCGCGGTGAGCGGCCCCGCGGGCGCGTGGGCCACGGCTGCCTCTTCCTGCCCGGCGGCGGCCCCGGCCGCGTCCTCCTCCTGGGTGGCGCCGACCCCGCCGGCGCCTTTGCGGACGCCCACTTCGTGGAGCTGGGTGAGGGCCGGGCCGCGGGACCGGGGGGGCTGGGGAGAGAGCGAGGGGCCGGGGCCGACCGCTCTCCGCTGCCCGCAGGCGCGCACCGCTGGGCCGCGGCCGGCTGGAGCGGGCTGCGGCCGCGCTACGAGCACGCCACCTGCCTGCCCGCCGGCAGCCCCCCGCGCCTCTGGGTCTTCGGCGGTGCCCACCCGGCGGGGAACCGGAACTGCGTCCAGGTGCTGGACCTCGGTGAGGGCCCGGGGAGCGCGGCGGCGGGGCCAGGCCCCGGGGAGGGCCCCGGGAGCGCGGTGGCAGGGGCCGGCCCAGTCACTCAGGGCTGCCCTTGGAGTACGGGCCCCGCGAGCGGGTGGGCACGAAGGTGCCGTCAAGCTCCGCCACGGTGGCTGTCACCTGCAGGGGAAGAGGGTGTTTTCTGTTACCGTGTTGATCGCTTTGTTAATCAAATGTTTTAATTAGAAATGGGAACCTGGAAGAGTCCTGAAGTGAGAGGCCTGCCGCCACTGCCTAGGACGTTTCACACATCCTCAGCAGCTATAGGAGACTGTCTGTATGTGTTTGGAGGGGGAGAGAAAGGAGCAGAACCGGTTCAAGACCAGCAGCTGCATGTGTTTGACACTGGTACCTCCAGATGCGGGAAGGGCCCTTGTGCCAAACACAGAATCCTCCTCTGTGCAGTGGGAGGGCTGCACTCCACAGAGACACGGAGATGCTGGCCCCCTGCTTTGGCTACGAGTTTAAGTGGGTGGGTGGGTGTTCCTCACTGCTGACACACACTTGTCCTTATGTAGTCCCTGGGAACTTGGGCCAGAACAGCAGTGTAAAGCTCTGGGATAAGGAATGCCATGGGAGGTGGGAGTAGTTTGTCACTTCTGCCCAACAGCTGATTCCTTTCTGTGGTGACATTGTCCTGTGCTGCTCGGGTACTGTCAGAGTTGTCCCATTCATTCTTACAGCCCCACGTGCACCAGAACACGTTTGCCTTCCAGTTTGAATTAATCTTTTGTGCTACTGGGTGACCAAAACAGCAGAGCAGCGTCGGAGGCCTTGCCTGCAGTTTGCGCTGTGGCGTTAGCTCTTCTCTGACCCCACTGGAGTTGCTTCCTTAGGATGCCTTGGCAGGGCTCTGGGGTCACTGGTTTGTAGAGCTTCCGGAGTTTTCTTCCTAATGCATGTGCACTCCCATTTTTAGCCACCTTGTCCTGGTCCCAGCCGGATACTCACGGTGATCCCCCTTCTCCTCGGCACGGGCACGTTGTGGTTGCAGTTGGGACCAAACTGTTCATCCACGGTGGTTTAGCTGGAGACACTTTTTACAATGATCTGTTCTGCATTGATACAAGTAAGTATGGAGATAGGTACTGCAGAGCTACAGCTGTTGTGTGCTGCGTTTTGATTTTGGCAGACCTTTTTTCTAAAAGATCAGTTCTTAAATGCTTGAAATACTATCCCATTTGTTTAAAACAACAAAACTTGCTGGTTTTTTCATGTGCATAACCACAGATGTGTTCTTTTTCTCCAACAGATGATATGAGGTGGGTTAAGATCCCAGCCACTGGCGATGTCCCAGGAGGACGGGCATCCCACTCATCAGCCGTGTTTAAGGATCACTTGTACATTTTTGGTGGGATAGGCCCAGCTGGGACACTAGACACTACATACAAGTATCACACAGGTAGGGAGACTTCTCTGAGATGTGCAGTGGTAAGTGCGTGACCCGCTCGGTTCCTGGGCTTTGCTGTCCCAAAAGTCTGTACCGCTGCGCTGGGGTTACAGCAGTACAAGACTAAATGCTCTATAATGTTGAAAAGTCATCTAATGGCGTCACAGCCCCAGCACACCGTAAGCTGGGGAAGCCATATTTAGAGATGTGAATGTGTCTTTGCACTGCAGAGAGGCAGCAGTGGACGCTCCTACAGTTTGATTCCCCGCTGCCTGCTGGGAGGCTGGACCATGCTATGTGCATCATTCCCTGGCAGGCTGCGAAGAGTGGAGGCACCAGCACCTGGGAAGACAAAGCTGGGGATGAGTCACCTGTGCTGGTGGGCAGCAACGGTGGCCCCCTGCAGCAGGGCCAGGATAAGGGGTGTGCTGAGGGTGCAGTTGTGCACCTGCTGTTTGTATTTGGTGGGATGGACACACAGGGGGAAATATACAGGGACTGTGTGGTCAGTCTGATTGAATAGCACAGCTGTGGTCCTGCACAGCACCAGCCTTTTCTACGGTTTTATAGTACATCACATTAAGTTGATTCTTTCCAATAAAGAAATTCTTACCCTCAAAGAGGCAGTGCTGTGCTAACACCTCCCCAAGGTAATGGATGGTTTCTGTATGCAGTCCTGCTGGCCAGAGGCATAGAGTTCCCTGGGGGGGGGGGTGGGGGGGGTGGCTGCAGAAAGGGTTCAGCTGCTGCACCAGGAGAGCCCAGAGGGGTTGTGGGTCAGGAGAGAGGGCTTCCTGCTGGCTGCAGGAACACCATCTGCAAAGCCAGTGGTACTTGGAAACAGCATATTCTGGGAGAGGTGAGAGTCTTCACCATTTTTAAAATGAGTGAGTGAAAAAGCCAGAAGCATCCCCCATGCCAGGGAAAAGGTGAAGCGCCAAGTGGTTTTAAAGAGGTACTACAGCAGGCACCACAAAAGCTCCTTCTGTACTCTGTTCCATTTCTTATCTAATCCCAGGGATAGGACAAGTATCTTAGTTAAATAAAAAGACCCAAGTTCCAAAGATGACTTTTTTTTTTAAATTACATTAGGTCTAGACTAGCTAACTGTTCCATTATCTTATATGAGACTATGGAAACTATTTTTAGGAGCTTTTATTACTTTCCTGCACTATTTGTGGTTAAGCTGGTCTCCTTCACCTGCTTTGCATTTAAGTTTGCATCATAACTGATGGGGGGTAGATAAACCTCTGCTTTCAGGCCTCTCAGCCTTCTTTCCAGCTTTCTCCCCACTACATGTGGTGCTCTCCTCCACCAGGGAGGCCAGAAGGCTCACAATCCCAGGAAAGGCTTACCTTGAAGGGTCACCATACCAAAGGGCAACTCAAACCCTAGCAGTCTGGCATAATTCACATCTTGGTTACACCTAGTTGCAGTTAACTATGTAATATCCTAGCTGCCATTAACTAGATAACAGAAGGCACAAAACCAGAACAAAGTCCAGTGTAAATAACAAATTTATTGTGGTCACTTCAGGTAGAAAAGTTCTACACCAAATTCATATGACCAGCTTGTTAAATAGAATGCTTCCACTGCCAATACTTCTAAACCCATTTTGCATTTACACTCCCCCCCTGCTACCCTTTCCCTCCCCAGACATCAAGCAACTGCTAATGAAAAGCAGTATACAGCCACTTTGGGCTAGCATTTCCAGCTCCACTCACGAGTGAAGATTCAAAGTTACATTCCAAATTAAGAGTTCAATATTTTAAACAAGTGTTCCTGAGTCCAATATATACACACACCACATTCAGAGATGCCAGTATCTACAACTCATCCTTCTCTGCTGCTTCCTCTTCACCAGGGGGAGGGCCTGCACTTCCATAGAGCTTGCTAACAATTGGCTGAACAACTTCCTCCAGCTCCTTCTTTTTTGCTTTGAAGTCTTCTATGTCTGCATCTTGATGGCTTTCAAGCCACTCAATCTTTTCCTCTACAGCTTTCTCTATTGTTTCTTTATCTTCAGATGACAGCTTGCCACCCAGCTTCTCTTTGTCCCCAATCTGATTCTTCAGAGAATAGGCATAGCTCTCCAGCTCATTCCGGGCATCAATGCGTTCTTTAAGCTTCTTGTCTTCCTCAGCAAATTTCTCTGCATCATTAACCATCCTCTCAATCTCTTCTGGAGTCAGGCGATTCTGATCATTTGTAATAGTGATCTTGTTTTTGTTCCCAGTGCCTTTGTCTTCAGCTGTGACCCGGAGGATTCCATTCACATCTATTTCAAAGGTAACTTCAATCTGGGGGACACCACGAGGGGCAGGAGGGATGCCAGTGAGGTCAAAAGTTCCCAGAAGATGATTATCCTTTGTGAGGGGACGCTCACCTAGAAGACAATTAGATACAGGGTTTATTTCTTTCCTAGCTGTGGTTTGTGCTTTGTCAGGCTACACACTTTTTAAAGTTGTTTTTAATTCCAACCTTGTAACTGTCTAGACACTTCCTACACTATATGCTATTCCCTCTTACTCTGAAGAGCTCTTCAGAGGTGCAACCATGGTAAAAAGAAAAAGGCACATTTAAAAAAATTCTAGCAACAGCTTTCAATGCAGGTCAGGAAGCCTGATCAGAGCCGTTTCAGACAGCTAGCACTGTTACTGAGCTCTTTTCTATAAAGACATATCCATAAGCATCTACAGCCTTTGTGAGAAGACAGTAGCCAAGTACTGAAGTCCTACAGATTCTTACCTTCATAGACCTTGATTGTCACAGTTGGCTGATTGTCCGAAGCCGTAGAGAAGATCTGAGACTTCTTTGTGGGAACAACAGTATTCCTTGGTATCAGTTTGGTCATTACACCTCCAACAGTCTCAATACCAAGTGTCAGAGGACAGACATCAAGCAACACCAGGTCACCTGGAACAGATCAAGGGTAAGGCTGTAACATGAGTTTGCAACTAGAAAGAAACACCACCCCCATCACTGCGCACAGGATCCTGAGGCCTCAGAGGCACGCAGCTTCTTCAATCTTTTCCAGCTCTAAGTTCTGCTGCATTTTTGTCAATACCCTTGAAGGAACAGCAAAGGTGTCGTTACCTGTATCTTGGTCCCCAGAGAGAACACCAGCCTGGACAGCCGCACCATAGGCTACAGCCTCATCTGGGTTAATGCCACGAGAAGGTTCTTTCCCATTGAAGAACTCTTTAACTAGTTGCTGTATTTTGGGGATGCGAGTAGAGCCACCAACAAGAACGATCTCATCTATATCAGACTTCTTTAGGTCAGAATCCTCCAGAACTTTCTGAACAGGCTTCATAGTGGAACGGAACAGGTCCTAGAAGGCAGAAACACCCCAACAGGACTGTAAGGGCCTATTCCCACATGCCTCATTTCCCAATAATGCAGCGTTTAGTGTATAAAGGGCAACCACTACAGAGGAGGAACATCAACTGGTTTGTGACCAGCCTTGATGAGGCCTCAGCTGTCACTAACATACACACAGCCCCAGCTACCCTGGCAAGGAGCACTTTCTAGTGCGAGCAGGCAGTTATTTATACTCCAGAGTGCAATGTCACAACATGAAATACTGCACAAGTCTCCACTCTAGAGCCAAGGCAATCTAACTTTACATTTCTAAACTTACCATGTTCAGCTCCTCAAACTTGGCCCGAGTAAGGGTCTCTGAGAAATCCTCCCCTTCAAAGAAGGATTCTATTTCAATTCTAGCCTGGTGCTGAGACGACAAGGCTCGCTTTGCTTTCTCCACTTCCCGCCTTAACTTCTGCACAGCTCTGTTATCCTTCCTGACATCTTTTCCAGTTTTCTTCTTGTAGAGTTTGATGAAGTGTTCCATAACACGTTGGTCAAAGTCTTCTCCACCCAGGTGAGTGTCACCATTAGTAGCCACAACTTCAAAGACTCCATTGTCAATTGTGAGGAGGGATACATCAAAAGTTCCACCACCCAAGTCGAACACAAGGATATTCTTTTCACCCTCTCTCTTGTCCAATCCATAAGCAATGGCAGCAGCAGTTCTGTATAGGGAACAGCCCACTCAGAAAACTGGGACTACCACCCCCACTTCCCCAGCAGGCAGGATATATGTGAGGCTACTTACGGCTCATTGATGATTCGCATCACATTCAACCCTGCAATAGTACCAGCATCTTTTGTAGCCTGACGCTGAGCATCATTGAAGTAAGCTGGCACAGTAACAACAGCGTGGGTAACCTGAATGAGTAAGACACAGTTTTGTTATACGAATGAAGTAAAAGTGCATCACTGGTTATCATCATGGCTGTGGTTATTCATAAATAGCTTATTGTTCTTTAGAGGTGGAAACCCACTATCTGCTGAGCCACCAAAGGGGCCAGTAGCACTGAATGGTTTAGTTCAGTTAGTCTGCAGTTGTTAATAGTGCTTATGAACTTACTTTCTTCCCCAGATAAGCCTCAGCAGTTTCCTTCATCTTTGTTAGGACCATAGCAGAAATTTCTTCAGGAGCAAATGTTTTTGTCTGTCCACCTCCAACATCAACTTGAATATGGGGCTTGGCTTTTTTTTCAACAACCTGAAGAGAACAATGCATACTGTCCCATTCAACAATTCACAGAATTATTCCCACTTATCTGAGCATTTCCTTCTTTCTGAAGATTAATAAAAGCCAAGCCTCTGTAACAAAATCTGACTTGTAGCCAACAGAAGGAACTGAGAGCTACACACCACAGCTGCATCACTGCACCCCAACCCTCTTGGGAGGGCTAGGGAACAAACGGGCTGCTCAAAAGGGCACCATAACTCAGCAGCCTCTCCTGGCCAGAAGTGTAGGTCCCCCTCCCCCCATCCCCCTCTCCCACGTTCAGGACCCACCTTGAATGGCAAGTACTTGATATCCTGTTGCACAGAGGGGTCGTTCCAGGTGCGGCCAATGAGCCGCTTCGCATCAAACACTGTGTTCTCGGGGTTGGAGGTAAGCTGGTTCTTGGCAGCGTCCCCGATCAAGCGCTCGCCCTCAGGCGTGAACGCCACGTAGGACGGCGTGATACGGTTCCCCTGGTCGTTGGCGATGATTTCCACGCGGCCATTCTTGAAGACGCCCACACTGGGGGGGGGGGGGGGGGGGGGCGGGCAGCGGAACCATGAGTCGGTGCTGGGGCCTGCACCCCCCCACTTCCGCTCCCTGCCCGCGGGCCCGCAGCCCCCCCGCCGGCCTCGCCCTGCGCCCCGAGGCCCAGCACAACCCGGGGGCCCACAGCCTGCTACCAACCCCACCCCAAGGCTCTGCTCTGCCCGGGGGCCCACAGCCTGCCTCCCCCCGCACCCCGAGGCCTAGCACCGCCAGCGGACCCACAGGCCCAGCTGCCCCCCCCACCCGCCCCACCCCCCGAGGGCCCAGCCGCTCCGCTCCACCTCCCCACGGCCCGCTCCCAACGCACCAGGAGTAGGTGGTGCCGAGGTCGATGCCCACCACCGTGCCCACATCCTCCTTCTTCTCCTCGTCGTCCGCCCGCGCGGCGCCCAGCAGCAGCAACGCTAACACGAGGTGCCTCATACCGACCGCGCCGCCCTGCCGAGAAACCGCCGGTCACAAAATGGAGGCGCCCCGCGCGCGGCCGGCAGCTCCGCCCGCCCTGGGCCCGCACCGCCGCCCTTACCGTCAGCACCGCACCCGCCGCGCCCCCAGCCGCTGCTGAACGGTACAGGCGCGCCGCCCGCCCTTATATACCTTACGTTACTCCTTCGTGGAGGCTCGCCATTGGCTGTGGCACCCTCGCTGGAGCTCTCCCATTGGTTGGCTGCTACTAAGCTGGCCTTGCTTGATTGGGGAGATTCAGGCGGCCCCTCTGACATGCCCAGCGCGCCTCCCTCCCGCCACCCCATTGGTTCACCCCGCCGGCGTCGCGGACCTATCAACAGAGAAGCGTGAGCCAAGCGGAGGGAGCCCATTGGCTGGCGGCGGCCGCCATGGCGAGGCCGGGGCCGGGGCCGGGGCCGGGGGGGGACACACCTTCTGGAAGTTTCCATGGTTACCGATCCCGGGGGGCTCAGCTCGCCATTGCGGGGCCGCGGCCGGGGCAGCTCGCGTCCCCGCGACGCCTCCCGCCCCGGCCGCAGCGGCCCTGCCAGCGCCGCCGGGTCCCCCGCGGGAGATACGTGGAGGCAGGGCCCTGCGGCGGCGCCCGCCAGGCGCGGGGTGACAGCAAGGGCGGCCAGCCCCGAGGGGCCGCGGCCTTCCCTGTGCGTAAAGGGGCGCAGGGCCCAGCCAGGGGCCGTCCCTGGCCAGGCGCCTGGGGCTTCGCACCGGCGGGGCCAGCGGGCCTCTCAGGGAAGGTGCCACCGTCTGAACCGGGATCCCCTCATTGAGTCACCGTGCCCTCCCTCCTGTAACTCGCTACACCGTGTTACATCAGCCCCTTGGCTGCGCGGGCTGGGAAGCTCCACAGGAAGGCGAAGGCGCAGTCCGTGAGCCTCCCGGATCACCCCTGCCCTGCCTTACGTAGGTAGCAGGCCTGGCTGCATCGCTGCTGCCTGTTGGTTTGCACTTCTGCAGGTCACACATGCATCTGTTACCTTCGTGCTAATTTTTAAAATCACATCTTAAAGCAAAAATCAATACTACAAAACTCCAAATTAAAAATGAACGTTTTGTGTGATTAAAGAGTGGCATGTGATGGGAAATTAAAAGTTGCTCGTCCACCTTTATATAACACCAGATCTGAAATCTTAACGAAAACAATTTCAGGTAATCATATTATAAAAAAAGGGGCTGCAAACAAAGTGAGGCACCGCTGTGTTCAGGCAGCATTCTGCAAGTGTAAATGACTTAAATTTTAAGAGTTATCTCTTGTGCTAGTGGGGCCTGGCCCAGCAGCCTGGATTTCTTATGGTTATGAAATGAGGCATTGTAAAACACTGTTGTTACTCAAGACCCACCTGGAAATGCCATTTTGGTCTTGATGCTGTTCTTTCTATTTTTAAGTATATTTTGCATCCTTTATATCTGTTCGTGCTTCTTGTTTTAAAAATTGAATTATATCTTCATTCACTTTGATTTTCTCCTTTTAAAAATCCTGAGGTGTCTGGCAAATTATTGAGTTTAGTCCTTCAAAGAGAATTATCTCCTAGTGTACCTCTGTGTCCTGAGAACTATAAATGGCATAAGCATTTTTTTTCTTTTTAGGAAACTTCCTGCAGACAAGGTGGGGGAGCGGTTTCATACTTGTAGGCCCTCAGCTTTTCCTCAGTTCTCCAGCGGGAGTGATGTGGTAAACACAGCCGGTATTCTGTGTTGCAGTTGGGAATACAGCATGACCACTGGCTGTGTGGTACCAGGCATAACAGTTTGCTGGTGCCTTGTGTTTTTGAGCTTGCTGAGCATTTTTTGGTTATATTTCAGTTTGCCGTAGTGGTTTCTGGAATGTTATTTGGATATTAAAAGTTCAATTACATAAGACTTTCTCTTTTATCAGAGAAGAGAATTCAGGGCAGTAACTGTGTCAGTTAAGAAAAAGGCACATAGACAATATTTTGGAGAGCGAGAGATACAAAGTGTAAATGTTCGGCTTTTCTTTCCAGTTGCCTGCTGGGAAAAGCTTTGCAGATAACTTGGGAATGAAAATCAAACAGCTGTGGGTGCTCAGGAGGTGTTCCTTTCCCACTCAAATCACTATCAAGCCTGGATATTGTGCCCTTCTTCACAGGGAGCCTGGGAACTCAGCAGTCCTGGAGGTTTTGCAGGACTGGGCACCATTCAGAGCCTCGGCTGAGCACTGCCGTTGCACACAGTGCCTAGGCATCCCTCTTCTCCAAGTGAGCTATGTGGAACCAACCTAGACTGCAAATAGTACTTGTGAGTACTTTCCCCTCAGAGAACAGGCTTCTTAAAACCTCTGTTGGGACAAATTTTCGTGTAATAAATTATGTTCCACTATTGAGTTTTCCCTGGTATTTCTACTGGGTATAAATTTGACTTGTGTGTTGCGAGGAGCAGTTACATGTGCTGGGAGTTGTGGTTTTCGTCTCTATCCCTGTCCCTGCAGAATGTTTTGTTGCAAGGTTGTTGCAGTGACTTTACCATGTTCCGTCAGCCTGAGCCTCTTGTTTTCTCATATGGTTGTACCGGGCCCTGTCATGCGTTGGCGAGAGCTGTTTGTTTTCTGAGAATCTTGAAATGCAGGGCAAAGTGAGAATACTTCTGTGCCTGTATTGCAGTCATCACGGCTGAGGCTGGAGCGATGTCTGTTGCTGTTTATAATGAAGCAATCGCTACGCTCAAGACTGGATTGCTCCGTTCTGAGCAACACTTTCGCACTTGGCATAACTTGTGAACGACTTTGCCTGTGCTTTTTTGAACCACTGTAACAGCCAACGCTGACATATCTTACCTGCTTGTCAATGATGTCCTATAGATATGTAGATGTCCTATAGATACATATAGGAGATGTCCTATAGATACGTAGGTGTCCTACAGATACATGTAGCGACGTCCTATAGATACGCAGATATCCTATAAATACATATAGTGATGTCCTATAGATACGTACCAGCTACCTCAATGCCGGTGCGAGGGGGATTGATTTTTCCACACCCAGCCCGGCTCCTCCACCCCTCTGAATTCTCTCGGCAGAGCTTTTCTCTGAATAGGGATGGGGTGAGGAAGGGGCTGAGGTGCTGTTTAGTAGTGAAGGGGGGTGCTCGGTGCTGGGGTTTGGCTGGAGGGGGGGCTCCAGCGCCTGAAGGGGAGGCACGGGCCAGGGCCGAGGGGAGCGGGGGCCGGCGGTGGAGCGGAGCTCCCCGCGCTCCCGCCCTGGCCCCGGCCAAGGGACTACATGTCCCAGGAGCGCGGTCGCCGTCGCCGCCCGCCGCCTGCGCAGTGCCGCGCCGTGCCGCGCCTGGCTCGGGGCCGCAGCGGGAGCCGGGCGGCGGCGGAGCCGGGGCGCTGGCCGGGTACGGGCAGGCTCGTACCCGCCCCCCCCGCCCCCCCCCCCGCCTCTCCACAGCACCGCTTGGCTTCCCCCCCCTTCGCTGTGTTGCAGGGAGGAGGAGGAAGGCGAGGCCAGGCCACCTCGCAGCCCTCCCGCCGGCCCGGGGCCTGACGAAACCCGTCGGTTTTGCAGGGAATCGAGGGGGCAGCGCTGCGGGACCCTGAACCGTGGGTAGGTGGGCTGTTTCTTCCCGTTTTGCTCCCAGGAGGAAGGTTTGAGCAGGGGGGGAAGGCTGGTGCGCGGGGTATGGCGGGGGGTGTGCGTGTGTGTGTGGACCGAGAGAAGTTGGCCCTAAGATTTTTCCTCCAGTGTTTATCTGTGTCTTTTTTTCCCCGTCAGCCGCCTCCGGCCGGAGCCAGCCCTACCTGCCATGTTAGTGCTGGAGAACCGGTAGTTCTGGAGGTTTGTGGAGGTATTTGAAAAATTGCAGCCCTTAGCTGGGCCCTCCATGCTCGGCCGCCGCCGGACTGGGTGACGGGTTGCTGCCCAAGTGACTCGGCGTCAACGTCGCTGCCATCTCCGTCGTGGCTTTTGCGTTAGGCAGTTCTAAAACTTGTAACTCAGCGAGTATCGTGACTTCCCTTTTTTCTTACTAACAGCCCCTTCACGCTGAAGAACTTGATCGAGCGAGTATCTTTCTTGCAAAGTCATGATACCGTGCTCTGAAGGGAGAGAGCCGTTACGATTAAGCTCTCAAACCGAGCATGTGACGCTACACTCACCGATAGGTAAAATGCTATTTTTGTGGATGGTGCAGTTGACCCACAAGCAGAAGCTGCAGTTTAAAGATGATGGAGGGGGGAGAATGGCACAGGCGCTACATGAAAACTGAAATACCGTGCTCTGTAAAAGTAGCAGGATGGTGGTCTTGGGAAGCAGACTTTTAAACTGCTGCTGCTATGGAGGGTTCCAAAATATTTGAGATACTCCACACCAGGGTTTTGGTGTGAGATTTGTCAGGTCCTGGAGGATTTACGCTGTCAGTATGTGCTCTAGCAGCAGTTAGCCTGCATGGTGGCCCGTGGATGGGATGTTTCAGGGTGAGGAAGGGAGCTACTGTCGAGAGAAGGGGCTAGGAACAGGTTGTTTTTGTCAGTTTGAGCAGCTCAGAGTTCTGCACTTCTTCTGACTAGAAGTTTATTAGTGCAACTCCTTACATAAGGGAAACTCCTCTTTCTAGCATCACAAACAATTGGAGTAGATTTTAGCATGGTTATATGCTTTTGTTGATTTTATGCAACACGGTAATACTGTAATGGGTAATTAGTAGCCAGCTGATCCTGTGCATTACTGGTAAGTTCTGTTGAGAGGCATGAGAAATGAGGTGCTCCTTGCACATAGATCTTGCAGGATAGACAGCGTGTTCAACGCTAGTTGTAGAACAGCCACTGGGCAGAAACAAACTTGAGGTATGAGTTTCTTATTAATATTGATTAGATGTTGAACTGTAGCAAATTGAAATGCATTTTGCATGTTGTACACGTGTTTTGAGACGGTGGGTATAAGGTGAGAGTTCAGCAGATAAGTGAGGTTGTGGTGAGCTGTCCTACTGAAAAATGGACTTTTTTAGCTCAACTTTGGGAGATAGGCTGTTAGCTCGTATAAAGAAATAAGACTTGTTAGTTATTACTATAAATACTAATGAAGAAGGAGGTACTGCATCTGAGGTGAATTAGCATGAAAGCTATTTGAGCTTGCTTAGGTATTAATTTTCAGTAAGACAGAGTGATTTCAGTTTTGCCTTGCCCTGCCCTGCCTACGTTAGATCTGCCCTAACTTGCTTTGGAAGTCGAGTCTTGCGTAGCGAGACTCAGGAGGAGCAAATAACCCTGAGCAGGAAACGCTGGAGGAGGAAGAAGTGTCTGGTGTACTAGCAGTATTTACTACTTCACTTAGTCTCTTTTTCTGTCAACTGAATTGCAGAAATATTCAACGGAGATGTCACTTGTTTCTGCATGCTGCAATACAAAGCCACATACTTTTTAAGATTGTAAGATGGAGTTCAGTACCTAAAGATTGAATATAGTGCTTTCCAGGATTTTCAAGCATAGGAAGCAATGTGTCCTGCGTTTGTCAAAGGCATAGATTGTCTGGGGTTCTGAACAAACATGTCATGCTGACAGCAGGGCAAAACACCTTAGATGCTGTCAAGTCCTATGTTGTGGAACATCATGAAGTGAAATTGTTTGGATTGTTGTGCCAAGCTTCTCCTACTGCGTCACAGCTCTCAGTAGGTTAGTAAGTAGTCTTGAAATAACTGACCAAAAATTTGAAATGTTTTCACAGCAAAATGAAATTACTGGGATTGGAAAATAATTTGCACATAGCAGGAGCTGATATCTGTTGTTCCTTCAGCCACAGCAGATTGTTGGATATCTAAATTTCCTAAACTGTCTCCTTTATACAACTACCTACAGACATCTATTATTTCCAGTATGGTGCATGGTAGTCATAAACCAGGTAATTGGGTAATTATGGGCACCTTTTTGTTTACCAGAAACTGATAAGGTAATCTGACAAACAACATTCTGGAATTAGTATCAGTTGAAGCTGCTGCCGCTCACTCTGCTCTAGTGCTGCCTTCTGTGGTGTGTTACCAAATATGTAACTGTGGCTAATTGCTTCTAAAGCTCTTGTCCTGAACACTGGCGCGGAGTGAATGTTGTGTGGTCTGGTCAGAGAATGCAACTGTTGTTCTTTCATACTGATCATGAAGGGAAGAGGTTTTTGGAAAGGGGGGCAGCACATGCTGTGTAGGTGTGTCAGTGGTACAATAGTTTCTTCTTTTAAGACAGCTGCATTAATAGTATCAGTATCTGAAGAAAGTAATAGCACGTGCATCTTGCTTAACTAGGGGGTTTTTGTTTTCTTTACTGTGGTGTAGGTTTTCTTTCGAGCCTGTCTGAAGCCTGCTGAAGTACTGTGTGTATTAAACTACCCGCTTGACATCTCTAGTGTTCTGAAATGTCTGCCAGAAACTTAAGGTGAAGACAAAGTTGCTCGCTATACTTGTGCAACTTCAGAATAATTCATTCGTAAAAACTGCTAAATGAGAGTAAATGAGGTGGTCCTCTTCACAGAGGTATATTTCAGTAGCAGTCACTAGCAATCACATTACTCTAATTTTTATGAAGGATTGTAAAGATGGGGAAACTGCTGATCCCTTTTTCCTGTGCATAGGGTAAAAACTGCTGTCGTGCAGTTGACTTCCTGCAGATCGACAGGAAAATCCTGTGGATTTTTATCATTCTTGACTTAAGTGGTAGTTATTAACCTGCTGTGGTTCAGTTCCAAATCAGTTCTCTTGCTTTCATTAGTTCTGTTGCTCTACAGTAGAGATCAGGTAAGATGGACACATGGGTAGTGGCCAATTGATAGGATGTTATGAAGTAGTCATGGGACCAGTATATTTAGAAGTGCAGATGCAGGTAATGGTAGTCTTTGGAGCCTTGTTTTGTACAGGGCCTGAAGTTCATGGTGGCAATTAGTTTACAGAAAGTCAAAATGCACAGCACTGTGCAACTTCTCACAGTTACTCGGTGCTTCGGTGTCTCTGTTTAATGGCTGTGATGCTCTGTTGTAAGGAGATGTGTAAATCACTTGTATGTTAGGTGGTAACTTCACTTTCTGAGTATGTGTGAGGCCCATACTGTCTTTGTGGGTGTTTTTTAGGTGGCATTGCAAATGGTACAGTATTGTTTTGCAGTAGTCTGACATTTTCTGCTCTTCTGTTGTTCATTTTGTTTGCTGGACAGGTGGATTATATGCATGCTTATTAGGACTCTGACCTGTATGGGAGTCTTATTTGCTTTCTGAGTATTAACTGATTTTTATATATTATTTTTTTTTTTTACTTGTCAGTAGCTCCAGAAAAGGTTACCAGCAATTTAATGGCTATTTTGATAATCACAATTTAACAGAAAAAGTATATTGTTTCCGCTTTGTCTCTCTTGCTGACTGGAGTTTGCTCCCACCTGTGGGCGAGGGGAGAAAGAACAGTCTTTCCGCAGAGGCTGAAAGCTGTCAGAGTGCTTAGCCCTTCCCTGATGCTGAAAACATCTTCTCTAGTAACAGAAAAAAAAAAAAAAAAAAAAAAAAGTGAAACAGAGAAATCACTTCTAGGTATGTAAGACACCTCAGAAGCTGTTTAATCAGCTTGTCTACTGTTAAATGTGTTTGTAACGAGTGACACAAAAATAGAAACTTGTTTTGAAATTTGGCAAGGCAAAAGCATAGGGACACAGGCGAAATCAAAAGGCTGTTCATAGGGGGGTACCCCATGTGGGTCCTCTATTCCTTCCCAAAACTTGCTTACAAGCAGGAGAGCCGCTTGGACTAACTCTCTGTCCAGAAATGCGGAGCCTGTGGGTGGCCACCTTAAAATGGGAAATGCCAACTAAAACTGTTAAGGCTTGATAAACTACGAGCAACTGTTAAGAACTGCCTTACAGCAGAAAGCATCTGAAAAGACAGAAGATAGTTCTGCACATCTTGTGCATGTGTATTTTTATGGATGCAACTTCTTTTTCTTGCTGGTATCAATAGTTCATAGTCTGATAACTAGCTACTACTGTGTTTGCAGGCAGTGTCAAGTTTAATGCCAGGGTTTTTTTTGCAAGCCCTTAAATTCTGGGGCTAAAAATAAATTTGTTGCAAGAAGTTGTTATTTGTTTCTGGAAGAACTTTGGCAGTAATGTCAGTGTTTCTTTTTCTAATCATTTCTCTGAGACTGTCCCAGTTAAAAATGTCTAAATCAGTGTATCCTTCAAGTTCCTTGCTTGATCTCATCTTTGGATGTATGAGCTGTAGCCACTGATTAGAGTGGCTGGATTTTTTTTGTTTGGGTTTTGGGTTGGTTTTTTTGAGTGTGTTGTTTTTGGGGTTTTGGGTTTTGTTTTTGAGAGCGCATTAGATACACAGTTGTCTGTATCTGCTAGGAAGGGTCTTTAAACCATCAGGTGTAATAAGACTGCAATATTTCATGCATAAAGACTTGTGACAGCATCTCTTTTCGTCTCTGCTAGGGTTTTGGTTGTGGGGTTAAAACTACAGATGAAAGAACTTACACACACAAGGAGCAGTGATGGCTGTCAGTGCGCCTGGTTATCAGGCTTTCTCCACACACTGAAAAAAACCCAACAAATGTAAAACCTGTGCCTAATTAGGGAGCTAATCTGTATTCTTCAGAGAAGATCATCTCCTGCTAGGCTGGGCAGTGAACCACAGATCTTTAAAACACTAAAGGGCAGAGCATTAGGCTGGTGTATGGTACATTATTTGTGGTTTCTCAAGGATGGATTAAATGGTTTTGTGAAGCAAGGCTTCTGTAGAGTTGCTGCAGGTTGTGGGAAGTAAGTTTTACATTTAACTGTAGTATGGCTTTGAGGGGTTCATCACCAGATCCTGTGACAGCTCTGACCTGTGTCCATTACCAATATAACTGACAGACAGCTGTTATAGACAATATCTGGATCAAACCCTTTTTCTTCCCAAATTAACTAGTATGACTGTTAGTTCTGGTGGGGAAGAAGACATAAAGCAGTTTATCATTAATTCCATGGAAACATAGTCTGATCTGCATGATTCTGCCCCTTCCCTTGTTACCATTAACACAGTTGATGTGTTTTTTTTCTTCTGTAGAGTTAATTTTTAGATGGATTAGCTCCTTGAACTTGTTTTGAATGGTGTGGTACTCTTGGTTTATCTAACTGGTAACCAAGATGTTTTCTAATTATGAAGTTAGAGCTGATGTTAGATTGAGACATAACAGTAGTTTGTGTAGATTTTCGTTCCTGATGTGCTATGAAAGCCCACAGTTGTTTCAGTTTTTCTGTCTTTAAAACAATATTTTTTGATCATAGTCCAAAGAAATATTCTTCTGAATTGAAATATTTGAGGATTTTTTTTCTGAATGAATTCTACTGTTGAGCAAAGTCTTCAGCTATATTTCCAACTTCTGCCTTATCTGGGTGTTGATAAGTCTTGATTTTATAATATCTTTTAAAATCGGTAATATTATTATTTTTATTTTTTTTAGCAGAAAAGACCAATATTGGGAGCTTGGTGTTTTTTATGCACAGGTTAGAGAGGGCATTTGTTTTAACAGGCCAGAGATAACTGTACTTGGATAGGGCTGTGTTATGTGGACATGCTTTCAGGCAAAGTATTAAGTACAGAAATCTTTTTGCCAATTCACAAGACAGTGAGTTGGAATGGGACTCCTCTTCATCTCCCTGAGCTGGTCACCTAAGCTGTAGCCAGGGCCACATCTCTCCAAGTAATAGCCAGTTTCTTACCTTGTGTATTGGAGGCATGGTGCAGGAGTTTTGTAGCGCTGTACTGTATTACTATTTCAGTTCATGAGTGTGAGTTGAAAATACCATTTGCAGGTGTCCCTGATGTGCTGACAGAACAAGGGGTTAATGAAGTTGGTAATTAGGAAACTTTGCATTAAGAAAGAGTGGCTCAGTCATTAAGTGGGTGGGCTGTGGATTTGAGAGAAGGTATTACTATGCTGACATGGAAGGGGCATCAGCAGTATTTGCTGCTAAGTGTGAGTTTATGACCTGCTTATTGCTTCATTGGGGCTGGCAGAACTTATTCCCTACCTGTTGAAATTCACCAGTTTCTTTTTCTTTCTTCTTTTTAGTGAGTACTGTGTAACCCACTCGCTGCCCAAGATGGTGAAGCTAGATATACACACGCTGGCTCATCACCTCAAGCAGGAACGGCTGTATGTAAACTCAGAAAAGCAACTTATTCAAAGGCTCAATGCAGATGTATTGAAGACAGCTGAAAAGCTGTACCGCACGGCATGGATTTCCAAGCAGCAAAGGATTAACTTGGACAGACTTATCATAACAAGGTGACTTGGGAGGGTGGGGTGGTACTGGGAAGAACAAGCTCCTAAACCTCTGTGAATTGCAGCAAATCCATCAGATTTTTTACACTTAGTATCTGAAGTCCTTTGCTGTACTAATCATAAAAATAGTAAGGTTTTAAAGCAAATCTCAACTAGGGGATCTGACTCACCTGAAAGTTATTTGTTGGCTGTTTAAGCTACCTTTTTTTTTTTCATATATGTGTTTGGCTTCTGTTTGTCATTTATGGGAACAAACTCTTCTTATTCCTGAATTTGCAAATCATTTTTATTAACTGTATGTAAAGACTTTTTTCCTTGGTGGTAGTCTTGTTAATAGATTGACCATGTAACATCTTTTATGAAGTTTGCTTGAGATTTACTTAAAACTGTTTCAATGTTTTTCTTTGAAGTGCTGAAGCTTCTCCTGCTGAATGTTGCCAGCATGCTAAAATCTTGGAGGACACGCAGTTTGTGGACGGATATAAGCAGTTGGGATTTCAGGAGACTGCTTATGGAGAATTCCTAAACAGATTGAGAGAGAACCCTAGGCTTATTGCATCCTGTCTGGTTGCTGGAGAGAAGCTCAACCAGGACAACACTCAGAGCGTCATTCACACGGTCTTCACCTCCATTTATGGCAACTGCATCATGCAGGAGGATGAGAGCTACCTCCTCCAGGTCCTCCGGTACTTGATTGAATTTGAACTCAAGGAAAGTGACAACCCTAGGCGGCTGTTGAGACGAGGCACCTGTGCGTTCAGCATCTTATTCAAACTCTTCTCTGAAGGACTCTTTTCTGCAAAACTTTTTCTTACTGCAACTTTACATGAGCCAATCATGCAGCTTCTGGTCGAAGATGAAGACCACTTGGAAACTGATCCAAACAAATTAATTGAGAGATTCTCCCCAGTACAACAGGAAAAGTTGTTTGGAGAAAAAGGCACAGAAAAGTTCAAGCAAAGAGTCCAAGAGATGGTTGACTCTAATGAGGCCAAGCTGGTGACCTTGGTGAACAAATTCATTGGCTATCTCAAACAAAACACGTACTGTTTTCCTCACAGCTTGAGATGGATTGTGTCACAAATGTACAAAACGCTGTCGTGTGTAGACAGGCTGGAGGTTGGGGAGGTCAGAGCAATGTGCACAGATCTTCTTCTAGCGTGTTTCATCTGTCCTGCAATTGTTAACCCAGAACAGTATGGGATAATTTCTGATGCTCCTATAAATGAGGTGGCAAGATTTAATCTGATGCAGGTATGACTCACTTTAAAGTAGTCTTACAAGAAATGTTCTTGACCTTTTTTTTCCACTTTCTAGTGGATGTTACTACAGTAAAGGTACTGTCCCTCTTACCTAACGGTGAATGCTAACAAAATATTTGTGTTAATCGTTGTTGAAAAAGCATGCTCTAAAGTTTGTTTGCTTAAAATATTGGCTTAAAAATTGATAGCGCATATTCCTTTATCTCTTAGAGGAGTTGCGAATGTATTTTAAAAGCTATTATAAGGGATGGAAACTGAAGTCTAAAAGTGATTGTAAGATGAATTCTGGAATGTGTGAAAAGGAATGTTGTGCTGTTCTCGCTTGTGTTAAATATTATGTCAGGTGTTGCACAAAATAATGAAATATTTTGCTGAAAGAACCTTGTTGCCTGGCAGTAATGACCAGTGTTTCTGGTGGGTGGCTATCTGCCCTTTCATTAAACCTTAGAGTATTCCCCAGTCCTCATGGCAAATTTTTGTCTTTGTGCAAGTACTTGGGCAATTTAATGACAGTATGTAGACGTGTAGTCTGAAGGTATTAAGCAACACCTGTCTGAGAATATTCCCCGCACAAGTAACAAAGCCTGCTTTTTAATGTTGTCTATAAACTGGACAGTGAGGACACTGAGTGTTTCTCACAGTATAATCATTCTAGTGACTTTTACTGACTAGACTGTTACTTGCCAGTGTTTTTCTGAAATACGTTAGCAATCCTCTCCTGTATCACTGCCTGCATGTTGTAGCAGAGCTTGCAGATGGTGACTCTTTAAAACTGAAAGTTGTTGTGCAGTTGAAGATTAATAAGGATTATATACTCTGAAAAAAGGGTTAACCCTTTCGCTATTTTTTTTCCTCCAGCATATTCTTAGTAAAATACATACAGCCTTTAAAAGTCTCTGAGTTTAAGATGACCTAGATTCAACTCAATTCTGGTGTATTGTAAAAACAAAACACACTTTGTTCCTGGGAAGGGGGGAGGTATGTATGCTCATAGCATATTGGGTGTGCAGATTTTCTTGTTAAATGCAATGACTCCTTTTTTTGATAAAGTTTCTTGCATTTTTTTCTGCCCTGAAAGCAAGTACAAGACTCTGTCCACTCAATCAAAAGTATTTATTGGAGTATTAATTAGGAAAAGAATAAGAACTGAGGAGTTTTTTTAACTATTTTTTTTTTATAATCAGGTCTATCATGATGTTGGTTTGAAATGCTTATTCTTCATACTTCTTTTTCATTTCAGGTTGGGAGACTTCTGCAGCAATTGGCAATGACAGGTTCTGAAGAGGGAGATCCACGCATGAAGAGCAACCTTGCTAAATTTGACAAGGTAAGAATCCAGGCTAAAAAAAGCTATGGCTCCTGTGTGTACTTCATTCTTTTGCACGCTCTTTTTTTCAGACATTGCAAAGGACTTACTAAGTGTTTAACTTCCAAGTTATATGTACTGAAAAGCAGATTAAATCCTGCACAAAGCTGGGAACAAAATCTTAAGTACTAGAATTAAGGGTCAGGGATTCTTGCTTCCACCCTTACATAACACTTCTTAAAAGAAAATTACAAAAAAGAAATTGAAGGAAGTTACCTTTTAAACTGAAATGCTGAATTACCATCTCTGTTTTTTTCCGCTGAACCTAAAGAAAACACTTTGATCTGAAGACAACTTTTGTATGAAATCTGGTTTAACACCAGGTAATTTGTTAGTACAAGTAACTTGTTTTCCTTTTTTGCGTAGTTTTGCTTTTTTTGTTCAGCTTTTCCTTTGTTAGTATGAATAGTCCATAGCAATACTGAAATCAGCTTCATCAGAGGAACAGTGAAGCTAATGATCTGTGATGTATTATCTTATGTTTAAAAACCTGCTGATTTGCTTGTGTAACTTCCAGGTTTCTGATGATTATAATTGTTACACAGTCATCATACAAAGTTACATGTTTATTATATAAGTAACATTAAATCAGGTTAGAAAGTGGTATTGTGTGTTGCTTCCCTGTTTCACTTTTAGTCTGCACTCACCAGATTCTTCAGGAAGGGGCAGTGTAATTGCCATAAAACACTTTCATTTTTTAAAAAATTGTAAGGCGACACTTCTGCATTCAAAAGTGTTACTTACTTAAAAGGAACGAAGGAAACACTAAAACTAACTGCATGCTTTCCTTGCTTGCTCTTCAGTGATTTTAATGATACATGGTATTTTATCTTAAGATTTTAAAAGTAGGAAGCAAAACTGATATTGTTATGTAAGCTACTTAACTCTTGTTGTAACTTCTAGTAGATGGTCTGTCATTCAAAAACTGTTTATTCTCTTTGCAGAGCTGTGTTGCTGCTTTCCTGGACGTAGTTATTGATGGGCGTGCAGTTGAAACTCCTCCAATGTCTTCTGTTAACCTGCTGGAGGGATTGAGTAGAACAGTGGTTTACATGACATACAGCCAGCTAACTACTCTGGTAATATCATGAGGTCTTAAAAAGAAGTAGTATAAACTTGACGCCATATGTTTACAGATAGGGTAAACACAGCTGATAGTTTACCCTGCCATTCTTACCAACACTAATTGTACATTTTTAGGTTGGCTTTATGCGGAATGTAATGTCAAGTGATCAACTTAAGGAAGATCGGATGGCTTTGGAAAACTTGCTGGCAAACTTACCCCAGAACAAACCAGGGAAAAGCAGCAGCCTTGAAATGACTCCATATAATACCCCACAACTTTCTCCTGCAACTACTCCAGCTAACAAAAAAAATCGATTACCAATAGGTAAGGAGAGCAAGCAGACTTCTTGCATGATTTCTGATACCTTGGTAGATTTCCTGTGCTGTTATTTCAGTCGTCTCTTGGGGCTATTCTTGGACTACACCTTCAGTTCCTACTTTTTCTCTGTAGGTGGTGAAGGATTTTCTTTTGCATAGAAAGCCAGGTAACTTCCTTACTTTCTGATGCAAGTATGGTGAGCTTCATCACTCTCTGTTGAACTTGAGAAAAATGCTGGAGTGTTTGGTAGCCATGTTACATGCAGTGGTGATGAAGGGAAAATTTGAAGATGGGAAGCAGATCAAGGAGGGAAGATTGTTTAGAAAAGTGGTAAGATAGAAGTGATGACATTTAATTAGTGGGATAGAGTAAGTTTTAAATTGTTGTGTCTTGGAAGAGAGCAAATGCGGAAGAGGATGAAAAAGGAAGAGCAGAACTTTTAGAATATGTGCTGAGAAGAAGAGCTTTCTTCTTTCTCCATTACTTGCCCAGTCTAATTCCAATTGTTAGTATATCGTACTGCAATTTGATGTTGTTTGCAGTTTTGTCCTTTTTTTGAAGAGGATTTCCAGGTCTTGAACTTGTCCATTTCAGTAATATTTTTTTTTAAAATAGGAAGTGTGGTACACTCCTTTGGCGTATGTTTACATGAATGTGACCACAGGGGATATTTTTGTTTGTTTGAGAGATTTGGTGTTAGTGTGCAACAGGGTGAAAATATGTAGAGCTCACTAAGTGGCAAAAACCCCCACGAAACTAACCCCAAACCAAACCTATCCCATGTTGTTTTAACTCTGCTTCTGAATGGTTCTGGTCTTATGCCTATGAAGTAGTGGCACAACAGCA
This sequence comes from Falco biarmicus, assembly GCF_023638135.1. Lineage (NCBI taxonomy): Eukaryota > Metazoa > Chordata > Aves > Falconiformes > Falconidae > Falco > Falco biarmicus. The sequence goes on along the minus strand of NC_079296.1, from coordinate 2,898,690 downwards.
TTTATTTTATGATACAAAGTAGGTTTTGCTCAAATTTTTTATTTCTTTTGTTTCATTTTAATGCTTTCGAAATCCAGGACAGCAATTGGCAGCCATTACTGCCTGGGATACTTCTGCAACCAATCTTTCAGCTCATATAACTCTAGTAACCCCTTTTGGTGGGTAATGCCCTCTTTCCATTCTTCTCTGTGAAATGTGTAACACATGACTTAAGCATGCCTTTGGTTTACTTTGGCAATCAGGGGAATATGAGGCTACCTGAAAAGACTAACAAAGGGTTGCAAAATCATCAAAGTAAACCACCTGATGTTGAATTGTGTGTCTGGGGTTTGAGACATCTGTTAGAATAAGATTTTCCTGCTTTTTAGGAGAAAAAAAAATTCTAAACAAATTAAGAGTTTTAAACCACAGAAACCTAGACTTTTTTAATTGGTAACAAACCTCTTAATTTTCTCATATATTTTATTAAAGGTCTTTCTGTGATTGGAGTACACTGAACTTGTGTATGCACACAGGACATAGTATACCTTGTTTCTCTAAACTTTTATGTTGAAAGTTTGCTTTTTCACAGTGTAGTACTCAAATTTAAACAGCAGTTCCATCTGTCAATGTTCAATATGTCTGCATTTTGTAAGTTTATTTAGTATGCACATTCCTAGTTCAAAAATTGCAGTTCTGTATTTGCATTGTATTATCTTTTTTTCCTCCTTAAACAAGGAAAAGCTTTCTAATGTTGGTATTTCAAAATATTTTCTTAGCAACTCGCAGCAGAAGTAGATCAAATATTCTAATGGATCAGCACGGAGATCATGAAGGATCCTCCCAGGAGACTATCCCAGAAGTTCAGCCAGAAGAAGTGCTGGTGATTTCTTTGGGAACAGGTCCACAGATTACTCCAGGAATGATGTCAGAAAATGAGGTATGCAGAAATTTTGAAAAGTACAGATATTTTGAAAAGTACAGCTTCTGTGTCCTCTAATAACAGAACAATGAATTTGTGACGCTAAGTTTTGGTAATAAATCTAGCACGGGAATGAAAATCCTTGCCTTATTTTACTGAACTTGAGGCTTGTAACTTTCAAATTTTGTTTTGTTAGATTTTTTTTTCCTCACTTTGTATGTCGGCAAGGTGTGAAAAGCAGTATATTAAGACAGGAAAAATGAACCTGGCAGATTTATGAAGAGGCTTTGTCATCTAGCATGCCTCAGAGCAAACCTGGGCTGTTGTTTCTGAGCCTGAAGAAGCTGACTCAATTATCTCTCTGCATATTTTGTCCTTTGGATCAAGTGGTGCAGGTGAATGACAGAACTGGAACACTGATCCCGATGTTTTTGGCAGCTCAGACTTGAAACGCACAGGCCCAGCCTCTTGTGAGGGTGGAGCTGTGGTCACGTTGCCGTGAATGTTTTCAGACTTAGTTGCTTAGGGTAAGGCAGCCTCTTCTTTCACCAGCTGTAGCACAGCTTCTGCTTTCATCTTTGGTGCCTTGCCTGATAGTTTGGATTATCTCCTTTTGCAGCCTCGTAATGATCAGTTTCCATGTTATATTAGTCTGCTGGGGTGAAGAGAGAGCTGGTGGCTCCATTATTATCAGGACTTGCCTTATGTTCACGTCTTGGTTACATTTTCTCCAGCCTCTAACTTTGGACATAGCTGTCTTTTTTCAAGTGGAGTGCTAGATATTTGATTGTGCCATTAACTTCTAGTGAAAGCAGTGCAAAAAATGTGTCCAGTGTTTTGTTGGCTATTTAATTATACGAAAAATAGACTATTTTAAGGAAGACTTGTTTCTTTCTCCTGCTCCCCAGGTCTTAAATATGCAGCTTGCAGATGGTGGGCAAGGAGATGTCCCTGTTGATGAAAACAAACTCCATGGTAAACCTGATAAAACCTTGCGCTTTTCCCTCTGCAGTGATAATCTGGAAGGAATATCTGAAGGTGAAGGGCTACTTAAGTCTTGAAGAAGTTTTGTGCTTCCCCCCCTCCTTTTTTTCCCCCTTTTATAAAAGGAACTTCTGTTAAATACAGCATGTCATCTTTGGCATTTTGGAGACTGTGCTGTTTTACCCTGAGAGCCTGTCTTTCCTCTTAGCCATTCAAAGAAAAAAGCCTGGAGCTAAATTTTGACCTGCAAAGGCCTAACTGAGTCTGAGAATTAGGAGTGAAAAACCTAAGTGTATTTAGAAAGACAGAGGGATTTTATTTTATTTTTTTTAAACTTTTTTTAAAACTTATGTGCAGCACTAATTACTAAGATAATCTAACATAACTGTAAACTTCGACTTCTCAGACTTATTTTTCATCGTGTTTTAATAAGCTATTACATATCTCAGAATAATTCCTGACTCTGGACAACTCCTTTATATGAACCTCAGACACAACAAAGCACAGGTTCATGTGTGGTATCGGAGAGATTTGTACAGATCGCTCAGCATGCATTATTTTGTATAACTTCCATAACTTAGTTTTTGCTCACGCTCTCCTCAAAATAAGAAAACAAATTAATAGACAAGTAAACAAATTACTGGCAAAGACTTTATTGATGTTTTAGTTACATTAAAATATGGTAATGGTGAAATTCCAGTCATTTCTGGTAATGTATTTGTAGATTATTATAATTAGTATAGTACTGTTAAACATGAGAAGAGCAATTCACAGTGCAGGTTAAGTATCTGCAGAATAGGGATCACGAATAGAGAAAATACGCATTAGCTCATCAATTAGTATTTTATATTGGAACTGCTACTTTGTTTCTTTTCATCTTTCTGGTAATTGTGTCCTGTGTTGTTAATGCTTTTTATTTAGGAACTATTATTCAAATCAGATTTACAGTAAAATCTGTTTTCACAGGTCCTTCAAATCGCTCCAACTCTGTGTCATCTTTGGATTTAGAAGGGGAGTCTGTGTCAGAGCTTGGCGCAGGCCCCTCTGGGAGCAATGGTGTTGAAGCTCTGCAACTGTTAGAGCACGAACAAGGCAGGTGCAAATTCTCTGATACAAGTGCCTGAGGTGCTGTAGATGATAAACCTGAAGTCCTGTGGAAAAAAGTTGAAAAATTGACTAGTTCAGAAAAAAATAAGTAAAAGTTTTCCTTGTGCAACCACTCTTGCATTTATTTATGGTTTTGGTTTGTTGTTTGGATCTTTTTTTTCCCAAAAAATATTTCTTGTACAATTCAGTTGTTAGGAAAGAAATCACATGGGATTTTGAGGCTTAAGTCCTTTATAGGAAACTGCTCATAATGTTTTGCTTGATACCAAGTTTTTTCCTTCAGGGAATAGGGTGGTCTGGATTAGAGTAGTCTTAAAGCATCTGGGTATCTTCCTGTTTAATATATATTTGTCAAATGCTGGAACAGGTTGCCCAAAGATGTGGTGTTGCCAGCCTGCAGATATTCAAAGCATGAGTGGGCATGACCATGAGCAACCTGCTATCATCGACCCTGTTCTGTGCAGGGGGTTTGGGCTTGAATGATCTCTGGAGGCCTCAGCTTTTCTCTGATAAGTTCTTACAGGAGTTGTATGATTTTCTCAATAGTGAGCTAAGTTTTCTTCATTTTGTCTGTCAATTTGGTTGATAGGTCACCATGTGTATTTTAAGATTTTACTTCTTATGTCTCAAATACGCTTAAAAACTGTTTTAAGGCACATCTCTTGAATAGTGTACTGGTGCTTTACGGGCCTTACTTGAAAACACTCTTATCTGACAGAATTAGGGGGTTGTTTTGTTTGTTTGGGTTTTTTCCCCTGTAATGTACTCTTACAGATTTTCAATCCAAAGTAATTGGAGAAGCCCTTCAAAAAATTGAGAATTTTTTTATTTTTATATAGCCACAACTCAGGATAATCTTGATGACAAGCTCCGTAAATTTGAAATCCGTGATATGATGGGCTTGACTGATGACAGAGATATATCAGAAACTGTGAGTGAAACTTGGAGTACAGATGTCTTGGGAAGTGACTTTGATCCAAATATCGATGAAGATCGTTTGCAAGAAATAGCAGGTAACTCGGTGGTACATCTGGTATGTTAAAATGCTTCACGCTTGCATTAAAATAATGAGGCCGCAGAGCCCTCCTGTCTCTAAATGTTTTTTCATTGATTAAACTGGAACTTTTCTGTAGGAGGATTTTGTGTGCATGACCTGGATTGTATTTAGTTGCTCATTTCTATCTTTTCAACATTGCCTTTCATGATTGCTTTATTAAGGACGCTTCAAATGTGATCATATTTTTCAGGAAGCCTATATCTAGCTATATGCCTCGGCTTTACTTTTGCAGGTGCAGCTGCAGAGAACATGCTAGGCAGCTTGCTGTGTTTACCAGGTTCAGGATCCGTGTTGCTTGATCCCTGCACAGGTTCAACCATATCAGAAACCACAAGTGAGGCATGGAGTGTGGAAGTATTGCCAAGTGATTCAGGTCAGAATTGTGCAGGTTTTGCTTATTTCTTTAGCGTGAAACAAGACTCTTCCAGAGGCATATAATGCAAAACCACAGCCTCTTCCTTTCTTTCTTTGAGAAATTATTTTCTTAGGGTTAAGTTAGTGTTTGTGAATACTTCCAATATTAAAAGGACAAACTGTTCTGAAGCAGAGAGAAGTTGCGAGAGACATACTGTTACTTGAGAAATTCTTAAGTGCCAAAAAGGGAGAGAAGGGATTGCAAAGCAGACTTCTGTTTGCTTTCCTTCCCTGTGATACTAAGTAGGGCTATCTAGGAGCACAGTTTACTTTGGTTAGTGAAGATTTGACTGGATACTGTTGCATTTAAGAAATACAGTACTTAAAAAAGTAAAAACTTCTTAGAATGCTTGAGCAGATAGAGCATTGCTACCTGTGCAGAGTCCTGCATTCTGTATAAAAGAATATAAGAAAAATCTTGCTGAAGTGTTTGAGTTAGCTTAGAACTTAATGCACTGAATCAACACATGCCCCACTTCCTTCTGTATGTGAATGTTAAGGGAGCGTGGCATTGAGTAATGATACTTTTTCTCTCTACTCTCTATTGTCTCCCTTTTGTAGAGGCCCCAGACTTAAAACAGGAGGAAAGACTACAAGAACTGGAAAGCTGTTCTGGGCTGGGTAGCACATCTGATGACACAGATGTAAGGGAGGTCAGTTCTCGACCCAGTACACCAGGCCTCAGCGTTGTATCAGGTGTGTTTAATTGTCTCTGAAAAGTCTCTGCTCTATTAGAACATGATCAACATCTGCTTTGCTGCACTTGCTGTAGTTACACATCGTTCCACTCATATAATAACTTTCTGCACTTGTTCTGGAATTTTTAAAGCAGTAATACTTTGTTCATCTTACAGAAAAAATAAAAAAGGTGGCAGAGCGTTGAATACTCCATGCTGCAGTAGCAATTGTTAGCAGTGGAGTACTGATTTGGAAGAAACTCCTAACATTCAGTTTTATTATCACAACTTTTTTTTTAAGCAAAGCAGCATATATCTACTTTAGGTTGTAGTTTTCTGCAAAGTATTTAACAGAGTGGAGTGTCTTTCTGATGCCCATTGTTAAAGCGTATTATGACTACGTTAAAACAGTCGAAGATGTAGAGCAGAAATGTTATTTTAGGAGTATATAAATTCGTAATGTCTCTAGGTGCTACTGTGAGTTAAGACTAGATTCTTACAGTGTTCACCAAATGTTTTAACAGCTTCAGCATTTTGCTTCCTTTTTCTCTGAAAGACTATTACAGATGCTTCTTTTGTTGTGTGTAAGGTATTAGTGCAACATCTGAAGATATTCCTAATAAGATTGAGGATCTGAGGTCCGAATGTAGCTCTGACTTTGGGGGAAAAGATTCTGTGACAAGTCCTGACATGGATGAAACGGCCCACGGTAAGTAAATTACCTGTGAATGAGAATTAGAATCTCTGATAACTGAAGTTTCACAAATGACATTTGTAGAATCCTTATATTGTACAGTTTCTCCCAATTTCAAATTTCTGGTGGCTAAGCTTAACATTTTCCTTATTTGCTAGCACTGTATCTGTTTGACAAAGAGACTCGAGTACTTTATAGTACTGGAACTTCAGTACTAGATCTAAGATCCCCTTTTCCTACTTCAGTTTGAGTACATTGATCATCCTCTTACATTTTGGAATTGGTCTGCTGCTCATGTTTTCCCACTTTTTGTGATGCAATTCTTTTATCATTTCGGCATATTACAGAGAACTTTCTGTGTAAGAGTATCTTTAAAAATATTTTGCAATTTGTGTTTTGTAAACTTTTGCTGCTGAAGGCTGTTTTTCCAATGTCTCTTATGTTGTAGGTAGTTCTTAATAGAGTACTAAATGTTTCCCCTCCTCCCCATATTTCAGGAGCCAGTCACTTGACATCTCCTCCTTCTCAGACAGATTCGTTGCTTGCATTGTTTGACCCGCTGTCATCAAATGATGGTAAGTTGTAAAGAATAAGCTTTTTTTATTAAATGAGCATTTTCAATGCTTCTATGTTAGTACCAGCTAATTTTGAAGAATCTTTAAAGAAATGTGTGTGGCTTCTTTTATGCTTATGACCGCAGGTGTATTGGCTGTAGTAAGGCCTAAAGTACACTACGCCAGACCCTCTCATCCACCACCAGATCCACCAATCTTGGAAGGAGCTATGGGAGGTAATGAGGCCCGATTACCAAACTTTGGGTCTCACAGTTTAATTCCAACTGATTTAGAAGCATTCAAGCAGAGGCATTCTTATCCAGAGAGGCTAGTCCGCAGTAGGAGTTCAGATATAGTATCATCAGTTCGGAGACCTATGAGTGATCCTGGGTGGAACAGACGTCCTGGCAATGAGGAGAGGGAGCTTCCTATGCCGACCACCAACACTGGAGCAGCTGTTCTGGTGGCTGCATCTCAGTCATCATCCTCATCTCCCAGCAAAGACTCCTCTAGGGGAGAGGTAAGGCTTCTATCAATCTCTCTTTTTTTTTTTTTTTTTTTTTTTTTTTTTTTTTTTTTTTTTTCCTAGCATGCTCACTATGCCAGGAAGCTGGTATTAAATGTGTTTAGCCAAGGAATTACGGTGCACTTCTATTTACCTTTTAAATGTTGGCCAGTAACGTTTTACAAGCTAAAGCTACAGATGGTCAGAGTGGCTTAAATTATTCTGGCTTTTCTCAAGTTTACTGGATGAGCTTTATTTGATTTGGTGGGACTGCAGAAATAAATTTGTTATAGTGCTCAAATTTAACATACTGCAGCATCCCATCCTGAAAAGCAATTTTCTTTAAAAAAGAAATAAGTGACGTCTTAAGTTTCTTCAGGTGTTGCATTTACAGGCTGCCCTCTTCAGGAGGGATATTTCTAACTTAATCTGCTGTGGCTTTCTGTGCTCTGCTGTAGTTCTGTTTTTACAGTCAATGTAGCAAAACCTGACATGAAGGAGAAATTTTGACTTTACACTTGATATGGTAAATGCTCAAATGTAGACTGCCATTCTACAGATTGAGGAACGGAAAGACAGTGATGATGAGAAGTCTGACAGAAACAAGCCCTGGTGGAGGAAACGTTTTGTGTCTGCCATGCCCAAAGGTAGGGTCATGTCTGTCTGGTTGCAGTACTTTAGTAAGAGTGCATGCTGCCTTTATTGTATCTTTAGGCACTTCTATGGAAAATGTTTACAGTTTCACTTTGAAAAGCTGACCAGACTGACTTAAATCTGTTACAGGGTAACAGCTCTCCTTTTAATTTTAAGAACTAAAGGTTTCTTATCTATAAAATTCAAGTGTTGCAGTAAAGAGAGAATTACTGAAATACAAAATATGCAGTGCCTATAAAGAGGTGTGTAAGCTGAAAGGAATTTCGTTAGGCGTTATGTTATCTTAAGCATTTGTTAACTTTGGAATCCTTAGGTAAGGCTAGTCATTTCATAGTTGTGTGGTATTGACTTCATCGCAGCTTCATAGCAAGCTAGTCTTAATTCCCAACGGATGGTAGTGTGCTAGTTGAAGGATATTGATAACTTAGGATATCTCTTGTTACACGGCATGAGTGGAATTAGACTTTGGCTATTTATGAAGTAAAGCTTGTTCAAGATACTTGGCTTTCATGCTGTGAATAATGTCAACTGAGGATGGAACAATGGGTGCAATATTAGATATTCTTGCCTATTTTTAAAACAGACTTTCAGTTAGAAAAGAACCAATGTAACCCTTGCAGTCTCTGTGTGACTTTAGATAGTGTTATCATATTTTAATACCACTTTGCTTTTCCATTTCACAAGGTGCTGTCTTTGCATCTTCTTCCTGAGCTTACTAGAGGGAATGAGTGGCCTGAAAAGATCCGTGCCCTTGTGACCAATATTTGAGTTAGGGCTATTGTCTAAACTAAAGTATAGATAAATATGTAAATAAAAACGGGAGGCTACCTGACTCCCTTGGCTAGTAGTTGCCTAGAGTGTACTGTACCTGGAAGCAAAACTGTTCTGCCTGGCTCATGGTGGCATGTCTGTTAAAGGTAGAGCTTACTACATATGATGACAGTACAGTGCTGTTCCACCCCATAGATTGGTTATGCTTTCATTGAAGTTTATTTGATGACAGGCTTCTGTATTAGCCAGTTTCTTAAAGTTTCTTCAATCTGGCCATTATCTCAGAATAGTCTTTGATCGGATACCTTGCATTTTCAGCTCCTATTCCATTTAGAAAGAAAGAAAAACAAGAAAAGGACAAAGATGACATGGTGCCTGACAGGTACTCAGCACTTCAAGGTATGTGAATAATACCATCATAGTAATCTTCTCTCATAACATGCCCTCTAGAGTTCCAGAGTGCCCACCAGGTATCTATTTACAGAAAGGTATATGCTGTTGTAGTTAGTGTTTCCAACTGGCTTTCTGAATATGAAAGTGGGTAAGGACTTTTTTCTTGACTTAAAAGACTGTTTTTAAATTGTCATGCTTCTGTCAATATGTGTAGTACTGGATTCTCTACTCAAGTCTTCACTTTTTTTTTTTTTTCTTTCTCATGATAAAGCTCATGTCCTTATCATAGCTGAGCTGTTAGGATAGCTGCAGGCACGTTCCTGTAATAATTGCTTAAGTGCCAAGTTAAACATGATTTGAACCTGGGTGTTTAGTTTTCTGTTTGCCTAATAATTTCTAGAAGTCTTCAAATATACAAGAACCATTTGTGTATACAGTATAAATATGCTAAGGATCTGGCTTTATTTGTTCACTTAAACTGTGCTGGTTTTTTCTTTCTGCTTTTGCTTCAGACTTTATAAATATGTTTGAATTGTGGCTGCATGGAACACAAGCAGCTATTTGTTTGATGCAGCTAAAAACAGAGTCCAAATGTGTAGGTCTAAATTTTTGTGTTTGCATTCAGTTGGCACAATACAAGGTTAACTCCTGTTGTTTTTAATGGCCTTTTCAGATGATCCCAGCCCAAGGCTCAATGCACAGGCGCAAGCTGCAGAGGACATTCTGGACAAATACAGGAATGCAATTAAGCGAACCAGTCCTAGTGAAGGAGCCATAGTAAACTATGACAGTGCAGGTGAGAACCTGGCTTTTGTAGCCATCACCAGCATAGTTTCTCCTCCTTAAAGATAAAACCACTTCAGTATTCTAGACCAATGTTATTACTAACAGCTGAACAATGTGAGCTCTAAACCAGGGACATTGTGTCAAATAATCTGTGGAACAATCCCTCAGAGGCTGGGAATTAAATCAGTATTCCCAAGGACAGCTCTTTCATATTGCCGTTGAGGTGGCTGTTTGTTAATAGCACATCACTTACCTTTTTTTGTGTTGGTTTTTTTTTTAATGGATACTGAAGAAGTATATTATCTTCCAAAACTGATGCAGTTTCTTCTTTGTGACTTGTAGATTGTGTATTTTTAATACTTTTTTCACTTATCCAGAACAAGTTTTATTTGCTGTCTCCGTTCCCTCCCTGACCTTAGAATAACCAGAAGAGCAGAGAGAATATGAGTCTAGTTTCTTCTTCTGACTCCTCTCTTCAAGTGTAATGTTGTTTTTTTCATTTCCATAGAGGCTATTGGGGATGGTGAGAGTATGCATGACTCTCCACGTGATGAGGCTTTACAAAACATGTCTGCAGACGATCTCCCAGACTCTGCAAGTCAAGTAGCACAGCCACAAAGTTCTGCTTTCTCCTATAGGTAAATATATTTGCAGGTTTAATCTTACCCACAAAGTAGAATTAAAAGCTGAAGCCATGTGATTAGCTCCCACAAAAATCTTAATATGGGTCAATTGTAAACTTTTACATGCTTTTAGTCTTAAGCATCTCAAACTGTTGTATTTCCACTGGTAAAGAGGGAATTTTGTAACCTGAGAGGACAGAGCAGTTCAGTGTTTAGGAAAATTCCTGTGAAATTGGTCTAGGTGCTATATCAAGAGAACTGATGTTCTGAAGTCACAACAACACTGGTATATTAAAATAATGTTAAATAACTTTTACACAGTATTTAAAAAAACAAAACCAAAGAAACAAATACCAAAGACTGCTTATTGAAGAAGCAGCCCTTGCAGCAACTGTTAAGAAAATATTTTTCCTCTTTAAGGGATGCGAAGAAGAAATTGAGATTGGCTCTTTGTTCAGCAGATTCTGTTGCCTTCCCGATGCTGACACATTCAACAAGGAATGGTCTACCAGACCACACAGACCCTGAAGGTAAATGTTCTTTATACATACAGATATTTTGTATTGTGTGTGGCTTTTCTTTTCCCCATCTAATGGCACTCTTACTGCACCATTTATGGTAAACTTCTGTTTGCATAGATACAGAAGGCATAGGCTGCCTTTTGCCCCCCAGTATGTTTTCTTTCTTACTCCATGAACAAACCTGCCAACAAAATCTGGTCTAATTTTTTTGTAATGAAATATCTTGGATATAGTGCAGGTAGAGCCTGTAACTATAGAATAGACTTCTAAAATGCTTGTACTGTTGGGAGTTGTGCTACAGTACTAATAGAGTAACTTCAATGATTTACTGAGTCTTTATGTTGACTTAGTATATGTCTTGCGTTTGTATCCCTGCATTCCTTCTAGGTTTATTTGCGGACAAGTGAATTTGTCACCTTACCTGGTCCTCTTCACGTTTTAGAATGGTTCTAAATAAGATATTGGTGTGAAAATGTATCCCTTGATAGCTGGAAAATTCAAAAAGACTTACTAAACTGTTTTTAAAATAACATTTATTACCTAAGGTACAAAAGTTTTGTTTTGAACTGTTACATTTTCTATATTTAAAACCAATGCCTACATCTCTTTTCCATAATAATTTTCCTTTGTTCTTTATTAGATAATGAAATTGTGTGCTTCTTAAAAGTTCAGCTAGCTGAAGCTATTAACCTCCAGGACAAGAACTTGATGGCCCAGCTGCAGGAGACAATGCGATGTGTAAGCCGCTTTGATAACAGGACCTGTCGAAAGCTGCTGGCATCTATTGCAGAGGACTATAGGTAGTTTGTTCAGTATCTTACTGTTAATGGGTTTCCAAATGCATATATTTATTCACTAGTAGATTGGGAAGATCCCTTTTGGTTTAAATCGTGCTTTACCAAATCAGGTTATTACATCTCTGCTTCCCCACAAAATGATGGAATTGTCTCATCTATCTGAAAATGGCTTAAAAAAGCTTGGACCTTAAGTCGGTCCAGATAGTAACAAACTCTGGTTAAATAAATTTGTGGGTAATGTTCAATTCTAACACACAAGAGATGCTGTGTGGAACTTGCTTTAGTCTGGCATTCAGGAGTGCTGCAAGGGCAGTGAATTCAGTCAGAGAAATCTGTGTAAGGCAGAACTTCCTAATTCAGGCATTATCTTTGCTTTACAAACAACAGGTTGAAGATTCCTCTGACACTACAACTTAACTGTATGTGAAGCTCTTAGTCTCTATCTTTATTATGAATCTAGTGTAAAGTACTCTCTATTTTAGGAAAAGAGCTCCGTATATCGCTTATTTAACTCGATGTCGCCAAGGCCTGCAAACGACACAAGCACACTTGGAAAGGCTGTTGCAGAGAGTTCTGCGAGATAAAGAAGTGGCAAACAGATACTTCACTACAGTATGCGTGAGGCTACTGCTGGAAAGCAAAGAAAAGAAAATAAGGGAATTTATTCAAGGTAAGATTAATGCAGACTGTGAAATGTTTATATTCTTCTACTCCATATTTAAATGCTGCCTTGGGTTGATGTTTTAATGCAACTTCTGGTCTAAGGAGCAGATTCCTAAATAGGCTTTCATTTCAGCTGGTGAATTAATGGCTCAAATAGACAGATTTCTGTGACTTAACAGTATGTTGTGGCAGCTGAGCCATGGTAACTGTCTGCATTTTTCATGGAGTAAGAGAATGAAGGTAATTTGACCTCACTTGGCCTAAAAAGTTATGCTAAATCATATTGTCTAGCATCTGCCCCATGGAAGAAGCATGAATAACATTAATTATTTTAGATCTACTGATAAATGATAAGTTAAGTCGCAGCACTCAGTCCTCAGTATGGAGCTTGTGGTTGCACCTTAGAAGATATGGGGAATAATAGTAGTGTGAATCAAATGATTCAAAAATCAAAAGATTCAAAAATACCATAGCATAAGGGATAGCAGCACCAGGAGGACAACAGTCTCAAAGCAGAGTGATTAAAACAAACTGTTTCTTTGTTCTCTATATACATAGCTGACTTAATGAAGTACATAAGAAATTTGGAGTCAGTTCTTGCTCCCAGAGCATATAGTGCTGGATATTAAATGTGTCTGAATAGGCTGGAATTAATATGAGAACTTGTATATACTGGGATTCAATTTCTGGTAAAAAGATTCAGTGACCCAGGAAAGAGTTAAAGGCCTTTCTATGGACGGAGGGGAGACAGCTATTTCTGGATGATACCAAAGAGAAATTGGCAACTGTGGCGTTCAGGCTGCTGGCATCTGTGAGTGGCAGTTGTCTTCTAGTGCAGAGTGCTATAAATATGAAGCCGATGAATACCAGTGATTAGGTCAACACTCATTCTGTAGTTTGTAGATAAATATGAGTGGTGCAGCTATGCATACTTGATAAAGGTAGGGGTAGGAAATGGTACAGGTTGTTTTTCCTGGTATCTTCTGCTACTCCCCCTTTCAGCATCTAACAACTTTGCATGTGCTGGTTCTTACCAGCGACTCTTCTAGTGATGTTCTGGGTGTTACCTCTGTCGGTGGCTGGGAAGAAGGTATGAGAACTGGTACTGCAGAGTAGGTGATTAACACCGAATCAAGTAGAGTATTTTGACCATATGCTTTGCTAAATGTGTTCTATGTGCTTTTCCTTTAATTCCTCCATTTACTTCAAGTGTTCCTGCTCATATTTCCCTTACTGGGGCATGGGCAAAACAGCCTCAGTGCTGCCTGGCAAGACATCTGAAGTGGATTCTGGGCTTCTCTCTCCAGGAACATTTAATAGAAATAATGTTTTTTACTTAACTGAATGTTCTCTCTCTTTTTAACAGATTTCCAGAAACTCACAGCGGCAGATGATAAAACAGCCCAAGTTGAGGATTTTCTTCAGTTCCTATATGGGGCTATGGCTCAGGATGCTATATGGCAGAATGCCAGCGAAGAACAACTTCAGGATGCACAATTAGCTATAGAACGCAGTGTGATGAATCGTATTTTCAAACTTGCGTTCTATCCTAATCAGGATGGAGATATTTTGCGTGACCAGTAAGTCAATGTAATTTCAAGCACTTAGTTTCTCTTTTGCAGTTGGTGCAGATGGAGGCTGTGCAGTCTTCATGTGACAGACTTGACTAAGTCAGCCACGCCATATGAACTCGTGTTTTCATTTAGAATGTTTTGTGAAAGAACAAGGAAGTGCTTTAGCATCATGTGCAAAAGTTTGTGTTTGGAACAAACTGCCAGAGTAGAATAAAATTGTAAGTCTAACAGCTTGGGCTATAGACTTTCAGATCTGAAAGTCTGTATGTTGAGAGAATAATCAAAATCTACCTCAGGACTCCTTTCATATTCTGTTTTGGTACAGTGTTTTCCATGCATTTGGAGTTTTGGGTTTTTGTGTTTTAGAACATACGCTGTTTGACTGCTCTGCTGGCTGTGTGGTTGTATTTGATCGCATGACAATATGCTCTGCATCTCCTACTGACCTAGAGTCCGTTAGCTGTAGGACCATCATGACTATCTGCATTCCTGAACATCTCTCTTGCAGTATCCAACTTATAACTAGTGTGATACCCAGGAGACTACTGGCTGGCTGCTGCTTACTTTTCACTTTTATTTTTTGTGTTTGTTTTCAGGGTCCTGCATGAACACATACAGAGGTTATCTAAAGTAGTGACTGCAAACCACAAAGCACTTCAGATACCGGAGGTAACTTCTCCTTCACTTTCTTTTGTGTGTCGGGGCACGTGGTTTAGATTGTGTTTGGGATGGGGAGAGGGTTGTTTTTGTTTTACACTTAGAACCATTGCTTTTCTATCTGTGACAGGTGAAATATCCTGCAGGAAAAACATGCTATACCCATGCTTTTGTATTTTCCACTGACTGATCCTTCCAAACTAATTTTTTTCTGATTTTACCACCTCTGTCCTGATAGTAAAATTTAAGAACTAATGCTACGCTGCACTAAGATGCAGTAACATCCTGATAATTTGCTTCAAAAGGCAATGTTTGAATTCTGTATGTTTCTAATGTGATTCGTGTGCCATAGCTGTGGTTTACAGCTGTCAAGTTAACTTTCTGAACTAGCCAGAATTAATGGAACCTTGCAGATCCGTGAATTTGCCCAGTGCTTTCACTTTTCTCATGGTTACTAAGATAACTAAAAGCAGGTTGGCAGGCTTAAGAAGTCTGTCAGAGGCTGGATGTTAGCAGCTTTCCTAGTTCTCAATTCAGCTCTTGAACTCTGTGATTCAAAACAGTGAGTGTTCATAAAGCTGCTGATATGGAAGACTGAGACATACAGCTCTACCTTTATTTGAAATGATGTACTGGAGAAGTCGCAAAGAAGTACGGACTAATTATGTCAGTTAGTTGCGCTTAGAGTACTGGCTCCTTGTAGTTTTTTATTATAACACAGCAGGAAGCCACCATCGTTGTGAGTGTAATGTAACCATCTTGGCTTAAAGCTTCCCATTTCTCTGGAGCTTTGCTCCTGCCTGCAGGTCTCTTGTACTTCAGATCCTCTGTGGTGCACAGCAGTAGTTTGGACAAACAAAAACTGGCAGCATGTTGGTTTTTTTCCTAGGTATATCTACGGGAGGCACCATGGCCATCTGCACAGTCTGAAATCCGCACAATAAGTGCTTATAAAACCCCCCGAGATAAAGTACAGTGTATCCTGCGAATGTGTTCAACCATCATGAACCTGCTTAGTCTGGCAAATGAAGATTCAGTACCTGGGGCAGATGATTTTGTTCCTGTTCTGGTATTTGTCCTCATAAAGGTGAGTTATTTTGGAAAGATCACAAACCCCACCTAATTCTTGCAAATTTTAGGAAGAAAAAGAATGCGTTTGAGTAACTGAGTGTAGACTCAAACCTAGATCTAGTTCAGCTGGTTTAAATACAAACATCAGAAATGTGGTCACAGTTATGTGTGAATCCAAGGAAACTTTGCATTTGGAACCAAGGAAATTGGGGTGCAGATGTTGTAATGGAGTGGGTTTTTTTGAGGTATGTCCACCAGTGTCTATCATCTGTGCCTGCTTAATGCTGTCCTCTTTCAGGACCAAGATCCACACTAGGACTGACTTATGTGGCTGACCTTTTTTGACATATAAGTGTTTGGATAAAGGTCTGTCACGTATAAGATGCTAAAACAATAGGCTTTTCCATGTGTTTAAATCCTTGATGACTTTGACTCTGCCAGTCTTACCCTTCTTTCTCTTGGCCCACAAGTTGTTTTTCCTTGTTGGAAAAATGCTCCTATCATGAAGTCTGATGCTTTCTGAGTCTGAAATGGGGGTTGTCTGGATTAACCATCGCTACCCTACAGATATGTTACAGAATCATGTATTACGAATGTGCAAGGATCACTGCACAAATAGAATTGTATTTCTGTTCTGTATCTCGTAGTGTTTTACATTTAGCTTTGCAAACAAGCTGTGAGTATCTCTTTCTTCTTTAACCCTCAGGCAAATCCACCTTGCTTGCTGTCCACTGTTCAGTACATTAGTAGTTTCTATGCCAACTGTTTATCTGGAGAAGAATCATACTGGTGGATGCAGTTCACGGCAGCAGTTGAATTCATTAAAACTATTGACGATCGCAAGTAACTTGGCCACCATGTGTACGGGCAGACTGTTAGTAGAAGAGGAGGATATAAGAATGTACAACAGCTGCAAAAGCTGAAGAAGAGACTTTTCTTGTATAATACTGTACAGAATTGAGGTATTTTAAAACACCTTTACTAATCAAATTAATTTAACAGATTTTCCTCTTCTCTTTTGGTTGTGTTTTTCTCCCCTATAGATACTGGCACTGCAAAAGGGACCACAGTTTTCAGGTATTTTGGAATCTCAAAACATGCAGAAAATTCTTCACGCTTTTTCCACCACCTCTTTTCCTGAGTTCTTACTCACGTGAATAATTCACTTCATTTAATTTCTAATAGAAACTGAAACAAGAAGAATCAGGGCAACCACTTAGTATACTTTTTAGCTTAATACACCTTTTATTAATAAGACACCAGCCACATTGAAAGTCTGTAGTAGCTGACATTAGTTATCAGTTATATTTCACCTAAATTTAAAATCTGAGAGGACACTGTAAATATTATATAACTATATTTAATGCATTGCAATTATCTTTGGACTCATCATCCTTTGCATAAACAAGCAAAAGCCTCTCTGACCTCTTAACAGGTTATGACATACTGTGTTTTGGTAATGAAAGGACTTCCTCGAAAAGCTAAGATTAAAAAAGGGCAAACTGAACTATTTATTAAAATGTAATTAAGATTACTGAAATTTCTAAAACTGGAATTTATAATAGACAGGGCTTATTAGATAGCTAAACACTTTTTGGCTAGGGCATTAGGGTGTTATAAAGGTTTGGATATATAGAGGAGAGGGACTGTAAGTTACAATAGAGAAGTCTAATATAAAAAAGGAGAAATAAAATACCTTACTGTAATATTTTTTCTGATATATTGTGTATACTGTACAAACCCCAAACAGAGATCCTTACAGAACCTTGGACTGTAATATATATTTTGATTAGTGACATTAAATACATATGCCGGGGTTTCAGTGAATGTTTTTACTAAATGTTCTTCGTGTTGTCTGCTATGCAGCAGTGCAAGTTTTACTGTTCATATGAAATATTTTAAAATACAACACTGTTCTTTATGAAACATATCATGACATCAGTTCAGGGTGTTTTATAGATTTCTCACCCCACCTTTCCCTTAAACTGACAGTTACCAATTTAAAGAAGTTTTTATGCACACCACCACATGGATTTTTCATGAGTGAAATGGTCTGAGTGATGGCCAGTGGTTGTTATTTGTATATAAGCACTTGCTGTTCTTTTTTAGCTAGAATTACAGTGAAAAAGGACAGCGAGCATTTAACTTTTTCATGTCAGTATTATTTCTTGCTCTTTCCAGAGTGTTCATTGCACTTCTGACAGAGGGATTTGTTAAGACTTGGTGTCTGTGAGTGGTAAAGACAACAAAATCTTGCATTCTTTTCAAAATACGATTTATTTTTTCTGTGTGTGCACGCATACGTGCGCATTTTGATGATTAAAACCTGTAAGCAGCTAGAGCTTGGGAAAATAATTTGGTTAATTGAAATTAGAGCAATTTATGTAAAGTATCAAGTGCTTGATTTGGCTGTGCTACTTGTCAAGGCATAATTAAAGAAACGTACTATCTAGGACTCTAATATGTAATTCAGTATAGCATAACTAATCACAGGTGAGAGGGTGGGATGGTATCTTTTTTCTTTTATTTATAGTCTTTCTCCTCTATTAGAGACTTGCTTGTGTGGAGGAGCAATACTCTAGAAACAGAATTCTTCTGATCTGCCTTACTGTGGTAACTCAGTCTGTGTAGCATTGCAATATTCTAGTTATTTAGCCTTGATGGGTTTTTGGTGCTGAACACGTAACTTAATATTGCAAGCACAGCCCTGACCAATAACACTCAGCAGCGAAGCACAAATATGCCCTTGAAGATATGGCCAGATCATATCTAAAAGCAATATAAATTTATTGAAGTGTCCTGTAATATTTAATTATTACTTGAATATCTGAGATGTTAAGACCAATGTGTGAAAGTTCTTTTAGTCCTGCAGTTTTGAGTTTTAGTCGAGGAGAGTATTTGTACAATCCTTAAAGAAGGCACAAAGACACTTGGGTTGGTGATTAGCCCGCACATCGCTTCTGTTTGCAAACTCGGCAAGCAGGGTTTGATCAGCACCATCAGATCTTTCAGATTTCCTCTCCTTTATGGAAGGGGCAAGAACCATTTCCTTCACAGTTGTTATCACTTTGTTTTTCTGCGTAGAAAAATACTTAAAAGAACTGGAGTTGTTTTGGGGTTTTTTTAATGTTAGTTATTTTAAAACCAGGAAGTGTTTCAATGAGCCCCAGATGAACTGAGTCTTCATAGTAAGATGGTCCTTTGGTCCTTTGCTTCTTCTTTTTCAATCTACTCTGAAAGTCTTTTATATAGTCTTGATAGGTGTAGTTAGAGAATTAGGCTTTCCAAAGAATTAAAACCCTTCCCATAATGTCCTCTTACTATTTTCCCCTGGTGTCCCGTAACATTTTGTTTTAAAACAATAAATTACATGTATAGGAAGTGATGTTGTTAGGTTTTGGTGTGCAGTAGTAAAGGTGAAAAGACAGTGCATAAAGGACCAAAAGTAACAGAACTGCTGCCAAAAGGTGCCAGCCAACCGTGTCACTGTTGCTGTAAACTCGGTGCTTTCTGTTAGTTAAATTACTTCAGCTGCTGGAGGATGAATGGAACGTTCTGGGGAAAGGGGAGCGGGGAGAGGTCAGTAGTAGCAGATTGCAGCCACGGACTTAAGGCTCGGTTGTTGACTTTGGCGCTGGTTGTTGGCATGTTTGGAGGAACTGCCAAATTAACCGATGGCATGGCTATGCCCATTAATATTTCAGAGGTGGTATTTTCCTTTTTTGGGTAGATAAGGGAGAGGAAAGGGCTGGTTTTTTTCATCCCTGTGAGATTCTTTTTGCTCTTAAACCTAAGTGAAATTTCTCTTTAAACCTTTTTTAAACCCTCTTTAAGGAGAATTGGAATGTGTATGGCCTATTAAGTATTTGAGTTTAAAAGTTTTTGTTTTGAAGACCTTATACTACCAAATGCTGAATGTAACTGCCATAAATTTCAGGAAAAAAAGCCACGAACGTGATCCTGTTTCCTATAGGTGAGTTTCTGGTGAGCACAGTGTTGGTTCATATCGCTTGAAAACGTCAAATGTTCTGTTAAGCCAAATTCTCACAGAAGTTTGAGGACCCACTGCCACGTTAGAGCTGAGTAGTGGGGGAGGAAGGGGGTTAGAGCAGGAGCAGCGGGAGGAGGCAGGTCTGTTCCACAGCAAAGCTTCGGGCAAGTGGAGCATGTGTGTTTGGCATGGGTGTAACCTGTGTGGCCGTGCTGCAGTACGGACCGTGCAGCCTTTGGCTGGCAGCGTGGCGGGAGAGCTGGAGCAGCAGGAAGCAGTGGAGAAGGAGGGGGAAGGATACCCCTGTTTGGGTAACAGCTGGTGACTTGGTTGAGCCTGTATTACTTGAGAATTAATCTCTGCTGAGTTAGTAGTGTGTGTTCTGTACCTTTTAATTGTGCTTTACCTCTATTTAAAAGCTTTGTACTGCCTCTCCTCTTTGAAACTGGTAAAGCCTTTATAAATCTAAATTAATGAGCTTGCACAATCTTGTATACAGGAACCCCATCTTGTCTCTAACGTGATTATTAATGTATTATTCTGTAAAAACTGATTAAAAGGAGAGCAGTTTAACGCCTGGATTTCATGTTTCTGCCTTGTTCCAACGCAATCAGCGGTTTGCTGGAGATGGCATTGCAAGTGTGAACGACTTGCCGCAAAGCTGGCGCGGGCTCCCGCTTGGCAGCACTGCTGCGTGGCACCTCAGACCTCCTTTCTCGTGTGCACCGACCGCTCGTGGGGAGCGGACAGTGGCAAAAAAGGAACAAGATCCAGGTAATGGGAAAGGATGTGCTGCTGAGTTGGCTGCTTAGCACAGAGCTTTCCAGTTATTTTTCTTTTTAATCGTGCAGCTTGGCTGTCCTAATAGCTTGAGGGGAAAAAATAACTACCTGCTGCCAGAGCACTGAGAGGTGGCTCACCTGGGGACAGGCACCAGGACCCCGTCTGTTCCTCTGCTGTGTGCTGTTCAGTGCCTTGATGGGAGCGGTCAAGTCCAAAAATACTATGTTTGGGTCATCTTATTTCTTAAGAAATATTCACATTGCCTATGACACAGTAGGATCTTGGCAGCTGCCGTGTATCCACCCCAATCCGGCCGCTTCACCCACCTGAACAGGGCAGGCTGGGGAGGTGGCAGGACCGGGGCGGCTGGGCGGCAGCGGCACAGTGCTGCCATGAGCACGGTCCCCACAGTGTTATTGACCTTGATTCTCTCTCATTTGCATCCAGCATTTTTCATCCTCTGGAATATGGTGTTTGGGGACCTTTCCATCATTAAGTGGATTTACAGCAATTTCCTTATGTGTTTTCTCCAAGGGATTCTGTTATGAGAGGCACATTAAATCTCCATTAATACCTCATTATCCGACTGATAAGATTACCATGATAATGAGGCAGAAATTCTAATTGTTTCACTTCTTATTGTGCCTTTCATTAAATCATATACCTGGAAGTTGCCGTCGGAGAGGGAAGCTCCAGCCTGCTCCAGCCTGCAGACCTCGGGAGGTGACCCCCTCCTTGCGCACCCTGGTCCTATCCCCTGGCGTTTGAGGGATGCCGGGGCACGCTGGCCTTTCCTCCCAGAATCCTGCGCCTCCTGCTGCGGCCTCTCCTCCGTGGCCGTGCTACCCGCAGGGCTTCCAGAGCGCCGGGGCCTTCGGTAACCTGTGCTGGGGAGCGTGTTTTTCAAGAGAGCATGTTTTGCGTGGCCCCATGCCCAAGCCGTGGCTTTACACAGCCGCTTGCTCCTGAGGGCGTTTTAAGCGCAGGGGTGTGCAGCCTCCTTCAAAGCTGTTACAGCCCATCAGGTCAATGATCCATGAACTAAAAAGTCTCTAAGCAGGAGCAATTATTGTCTATCATGTGTCAAAGGCACCCGTATTGACCCCGATAGATGGAGCCATTATGGCCTGTTGAGTCAACGATCCATGAACCCTGCGAGCAGAGGTCTGTCTCCACAGCCACACCAGTGCCGTCCTGTCTGTCCTGCAGGGCTGAGGGGTGTGCGGGGCCGGGGCAGGGATGGATGTGGGGAGCGAGGGCAGTGCAGATGCTGCCAGCCACCGTGTCCTGCTTTTGTTGCCCTGTGGAGCGCAGCGGGAGCCTGGAGCCGAGCCGGGGTAGGGGAACAGCCCTGCCAGACCCCAGGGTTCCCCAGGGGTTGCTCTGCCTCTGCACCGCTCCCCTGTGACCACAGTGAGGGGAGACACCGTTGTGGGGCCATGTCAGTCGCACGCTGCTGGTGAGAGCCCCTGACTGGGAGCCCATGGCCAACCTCGTTGGGAAACACCATGGGGGTCCCGCTTGGCACCAGATCGGGCTCTGGATCCAGCAGCTCCTTACAGGGGTGCCTGAGCCATCCCTGTGAACAGCTCTGTTCCTTGGGCTCAGCTTAGGGCCAGGCAGCAGAGCCCATCGTGGGTGGCACCCCTGACCCCGCCGGACAGGGAGTAACCAGGGTGAGGACTGTGGGAGCCATGGCTCTTGGCACCGCAGGCATCAGGCACAGGGAGCCGGGGGGTTGGCACCTGCCCCCCTGCCCAGACTCTTCGCCACCAGATCTGCAGCAGAAAACAGTGCTGCCCTGCACAAGTGGACTTCACCAGGCTCCTCCTGCGCTGAAGAGGCGGCATCTCCACAGTGACCGGCACATTTGGAGGGCAGAGGTGTAGGGCAGGGGGATGGAGACAAAGCTTGTGCAGGAGCAGTGGGCAGACCCCATGACACAGCCCACGGGGCACCCCTCCGGCACACGGTGCTGCTTGGCCAGGAGTGAAGGTGACGCCACTTCGGGCCCTGCTGGCATCAGTGCAGCACCTGCGCCGGCCGCGTGGCTCTGCCAGGAGCTGGATATGGCCCCCATGGCAGTGACACCAGTCCCTGCAGCCATGGGGATGTTGCAGCTGTGGGCAAGGAGCCGGAGCCGCCACGGTGGCCATGGCAGTGGGTCTGGGCAGGGGCAGCCATGCCGCGCGGCTGTGGGCAGCACCTGGGCTGGGCAGGTGCGTTGCGGGCAGTGGGTGCCCTGCCCTGCCTGCCGCTGCCCACTGCCGCCAGCCCCGCCGGCAGCGCAGCCACTTAACCACACCGCCAGCAGAGTCGTTGGGCTGGGGTTAATCAACATTCATTCATGTTTCCAAGTGTAAATTGAGCATTTGTTTAATTATGTGTAAGTAGCAATACATTCTGGCCATTATCTAAATCACTATTTTATTTCCTGGATGTGGTTTCATAATGCTGGGTTTGTGCTCCAGCCTCTGCATCATTAACAGAGAAGAGTTAATGAATATAAAAGCGTAAAGGCTAATTACACTTTAATTTACAATCATGGTCTCATTTTGGGACCACATGAAATCTGTTTTGAAAACAATTAAAAAAAAAACCAGCCCAGTGAAGGTCTGGTGAGTAGAAGGGTTTTGGCACAAAGCAAATGGTGGCGGTGGCTGCGGGGCCCATCGCGGTGCAGCCACTCGCTGGCAGGGTCGGGGCTGCCCATGGGCCCCCTGCTCTCCCTGCAGCCACGGCCCCACCGGGCACCCACCG
Organism: Falco biarmicus; assembly: GCF_023638135.1. Classification (NCBI taxonomy): domain Eukaryota; kingdom Metazoa; phylum Chordata; class Aves; order Falconiformes; family Falconidae; genus Falco; species Falco biarmicus. The sequence continues at coordinate 2,875,753 of NC_079296.1, read as the reverse complement.
GGGCTGGTGGTGGGACCCCGCTGGGGCTGCCACCGCCGCCGTGATGGTGCTGAGGGATGTAAATTGGAGCCCGAGCCGAGAGCACAGTTCACCTGAAGGAGACAAAGATTTATTGGGCTGCAGATGTTGAAAGCAAAATTCAGCAAGACTGCTGACTCGAGCACTTGCAATATTTACAGTTACCGGGGATCTAATGGCATGCTTCCCAGCGAGCGGGGCTGGCGGGAGCAGGTACTGGTGCCCGGTTGCTGCAGGGGGGTGGTACCTGAAACTGCAGCTCACAGCAGGAGAGAGGATGGTGAGTGGTGTCAGGGTCCGTTCCTGCCGTGCTGCCTGCAGGAGAGGAGGATCGCCCTGAGCAGTGGGGATTTGATAACCTCGGGCACTGCGTTTGGTGTCACCACAGCTCCCTGTGGGCTGCGGCACGGCAGAGCCCCTGGGATCTGTCCCCCACCACCAGCGGTCACCCATGGCAGAGGCTGTGGCTTCACCCAAGGACTGTGAAGCTCCAGGGACTCACCCTCAGCCAGTGCCCAGCCTCTGTGGGTGCTCAGCACTGAGTGGTGGCAAGCTGAGCTTGGGATGGAGGAGACGTTGGCCGTGCGTCTGCTGCTGGGCGGCTGCCGGTGAGTGCCAGTCCAGAGCGAAGTGAAGCGCTCGCTGAGCTGCTGCTTGGTTCAGTGGCCCAGGGCCAGCAGATACGACAGTGGCTGGTTCTGCTGCAGCCCAGACAGCACCGTCTGCGCATCCAGGTCAGTTGGTTCTGCTGCCCTCGGTACCTGCTGCCTGCCCCTTCCCCAGCCAGGTTTTCGGGCAGAGCCCCCAGCCGGTGTCCTGCCGTGGCACTGTCTTACACTGGCGCTGGTCTTGGCAGGCAGGCAGAGGGGGTGGGTGCCAGCACTGTCTCGGCTGTCACGGCCGATGCCAGGTCCAGGCGGGGGCAGGAGCCATCTGCCCTGGCGTGGGATTGCTCTCCTGGCTCCGGCTGTGGGTTACGGGTGGGATTTTGGGGTGAAGGCGTGGGCTGAGCGCTGCCACTGTGGTTGGGAGAGCTGGGCTGGAGCACGTGGCTCATGTACTGGTGATCACGTGTACACACGCTCCTGTGCTTTGCAGTGGGCGAATATCTGTATTTCCTTTATTGTTCTGGTTCCCTCAAAAATGAAATAAAAGCCAAGTGGTGACTACAGGAGGGAGCAGTGGCCTCGGAGCGAGAGGCTCATTCTCTCCGCTGGGCTGGCTGCCTGCAGCCGGCAGAGGAAATAAATCTCCCCGAGAAAACCACTTTGCTCTCACAATTTCAATCCAACAGGGCATAGTGGCATCACTCACTTCTTGTTTTATTTAGCTGATAATCTTTTATTGGGCCAGTCGAGCCCTGTGGAAACGCAGTGCTTTTAGCAGGCTGCCGCGGGCGCTCGGAGCCGGGAGCTCACCGAGCCACGCTGGCTCCTGTGGGCAGCCGAGAGGGCAGCGATGCCCCTGGGAAACCCTCCGCCCGCGGGCTCAGCCCAGGCAGCGCTGCGGCCGTGCCGGAACGTGTCCCTTGGGCAGGTGGGTGCCCTGGGCTGCTGCCCTACAGAAGCACCGAAGGCCCCCGTGGTTTTGCTCCCCCGGCCCATGGCTAAGGACAGGACATGTCCTTCTGCTCACCAGGTGGCTCTGAAGGTGGCTCAGGGCCATCTGCTCAGCGGGATTTAGAGGACTCAGCACTTGTGGCAGCCCCAGGGGCTCTGCAAATGCCTCTCCCTCTGATGGATGTGCTGAGCCCAGGACAGGAGAAGCTTCTCCACCAGCGTGCACTGTCACAGGCACCTGACTGCTCTTGCTGGGGACATGGGTGCTGGGGCTCCACCATCCCCCTGGGTCCAGGGGGGGTCCACGCACCCCATGGTGTGAGCGTGTCCCTGCTCCACTGCAAGGCACCTCACCTTCCTGCCCCCTTTCCAGGGCTAATGCAAGCGCTGTGCCACAGCCAAAACCTTGCGCCTCCCTCCGACAGGTTTGTCATCTGGCTTGTCACCGAGCAGCCAGGCCATGTCACTAATGAACACATCCAGCAGGCTGAGGGCCTGCAGTCGCTAATTGAAAGGATTCACAACTGGGAATTAATGTGAGTTAGGCGCACTCCCTGCACTAATAAAGGTTTGCCTTGCAAAAACCCGTGTCTGCGCAAGGCGGCAGAGGAAGGACAGCCACAGTGCCCTGCCCCATGCTGGGGAACAGCCAGTGGCATGCACGGCACTGCTGCCCCTCTGGCCCCAGAGCTGCATCCCAAGCAGTTTAGGTTGACTGTCCCCATGGCTCCTCCCGAGGCAGACGCCTGGGCAGCTGGGGCTGTGTTGGCATGGCACGCACATGCAGGGCGCTGTGCCAGTGTGTGCTGTCCCCTGCACCTCCCTGAAAGCTCAGCTATGTCCTCTTTGCACACACTCAGGTGACGCGCAGAAACGTGCGAGGGGCCCTCAGTGACACCTGGCCGTGCCGTGCCCGTCCCGTGGGTGCCAGCCTTGCTCTCACTGCCAGGGCAGCTGCCAGTGCCCACAGGCCGCCGCTGCCACGGTGCCGCAAGCCCTCCTGCCCGCAGCTCCAGCAGAGGTGGCTGCTGCTCTTCCCAGTGCAGGGCTGATGCGAAGAGGAGCTGCAGGTTAGCTGCAGATTTTCCTACATCACCCTAATAAATGCAGCACCCAAACCTCCAGCTGAGGTGGCGGCTGGGGCCACCGGGGGCTGGCGGTGGTGGTGGCTATTTCGGGAGGTGTCAGGCGTGATGTATTGTGCCTCATGAGGGCCCACACCTTGTGCACGAACCTTTGCAGCAACACCAGCGATGGCTCATGGAGGGTGAGCGAGGGCCAGGGGGGGGTGACAGAGCCCCGACCTCCCATCATTGCTGCTGCATCCCAGTGGGACTCCAGGGATGCACTGCCCGCCATGGCACAAGCAGCTGGGGCTCGATCAAGGCTGACCCGCATGCCTAAGGCAGCGCCCCAGGTCGGTGCCCATTGCCCCCATGCTGGCACTCGGGGTAGCACGATGCCCCCGGCTGGGTGCTCAGCTGGAAACGCTCCCGTCCTTCAGCTTCTCATCACATCCCCAGTACCAAACCTTCACCGGTCATTCCCTGGGCCAACGCTCCACCCCGTCCACCCTCCTCACGTTAGTAATTCCTGCACTGGCACAGCTTCCCCGTGCAGGGGGCCTTGGGGGTGGTGCCCTCTGGATCCCTGCACACCTGCTCTGCACCCCCAGCTGGCCGAAGGAGCAGGATTTGTGCGCTGCTCGGGGGGGCCAAGAGCAGGGTGACCTCCGGTGCCCCGCATTCACCCATCCCTCGCAGGGCTTGGCTGCCCGTGGCTCCCTGCAGCAGCAAGGTCAGGAGACCATTTGTGTGGGGCATCATCTCAGTCCCTTGCAGCACCTGCAGCTCCCCCTTGTCAGTGTTCCCACCTCCCCGCTAATCCTTGTCATCCCAAATCTTACCAGCACAGGTTTCATATCTACTTTCAGATCGTGGATGAAAATGTTGAACATCATCATCCGATGATGATTTCCCCATTGACAACTACTTTTTGAGACCTGTCAGTCAGCCAATTCTTAATCCTTTTAATGTGTGCTCTATTGATATTATATAGAGCTAATTTTTTAATCAAAACGTCATGTACTATTAAATCAAATGCCTAACAGAAGCCTAAGTGTACCACAGCTTCTCAGTTACTTTTATGAGTTAAACTTTTAAATTAGAAGAATGAAACCAAACTTTTTACAAGCCCTACTTCCTACAAAGCCATGCTACCTGGCACTAACTAGAGCCGAGCCCCACTCCCTCGCAGCTGCAGCCTTTTCAGCTTCTTTGCCGCTGCCTCAGGACGCGCGCTGGCTGGAGGGGTGAGCCCTGGCTCAGGGCTGGGTGCGCCAAGGAACGGCCGGGGTGCCGGGGTGGCTGCGGTGCGGAGCTGCTGCCGGGAGGAAGAGGAGCCAAGTCCCGGCCACTTCACAGTCAAAGTCTTGGTGGGAAAATGGGAATTTTCCTCCTGTGCTGGATGCAGCCTCTGACCTGAAAACCACCGTCCCAGCCTCCCCGGATGCAGAGCAAGAGCAGGCGTGCAAATGCGATATGACAGCCCAAGACGCACCAATATGGTTACCAGCTGTCCGGCCGCCACCGGGCCGTACTGGTTGGGAAGGCGATGCCCCAGTCACAGATGCTTTTCGGGGGAAGGAGGGAGGGCTTGGGCAGGGCCAGGCACAGGCACATACGTGCAGGCAGGCACATGCTGCCCAGTGCCATGTCGCTGGGACCAGTACCCACCGCTCATCAGACTGAGACAAACCCACCGGTGTCCAGCCGGCACCTCTCTGGATGGGTGCTTGGACACAGTTTGCCCAACGCTGGGGACTACCCTGTGCCGCTGCGGCTGGGCTTTGAGAAGCCCTGCCCGGGGCCAGGGAGCCCAGACTGCAGCAACCCTGGGAAGCCCCCCCTGCCCAGAGAGATGCCCCAGCTGCCGCCCTTGCAGGCTCCGGCACCGGCCCGTCCTGTGCGAGGCAGCTTTGGCAGCTCTCTCCCCTCCAGATCAAGCAACTCTTTGTAAATCTAAATTAATAAGGTTGCACAGCTATAGACACAGGAACACGCACTGTATCTTGTCTTTGTCGATCAATGCATTATATCATCCCATAAAACTGATTAAAAAGCAGAGCAGTTCATCTCACCAGGTTCCACATCTCAACATTATAAATTTCATATTATGGTTAATGATTGTCAGTGCAGACAGAGGACACGCAAGCTGATCAGTATTGTAGTTTATAATTAATTATTGGAGCGTTGCTGCAGAGGACACTAAGGGGGGTGGTGGCTGCTGATTAGCAATTTATTATCTCTAAAATGCCAAAGAGCAACGTGGAAGGGGAGTTTGTGTGTCTGGCACTGCCCGCGCCTAAGCACTACTGCCAGCAGAGAGGTCCCGGCTGGGGCATGGAGCACCAGCAGGACCTGTCACTGCCACTGGCTCCACACACATGTCCCCGTGTGGCCACACAGGCATGGGGAGAGTCAGGCAGGGACCTGCCCACAGCCCATGGGGCACGGCTGGCAGCGGGACACCTGAGCAGAGGGCTGTGGCTGTGGCCATTGCATGGGCACGGAGGAGCATCTCCTGGCACAGCTGGAGGCAATCACAGCGCACGGGCACTGGTGGGGCAGTGGAAACCAGCACAGCCCCGCAGCGGGGAGCACGCTGCCTGCTCCTCCTGCTATACCTTGCCCATACCTCCTCTGCTGCTGGAAGTGCCTGCTCACCCAGCCTGCTCCTGTCCCTGGTGTGAGAGCAGCTGTCAAAAGCTGGGTGGGATGGCACACGCCATCACACCAGCAGGCAGTACACTGTGGGAATTTGTGCTCAGAGAACATGAGCAAATAAAAATAATAATAACCTGCACTTTGCCTGACAGCAAGAGTGGGTGCAGAGCCTCAGCCAGCTGGGTGATGCCATAATCGTGCTGCTGGCAGCTGCCTGTGCCAGCATTGGTCCCACTCCCTGGAGCTTGAGGGCTCCCGACCCCTTATTTTGGCTGCATCCCCTTCCCTCTCCCCCGCAGGGTGCTTCGGGCACCCCATTGTCCATAGGGAAGCTGCAATGAACAGATGTCTCTGCCCCAGCTCTGGACATGAGGATGTCGGTCCCTCAGGCTAGACAGTGACCTGGTTGACAATGCCAGCTGCTTGGAGAGCCCATGGCTGGAAGATGCTCTGCCCTGTCTGGCAGCACTGCCTGCAGCCAGGCTGTCTGCCCTGGCCAGGGGGTCTCAGCCCCTCGGCAGCTGCAGGCAGGGGTGCCGTAGCTAGTCCTCTGCTCCGTCCTGGCCACCATGCCTGCTCCTCTCACAACTGGGTCATTTTATCACCCAGAGCAGAGGAAAGGCAGAAAATTCTTCAGAAGAAAGAAAACCCAGCCCTGAAGTCCCATTAAGAAAAGAACAAACATTGGCAAGTAATTGGATTAGGTTTTTATCAGATCTTCCCTTTCACAGCTGATCACTCTGTTCCTTGGTGGGGGGGATGTCCTATCGTGGGGAAGCCGCGGCTCACTGCCTTGTCATTTCATTTGTTTATTTTTTATTGCAGAGTTTAGTGCGGGGATGAGTTTGATCCCCCCCACCCAGCAACAAAGCAATGAGAGGCACCAAACTGGGATGCACATGGCCCCGTTCCCTGAGAAGATGGCTTGCTTTTTCCACATGGTGTGGCTGGTGCACAGGGCTGGGGAAGAGGCGCCTTCCAGAAGGGATGTCATCTGCATAGGGATCTGCAGAACTTTTTTAAACCTAATTCAACAGGAATCATGGAGTTGGTACTAGGGGGAGAGTTATTATTAAACCCAAGTGCTCAGAACTGTCACGCCATGAGCGCGCAGGTCACTGATGGCGTGGACATGGAGAGGAGAGAAGGCAGGATGGGCACATGTGGTGCCCACAGTAGCTGGTCCCCGTGTCCCTGGACTCCTGGCCACTGGGGGCTATCGGCCCCTGGCTGCTGTCCCCCACAGCTGCCCCAGTGGGACCTTTTTATCCAACACATACAGACTAATCTTTTAAAACAGTCGAGCATTTGAGAACACTGAACGTGTCTCTGTTGTTAAACTGACATGAAATTCTCAAATGAAATTCACATGGAAACATGGCGTGACTGTACTTTAGCTCTCAGGAACCCAAGGGCTTATATTTTATAATACAGAGAAATTTTATCATTTGTGAATGAATTACCACAGAAATATTTCTTGTTTGTCCCTGTGGCGTTCATGCCCAGCCTGTGCTGCGGCACCGCCCTGGTGCACGCACCCACAGGCACCCAGGTGCTGGGCTGCCTTTCCCTGCCACGGCACAGGGCAGAATGTGCCCCGGCGGGTGCTGCAGGGAGCTTGCAGCCGCTGCCTGGGCCAGCACGGCAGGTGTCTGTGGACTTCTTGCTCCAGAAGTGAGAAACTTCACCCCAAAGTAGTACCCCGACCCATTTCTCTGGGACAAAACCCCATAACCTGACCAACTCCCTGTGCCAGCCGGCCCGGTGGGTCTCGGTGTGTGGGGAGCTGTGTCCACCTCCCCTCCCTGGGCCGAGCAGCTGGAGGCTTCTGAAGATGCGGCAGTGGTGGCCCCCGTTGCCCACCAAGGGTCTCCGGCAGCACCAGCAGGTGAGCTGGGCCGTGGGGGAGCGTGGGCTGCATCCCACCTGTGCTGTGCCGGGCTGGGGCTGGGGGCTGGCTGCCCAAACCAGACAAGCTCGCCACAGCCCAAACGCTGCTGCGCTGCGGGGCCGGAGCAGAGCCAGCCCACGGCCTGGCGGGGTGCAGGGTGCTGCCCTGCGAGCGGCGGGGGTCCCCAGCCAGGGGGACAGGGACCGGGCTGTGGTGGTGGTGGCGGTGGCGGGCGCGCAGACTGTGCGGCGCCGGAGGGCCTCAAGATGGCACGCTAAGAGTGGGAACTGCGCTGCAGAACAAAGGCGCTCAGCCCGCACCCTGGCCTGCAAGCCTGCACCCGCACACCACACGCCTGTATGTGCATCCCACCGCCCGCCTGTGTGCGTGCATCCCGCTGCCCCATCCCACCGCCCGCCTGTGTGCGTGCACCCCGCTGTCCAGCCTGTGTGTGTGCATCCCACTGCCCATCCCGCTGCCCCGTCCCACTGCCCGCCTGTGTGTGTGCACCCTGCTGCTCTGGCCGACAGCCCGGTCATGTCCCCATCCCGCCACCCCAGCCTGTGCCTCATCCTGCTGCCCTGTCCTGTGTCCATCCTACCTCCCTGGCCTGCTGCTCTGGCCTGCGTCCATCCCACAGCCCCATTCCGCAGCCCAGCCATGGCCCTGTCCTGCCACCCCTGAGCTGGGCCCCCAGGACTGCAGTGGTCCCTGTCCCCAGCACACGATGTGTTTCCATCGGCACAGCCTGGCAGGGGGCTGCCAACTGCCCGCGCTCATCCCCAGCACTCGGCCATCGCTCCCTCCAGACTCCTGCGCATCGCCTGCCCGAACTGCCCCCGGCTTTCCCTCCCCTCCCCTGCCTGGAGCCGAGCTTCTCTTTCCCTGGACAGTAGGTTCACTGTGCTGCTGGCAAAAATCACAGCATTCATCAGAAAAAATGGAGCAGCGAGAGCAGCAGGATGGGGGGTCATGGGGCACCCACAGCCCCCACCAGCACAGGGCAGTGGGACTCCCCGTGAACACCCTGGTGCAAGATCCCCCAGCGCTGTGCCCAGTGTCACAGGGGCTGTGTCATGATGGCACATGTCAGTCACATCACACGTCAGGAGGTGGCAGGGCTGATGTTACGTGTCATAACACCATGTGTCTGCAGGGACTTGGGGGGGGGGCAGTATTTGCGTGTCTCGGCGCATCTCTCCCTGAGACACTCTGGGCGTGGGAAGGTGGGATGCCACAGCAGCATGGGGCTGATGCTGGTGGGAGGTGGAGGCACAGACCCACCAAGCCCCTCAGTGCCAGGTAGGCTACCAGGGGATCCCGGCTCCCCCTCCCTTGAGGGGTGCCATGCTTGAGACATAGCCCAAACATGCTGCTGGGGCGCAGAACTCCCATGGCAGCGTGTACCCCAGCCGGGCTCCTCTCTGCCACGTGCCTCCGCGCCGCTGCGGCAGTGAGCCTGCGCCAGCGCTCCTGGGGGAGCGGGGCTGGGGCCGCGGGAGGTGCCCGTCCTGCTAATTAGAGTGTGCTGAGGAGGAACTCGCTCAGCTCTGTCTGGCTTGACATTAAGACCTAAATTTGCTGTAAAACCAAATGGATACGCACACCCACATCTATAAGGCTTTTAGTTCAGCAACAAGTGAATCCATCAAAGCCCAGCACCTAATTTAATAGCAATAATGAAAGGTGTGCGTCACTATTAATTTAAGCACTCCAACATTAGCCTTGCACTTAGAAACCAGCAAGGCAAAGCTATTTACAAATGAATGTACCAGGGCAATAAATTGAAAGTACTGGTTTGACCTGTGGTGGCTGCTTTCTTCATTTATACATAGATATATTTCTACAGATGCATTTATTCCCATCTCTTTAGCAAGGCCTCCCTAATTAAGTTGAAATGGCAGTGAAAGTGTGGCTGTAAGTGTGGAAAGAAGCTGCTAAAAACATATTTAATTCATTATAAATAATCTTTGATACCATAAGGTTGGATAAAGGTTTGCAGTATCAGAGCAGGCCACCAAGGAAGGCCAAGGAGATCACCTACACACAGTGAGAGCATTTGCATCGCGCGGTTTAACCTCCTCCACCAGGGAAGGAAGAGTGTGACTGGCGTAGGAGCTCCTGCTTGCACAGGATGGCTGTGGGGCACTGGCGCCGGCAGCGGCACCGGCATGAGCACCAGCACCCACCCCAGCACAAGCACCAGCGCTGGCTCCAGGAGCACCAAGGAGCAGGGCAGAGTGAGGGGCTGCGGGCACCGGGGTTCCAGCTCCGTGCTGCTGCATGCCGCGTGTGCCCCCAGGACGATAATGTATGTTAAGAGGAAGGTGTATGTCACCCACATTAAAGGAGTTTAATGTGCTCGGAGTCACATTATTGTACCCTTGTAGAATACATTAGCTGTCATGCTGCCTTTACAGGCTGTCACCTCGCAGAAAGGCTACAGTGTTCCTGGAAACCATTATCATCCTCTAATGATATTATCAAAATTGGAGTGTGCGGTGTGGTGGGGGCCAGGGGGAGGCACGGCCGCAGCTGTCGCTTTCCTTGCCCTGAGATGCAGCTCCCGCATGCCCCGCCAGTGCCAAAGTCACGTGTGCGCATGTACTGAAGGGTGCAGAGCCCCCGGGCACCCCTGCATGGTTCAGGGAGCCACTGTCGGGGCTGGCACTGGCCTTCAGGCAGGGGCATCCTCGGTCCGGCCCTGCCACACGGGACCTCTGCTCACCTGTTGGAGGGGTCCAACCTGCAGACACCGTCCCCGCTGCCCCCTGCTCCAGGGCTGCCACTCCTGCGGGTGACATGCCGTGGGCTTGCAGCGGGTATCCAGCTCGGCCTTGGCTGGGGACGCAGCAGTCAGGAAGCACCGCTGGAAGCCGTGCTGCCGGCAGCCGCTGCCGCATGGCCAGACTAACGGCCTGGCAGTTGACTGGCGTGGATCTGGCTGTGTCTGCCCCAGTACTTGCAGATGGGGAAGCTGCTGAGCTCAGAGTAGCTCTGCTGCAGCCACTGCCGTGCCGGGTCCCACATGGCACCGCTGCTGTTGGCCTGGCTGGGGACCCAGAGGTGCAGCCGGCACATGGGAGCATCTGTGCCATGGGGATGGGGAGAGGCGAGGGCACGCACTGGGGCAGGGAGCATTGGGAAGGGGCTGCTCAAATCACCCCGGCGTGGGCTGGCTGTGATGCCTGGGAGGGGCTGCGAGGCCGTGTCACTGTGGTGCCCTTGCTGCGAGATCTGGCCAGTCTTAGGGGCAAAACTCAGCAGCTGAAGCCAGGGCGGGGGCCTGGGGGCTGCGTGCCCTGCAGCCGTGCCCCTGTGTCAGGGCTGTTGGGGCTGATCTCACCGCTGTGCCGGCACCCACCAGGAGGCTGCAGTTGGCTCAGCACAGCACGGCACGGACCGGCAACCCAGTGGGAGCCAGCAGACGTGTCAGCCTCTGAATATTGCTCTTCCCTCTCCCTGTCAGATGAAATTAAAAAAAAAGGGAGCCTTCTTTTTTGGAGTGTAATCTTCCGCCCGCGACAAGAAGCCACGTAAACTGATAAATTGCAGATTAAACGAGTGCCACACTCCACTTCAGTCCCTGGCTGTTAATTCCCCTGTTGTGCAATTCCCCGCTCTCAGGGCCTGTCAATTCCAGCTAATCGCAGGAGGCACTAAAACACTCTGCCCTGACAGCCCCAGATCAAGAAACCCCTGACTCCTAGCTCAGGTGGATTGCATGCATCACTTATGCACAAATCAGCAATATGCCAGCAGGGAGGAATTATGTCCGATGACAGCCCAGACATGAGGTACATATTGCAGAGCCGGCGAGCCCCAGCCGCCGTGACAGATTGCAGCGCGGGGCTGCACGCTGGTGCCGGAGCGGCTGCTGGCTGCACCGTCCCCGAACGCATCCGGCATCTCGCCTGTGCTGCTGCAGGATGGGGCGGCACCCCAACCCGGGCCCCATCCCCATCCCTGTCCCCGTCCCCTGCAGAGCCATTGCCCGGGCTGCCCAAAGGGGCCGACGCTGATGCGCAGTGAAGGGGGACCCGTGATGGGGTGGTTGCAGGGCACGGGGCAGGGGAGGGCACCGCGGGTGTGTGGCATGTCTCCCCTGGGGGGGTGGCGAGATGGCCCCGCTCTGCCCACCCCGTGGCGGGGGAAAGCCCCGCGCTGCCCATCCCCAGCTCTGGTTTAACATTTAACTTGCCTTAGTCTGTGATCCTGAAAAGCTTAAATTAATGACAGCCTTGCAGTTGCTCATTAATAATTGCTTCATTACTGTATGCCGTTGCATTCTCCTGACAATAATGGTGTTTGCTGGTGTATTTCTAATTATCTGGCATTTCAGCTCCCTAATAGAGCCCCAGCGCTCCCCGACGTGAAGCCCTCCTCTTCAGCGGGGAGCACAGCCCAGCCCGCTGGCAGCCTCGACGCCTCCCCGTCTGCTTCGTCAGCCGCTCCGGGCAGAGGGCTGAGCTCCAGCGGCTGAGCCCCGGGCAGGGCGTGGGGGCACCGCACCGGCTGGCTGCTGGCAGGCACCGCGCTTGGGCTGAGCTCAGCTGCTTCCCTCCACCACACGCCTGATGCTACTGCAGGAGTTGGTTTGCAGGCAACAGTGCAGGGCAGGAGGGACGGGAGCCCAGCGCGGGCACCGTGCGGCAGGAAGCGCTCAACGTGGCTGTGCCATGGCAGGTAGTGGCTGTGGCAGCCCGGGCACCGCCTCTTGGGTGCCCTGGGTGAGCAGAGCCAGGCGTGAGGTGCCAGAAGCCTCAGTGGGCGCCCATGGCCGGGGCTCTTCGTGTGGGGCTGCCTCAGCCAGGCCCACGCTGCTGCTGGTGGCTGCGCTCGCGGCAGGAACGCAGGTGCTGCCCGTCACCCCCCCGAGGGACACCTCGGCCAGGGGGCCTGGTGACCCCGGCCCATGGAAGTGACCACTTGTGCCCTGGTTCAGCCCCAGCCGCCGGCGCGGGGCCCATTACGGCATGATGCGTGATGCCCCCGCGCCCCCCACCTGGGGAGGGGGCTCATTTGTAGTTAAAAATCTATTGTGACTTGTCAGAAAAATGAATAAATGAGCACATTATTTTTTCATTTTGGAGCTCAGCATCTGTTTGTCTAATCAAGAAAGAGAACTGGGAAAGTCAACCAGGGCTGACGCACACATTTTATTTAACTTTTCCTCTGTCAAAGGAGTTTAAATGTGTAATGAACAGGCCATGGTGATTTGAAATATAATCCCATTACTCTGATGAGATTACCAAGGCTGTGAGAGTTCACAAATCATGCTTAGGGTTTTGAGAGCGAACAACACCCTGTTGAGACCCTTTTTTTCTTCTCTTTTTTTTGCATTTAAGCAGAGGTGTGTGGGGAGAATAAAACATGACAGTGCTTAACCCTTCATGCCATGGCAGCGGCAGCACAGGGCTGTGCACAGGGCCAGCCCTCCCGACGCCTCAGCTGCCCGTGCCGGCCCCGGCCCCCCTGCCGCAGGCACTGCAGCCGTGCCGAGGAGCAGCGCCCGGCCAGGGTGCGGGGCACCCTCCCGCTGGCCCTGCCGCCCTTTGTGCCCATTGTGCCCACACATCTCTGTCCTCATCTCTGTCCTTGTCCCAGAGCTGCACCGGTGAGGCTGCACTGGGATGTGATTTAAGGGGCATTAATTTTAGCAGCAGCAGCACCCAATACCACACGCCACCACAGCAGCGCATTTCCATGAAATTCATGGGCCCATTACAAACATGTCTCCATAAATAACTCCCCCCATTAATCTCAGGGCTGCACCCAGGGCTGTGCGATGGTTTTTGCCTGCTCGTCCCGGTGCAGGGCGGGTGCAGCCTGAGGGGCGGTTGCAAAAGCCCCCGGGGATGCACCTGGCTCCTGCCAACCTAAACCCAGAGGAGCCTTTGGCTTGACTTGCTCCCATGGGAGTCCATGGCAAAGCCCTGCTGAGCCCGGGGCGAGCTCCGGTCAGGCCAGAGCCTCAGGGCTCTCGCCTTGGGTGCCAGCACATGCCTGGGTGTCCTCTGCTAAAAGGTTGCTCTTTTGTTTCCCAATACTTCGACAAACCAAGGAGGCAGCGAGGGCTGGTCTCCGCCGGCAGCGCTTGCTGCGGCTGCAGCAGCCTTGGCCATCCCCACCGCCCACCCCGAGCAGGCAGAGCCACGCACCAGCTATTTTATCCTTTCACAACCTCCCAGCAAATGCTGTCGCCCTCGGAGCACAGCGAATGACCTCGGGGGCTCACCACAAAGGTCACTCATCTCTCCTCGTGGATTTGGGATCCTCCCAGCAGCATATTTTTTGTGCAAAGCCAGGCAAGACGGGCAGCGCCTGGCCACGAGCAGCACGAGCTGCTGCGGGTGCCTGGGCTGAGATGCGCCCACAGGGATGAGCCCCCTGGGGTCCTTGGGCCTGTGCGGGGACACGTCCCCGCCTGTTTGCTGTGTGGTGCCCCTCGCCTCTCCCTGGGTCTGTGCCCCTGATTTTTTGCAAGCGCAGGCTCTGCTCCGTGAGGTGCAACTGACCGCAAAACCTCAGGTGCACGTGCAAGCCAGGTCCCCCTCCAGCAGCAGAAGTAAGAGAAAATTCAGAAAACCTCCGATGCCTCCGACAGCTACCGGTGCGTGTCAGCGGGAAGTCATCCTCGTTACGTGAGCCGGCAGCCACCCTCCTCTGCTGAAGCCCAGTAACAAGGCATGGAAGGAACAGCTTGCTTTTCTGACCCAGTTGAATGCCCATCTGAATCAATTAAATCTACAACTACCGGGGAAAGACCAGCCCGTGATGGATTTGTGTTCAGCTGCGCACAGATTGCGACCATGAGCTCTGATTTAACTCTTTCAGCAAACACTAAATAGTAGCAATGTCTGTTCTGAGGGAGAGGCTGTTCATCTACTGAAAAAGCTGGACGTTTCCAGAATTTAAGGAAGGTTTCCTCCACATCGCGTATTCAATGGGGTTCTGATCTTTCAAAGTAAATTCGCTTCTTAACTGTGAACGGAGCAAATAAACTCGCTGCGGGCTCCGCAACTCGCCCACTCCCCAGCAAGTGCCGGGAGCACCCTGCAGCCGCAGTGCCCCGTGCCTGCCGCCCTGCCTGCACTCCGGCAGCTGCGCCGCGCGCCCCAGTGCCGGGGGGACGGCGCTAAAAATAAAGCAAGTGGAGGGTGATTTATGAGATGATGTAAATGCACACGGTCCGGGCAAGCTACTATGCACCTACAAACGTTACCACAGTTTAGACAGCAGCAGAGATTTTTTTTATTATGTGAATCTTTAGGCTTTACTGAAAGCAAAATACTGCACATACTGAATACCTACTTACAGTAAATAAATGTAAGTGGGTGGCAACAGCATTATGGCCCTGCAAACAAGTAGAAGACTTCTCTAGTTTCTGATACCAACGTAGGCAATTTCTTAGTTCAGTTAAAAAGAATTGAAACTAGGTGGCAAAAGAACATTCACAGAACAACTTTAATGTTAAATAGTTCACAAAGTTGGTTAAAGGAGTCATTTACATTGCATTATTTGAAGGTCTTTCCCCATTGCATCTGTGCTGCATTTGCACATATAAAATATTAAAAAAATTTAATATCATACTATAAAATATTCTCTCATTTTGCAGTTATCATGGAAGACACTACAGTGAAGACCGGCCTCCACGTCGCGGGCAGGGCTCCCCTCCCGAGGCAGCACCAACACTGGCTTCGGGAGGGCTAAACCTTTAAAACCCGAGAACTTCAACCCAACAGGTAAGTGACACACAGACCTCTCTGCCTTCGTGTTTGTTCCTAAACTATGTGTTAAGGCTCAGAGTTTTCTCTATACAAAAGCCAGGCACGGTGCTGCAGGCCAGGCTGCGGCAGCGAGGCTGGGGGCCGGAGGGAGCCCGCTCTGCCCGTGGGACCTGCAGCGCTGCACCCGCCCTGCGGCCCCGGCTGTAGTCAAATGCCACTCGGAACCGGCGGCAGTTCCTTGATACAAAATCCACAGCAGTGGCGCTGAGAGCTCCAGCTTCAGCGACTGGGAGAGATTTATGAAAGACACCTCTGGTGAACTGAACCAAAAATGCAGCTCTGGTTCCCAGTAATCCCATTCATGTGTCCCCTGATGTACCAAGGAGGGACAAGGCCAAAAGAGTTACAAATCTCAGTACAAAGTAGGTCTTAATTTTTATTTTAAAAGACTAATATTAAGAAAAAGTGAAGGCATTTCTCAGTCCTCAGGTGCAAGCTGTCTCTGAGAGGAAGAGCAGACCCCACGGGCGGCCGCGGGCCGGAGGATGCTCACCTTTCAGCCCAGAGATGCTGCCTGGGTTTTCAAAACACCGGGCTGACTACAGCAAGTAACTTCCAATAAAACGAATGCAAAGCTGAAAAGCACAGTTAAATAAAAATATTTTTGAACAAAACAAACCACAACAGACTTGACTGTCTCAGTGTTTCTTCACAAATCAGCTCCCCTGCAATGGCTGCTGTTCCCTGGCTCACGGTTGCCTCCTGCACTTCAGCAACAGAAGTGAAACCATCTGGGACTACAGCCTCCCCCCAAAAGAACTGTGCATCATATGGACCTTGAAAAAGATTACATCTGTTTATTAATAGTAAAAATGGATACATTTGTCCTACATTTTGTTTTTAGAAATTTGATCATGTCACAAGCAATACCTGTGTGTACGTGGGTGTATTACAGATGTATATAATTTATTTTAACCAGGCTGTGAAATAATATGTAATCACATCTCTTCTTGTGATTGTACATAATACAGTAATTAAATGATGCCAGTCTACGTCATTCTCTTATTTCTAATCAAAGGAACCTGAAGCGTAACAGTCTTCTTTCCGGCTGATATGGCTCTTTATTTTTGTCACAGGGGAGACTTCCCATCACCGACGAGGGCTAATCTTCCAACCGTTGAGAGACGGGATAATTCAGATTTCTTCCCCGGCTGCTCCTGCCTGTTGGCAGCAGGAGCACCACAGTCCTGGCTCCCACCTGTCTCGGGCGGTGGGGAGCGTCTCCTCCTCCGAATTCGGCAGACAGGCTCTCCTCGAGGCTAGGCGTTACTGCTGTCCCGATTTCTTCTCCTTCTGGAAGCTAAAGCTTGTTCTCCTGCTCAGTTTTCTTTGTTTCTGAGCAAAATAATCTGCTCTGGCTGTGCTTGCTCGCGACTCTAGAATATAGTTAACCTGCAAGACATGAAACTGTTTAATCGCATTGGTGCTCCAGTGGCACAGCCCAGGGAGGGCAGAGATACTCGCTCCCCCCAACCCAATGGGGCGCCAGCGAAACTGGTCCTGGCAGAGGCAGCCCAGAGCCCCCGGAGAGCCCTGCTCTGCATGGGGCCACGTTCTGGCTCATCCTCCTGGTGGCTGCCGGCTCCCAGCATCCCTCTCCCCTCATCCCACCCTTGTCACCCAAACCTCTGGGTGAACACAGCAAGTTGTGAGGACCCACGGTGCTGGTCTAACATAGCAACGGGCTTCAATAAAAGACTTTAGCAGCTTCAACAAAAATAATTCTTTCATTACAATGTTTGCATACTCAGCCGATCTCACGGTTTCCCTGTGTTTTGGCACATTTTACTTGATGAAAGCATTTTAAAATGATATTTAACAAGCTTGCTATTCCCTAAATTTATTATCTCCAGTGCTTTGTGATAATCACATAGATAATTTTAATGGAAGGTTAATGCAAGAATCAAAAAGATAAAAATGCCCTTTGGTCTGCCATTAGCTGGTTAATATGCTGTGGCTTAAAACTTGCACAATTTTATGCACTGTAGAGTGTTTCACTTTCATTGCATATTACAGCTTAAGGCATAAAAATATAGGGAATTTTCATGGTCAATAAAGCCTTGGTCCTTCTCACTTGATCATGTAAAAAGCCTAATTTGAAAAGTCTGAGTTCTCTGCGTCTCCTAGTGCTGATGGAATTGAAAACAAACTGGTAACTTATGCATGAAACCAGAAAGTGTTCCATACAAACAATCTGCAACTTAAGAAAAAAAAGTACTTTTCAATAATATTTCTCTCTTGAATATTCATATTATTCATAGCAAACCTTTACTTTTTAGCCTTCTTTTACAACCAGTCTCAGATGTGTCCGGTGCTATGGACTGCAATAGCTTAGTTAAGATAAAGTAGGAACAAAAGAATTGGCCTAAGAGTTCACGAAGTAAGTTGAAACCCCCCAAAATAAATTCACCTACTTTGTTATTAATAAAAATTATCATTTGTCAGTTACTTAGCAATCCACTAAACTCTACACAGAAAATAAAAGCAAACATAACAGATGGCTTGCCAAAATTACTGCTTTTAAAATTCTGAATTGCGAGGAAATATTAGCTTGCGGAAAATTAAGTTTAATCTTCCAAGAGTGTTAGAAAAATTTGTTTCAGAAGGCAAGCCAAGATGTGGATGGGCGGAACCACGAGAAAAGCAAACAGTCTGATAAGGGATCTCGGTGAGAAAAAGAACCTTTTGCTTTGTACCAACAGCTGCGTTTGGAAAGGATGCGTGAAAGGCGGGAGAAGCGCCGTCCTGGCAGCAATGCTGCTCCTGCTCGGGCTGGGCAGGAGCCGGGAACGCGGCGTCAGCCCATGGCCTTGGACCCCGCGCCAGTGCGCGGCTTCACTGCCACCTTCCTGGCACCTGAACAACCTGAACTCTGGCTCGCAGAGCCGCGCCACACCGGTGCCGGCACCTTTGCTCTGCTGCCCACCTGCCAAGCTCCGTGCCAGCCCCTCGCCGAGCGGGCACGGCCGCTCCCTCAGCCCCTGGCCTTCCTGGCTTGCTGCTCACACAAGCCGGGTGCCCTGACCAGGCGTCCTGGACCGGGCCCCGTGCCGGCAGCCACACAGCAACGCCGGCAGCACTGTGGTGCTTTGCCGGGTGTGGGTCCTGGGGCAGGGCCCCAACCCTGCATGGCACCTGTGTCCTCGCAGCCCCGCACCTCCACCGTGCTCGGGGCTTGCAGACCCTCACTTGTCTGGAGGTGGAAACTATCTGGACACAATTAAATTTAGTAGTTTCCTTTAAAATTGCTCTGCAAACTGGTGTCTCCATTAACTAGAAACAAGTGTAAAAGGAAACGTGATACAGAGATAGGCAGTCTGTTGGATGGCTGGCTGAAAAATGAATAAAATAACAGGCCCCAGCAACCAGCCGGGTAAGTTAAATGCACCTTAGCATCCTCAGACACTGCACCTTCATGTATTTCCAGAGCCTCTTGAACACTTTCATGTCTAACAAGTGGTAAAACACCCAGGATTTTGGGTCACGTTAAAATTTAATACTCACCTTCAGTACAATTTCATTGACAGTAGCAGCATCTGATTCAAAGTAAAGGTGTTTATAGTCATGATTGCTTAGATATGTAAGTTTAAATATTGCATGACCTGTAAGGAGAAGACAAAAAACTGTTCAGAATATTTCTGTAAAGTTTCAGCAGAGCCTGTGTGCCTGACAGAAGAAAAACACAGATGGTGATCTTAGCATACCATCAGCACAACAGAAGGAAGTAATGAAACGCTGACAGGCTTCTCATGTCATTTCAATTTAAGGCAAGTGGTGGCTTACAGGAGCAGCTGAACTCTATTCAATAAAGTTCGTTTTTCCATCACATCCCCACTGCAGGAAATGCAAAAATCTATCAAATGGCTAGTTAGCTCCCGTTCAGCCCAAGACTATATTTCAGTTAAACTACCACATTAGGACTGCTTTATGTAACTATTCACTGTGTAATCATCACATGCAGAAGATAAGTGTTATATTTAAAATAAAAGGCCAATTAACCCCAGAATCATCGCTGCAACAACCGCTCCCCAAAACATCACCCAAACCTACCCCGTTGCTCACGGCAAAGTAAAATACGCACGGATGTGCCACCGAAGCTATGGAACAGATTCTGAAACCCAGGAATCTCACTTCCTACAAGCAGGACAATCAAAATTGAAGTACAACTGTAATTTCTATCTACGTAGTGCTTTGCTGGCAGGCTTCACTGCTGCTCAGTCCCAAATGGAGGTTTTAAGTGCTTCCATGGACAGGAGGTGCTGACAGCCCTGCCAGCCTCCGTGGCTGCCTCCAGAGAATGGCACGGGAGCCCCTGACCTTCAAAAGCACTGCAGGAGGGACGGGAGGGACAGCTTTAACCTAAGGAGCTGTACGTACATGTAGGAAAGCAAAATACCCTTCACTTGTATGGATGTTCATGGCTTCAGAATTAAAATTAAGCATATCCTATATGATATACTTTTCCATCAGTTTTCTCATCATTTACTCAGTTCAAAGGTCAAAGTTAGTAATCCATAAAGTAGCAGCCACATTACTGCAAATTCAGGTCTTTCCTGGAGGAAAGCTAATTTGAAATCTTATTTACATTATCTAGTTCTCCAGATTTCCAAAAAGTGACTGATATATGCTCAGATCAGTGGCCAGAAAATTTGAGATGCCAGTATTTTACTGTGGCATGTTAATTAAACACCATTATGATGCACTAATCTGGAATATAAATTCTATATTGAAAAACTGGCTAACAATAATAAAAAAAACCCCTTTAAATCATTTGACAAACGATGCCTCAGTGGTACTAAAAATGCGGGAATTCCTAGCTGCAAGCTCATCAGTATGTTAATACATGCATGCCTGGCTCTGCCTGGGACTGAATCCTGCATCTTCACAATTCCAGAAGTGCCCGTGCACCATTCCTGGGGACAGAACACAACACCGCGCCCCATCAGCTACCACAGTTTCTCTTGGACATTTAATATTACACCCAGTTAGAGAAACTAATTACTAAAAATAAATTAAGTGGCACAGAACGCAGTCTGGAGGATTCCAACGAGGTTGGTTGTTTTAGGTCTTGGAAGTCCATCGGGTGGTTCTTGGTGTGGATCCTTCACCACTTCACTCACTTCACCAGGTTTAGACCTTCCATCCCACACCTGTTCCACCCGCCCTCCCCACACCGAGCTTGCCATGCCGGCAGCTCTGGAGCCTGCAGCCCCAGCAGCGGCTCAGCCGGTGGGGAAGGCTGGGGGGCTCTTACAGTGCTAGAAGCCAAGCCCCTCACTCCCGATGGAATGGCCTCGCACCTCATGGCTCTTCTCTGCCCACTCGGTTCTCTGTCCGCTGCCCATGCGCCCTTCCCTGGGCAGCGGGACGGGCACACTACCCCGGCCGCAGTGCCAGGACCCAAAGCAGACATTGACCCACTATGTGAGGGCAACGGTGCAGACACAAAACCTCTTCAGGTGTTCATCGCTTGCACAGCGGAGCCGACGCTGGGTGTGCAACGGCACAGCCTGCGCAGGGTGCAGTGAGTGGAGAGACCCGGCATGCTGCTGGCGTGCTCCTCTCCAGCTCTGCTGCCCTGCCACGCATCACTTGGCAGAGGCAGGACACAGAATCGCAGAACAAAATATTAATGTGAAAATTAAGCGAGATCACAGCTTCCATCATCCCTGATGAAGAAACCTTCCCTATCACCCCCATTTTTCTTTTAAACCCGTGATTTACTACTCCTTTCCGGCAAAAGTATTTATACAGCTGACAGAAGCAGAACGCAGAACTTTATTTCGAGCCCTTACTTTGGGATTGTAAGGAGTCAGCTCTTTCAATGACAATTAGAGCAACAGATGCCGCTAACGACACTGAGGTGCCATGCAGCAGCAGGCAGAGCTCGCCCTGCTGCCCCCAGGGAGCCCAGCGCCGCGCTGGTGCCACGTCAGCACCGCACAGCCCCGTGGCACAGCATGCTGGGCAGCCCCATGGCACAGAACACCGGGCAGCCCCACGGCACAGCCTAGCCACTGCGGCACAGCCCAGGGCAGCCCCGTGCTCTGGGTCCCACTGATGCGGAGGCTGTGCCGGTCCCTGCCTTTCTGGCGAGGCACAGGCTGAGCCGCAGAGCCACGCTCCTGCATGGGCTCACGGGAGCCGCAGAGGACGCGATGCTGCTGCAAAATCCAATGCCGAGCCCAAAGCAGCGGTGCATGCCCGGTTGTGCACAACCTGCCGTGCAGGCCACGGAACCCAGCCCTCCGCCCTGACAGGTGATTTAGTGGAAAGAAGCCAAGACGACTTTTCTTTAGAAAGCCCCATTACAGCATTATGTTTATGTGCTCCGAGCCCACATTATACTATTTACAGCATGAAATATTAGTTCATTGAAATCGTAACTGGCACTTTGCTCTGCTACTATTCTAGCCAGATGGAATTTATGAATTGTGAGATTGATTTCCATTTCCAAGAGTGCTTAAATATGTGATGTACCTCTTTCCAATAGAGCAGCACCCTTGACAATTCAGAAATCAATAGGAACTTCAATGGTTTTATATTTCCATATAAGAATATCTGGTAACAAACAGCAGCAGCTCAGGTGGCTTCTACCGCACGTGACGGCAGAATTAAAAGAAATGCAGATATTGCACCAACGGCTACGTTACCCTGACTCCTACACAAACAACGGTTTGGTGTCCTTTAGCTTGCGGGTCTGAAACACAAGTGTTCAACTCCAGCAAATGTCAGTGCTGTCTGTCACCGCCCCGCTCTGAGAGCACGCAGCAGTGTATTTAATGTCAGCCACTGCAGCGGGTGGCAAGGGTGAACAGAACAGGGGAAACTTCAATATTTTGCAAGCAGAATTAATCAGCTGTGCAACGGAAAATACACGTTACTCCCAACTATGTTTATCTGTTAAAACATTTATGGAAGGCAAATGAAATGACAGAAACCCATCCATTATCACAGGCTTTCGTCACGATGTAGGTACACCCCACGAGGCTAGCTCGGCAAACGTGTTGGTTTCGCACCGATGCCCTGTGCCAGCCTTGCTCCTGCCGTGCCTCCCAGCCCGCGCCGGGGCTCACCTTGCTGCAACAGCACGAAAGCGACATCCTACTGCAGGTGCCCTTTGGCCTCAGCTCTGAATGCTGATAAATCTTTTCCAACCCTGAAACACTAATAGGTTCCTGTGTGGTTACACCTGGAGAAAAGCCTACAGCAGACTAAGGCGGAAGGGCAAGATGCTAATTCACTGCAAATTCACTGAGGGCGGCTCATTTACTCATTCCACACGATGTCTTAAATTCAATTGTTTGGCATATCTCCTAATTTTCAACATTACTCTACTGCCAAAAGATGAGGGAAGAGGCTCGTTTTGGCACAGCGCTAACCCCTGTGAGTCCAGCAGCACAGCCAGGTGCAGACCTGCTGCTCCCATCCCTCCTCTCCCTCTCGCAGCCTGGGTGGATCTGTGCCCCTTCAGCCCCTGCCCTGCGCCCCTGCAATCTGCGCCCTGCACCCCTGTCCTGCGCCCCTGCAGCCCCTGCAATCTGTGCCCTGCAGCCCCTGCCCTGCAGCCCCTGCCCAGTGCCTCACCCCCAGCTCCTCAGTGCTGCTGCCTTTACGCAGCAGGTGAGAAACACGGCTGAACTGCAGCTTCCAGAATCACTAACTAAAATGTGCTTATGCGGTCATTGGTACATCTTCTGCTAATTTCTGCAAGTTACAGTCTTGGGAAAATACAAACTTTGCCGTTCACCACGCTTCACATGGTACAGGTGGAAAAAATTTCCCTTTTTAATCTAAGTAATGAACTCTTTGTATCAGAGTCTAGAAATAGACTTTTTGCTCGGAAAACATTGGAAGGATGTGAATTTGCACAAGAAAAGACAATTTTTTTCAGAATCTGCCAAGACTAGAAATAGTTTTTCTTCTTCCTCTCCTATCCCCCCACTCAGACTGTACCAAAACCCTCCTTCACTAATGCCACTCTTTAAAACAGTATGCGCTGAATTAAATCACCAATTAGATGGAGGATGAGAAGAATATTCATGAATTGGACAAAACAGAAAACAAACACTGGGAAATGCAAATTTATGTTAATTTTTCAATATACCTTGATGATTGCTTTGTCATTACAGGGCCATAAGGCAGAAGTCAACAATTAAGAGTTATTAGTGGAATAAATAGCTAGAGAAAGACCTCTCTGAAGAGCAAAACGCTTATGGGCATCATTTGACATCATCAGAGATTTTCACCACTTCAGAAATTGTGAGTACATCCAGGATCAAACCCTAAAATCTCTTCTCACAGACTCAGCAAGAATTACAAAGAATTAGAAATGTACTAGTAAAAAGGGAAGGAATGATGAAAATACAGTACACACCAGCAATGTTTCCATAGAAAGGCAACTTTAGTTAAAACACGGCATGAAATGGGGTCACCCCTGCTCACCAGCCACTGCTATATTTAACCTAAGCGTGTTGGGGAGAGACTCTGTGGTTCAAAATCCTCAGAAATGATGCTGTGACCCTGGAGCAGGGCCTGAAGGCCCTACAAAACCACAAGGGTTGCATTCCCATTAAAACACCCATCCTGACAACCTCTAATAACAAGTAAACTCAGAAGTTTTCTTCTAGGGGGATGCCTAGATGCTGCGCCGCAGCCGGGTTGGCAGAGGTACAGTACTGAGTCGTCAGGGACACACACTGAACACGAATGTTGTCCTGAGTGTAAAAGCAGGGCTAAGCCCATTTCATGCACATGAAACTCCTCCGGGAGGTAAAGATTTTAGAGGCGATGTCTTCTTCAGAGGTGGTGATGGCAGTCAAAGTTATGGATGAAATCCTGATGCCAGTGCTACCAGCGGCACCACCGACGAGCTCGGACTGCATGCCACGCACCTGTGACGGATCTCCCTCCAGCCGAGGCACTGCTTAAGTGGGAACAAATTACATGAATGTTAAGACAAAAAATAACAGTAGTCCTGCTGGCTTGCCCCATTCTCTCAGGGAGCAGCATATTTCATGAACACTTTTCCTACATCTCAGGTCTTTATATTCTACTGTAGGCTTATTATAAAACATCGCTGTTAGTGGATGTCTTGTTTCCAGATGTCCTGAAAGCAGAGTTGCAATTAAAGTGCTGCACACATCCACTTTTATGTCAAATTGTGGTAACTATTCCCACATCTGGATTTTTTTTTCCCCCCCAAAGCCTTTTGTTTCTTCTTCGAATTATTATCAAAGGCAGAAAACTAATAAAGATTTTTGCAAGAATGGTGAAAATTGAGGTTGAACTCGGGGTTGCCCAAAACCTCTTCACCAGCAACCTTGTTTGGGAAAAAAGATGATAAATAAATCAAAATGCACTAAGCAGTGTTTCCACATGGCAATCGCCTCCTTCATTGCGTCTGCACCTCATCAATCACGCCATTGTCTGCTTGAAAGGCGAGCCTTGTAAATGTCATATCCACTCAAGCCCAAGGAGAAGCGAATCAAAATGCAGCAAGGAGTTTTAATTGGATAGTGTAATTAAACTAAAAAACCCCAGCAGAATAGCTTTGACAGGATAGATGAAGACCCCTTTTAATAGGGCTACAAAACATATTTGTTAAAAGGATGAGGCAATGCACGCTCCTGATTGTGCTCCAGAGTACTTTTATGAAAAGGCTGCTCGGTGGGGACGGATTTAATAACCCGCTGCCACGTCTGTGGGGCAGCCGGCAGGAGGGTCTCCAGCAGCCAAGCGGCCACTGAACCTGGCCACGCAGGTGGCTTGGCACGGCTCCCCGTGCTGCCAGACCCCTTCCCCAGCCGGGCGCATCCCCCCACGGCTGCCCACGCTGCTCGGCTGCCGGCGAGGTGGCCGACACCGCCGGCCATTTTCCAGGGCTTGGGCTGGCCCCCCCAGCCCAGGCACAGCCCCCAGCCTGCTGCAGAGGATGGAGAACGCAGCAAACCCAGGCACCATCTGCGCCTTCACTGCCTCCCTCTGAGGCATTTCACCGCTCGGCAAACAGCATGTCCACACGCATTTGGACTCATTTCTTTCTGGTACACCACTCTGAGATTTCTTTCACTCCAAGCCTGAAGTTTGGGAACATTTTCTCTGCTGAACCTATTTTTCACCTTTCTATCAGAATCGGTGATAAGTCTCCTACCAAGTGCGGACTTCCTTCCATTATTTCACACCCTGCGTTATTCACAGCGGGAGCAGGAAAATTAGGAACCACCACACAATATTTTGTGCACCATTTGCAGAGCACATGGATAATTGTTGCCTCTCTGCTCTGGCTCCACTGCAGGGCTCTGAGCAAACGTGCAACGTCTCTATTTAAGCTCCCCGAGCAGCAGGAATCCATGCCTTCCCAAGGCTTTCTGTATGTTTTTAGTCTTCTTGCAACCCAATAATGAATTCATTAAATTAGTATTACCCAACGTGCATAATCTGGAGGAACTGGATACTGAATTAAAACATCACATACCTTTAGCTTTAAATGAAAACTACATAAAAGCATTTCAGGCATCACTTTGGCTATCACTTACAGCCAGTATGAATACTGCTAGAAAAGCTATTTTCGTGCAGATGCGGAATTCAATGGGAAAGACTGACTCGTGTAGCAACATCAATCAAACCGTCGGCTCCGCTGGCAGCTCTCGACAGTAAGGCAGGTTCAAAGGTCACAGGATAAAGAAAAAGCCAAGCTCTGGTTCAGCTCTAATATCTCCTCGCTAGAAGTCTCGCAAAGGTACCTACCCCCCTTCTGTACTAGGCGGCTTTCATTAATCTTCTTGCCATCTTTTTTAACTAGTCATGCAGAACCGCTCGATAGCGAGACATATAATGGGGAGGCCCTGTGCCTATTACCAGGTTAACACTCTGTTAAGCCCCAGTGCAACAATGGAATAAGAATTTAAAGGAAATCTTAAGCTGCAGGGTGCAAAGCAGGCAATTAAATTACAAACCGAAGTTACTGATGTACTCTGTGACCTACTGAACACCTTTGTTTAGGCTACCTTGATATTAAGGATATTCTGACCTAGTGACCAAGAGGTATCTGCTTTCTTAAAACAAAACAACAAAAGCAGAAAAAGGCTCATAGAGAATGTTTCTTCAGCCTTTCACGCAAATTACCAAATAAACCTGACTTCTGAAGCTATCGTGTAATACAGATGGATGGATCCCCCATATTTCGACAAGTGCAAGTCTGCCCAGCTGATTAGCCTCGGTGCCACTAAAGGGCTGCCCCGAGGGCTGCCCACCCCTCCACGCCTCAGTGCGGCGCAGTCCTCCCACCGTGCAGATGCCGTGGCAGCCTGGGCGCCCCAGCCGTCGGAAGGGACGGCCAACAGCGCATCCGTCACAGCCGCACTTGGTCCACAGTGCACTTTGTAAAAAGGCGGCAGTTGGTGACACTGAAGTTTCTCCTTTGTCCAAGTAATGTAAGAGACATTAACAGAATCAGATTTCCTTTAAATTACACTATTGCAAAGGGATATAATTGTATTAAACGTATTATGTTGCTTCCTTAAGACTTTATATTATGTACACTTAATTGAGATACAAAGCTCTTTTCAGCTATAAAAATGACAACTACTTTATTAAGGCTTAAATCTTATTTCTCAATGATAGGATGCTTCCTTTTGAGATTCAGAACATTCAGAATCTCTCGTGATAATCAGACCGAACCTGATTTGAACAAGCCGTTCATACACAGCGTTTTCAGGTTCTAATGGCATCTGATCAAGCCAGCAGGGCCATTACCTCTTCCCTCTGTCTAAATTCAGGGAGTCTGATTTAATTTACAAATAAAAATTCAAATGCTGACCCAGGCCTACTGCAAGGGCAAGCAAGAATCACCAGCCATCCCTGCCTACAGTCCCCATGCTAATGGCAGATCAGACGCCAGAGCTTTCTATTTTCATTTTCTGTTTTCACCGAGCGCGGCTCTAAGTTCTTGCGAACTCACAGCACAGGAAAGCTTCAGCCCTCCAGCCCCACCCAGAACGACTCGAGTCTATCCATAAATATTCACAACACATCATCTCTGAAGCTGTTGAGTCCTTTAGCACTCACACAAGTGCCACTAAAGCTTCGCTGCATGAACCTGTCTTTTCAGAGAAAACTAAGGGAAAATAAACACAAGGCTCTCCACTACATTGATACACAATTTCTGGTTTTATATTTCTGTGGAAAAGTACCAGCAAAAGCTCTGAAACCTCTTTAATCAGCAGAAAGGATGAGCTAACTGAATATTAAGCTGTGTTAATTACCATGTTCAGAGGAACAATTGTTGCAGAAACCTGCTGCTATACCCATCACAGCGACCAGACTCCACTCCCGACATCCCTTGCCCTTACTTTTTAGTAAGGGCTGTTTGGAGGCTCCCGCAAACCCTTCACCTCTCCTCAGAAGTACAAGAAGTCAGTCTAGCAAAGCGGCACTCAGCTTTATCATAACCCCGACGGCCAAGGCCCAGGGAAGGCAGGCAGCTCAATAAGATACACTGTGCCTTCACCCAGTGTAACTGCACGAGCACCGTTACATGTGCAGAACACTTCTGAAAGATGAGATGGAGCACGTTTGTGTTACAAGAGATAAAAACATGAAAACAAAATATATTGCGGAACTCAAAGACCTTATCTTTACCCAGCCTCTCTTTCTTTGCAATAATTCATTCAAGAAGATCTGGGAATAATTTTTGATGTAAACTCTGCTACAAACATATATCACTACGCTGATAAAAATCACAGACAAAACTTGTGAAATACAGTGAGTTTCATTCCTTTATGCTACTAGAATAACTTTTTTTCCATTTAAAATTCAAGAGATACTGATCTGCTGTTAAAAGTTCCCCAAAATGTATCATTCTGAGATGTCACACTAAAAGTCTCTTCTACTGGCCTATAATAATGACTCTTGGAACATCTTTAGTGAATTGGGAAGAGGTCAGCAGATTTCAAGAGGAAGTATTTTCTCCTTTTGGAACTATGCTGACCACTTATTTAATAGGAAAAGTTTATAACAGCCATGCAGAAATGAGTAAATAAACCCCCCGAGTATCATAAAGGTTGCCTTTGTCATAACCTGTCAGCGTCCTCTCCCAAGTGACCGTGACTCTTCCTTCCACAGCCTCCACATGAAGGTACTGCCCTTCTGCTGCTGGGACTCCCTCTGGGGGCTGACATTGTCCCGTATTTCTCCTGGGGTTGGCACAATTTGGGTACAAACATAATTTCCTACAGCGGCAGGTGCTGCCCCTGGGGCTGAAGAGCCCCATCCCTGGCAGGACGCAGCTTGGGAGCTGTTCTGGGACAGCTCGAAGGTCTCGGACTGTCACACTGACGGGAATGTGAGCTGGACACCTCGGGTTTCAGGGCTGGCTTTTCAGATACATTTTGTGGGCACAGTTTTATCACCACAAGTGTTCGCATTTGAAACAAAACATGGCTACAAACGTCACCGTGTTAATGTATTTACAAGCACAAAACTGCACCTTGAACTATAAAGACAAGCGCTGCACATGTCCGACTGCCTGGTCATTAGGGAAGTCCCTCCTTGGGATCATGCCTTCCCAAGGACCACGAAATCTTGCTGGAGGGACAGAAAAGGAAGACAAGGAGTGAACTGAGAACATGGAATTAGGAAGGGGTAATGAAGGGGAGAAGGATATAGTTCAATAATTGCTGATAAAATCTGTGGCAGCCATAAATTTACTCTTCCAAGAGAATTCAACAGATCATTACCTCTGTAAATATGTATCACATAATTCTCCCTCTCTGTCACCTTGCAGATAAGTACTTAATACTTAGCATCCCTACCCTGCAAAAGCACAAGTGTAATAAAATCCATCTGAGCTTTTGGACCGCAGTTACTGTTTGATAGTAGATAGTTACATTTTGGCACTACCGGGAGACATTGCCCGACTCCTGCAGGGCCTATCTTCTGCTTTTTTGACCAAATTTTACAGACAGAGGCTCTCATTACTCCACTGATACAACAACAAAAGCACTTGGCTTCTGAAGTCATGCTGTAAACACAGCGCAAACTGGCCTCTTGCCGATGACCGGCTGAGCCAGGGTGCCCAGCCCGACCCCCTGTGAGCCTGGCCGTCGCTGCCGGCCAGGCACCCCCACCGCCCCCCTGACACCCCGATTTCCGAGCCCCGCTTCAGCCACGGCTGAAGCAAATTGAGACTGCACTGATACTTACTGCATGGCCGAGATCCTCAACTGCATCTGAGAAATTGTTTAAAACCAGCCTGGATATTAAGAAGCTCAAAAAAATTCTGATTACATTGAAACACCTATTTGATGACCGTGCTATGGGGCCAGGGACCAGCTGGGCAAAGGCAGCGTTTCCTTGGTATGACACTGGCAGCAGCTACTGATAGTGGGCAAGAAACACTCTTAATGATGCCATTAGCTGTAAGCAGCATTAAAGGGGACACTCATAAAATGTGTATCTGTTTATGTCGTGTTCTCTAGAATAGAATCAAGTCAGATTAAAAACATCCTATAATGAATAAAATACACCTATAGAAAGAAAAGGACATGGTAGCAATAATTCTTTGGACATGTAGCACATACAGGGAGGGAGAGAAGAGAGAACATAAATAAAAAGGACTACTCACTTGGGCTTTTTTCTTCCACAAGGTCACAGGCACAGAGGAGTTCAGAATCGATTGAAATGGGTTTCTGCTTAATCCAAAACTTAGTGCTGGCCTTCTGATTAGTAACAGGGTCTATCTCTACCTTGTCTCCAGAAATACCTGAGATGAGAAAGAATAGAGAGCCACAATAGTGATCTGTTTAAGCGATTTCATATCAGCCGTTTGACACACTTTATAAATCTTAAATGGGATGAAAGTATATTGCCCTTTTGGGCTTTTTGAAAGCACAGGAGCTTTTGAAACCAAAAGCAAATGGTTATCAAGCCACATTGATAATCTGCATTTTATTCTCCTGCATAAGCATGCCAGCAAGAAAGAAGTACCACAGAAAATATTCTTCTCAACACATACAGAGTGTTTCTGGAAGCGGTAGCTACAGAAGTGGAACGATTTATAAAATATACCGCTAATTTTTCCATCACCAGTACTATACATAACAGACACTATCATGCACCATCCCTGTTCTGTCTCCTATACAGCACATACACTATAACCTCCACATGAGAGGACAACACCCATTCGCAGCATCACAGAAACGCTCTTTGTGTTACCCAGATACTCATAAACAAAGACATCCAGTCCCAGAGATCCTGTGCGTTTTCACACTGCTGGCATTTTAAAGCCAGCTCTAATTAGGCTGCTTTGAAAGCAAGCTGAGGATTTGTGTAGCTCCTGGCATGGGCACCGGGCCCTGCTTCCCAGCACGGGCTTCCCCAGACGGCTGGCGCCTCGGTCCTGCTGCACGGGCTGAGCCGGGCATGGCGCAGAGGAGATGCCCTGCGCCTCCGCATCCCCCTGCAGCCGCGCAAGGCAGCCCTTTGGTGGGACGCTGCCGGGGCTGCCCGCGTGCTGCAGCCACCACGGGACACCCGCTGGCACTTCCAGCCATCCACGTTTATCTTCCCGGGACACTCGCTGTCGTTGGCAGCAGTCTGCATCGCAGTACTGCGAAGCAAAAGCTGCGCTATGTCGCACCGATGAGCAGATGCTCATTGTTAGTTGCTGTTGGCACGACCGAAGGAACTTCCCGGTGTGCTTTTCATGTCATGTGAAGCCTTAAAAAATAATTACATTTCTTCACTCGTGAGTTACAGGTGAAGCTCATGAGAAAGCAACAAAAGGAAGCAATACTGGAAAAAAGTATTTAAACATCATTTAACTCTTGCACCTCTGGACAACCAGCAGAGAGAACCTTTTGCCTCTTGAGGGTTTTGGACATGATGCTTTCCAACACACAGTGCTCGGCTCGTCTGAGTCACAATAAAACCTAAAGGAGCTGATGATAACAACTTTTAAGAGATGTGACAAAATACAAGAAGATGCCACATACGTAATGGCTCTCCCAAGCCCTCCAAAACCAACTCAGCATTTCTTACAGTGCGGGCACAGCTGCAGGAGTGGCCAGCCACGTTCGTTTGCATTTTGTGCTGCTCTAAGATGAAGGGATGGAGAGCAAGGGGCAGACACTGCGGCGTGCTCTGTGCTGCAGCCCCTCCGCCAGCACCACCTCACCCTCCTTTTAACCCCTGCTATTACACCAGGTTATGGCAACGGCACCAGCCCCCTCCCCCTTCTATGAATCCAGGAATGCGCTTTGTCATTAAACATACGTCACATCAGAGAGATCACATTTCAATTAAGCACTGTATCAAGAGTCCAATTAACACAAGGACTGCTAGACCTAGGTAATTGGAGCAGGCTGATACTGTATCTGGAGCCCATTTTGTTTTGTAATTTAATTTCGGACAGATTGTATTAAATTGGTGTTGTTGCTTCACTGTAATGGTTAATCATTCAAAATGGCATTTTCCATGGTTTAAGGAAAATATGGGAAGTTGCTGTTACCAGTTCTTGTTTTCTCACTGAAAAAAAGTCAGGGCAAGCTCTAAAAATAAAGGTGCAAATTCTTTGTGTGTGAGGGTTGTTCCCCATCCGTTCCTCTAGGAGCGTCACCCCTGAAAATACCCTTAAAGAATTTTCACTGCATGGTCCTGCAACTTCAGAATTCACAGTCAGTCAATATTGTTAATGCACCTTGTTAATTTGATAGGATTTGTCAGGTAACTCCACTGGAAAATTATATAAAACTGTTCCAGATGAACAGATGATAGTGACATGAATTAAAGTGATAGAACAATAGTGGAATATAAACCAGAAATGACACCCAAAGTGGCTGTTGATTTATTGCCATCCTGAGTTTGGTTCTGGGCTTCCATGTATATTAGTGCTACAAATCTGGGTCCATTTAGCAGAGAGATGCTCATACATACATCACCAGCTCCTGCTCCAAGCCAAGGTCACTCCCCATTGCATCAATCTTTTCAGCAGAGGCTACTTCACCAAGCATGGATTTTGTAACCATCTCGGATGTAACAGACTTCCTCCTCTTTCATCTTTTTTTTATCATGTAAAATACACTTTAACTTCTATTATTTTTATCTGCAAATTGTTGCTGTATACTTCATCCATTATTTCTGTATCTCGACATCACTGGCTTAAGCTCACACACATCCAAAGAGCACATTGACAAAGAATGTTGTCTTTTTTGTGTTATTGTTCTCACCATCTGTATGTGTTGAAACCTAAAATCAAAACAGTATTATGTATGTGGCTTCTGCAGTCCCTGTATCGCAGCACAAATTAGTCATACTCAAAAACCAAGTAAAAATGCTTCTTGTACTATTTTTTTAATTCATTCATGTCATCAATGTATTAGTCCAGTAACACTGCTCTGTTCTTCCTTCCTTTGTTGGGGTCTGCAACTGCCCCCCTCTTTCTGAAATCCTTGCCAGCAGTAATTTTCCAAGACAATATGCTTATTCTAGTTTTGCTAATGCCACACAAAGCAAATGCATCTTATTCCTTCACGACATGACACAACCTTCGTAAAGACGTTGAGAGTACTACTGTATGTGCATTACGCTGCAATGTAAGTGAAACCATAAAACCCCCAGACCTTAAACTGCCACGGCTAAAGCTTTCCACCGTAATAAAACCATCAGTCAAAAGGTGGTCACTCCTCCCATGGCCATTTATGCACTGCTTTTTACTGTAGAAGAACTATGAACAACATACAGAAGATCAAGCTTACGCCAATATTTTCACTAAACCTTGCCTCAAATTCAATGATCAGGCCTCGAAACAGCTAAAGCATTGCAAGAAGCACCAGTACACAGACAGTAACTCACAGACAGTAACTCACGCTATCGCTGCCTGCTCTGCGCAACTGGAATAAACCCCAGCACAGAACCTATTCAAACTGGATGACGTGTGTACGTCTCGCAACGTCGGAGCGAGCTGCAGGGAGTGGAGACGAGCTGCGCTGAGTGTTTTCCCCACCACTTCTGGGTCCTGTCGCATGCAAACATCCTTCCGTGTGGAGCCTGGGAAACTGGCACTTGCCCCTAAAACCACACGGCTATTTCCAGTGCAAGCTGCCCTGACAGCCGATATGCTCCTGCACACCATCGATACTGTCAATAAGGAGCACAGGAACGATGGGGGATCCTTGGCATCCTCCAGAAAAACTGTCGCTTCGCTATGGCCGCTATATAAAACTGATAGCGTAAAAATGCTACGGAGCAAAGTCTTTGCAACTGGCCATCGCTAAACTGACACGGAATAGCTCCCAAACCGCAGTTACTGATGAGCGATGAAAAAAAATTAGACATCATTTTTTACATTTCAGACTGTATGGAGCAGTCTGTCATTGGCAGAGGATGAACACATTAACACCCAGCAGCCCTAATCCAAACAGCACTTCAGTGCTTATTTTATCAGCACTGCTCTTTTAATACCTTAAAAAACTGAGGAAAAACCCCAGCAACATACCCTTATTTTGACTTTACCTAAAGATTTTGATGCTGTACATTTGCCCAAACTTTGAATATCCCACTGGGGTTTTCTCTGATTTTTTTAAAAATAATTAGATTATAAAAATCACATTGTCAGTGTACTGCCATCAAAACTACACAAGTTCACAGATTGTTATAAAAGGGAAATTTTATGGTCCTTACACTACTGGACAGGGTCAGCTCCTTCACTGCTACACAAGTTAAGCCATTTGTTTCATTTCACAGCTATTCTCCCTTAACCATTTATCTTTAGTGATCTGTCATGACCTTTTCAAGCTCTCATTTCTGACACTTCCCAGATACAGTGAGTCAAACTTCACTGGAAGCAAACTATCACACCCAGATAGTTTGCTCAAAAGCAGAAAACATGTCCTGCTTCAGCACCAGCATATAAATCCTTCCTTAACAAGACAGTTCAAAATAAACTCAGAAAGCCTCTTCTGTACAAATTTGAGAGAAACAGACTCTTGCATGTGTTTGAGGATGGAAGAATCGAGAGACTACAGTGACAATAATAATACAGGAACTCGTACAGTTTAAATTTAACAATTCCACTGATTTCTACAGAATAAACGTATTCCGTAAACATCACAGCACTTAATATTTTACTGCTGAATCATTTCTTTATGGAAGGTATTTCCAAGAATGTCACAGGTCACCTACCAATGCATCATTAATCAAATTTTCACAATTTAAACACAAAGATAAAAAGCCATTCAATCATTTTAAAACAGTAATGGGGCTTTTATAATTCAAGATTCTGTCATCCCTTGGCCTTCGGGTTTTCAAAAGCATTCAGAAAGCTAATAAGGACAATATAAAACCTTTCGAGAATGCTAGTTTTATTTTGTTCCACCTCAAATTTCCACTTGGTCGTTAAAATCCTTCAGTCTCAGAAAAGGAAAAATGTAATCATTCCTAATTTTGCATATCCTCATTTAAAAATAACAAAACAGTTGGCAAGACGCTTTCCATTAGGGAGTCTAGATTGAAAACCAGAGATGAGGTCATTAAATAATGGCCTTCTTTCAGAAGAAACATGTGCTAGCTGATTGTGGATAATAAAAATACCAAAGTATTTTCAACTGAAAGCAATTTTTTTTAACTGCTGAAATGCTAGCAACGCTTTCAAGTGATGTGCTCCACGATAAAATGGACCAACATGATAATGACTGCTTTAAAACAGTCTGAGATGGACAGTCAGCTATTAGAGATGGCCAAAGGTTTGAACTGTTCCATTTTCCTAAGCGTTATAGTACAGATTGATTTACCTAACTGAACATCAGTGGTGAATCGAAGCCTATGGATCATGCTGACTTTGAAGGACTTGTAATGGTGGCTACTGAGCATGTCCTGAACTGTAGCTATATCGATCTGAGGGTCCTCCTCCGAGACCTCTTCTCCTCTTGAACCTGCAAAACAAGCCAACAATAATGAACGAGAGGTTTAAAATATGGCACAGGATTCAGCTGGCACGTGAGCATGGCTGCGAGGCTGCAGCTGCGGGCGGCCTTTTAAGAAAGAACAAAACGCTCAAGTTCACGTCTCTGGGAGGAGGAAATCCTCACCCTCCGGCCACAGGCAAAACCCCCCATTCACGGAGGACGTCCCGACGCACACTTGCGTCCCACACGAAGAGCCGTGCAGCGTCCCCACGGCAGGTTCTCAGGTGGCACGAGACACCCTGGACTGCCAGTATCACCCGGGGCTGAGCCAGTGGGACCCTCGCCAGGACACCCGCAGACCGCCACCCCGGGCAGAAGGGGGGGCCTGCCCCCAGCCTCGGCAGCATTTTCAGGTGCTGCCCCCGACGGATGCCCCAGCATGGCTCTCCCCTGTTTCAGCACCTCCCAGGTGGGACGTGACGCTGGCACCTTGCTGCAGCACTGCCAGCCCCTCGGGCGCTCTGATCTCAGCACTGCAGCAACGAAGCTACGCTTTATTTACTGATTAGTATTCTCATTACTACTGCAGGTACTGGCTTTATAAAAGGTAACATCTCATTAAGCCAAAATGCCAATTACTGAAAAAATGTAACACGCTTTAAAGATTTTTTTACATTTTATGACGTTGGATTAACACCAATTTAAACATTACTATAATGCGATATATAATTTTGCGCAGAGTAATTTCTATGCCAGCTGCTAATAAACCATCTCAGCCCTAAACGATCATTCAGATGCTGTTAGATAAAGTGGTATAAATATGTTTGAAAACTGATTTAGCTTCTTACAGAAGATACTGAAGAATGACACGTTTTCTTTAATATCCCAGCTAATGTAGTCCTAAAAGCTGAATCAACTGCCAGTTCAGAGTACTACATTTGCGGCAGGAGATTAATGAAAACTTCATATTTTGCTGAAATTTTAATAATGGGAAGATGAGATGATGGAATTTTAGTACAGGTCTTAAAGATCCAGCAAAGCAGGCTAAGACCTTGTCAGATTTTTTGTTAATAATTTTGTTTGAGACTTGCACAGCTGGAGCAGCCTCAACACGTAACGCTTCCCACACTGACCCTTCCCACCCCGTGCAGGGACCCCAGCTCACAGGGAAGCTGCAGTGGGTCTCCACGTTTGGGCCCAGAGGACAAGGGGACGGTTTGCCAGGAGAAGCCACAGCTGCCAGGGGAGGAAAACCCTGCACTTGTCTCAGACCCACCCGCTGACGCAGAAGCAAGCTGCCTTTTACCAGGGGGGTCGGAGCGGCAGAAGCACATGTGTTTGCTTCGGCAAGAGAAGCTGTGGGGGTGCTGGCCATATGCAGGACAAATGCGGGTGAGAGACAAGAAAGACACCACCTAAGCATGCAGCATTTTTCCTGCTGGCTGAAAGCATTCCCCTTCCTCTCTGCTAATCCAGTGACCAACATCACTGCCTGCAGTAAGTATCTTACACGTCTGCGTCAAAGTAAGGTGAGCATTTGCTGTTAAACAAGTCAAAATCCATGCTGAGAGCATGCAGTAGGAGATTCCCATTTCCTAGACGTTATTCAGGTAAGCCTTGGCCCTGCCCGCGGCACAGCACCACCGCTCCTCGTCCCACAGCCTGCTGACACGCAACCGGGGACCTGTCCTCAGGGAAGGGGGACAGCAAAGGGTTAAGCTACAAATTGGGCTGTGCCATTCGACTTGAAAGAATTCCAAAAATCAAATGAAACAGTCTACATGTGAATTTATGCAGAGCCATCTTAACATTGCAACCACTCTATGCTCCAGAATGACAAGATAAATTGTAATGGCTCCTTCGGAGACATTACAATGTATTTTGTCAAAGACCCCTGTGTTAATGTCTCTATACTATGGATTATCATAATGTATCATGTCAAATCCTCATGCTGCAGTACTTCAAAGATACACTGAGATATGTCAAACTTTTTGGTGCACTTAAAAGCATCTTGAGACATTGTGGCATGGTGGTGCCTGAAAGCAAAGCAGGAGGATGGCAATGCCACTGCTGCCCTGTTGTCGAGGGCGAACTGGGACCCTCTTCCACTGACGGATCCCAGTGAAATGCCCATTAAGCCCTGGCAGCAGCTCCCAGGCATGCGGCCAGCCCTGTCCCCGCAGCGTGCAGGGACACCGGCACACTGTGCCGGGATATGAGCCGCAGCAGAGCGGAACTGTGCGGTTATGCCTGGGCACCCCCCTGCCCCTGCCCGCAGGGGAGTCGGGGGTCAGTGCTGGCGGGGGGTGGCAGAGGAACCCCGAGCCCCGCACACCCCCGAGGCTGCCTCCTCGCGGTGGGTGCCTGGACTCCCGCCTCGGTGCAATGGGCAGTGCTCTGCGTAGCGGCATTGTACGTACAGCGTTGCATGTGAAGAAGGGCTAGCGCCAACAAACTGAACCGGTAGCAGCAAGAAATTCCGAAATAATACAAAGAACAGCAACATATTAACCTCGTACCCGCAACTCCTGTGTTCTTAAAAGACTGCACAAGATCCAGACTCACAGGATGCTCTACAGGTTCTGCTGCCTTTGTGTGCCCAGCCTCCCCACCCGGCCTCCAGCCTCCCCAGCCACACTGATTACCGGCAAAGGGGGAACGCTAATTATCCACTTCACCGGCTAGTACCAAACTGAGTCTTCTCAGATTTCACACCGCCAAAAAAAAGTATTGGAAAGAAAAATTAGCAGCCTGCCAGACCACATCCAGGGGAAAAAACTGTCACTGTAACCAAAATCGTGAGCACCGTGTCAGCATCTAAACTGCAGGAGCATCACCCGCCACAGCGGAGCAGCCAAACAGCAGGACTTTGCTCTGGATGCCTTTCAGATCCTCCGCGTATCTGTAACCTCTGCCGACTTTGTTTTATGAAGCTTTGTGAATGGATTCAGGTTTACAGAATTTCTACAGTTGCTGCTCTTGGGAGAGCAGCCAGGAACTCCACCATCAAAACAGATCATCTGTCTAAAGATGGCAAGACATGCAGACCCCTGAGGGTGCATTGGATAATAGCAGTAATATCAGTAACAACAGAGAGAAATGCCCTGCAGGGAAAAACCTGACTGCAGAACTTGGCATATTGCTCTTACCCCGCAGCTCTGTGAGGATGTCTGCGAGACTGCCAGCGTTCGGCAGCGAGGGAAGAGCCATCTCCACCAGCTGATTGGGGGAAAAATCATAAAAATGTTTTCCACATGCAAGCAGCTGTGAATAAACCTGTCAAATATTTACAGGCCTGTCAGGGTATTTGTAATGGAGATCACAGTGTGGCTTTTGAATGTAAAAGCTTCTGCTCGGGAAGACAATCAAGTAAAGTAGATGCTCCAGGTCTATTATTTAGCCCAAGAGCCGACCCAGCAATATGGATCCGCTGGCATAGAGATCGCGTGGTCCTGGTAGGGACAGAATCCTCCTCCAGAAACAAACTCCTTCACACAACGACATGGAGACTCAGTTTGCAATGACCTCTGCATTTTTACCTTATAGTCTACCTAATTAAGACTCATGTTGTGAAAGAAAAGGTGAAAAAAGTTGGAGTCAGGTGTGGGATGAACAAGGCACAAGACAAGAACCTGCATGAAGTGCAATACGCAGCTACAGGGGAGGCGCGCCCAGGGCAGGGGTTTAACTGTTGGAGAAGCTGGGCAGGAAAATCCATGAGTGGAGCAGGAAAAGAATGGCTGAGGGGAAGCCTGTGCTTCCCCCCACGCCAGGGACTGAGAAATGCGTGGCACGGCTGCGCAGGACTCTTGCTTGCCCTGCACCGTGGCATGGCCACGGCTCTGCAAGCCTTGCCCCCACCTGGGCAGCATGTGTGCGGGGCAGAGCAGGGCTGGTGCTCGGGCCGGCGGGGACGGGGCAGCCGGTGCCTCTGCCCGCGCAGCCGGTGCCGCCTCTGCCCGCAGCGGGCCAGCTCCCCCCCTGCCACAGCCCCGGGCCAGCCCCGGATAACTGGGGAACAGCCTCCCACCACCTTCCAGGAGCTCCACTCGTTACAGTTGCTTGGACTCGACCGGAGCTCCAGGCCCCCTGGCAGGGCAGTGCCCGGCCGCGCTGGGGGCCGCGCTGGGGGCTGGGGGCCACGCTGGGGTCTGTGCACACTGCGCAGGTGGCCCCATGCTGCTGAACGCTGAACCCCAAGGCCAGGGAGGTGACAGTGAAGCGGGGGTCGGTCAGTGGGAGCATGGGGAGCCTGTGCTCACGGAATCTCCCAGACAGAACCACAGATGCTGTGCAGCTGACCACGATCTCATGGAAATGTTTTTAAATCCCTAAAACCGGTCACCATGGGAGAACACACGGTGCTGGATGGAGGGAGACCCCATACCAAAGGCAGGCATTCCGTTCAGCTACATCGCTTTTTTCTTTATTTCTCCGGTCTCCTCCGTCCTTACCAGTGGAGGGACACCCCAGCCAGCCTGACCGCTCTCCATCGCCGCTCAGATTGCTTGTGCGGCAAAACCATACAGAACATTAAACCACAGCCTCCTCCTTTGAAAAAAACCCAAACGGAGTGGTGTTTTCTGCCCATAGAAGCTGAATAAAAAGCAAACCTGGTGTCAAGGGCTCCACACTTCTACTCTTTAAGCTGGCCGCTGTGGTGACGCACTATGGTGTGTTAGAAGTCACAGTCATGGCACTAGTTTGCAGTCTCTGGGTTTGATGGTCACCCAGAAAACTGACACATTTCCCAGGCTGGAAATGACAGTTTAAGACCTTTACTCTGTTGCTGGGGCTTTTTGCTTTGTTTTCTTTAGCTTGTTTGAAAACCAGGTTCAGTACAGAGATAGCACTTTTGTTCAAGTGCTTGAACTACTGTGCAATACAGAGCTGTATAGTAACTCAATCCAATCTCCTCATAGAAAATCCTAATTTTCAAATGAGACAAACGGTAATGAAACGACAGGCACTGGAAGCACGAGTCTGAAAATAAGTTAGAAGTGAAAAGAAGGAGCCTTACCCAAAAGGGACCCCTGCAAGCACTAGAGGATGTATAAAAATGACACATTAGTAATATCAGAATATTGAAATGCCGTATGTAGACTATTCAAGAGCAAGTGAACCTGTATTTCCTCGATAAAACAACAAAATATAAAGTTAACTGCATTGCAAAAATGTCCCTTATTACTTTAATGTGCTAGTATATTGCTTAATGAAAGTTCTTAATTGTAATACAATTAATTACATACACAGAGTCCCCAATTACATTTTCCAATAAGACATTGGCTTTGGTACAGGTCTAAAGGCACTAAACCAATTTTAATATATTAGCACCAATTTCCCTTGAATACTAATTACTATCTAATGATAAAATGAGAAAGAGGAACTTTCCAGAAGTAAGATGGTAAGAATAAAACTAAATTAGCCATGAACAGTTTGCTACTATACATAAAAGCATTTCACGTTACAAAGTGCAAGCTTTTAGTTTAAAGATAAATCTTAGTGCAAGTTAAAAAGTTTGCCATACTGGAAACAGTTTATTCGTTTGAATGCTATTAGTAAGCACTGGATAGATAGGGGATTTCTCTGTGCATATTTCTTAATAATGGAAAGTTTTCTGTTTCATTTAATACCCTGAAATATAAACTTTCTATTTGCCCGAAGGAAACTGGCAGCTATTTTACTAGCAGATGTTTGGCATCATACATATATATTTATTTATAAATGAATATGAGACTATGAAGAGCACATTTACAAATAATAGCTGTTATAACAGAGTTTTCCCTGACTGACATATCTAAGCTAAAAGTATTTCAAATAAAAACAAAATGCACAAAATGAATATTTCATTTTGATGTTAGGGTTTTCAAGCTATTATTTTATTAATAGTGCAAAACTGTCAATATTTCTATTCTAATGCCATGCCGAAAGATAGCTCCTTAAGCACTACAAAATCCAATTTCTTATTCCGTACTGGGGGAACCAGGCTCTGTACAATGCATGAATTATGGCTGATCTTACATACTGCGTTGTCCTTGAACTATGTGGGCAGAGAGTTAACTGCACGGGTGTTCCACATACATCCCCGAGCAGGGACAATGGAAGATTGCTTTAAATTCACCCACATTTTGGGGGAAAAACTATAATCAGAAGATTTCTCCTGCATTCCTTACTTGAGTTTGATATCAGCTCGGAGAACACTCAGGACCAGCACAGCAGCAGAGACAGAATTCACGTTAGCGTCTACTATTTTGCGGATTGCTGCCAGCCTTGAACAAACTAAACCAGTGACTTGCTTTTGAACTCCACAGAGTCAAAGGGTCTGGATTGCCTTTGCTCCTCCATGTTCTAGGTGCTGGCTGATAAACCCAACACCCATGAACGAGACAAAAAGCCACCACCTACCGATGGGATGCTGGGGCAGCAGGGCAGGAGCACGGGGGCTTGGGGCAGCCCTTAGGGTCCTGCCCAGGGCGCTCCCCATCCTGGGGGCATCTTCATCCCAGCCAGGGCCCCCAACCACGAGCACCACCGATGTGCTTAAGGAGGGCCAGGAGAGCTCACAAATTAGGGTACTTCTGACTCACAGCCCCAGAGGTCTATCCTACAGCCTTCCATTCTGCCCAGGAGCTGCTTTGGCATCCCCTCGCCTAGGAGGGAAGTGGAGCAGTTGCTGCACAAGGACTTCAGGGAAAGGGAAAAGTGTTCCCTCAACGTTACTGACTGACATTTCTTTTGAGACAAGGCCTCCGTGGCTCTCCTGCAGCATTCGTTACTCATGCGGAACAGAATACCTCCTGCTAAAGCACTTACAAACTTATGACATTTACTATTAAAGTAATGGTGCAACCTGAACCTAGTCACTCATGAGAACTAAGAGCATCAGCAGATACAGCTATGAGCCACAGCATGGATTCCTCTGCAGATGATAAAAATACGTTAAAAATGCAGTATATACAATATACCTTTAATTCTAGAGCCTGGATTAAAAAAAATGTTACTTCTAATCAAAACGTGCAAAACTTCTGAAAGCATGAATCTTTTCATAGATTAAAAATTGATGCAAAAATAATAGGATGGATGCAGACATCGGGGAATTCTGGCTTGTGGAAGAGTGCAACTTGATTAGCGAGGTTAAAATTGCTCCATTTCCTCATGCACAGCAGCCCTGCCACCTTCTGCTGCATCCTCTCCTATGGTTTCTTAGAAGCATTTTATGAAGAAATTAACCAGGAGCATCATTTTGGAAGCAAGTCCCACTCTGCGGAGAACGGCAGCCAAAACTGTGAGTGCTTAATCTCAGCTCCAGCGCTGACGTACCACCAGTGAGCTTGTGGCAGCTGCTATTCCTTAAATGGGAGCAGAGCCTACTACTCGCCACTGGAATTAGGAGGTACTTTGGGGATGCTCTGCTCTCATTCTGGGATAAAGTATGAAATGCTATGGACAAAAAGCATAAATGGAAAGGTCTAATCTTTGTAAAGAAAGAAAAAACTTTACTACTGAAACAGGCTCTTACTACGATTGTTTGCAGCAAACACACTGAGCATGGCCTTGGCTGACAGCTTGAATGCTGCTGGCTTCCTCATTAGTACAATCAACATTTTTACATCTGAATTAAAATAGAATGAAAAAATGCCCCAAAACTGAGAGCATGACTGTTGGGAAGAATGAAGGATCGACCAAAATGCTACAGAGGACAAACACAAATCAATGTCAAATGTTTGGTTGTTTTTTTAAAGTTTCATATAATTTCTTGTAAAGAAATTTATCAGGAAATAATATCAGGACCTTAAAAAAATTAACAGAATAGAAATATTTGAGCATAGCTGGAGAGAAGATTATTTGTCTAGACCTTTAAAAATCATCAGACTGCTCTAGTTACACCTGCATGGCTAATTTCTTTAGATGCTATTAGAAAAAAATCAGTGCCTCTAACAGCCGTATTGACGTGGCAAAACCTGCAGACCAACCACTTTATTCACTAAGCAATGCCTGCAACAGAAAAAGTTTTGTATTTCCAGTGTTTTTCAGGGTTGGTCACAACTTTACACAGCAGAGTTTAACAGAAAAAGATTAATCATGAAGCGATAAACAGGATGCAGACTATTTACTAGAAGGTATGAAATCCATCATTTCCCTCTGGAATAGTGTTTTGGCACAACTGAGAAGTGTCTCAGGAAAGAGAGTCTCGTCAAAACTTACTTGCCCAGACAGTACAGCTTGTGTTCCAAAATACATAACTTATGTGAGTTTAAGCAATTTACAAGAGCAAAAGTGAAAAGGGGAAACATACTGTTCTCCCGGACAAGGCAGAATTCCAAAGTGCTCTGGCTCTCCAAGGTACAGTCTAAATCTACTGGGACATTAGGTTCACTCTGCTTCTCCAGCCGATACTGAGGACCTGAAACATAAAGTAACTTGTAAAATCATCTGTTTTCTAACAAAGTGATGGCTTATCACGTTCAACTAACATGAGATTACTTGTAGCCTGGTAGTAAGGCAGGTAGATGTTTATGTTTCAAAGCTCTCTGCTGAAGGGAAGGGCCCTGTCATCAAACGGTGGAGGATGAGTGCAAGGAAACATATTCCAGTCCCCTTTGGCTGCCCAGCACCGCTACCTGGCCGACTCCTGCCCAACACTTCTGTGTTACTCCTGCACCAGGTGAGCCTGGGTTACACACCCTGCCCGTGCCGCAAGACTGGGCTCTTGCCAGCTGTGAGAAATACCTGCTCAGGCCCTGGTGTGCACCATGTCGGATTGTCGGGGCACCCTCCCTGATGCGGAAAAGCACAGCAGGATCGCTCCCCTTTGCCCTGCCCTCCCGGTGGCCCTACAGACCGAAGGCCGGCTGCTGTGCGCCGGGGAGCCCCGTGCCGTGCTGCTGGGGTTGCAGCACACCATGGCCCACGGCTGGGAGCTGGGGGGGCTGCCTCCACCGGCGGGGAAGGCCAAGGGGAGCCCAGCTGTGGGGGGAGGCTGCCATGGCCATGGCCGTGTCTGCACAGAGCACCGAGGAGCAGCTGGGGAGGAAACCGGCCCTTCTTCTATGAACTGCAGTTTATCCTGAAAACCAGCTCTGTGACACCCAGTCTGGCTATTTCTCCCTCTGCCACGATGTGTTTCTCCAAAGCAAGCGCTCCCGAAGTGCAGGGCAGGGACGTTGTCACCACAGCCGCCGCTGCCCAGCCGGGCGGAGGGTGGCAGTGCCTGGCAGCGCCACGGCTGCGAGGAGCCGAAAGGGCCACCCAGAGATGGGTTTGCTTTTTGCAGAGATCTGTACACTGTTAACACCCAGCTGCTTCGAATGTGCCTGTACAGATGCTGTTGCTTCAAATGAATTATTTTCACGTATGTTGCATTTAACTGTAGATCCTCAAGATGCAGGTGCCAACCACCTTCTTCCCAAACCATCTCACCAAAGGAAAGATGATACTACTTAAAAAACTGTTTTCCAACCACAGAAAATGTATTAAAAAGCATTTTCTATAAAAATAAGGCCACTTTTTAAAAAAAAATATTGTTGAATGGATTCTTAAGCTATATGCCCTAGCTGGGATAAAAAAAGGAACGCAATCCCAGGGGAAGCCCTGCCAGTCAGGCACAGGCCAGCAGGACAGGACCCGATGGGATGGCTCAGGGAAGCCAACCTCTGCATGGGACCCCGGGCAGGAGAAAAGCCACTTCCAAGGGCAGGAGCTGGCGGAGGCAGCTCCATCCCTGCGGCAGCCCCAGGCAGGGTGGGTCTCCATCCTGCTCCCACCCGGGAAGTGCACACCAAGTTCTCAGCTGTGTCATTTCTGTAAAAATGGGTAAAATAACTCTAAACGGGTACCTGAAAAAACTTAAGTGATGCAAAGAACCTTCGGCCAGGTCTTACTTTAACAAAAAACCCTAGAACTGAAATAACGAAATCTATTCCCTCTTTATCAGTACTTAAAATAT
Organism: Falco biarmicus; assembly: GCF_023638135.1. Classification (NCBI taxonomy): domain Eukaryota; kingdom Metazoa; phylum Chordata; class Aves; order Falconiformes; family Falconidae; genus Falco; species Falco biarmicus. Next base: position 2,830,920 of record NC_079296.1, on the reverse strand, counting down.
TTCTGAATGTTTCCTGACTTTGAATTATGACAGTATATGATGAAATATTTAAAACATATAAAAAAATTAAGTATTTTAGCCTCAGATGGCATGCCTAAGAAATGGAATTTGTTAGCCAATTAATTTTAAATTTACTACAGCAGAATTTCAATTACGGCTTCTCATTTTGTCTCCCCAGAAGCCACGTGAAGTGCTCACCGCCCGACCCAAGCGTGTTCTGCTCCTGCAGCGGAACATTATTTCTCCGTAGAACGGAGCTCCCTTATTCCAGGTGACTCTCCGGGCCCACGTGGGCCGGGCCACCCGCAGCCCGTAGGGGAATGCACAGCCGCTCCCCCCGCCCGTGCAACCAGCACCGGATGCGTGGTGGTCAGGGCATCTGCAGAACAAACTGCGCTCGGGAACTGGCTGGGATGTCTCACAGAAAGGGAAGCAGAGACAGCCGCCGCTTCTCCTCTCCCAGCTACTGGAAATGTGACCAAAAATGTAGAATAAATTAAATAAACAGAGGCCTGGCTTGTTAGGCAGAAGCAAATTATACTGAATTGAAACAAGTATCAAAATGGTACATCAATTGGTATTTTAAAACTGGTGTAGGCTTAAAAACTGTATCAGTGCCAGCAAAACCTGCCTGCTCTGCCTGTCTGTAAGAGCCACTTTCCAGGTTCCCAGCCTACACCTGGATGCTGAACAGTACCAGCAGCGACACAGCAGCAGAACTGCTGGTCCCCATCTGCATCTCTGTGTTCTTGGTACCTGGTACCACATCCCAAACTCCCAGCGCTTCTACCACAGACACAGCCTCTTGCCCCCACCAGTGCCCCAGCCCACCGACCACAGCACCAGCACCGGGACCTGCCAGCGCCTGCCGCTGCATCCCAGCTCCCCACAAGAACAGCATCACCCTCTCTCAGAAACAATCACCACGACGCTGAGCAAGCTTCCTGCCATCCTGTGCAGTGATGTCGGTGATATCTCCCTCACCAGCACCATGCCAACATCAAAGCCTGATTTTTATCTGGAGCAACTTGAGTATTCCACGATCAGGTAAATTGTGTTGTCCAGTTTGTGTCAAGACCGTATTAACTGCCTGCTAATAAAGCATCGAAATGGAGCTACGGATTGGAAACCAAGGCAACCTGCCATATGAATAACTCCTTTAAACCAGAAAAAACTAAGACATTCATTAAAAAAGTGTAAATGGATTTTTAGAGAGTATCTATTCTTAAATAAAACATTTTAAATATCTGTACACATTTACATGGCCTCTACTTCACAACAGATGAAAAATGTTAGGCTGATTCTGTGGAGGAGTTTTACTACCAGACTTCTCTCACAAGTTCAGATGATGTCATTGGAGTAGAAATATTAGGGAATTTAATGGTCCCCTAACAGAACATTGCTCTGGGAATTTCAGCAAAATTTCAAGTGGTAATACTAAAGCTGGATTTTATGGCTTTCTGTAATCTGATGCAAACGCTCCATGTAGTTGTAAAACAAACCTTTAAATTCCTGGCACAGATGGCCCTGGCCCATGACCCCAGCAGAGCTCTGGCGGCAGGACCGCAGCTCGTCCGCGGCATCGGCTGGGGCGGCAGCCCAGGTGTGCACCCCACACTGCTTGCTGCGGCACGGCGGGGAGCAAACCGCATGTATGACGTTCCACCACCCAGCTGGCAGCACCTATGTTAAAATGGAAGTTACCAGGGCAAAATGGGTCAACAGTTGGACCTGATGACCTCAAAGGTCTTTTCCAACCTAAATGATTCTACGATTCTATGAAAACAGCCAGAAGACAAAGCTAATGAATACGAATCCTCTTCTAGTTCTGTCATTTTGTCACAAATACTTGGAGTGAGAGAAGTCGGTGCTACAGCGAGCAGGGCTGGAGGAACGAGCGCTCGTGTGGCTGGGGAGGAAGGGGAACCAAGGCAGCGGGCAGAAACCAGAAACGAAGGAGTGCAAGAGAAGGGGCTATACCTTCAAGCAAACTTTTTTGTTCAAAACCCAGCAGGAATTTGTTTGGGGCTGCAGAGCCCCTGGAGAGCCGGGCCCCTTCTCCACCAGCTCTGGTGACCTGACGCATCCAGTCTTCTCCATTCTTGGGCCACACAAGTAGTGAAGCATCCTGCATGCCGGAGTGAGGGCTTAAACCACATACTGCAAACGATACCAGTAACAGCAATTCTTCTCTTCCAGACTTAGTTTGAGTGCACTGACAGACCGGGAGCTGTGGAGGAACGGGGCTAACTTCGACAGCCGGAGCTGCTCCATCCCAGGGCCACGCTCAGCATCCCTGGAGCTGGGTGCTGGCACACCTCACCTCCGGGCCTCAGTCTCCGTTACACACGTCCCTTCCACTAAACCCCCCATCTAGTCATCCACACCATGGCTTCTGCCTACAGGTACCCACCGTGCTTCCGTTATTTCAAGACACCTCTTTGGACAGAGGAAGGATTACCAGGAATTTTACACGGAAACACCCCCAGTACTACACCCACAGCTTCCTACTGCACAATTCAAAGATGCCCCAGGAAGAATCCCACCTGGTAATCAAATTAAGCATCTCTTACAAAAGGCAATGGCCATCCGCATAACAACAAACCAATTCTGTTGCCATTTAAGCTGCAAAGCCTTCAGAATGGGGTTTTGAAAGCATGACCCATCAGTTCTAATTTTTAAAACTTATCCTTTCAGTCAAGACTAGAAAAAGGTCCATTCCAACTTTTATCTTCCCTACAAAGTGCTGTTATCTTGAGCTGATGTCAGGAGCTCTCTCTCTCTTTCTGCTGACAAGCAGAGACGAGAGAGATAAGATTGGGAACGAATCTCACTTCTCTGAGTAAATAAATAATCAATACTCATCTAAATGTAAATGAGAAAGTATCCCCCTCTGATAACAGGGCTCTTATCAAACAGCCAATTTTCTACAGACATTTGGCCTCAACCAAATCACCATCATTCAGCCCCAGCCTAATGGCTAAAAATCGTAACTAAATTGAACCGATCACCAGAGATCAACTAAGTTCAGCCATGGCTACTACAGGTTCAAATGTTTGGAATGCAATTTTTCCCCCATTAACTTTCAATAGCAATGAAGAATACCACGGTCAGAGGTTGAATCTGCACAATAAACAAACACTAACACTTAAAAAGAGAACGCAGCTTTAAACAAAACCACAAACAAAACCCATGTTCATCTCCAAACTAGTTAACAGGGTAAAATAAGGATTATTGAAAGACTTACCTCAATATTTAATGTTTACAGCACTGTCAAACCTAACCTAAAAAGACCAGCATAAACAAAAAAACCCAAATGGTTTAAAACTGAACCCATGTTTTACTGTTAGTCTCTGCAACAAAACACATCGCTACATCCTCTTTGTCCCTTATCTTTACGTCCCTCTCAAGAGCTCCTATAATTCTCACAAAAGCCCCAGTTCCAGCTCTGCTGTCAGCTGTTTCTGCTCCCTTTATGGTCCATGTATTTGTTCAGAACACTTTTGAGTTTCTGATTTCCATAACATTGACCTCCCGAATTTATTGCACTGTGCGAGAAAAATAATTCCTTTCCGTTTCAAAAAGCCATTGTCAACCCACTGCTTTTGGGGCACACATCTCCCGTCTTCGGAACAGCTGTGATACCCTGCCCCCCTGCAACGTACCACCTCTACCACATGCACTTCACAGCCTTCTCTTGTCCTCAGCCATGTCTTGCCCAAACCAGAAAAGATCTTATCTCCTTAGCATCTACTCCTCGCTTCACACATCTGATCCATTTTCACACTCATCCATTTCTGTACCTTTTTACTTTTATATTATACTGTTTGAGATAAAATATAACAATTAAGATGTGGACTCATGATGATTTATGGACTAGCATAGTAACGCTTTCTGTTTTGTTCTCTACTCCTTTCCTAATTTCTGGCGTTCAATTTATCTTTCTGACTGCTTCTAACCACTGAGCTGAAGTGTTCAGAGAACTACTCATGACGACTCTGGGACACTTTTCTTGACTGATGGAAGGTAATTAGAGCCCATCATTGTATACACATAGTTACGGCTGCTTTTTACTATGTATATTATTTTGCACTCATTGACACTGAATTCCCTCTCTCATTTTATTGTCCTGTCACTCAGCGTTGTGAGATACCTCTGCAGTGCTTCACAGACAGCTTTTATTTGCACTATTCTTACTTCTTTTGTATCAACAACACATTTCGTAACATCAGCATTCACATCACTTTCCATGCCCCACATTAATGGAACAATGCAGGTTCTACCAGTTCCACTGGAACTCCACCAGTAACCTAGTTACTAATAACAGAGGGCCATTATTCTTATTCTTTGTTTCCTGTCTTTTAATCAATTATTAATCCATGCGAGGATCTTCCTTCTCATCCTGTGACAGCTTAATTGCTTTATGAGTCTTTGTCAAATCTTTTTTGGAAATCTAAGCATGCTATGTAAAACACATCATCCTCATTCAGATGGTCTCCGGCTTCCTCAAAGACCGCTTACCTGTTTCTGAGGCACAACCTGCTCTACAAAAGCCATGACAATTTTTTTCCTCTGTATAGTGCATTTGTCCGCATGTCATCTACTAATTCTGCTCTTTGCTGCCACTGCATTTGACAGTTTTGCAGTTTGCCTGGTAAGGAAGGCAAGGTGTACTGATGTCTCCTTAACTCCTTTAACAAACACTTGCCACCACCCACGCCTGAAAGAGCAGCAGATACAAGCAACGTTACACGTTGTATTTAACAATGCAGCACCTTCATAATTGACCCCTACCAAACCTCCTGGTGCCTACTGTCGGCTCACAGCGGTTTGTTGCTGTTTGTGGATTAGTTTCAAAACCTGCTCTCCTGACACAGCTCCTCTACTGAAACACTCCGGCACAAGAACATCTTCAGCCTCCAAACGCGAGACCTGCCGAGGCTTGGGGCAGAGCGGGGCACGTGCCCCGTGGTATCTCAGCTGAACTGCAAAACTCGTCTGGTTTGACAACAGGCAGAGACCTGCCCCCGGCAAGCTGGCAAACACTACGCCAGGAGCTATGGACGTCCACGGAGGTGCGGGACGCAATATTGTAGCTCGTCACCTAAACAGCCGCAGAAGTTCACAGGGCGCTGCAGGAGGATGGCCACGTCTGTGCACGGCCAGCGCCTGCCCCACCAGCCCATGCGCGGGGACACAGGAGATGCGCCATGCCAACGTGTGCTCCACTGGGAGCATGGTGCCAGCTGCGGGGGGCTCCAGGCTCCTGCCGGCATGGCTGTAATTCCAAAATAACACATGTAAAACCAGAAACTTGAAGACGGTCAGGCAGCCGTCACTTAATAGTCTAGGCAGCAGATACCAGGCAGACAGTAAATAAGCAAAAGCGAATATGAGCTATGTTCCAGGCTCTGTCCATGTACAGAAGACAGGAAAGTAGTCAAAAGAAAATACTTGATAAACATTTAATGCTGATGTCTGTGGTACTTTCCTATTTCAAGTTTCTCCTTTCACAAGGATACATGATTTATTACTTCACTGCTCCAACCCTAGGTTTTCAAAGTGTGATTTCTTTTGAGCTTAAACTATATTTATATTTATTTTTTTGTTATCACTTTTTTATTATTGCCATAGAAAATATTTGCTGGAAATATGTTGCAGCTATTACAAGGTCATAAAAAAGAGGAGGTTTATGTATTTCTATCATTTCAAATAGTCTGTCAGAAAGTATCAGTCGCACTAAGTGTAAGACTACTGGATTCCAGCTTTCCCTCTGCCAGCACATGGGTGGCATATGGAAGAATTAAAATAGCTCAGCGTGGCTGCTCCTTGGGGTGCTGGCTGGGAGCAGGCAAAGCGAGGCACCGCGCCGTCCCCTGCCAGCCCCCGGTGCAACCTGCCTCCGCAGCGGCACGGGGAGCACATGTCCCATCAACACTGGACACAGACCCTGGGCCAGGGTTACGAACAAAAGGGGCCTGAGGAGAGGGAACAATACACTGTGGAGAGCACAGAAACTGGGAATGGAGAGAGGTCTCAGGCCTCCTTCTGCAGGATTTTTCTTCGAACATGACAGAAGGGGCAAGGACTCCATTGTGCGCTCGGCAATGACAATAAAACCACAGAAAATATGTAAACAGTTTGAGAGGAAATAGCTGTAAAGCCAGAATGTTTACATCTCAAATCCTACTGCTATGAGGACATCTTAAATCTGTTTATACGTTAAAAATCCCCAAAGCCCCTCAACACCTCTGAAGTGGAATAAAGATTTTATCATTACAAATGCAAATACTGGTTAATAAATAAAGATTTAAATAGTGAAAACAAACTTTTAACATTAAGCACAAGCATGAGACTTTTTTTCTGTCCAATCTGTTTTTTCTTAACTTACACTGTTGTGACATTACTGAATTTTACATACAGTTATCTGCTGCTCTCCGCAGAAATACAGATGGTTTTTGTAGAAATAAACAGTCATTTATATGAAACAATTGTAAAATAGTTTATGGAAACCAGTGGTGTAATGCATTCAAATAAATGCCAGGACCGGCTGATGGAGAGCCAAGGTGTTAAATCACACTGCTTAAGAATTCAGCTGTGGGAAACAGATAGTAAATCCAGAGTGACAGAATTTCCAGTGACGGCAAAGGTTTCTGACATCTAGTCCAGTACACAAAAACTACAGCAGTTCAAACCCATTTTACTTAACACTACCTTGACAGCCAGTGAAATTAAAGAATTTAGTCAAAAGCCCCTTAAAAAGAAACAAACACTTCATTTATGTATTGCTTTTCTGAAGAATAGAAAACATGCACATAACTAGGAGCAAACCAGTCTTTGCAGAATATTAACAGAAGTGCTTTATTTAATTGCTACTATAGACTTTTATTCTTTTGGCATTAGCAAAATATAGCTCTAAATAAAGCTGAGAGGAGAAAGAAATCATCGTGTTTGATCTATAATGTAATGTATCTTAAAGCAGAAATACCAATATACGTATTTAGGTGGGTTTTTTTAAATCACAAATTGAAGATACAATGTCAGGGCAGTACATGTGCCAGCTGACCCACCCAAAGTCCCCTCCACACTCTGCTGCCTAGAGGAGGGCACGATGTGAGCATCCCAGCATCCCAAGCATCCCAGCATGCCGAGCATCCCCCAGTCCAAGTTCAGGTGGTTATTTGAGATGCAGATCAACATGAGGCCTCTACACACTGACTCGGACTGTGAAGTGACAAAGGTCCTTCCCCTGCTACAGACACAGAAGTGACAGCACGGCAGCAAAGGGCAACACAAGCACCCAGACGGGTGCGTTTCAAGCTTCACAAAAAACAAGCAGGAAGAAGACGGTCCCACGACTCTACCTGGTGTATCAGCAGTACCTTCTTTCATCAGAGTGGATAAAATAAACAAAAAAAGTCTCCATCATCCCAACACTGAATCACAGAATTTAAAATATCACATAAATTACAGCTTTATTACCAACCCAGAAGAACCAATAAATGTATGATTTCAATACCAACAGCTCTAAAATAGACTCAGTTCAATATTTCACTTTCATTTCAGAGACCAGGCATGAAAAATTTTCCTCAACCATTCAGGCTGATGTCCAGAATCCCATCAGCCCAAATGCACAGAACTAACGAGCTATTTCTATTCTGACAAACTATTCACAAACTTTATTCCCGATGAGCTGTTCCACGCACACCAGCATCCCCGTCCCCCCCATCAGGTCAGTGTCTGCTCAGCATCAGCAGGCTGGTGGGAAAGGGCTTGCTGAAATAAATTATTACCACTGCAAAACAGAGATGGAGTTTGTAGACAGAAGGAAATAATTTCAAGCAGCCTCCATCACACCCTCTCCAGCACAGAGGGGCTCACCCTGCACCACACCAATCCTGCTGAGGAAAATCTGCTGCAAAAATAATAAGCAAGCAACCCTTCCTCTTTCCCTAACAGACATCACGGCAGACAGCCAGTGAGCAGCGGGGCCAAACAGCTCTGGGAACATGGGGCGGAGGGTGCCAAGCAGGGGTAAGGAAAGCTGTGAGCCGGCAGAAGCTCCCCCAGGAGCAGCCGCAGGACCAGCTAGCCCCTACCGCCCCAGCACGGGACCAGCAGAACCGGGAGAAAGCTGGGACAACCGGGGGCTCTACGCTTCACTTACGCCTTTTTTACCACCTTGCCTCTTTGGTGAAAGGGGGGCAGCAAGCAGGAGAGCCCTGACCAAGGATCTACAAATATCGATGCTCTTTTTAATTTAAATCCCGCTAATATAAACAGCTTAATGCAAGGAAAACCAGAATTTCTGAAGTATTTCCAGGTAAAGCCATTCATAACCAGGGGTACAACACCCTGCAGGGATGCTGTAATTATCCAAAACAAAGCACTGAAAGCCAGAGAAGCTCAAAACTACCATTAAGCAGAAAAGCATGCATGTAAACACACAGAAATACAAATTAATTGGCTTTTCACTGTCACAGATGCTGGGGCTTCCATCTCCTTAAGAGTCAGAGCAAACATATGCATCGCCTACTCTAACATATTTACTTTTAAATTTAAACTCCTCAGTTACCATCATTCAGTGACAGTATCAAACGTTAATGACAGTTTATTCTAATTGTGGTTCATCTCTTAAAAATGCTTTAATCACAGGCCTGTGGTTTTAAACAGTTTATCTTCCTAAGCCTCCTTTTTTAATGTATATAAATAAATACAGGTATATATGCAATACAAATACATCCCTCCCCGTCTTTCCAGCCCTTACCTTCTGTCCCATTCCCCTGCCTGCGAGGTGGGGATGGGGGCACACAGCCCAGGGGGGACACACAGCTCCCCTGGCAGCCGGAGCAGCCACCCAGCCCCAGACCCGACGTGGCGGTGCCAGCCAGGAGTCCAAGGCCACAGCTAACACGGCCACCTTAACACCCACAGCCCGACAGTTGCCCTCTCCTGTGCTTGCCAACACCTGATCACCCCCAGGGTGAACTGGGAGAGCCGGCGCCATCCCAAAGATGCTCAGAATGAGCATCCTTCCCCTTACTTTTCCTCGTATTTTACTTTCTCCTGCCATGTGCAACCACCCCCTTGGAGGGGAGAGCCAGCACCCCTGCCTCAAGGGGTGGCTGCAGCTCCAGGTGCCCCGGGGGGACAGGGGCACCCCGCTCTGAGCCAGAGGGGGTCCTGCAGGGCTGGAGATGGGCTCCCCAGCAGGCTCCACACAGGCTCACAGCAAGGTCCCCCAGGGCTCCCTGCAGCCGGGCACAGATTCCTATCCTCTGACGAAAGAAAAACATGTCCTGATGGACAATAACGGGAACATTTTCCATTCATGCCAACAGTAATCTCAAGGCAACCAGCATGTAAGAGTCCAAGTAGTTTACTCTGTTTAGGAACTTACAAAAGCTATACTCTGTTTTGGGATTAGGGATATTTGTAAAAGTCACAGTGTTATACTTTTCTAAAGACCTGATTTTCAGTAATTCAGAAATTAAAACCGGAGATGTGTACATGGTAGGAAGCAGATTCTGGGTTCAAAGTCTAAGGTGTCATCTCTGCACATGCAGAGACCCCTGGCCCTCATTCCAGATACCGGATTCACTGAGGACCCTACGGAAATATATCTGCCGCCACAACTCAGGGTGACCTGCTCCACAGAGGGAGCAAACCTGTGTGTTATAGATGGCTCAGGTCCTGCGCACCCACCGCCAGTCTCCCCCACCCGCAGCCCCCACCACGCTCCCAGTGCCACTGGCCACGGGGACACGGAGCCGCCGTGCCCCCTCCCGGCACCACAGCAGCACCAGCTCCTTTTGCACCTGCGGCAGGCAGGAGCTGGACAAATCATACGGCACCACCGCAGCAGGACCAAGTATTTACAAACAGAACTGCTGAGATACTCCAGGAACAGGAGAATCGTGGGACAGGTTTAAACGAAAACCTTCGGCACGATGGCATCCGCGCCATTTCCCCCGGGCCTGGCAGGGTGCCAGGCAGTAAGTGGTGTTTCACACAAATGGGATCTTCACATTGCTGGTTTTGCTTATGCCCCATCTAAGTTTTGAATAAAACGTGGTTATGAATAGTTTTGGGTGCATGTTTAAGACAAGAAATTTGATGTTAACAGCGGTGCTGAGACCTCTATGTTCAAAAGTGAATTTCCAAAGAGAACTCCGAGCTCCCTTCCCGAGCTGCTTTCTGTGGAGGACGAGCCTCACGCAGCATCTTTATTTGGAGCTTCTGCTCTCCAAGTTCTGCAGGATAACTTAACAGCTCTGTGTGAACAAATCTGAAACACAGGAATAATAAACCATTACAAAAGATGATTTTGTAGTAGATTGTGCTCTGAGTTAGCTGGTGATAGAACACATTATTTTAAGTGGCCTTTGCAGCCACAATTAGTTTGATTCTGTTGTAGAGACTAAAATATGACATGGAGACTTTTATTTTTATTTCCTATCTCAGTTTCTTGAATTTTTCTCTTTCCTTATTATTCAGCTTCCCGTGGCAGTGAGATAATACACTTATCCAGACTAGTAAGATTATTTTAGACTATTTTTGGTCACTTTACACATTTTAAAGAATGAAAAAAGCACTAGTTGACAGCTGTTAGGGACTTGAATGTTATTGTAAAGCAGCTGTTTTCATTTATAGAAAAAGTATTAGTCTTTCTCCAAACCGAACAGAATACGAAGTTAATAACTCTCACCCTAACCTACGGAAAATACAGGTCATGTCTGTGAAATGTTGGCAGAAGGTATTGTTTATAACAATTAAACTTGTATAGCATTTTGTTCTTAAAAGGACTGAGCATTTCTGCTTCAGGGATGTTTGCAGTTTGAAGCAGCTATTAAATAATAATCAGTAGCATGTTCACCCTGCAAAGAATTTCTGCTTAAAACCAGACAAGATTAATCAGACAAGGCTTCTCTGTTCACAAGAAATTTCAAATGAAGAGAGGCTGACATGGACCAGAAACAGGCAGGATGATTCTAACATTTCAGCATTTTACATGGTTTAGTTGTGTCTCTCATTTCCTTCTAAGAACATTCAGTTTTTATATACTGACATCAATGCTTAATTTGTTTGAAAACAAAGCCTTGGTACACATTCTCTCTGCGTTCTTATTTACTTTACATTAGTATTTATAGTCCATTCAGTCAAGGTCTGGAGGAAAAGGCAACTGGCATCCCAGAGAATATGTTTGTTGAAAAGCAAAAGGAATGAGACAGCTCAAAGGAGGGAAGAGTTTCAAGTGTACATATAGCTCCTGCACATACTTAATTTGAGAATCACCATGGCATCAAGATACACAAAGTATCAAGAATGAAGTCATCATCTTTCTTATGTTCTTAAAGTCATAAGCCATGCAAATATATTTTATAGGAAATATTGAATGCAGGCTTCAGTGCAGATATAAAAAGCCTGATAAGATCTACTTGCCTACTGCACACTGTGGGATGCTGTCAGACCCAGTCTCAGCTGTGCTGCAGTATCTGAACATAAGGGGCTCTGCATTTTGCCTTGCAAAAAATGTGGTTTCCTTGGTCCAGCTGAGAGCATTCCTAAAATGTAAGATTTAAAATGTACGTCTACCATCACCTAAATTCCTAGGCTAACTGGGTAACACAGACGTATTGGTAAAACACCAGCAGAAATACACACCAGATTGACTGTGTAGGAAAATTGTTAAGTAGTAAAGCAAATCCAGTCATCATATTGATAATGGTTTCACAGTTATGTAACATGATCTGTACGACCTACAAAACTTCCTCTGCAAAGCATGAGTGTGGGATTTTAAAAGCATGCCTAGTATCTACCTTTTTTAGAAGTTAATATTAATTGATTTCCAGGGAGCAGACTTATACCAAGTACTAGAACGCCCAAATCTCACCTTCTAAGAAGGCTTTTTAAGACTCTGTTATTGTATCTGTCCAAAATACAGACAGGACCATATCTGACATTTTCACTGATAAATTCAGGAAGAACGAGAAGTTCTCACGCTCACAATTTCAAGCATATGATTCCCTTTTTGTAGCTCTGCTGTATCGCAGACCAATTTTATATTTAAACCATGAGCTGCTGGAGTGCTCACAATGTTCAAAACCATTCTCTAAAGAGATCAAGACATGGCAAGTTTATACAATGCAATTAAACTATTTATGGATATTGGGGTTCTCCACGGGGCCTTTACCCCTGCACCCCAGCACGGCCCGCCCAGGCCAACGCGATGGGTGCAGCAAGGTCCCTGTGGCACCAAGGGAGCTTTCAGCTTCTGCCTCTTCACCGCTGCGACCTGCCGTGGGTAGGGTACCACCCCTCCTCCTTAGGTTCTTTCTCTCCCATCCTGCCTCTTCTGAGAAAACTCTTGCGTGAGACATGTCTCCCAGCCTCCCTCAAGGTGGTCCACTGCTGGATTAGACCAGCCTCCTCTGGGAGCTCATTCCACAACCAACAGTGTTTTATTTCCAGCTCTTGCGTAAAATATGCATCTGCAATACATGCTGCTGAGCATGCAATAGGCTAAACAAATTGATGATAAAGTATTCTACTTAGTTATTTTTCATTACCATAAGAAAACATCAATTACATTTTCTATTTTATGAGTGTACACAAGGGAATCCATTACAGTAACAGAGAGGTTATATGACTGTTTTTCCTGCTTCTTTCCTAAGCAAAAAGAACAGTTAGTTTTTCAAAAGACAATGAAACCAGCCCAGAGAAAAGGACGGCACACCAGCATATCTGCATAGACAGTTCCTATCCTGATTTATCCAGCCCGACTCCAGCTAATTAAACATCTGCCTCAACAATTTCCTCTGCAGATTTATCTTCTCCAGTATGTAGCACTGACTGGTTGTTACAGGCTTTTCCCTAACTTGCAGCCATTCCCATGCATTTCTTCCAGTTGGCGATTTGGGCACGTGGCAAGAGATGATACAGTATTCCCATTAACCCCCTGCTGCTGCCTGTTGTGGGACAGGTCACCGGGCTCCCAAAGCACTGCTTCACTACAACCATGTCCTCTACTAAATGACTTAAGGGCCGTGGATCTCTCAGCTGTAACACATACAGGTTATTTTACCACCTGCATTTCCTGTTGATTGACTCGAAAAATTATTATTTAAAAACAGTCAGTGCTCATGCATCTAAGGCAAAAGCCTTGTGACACTAAGAAAGGAAAGCTGCAAGGAATGTAGTTTGAATAGTTTGCAATAATTTTACCTAACATAATACCTAAATAGAGCTAGGCACAATCAGAATAGTGCTTCCATTTTTTTCATGCTGCTTTCTATGAAACAAAGGTTTTACCCCACTTCTACCTCCTTCTAATGAGCTATGTCTCCCTGCAACAAATAATCTCTGGCTTGAAGTTAAATTGCAGTCAAAAGCCTTTATTCAGCTTTCGTCTTTTCAAAAAAAGGCATTTTGAAATAAACACACTGATATTTTTTGCAGACATGGTTCACACTACAGCTACATGAATGCCGGTGCACGCGCTGGAACAACACGCAGAAACCTCGGCTCTGCGTGACCCTTCGCCTAGGGGAATGTTCTGTGTCGTTATCAGCCCGGTGCTCCAAGGCAGGCAAGGGCTGGCAGCTGCAAGGATGGCAACAGCACTTTTAAACAAAATTAAAAAATAGAGAAGCTCAGAAGGTCACTGACTCAGAGGTGGCTGAAGCATATGGATTTTCAGGAACTTGTGGCTCAATTGTTTGTTGGAAAACCTACCTGTAAGCTGCAGACTACCGTCTGAATAAAATAAATAGGGAAAATCGGTCTAGTATTTTAGCCCTGGTCATGCTGGAATATACCCTTCCTGACTAGACAAGAGAAACTCTTCAATTTCTTCTTCACCCAAAAAAGCCAACCAAGATCTGTGTTTTCTTAGAAACACAGGACCAAGTTGAAAAATGTCATGTAAGTCAGCAGTGAAAATCGGTCAGAGAGCAACTTCTTACACAAATACTTGAAATCAGCATCAGCTGTAAACATAATAAATTCATTCATCCTGTGAAGGCTGGTCTGGAGGCATGTTGAGCATGGGCAGAAAAGTTCATGGGCATTTATATTTTATGAAACTATTACAAAAGCTTTAAATAAACATATTACATCTATTTTTGGTTATCACTTTCTAAAAATCAGAACAATCAACTTAAAAGGAAGCATTGCTTAATAAGAAGAAATGCTTTTCCTAAATTATGTCTTATCTTTTATGCAGAACTTTGACATCCTAATCCACTGCTTAATAATGACTTGAACTACAACGGCATGGGACCGTATAATAGTCTGATCTTAAATCCATTTATCTGTGCATCTCCCAGTGAAAGTAAGAGGCATATCCACTCCAAATAGGAAGAATCGGGTGGCAGATGAAGAATGATGGCAATATCCTCCTGCTCCTGCTCTGGCCTAGCCATGCCCACTGTGGTGGCATCCCAGGTTGAAGCACCCGTCAGCCTCGGCGGCATTTCACCGCTAGCGGCAGTGGAAGGGCTCGGGGAAAGGTCTGGGATCCCCAGGGCAGGGCAGGCAAGAGGAACCCTCTGTGCAGACGGCTGCAATTTCTGCTTTTTTAAAGATGACTGGCAAGACCCTCTGGAGACCCCCACCCCACCGAAGTACACTGACTGATGAATCACAGTTTTGGGTAAGGGAAATAACTGGGAATAAGGGAAGTTTTGGATAAGGGAATATAATTTTAATGAAAAAGTTTAAGTGATTTACCAATTTAATACATAAATACCTAACCTGAGAAGTCCCTTCACCCACATGGCAGTATGACATGACAATTTCAATAATGCATTATGAGTGCTCACCAACAGTTAAAAAATAAAACAAACAAAATTTCATTTATGAAATTCAGTAATATGGGAATTAAAGTAGAAACCTTTCCCTAGAGTGATTGCTCTTCCTGCAGTGACTCCAACTCATGAAGTTTACAGCCGCAGGTCCTGATTCTGGACCTATCTATACACAAGCTCAACTGAAATCTGCAACACCGACTATTTCAAGCAACCCAATTACATGTTCAGAAGTAAATACGCCTATAAGTAACCACGAGGTTTTTAGTTGGGACTTCTACCATGGTTATATCCACAGCAGGGATGATGGTCATATCTCAAAGGGGTGAGATGTCTCACGGATAATTTATTAAAAGTAAATTTAAATGATTTCTTGTATAATTAAAACCCTCCAAAACGATACACACATGCTTATATACCCTCTTACTGCAAAGCTTTCTCAGCAGGAGGGCCAGGACAGTAGAAATAAATATATTAGTTGAAGGAATAAGTGACAGGTCCATGCCGTTTCTAAGCTACTGAGCAAAAATAACAAAATAAAAGCAAAACCAAATTTCAAATGGGTGAAAGAGTAAAACATCTGTTACACAAGGGAGGAAAGTAGTTTAAAGACTGAGCTAAGTGAATCCTTTAGCCACCTCCCTTCAGGGAAGAGAAATCTGACCCCAGGAAACAAATAAAAGTCACCCAAAAAGTGAACAAAAGAGGTGTTTGAAAAAAACAGAACACCATTCATCGCAGCTAACGACTTGTTCATTATGAGTGATGATGGATAAAGACTTCTCACGCTGAGATGAAATCAAGATTTATATGCATTGTTTCCTCTCCCAACTTGTGGGAAGATCATCATCATTTAATTCTATCTCTGCGGCCAGTGATGGGCATCCAGAGAGCTGGTTATCAAACGGCGCAGTCAGCTGGCAAAAGCTGAAACGTGCAGTTGGCACATCTGGACGGAGCCGCCACAGCCGAGGGTGAACAATGACTCCTGGCCAGCAGCCAAATTGCTGCAGACGCTGGCGGGTCTCATCTACAACCACCCCTACCAGCATCTCTCTCTTTCCTTCCCACCCCCCCCCCCCTTTTTTTTTTTTTACGAGAATCAGATTTTCATTGCTTCATTCAATTGCTCTCCTCTGCCATTTTTTACAGCTCTTATCGTTCCCTTGGAATATGGCCTTGAGACAGCTCATCCGTGTCCTTCACTGTGTTCTCTCTTCTAACTTTTATTAAAACTTCAGCTCTCATCTGAAGATAGCTAATTAAATCCATGACAGATTATACACTCGTTTAAAAACCACACTGAACTACTTTTTCTAAAGAGAACAGGGTTTATTTTCTTTTCCCATAGTTAAAACTAAATGTATATAAGGAGGTTTCATTCATTTACAAAGACAAGATCCTTATCTCTACCTTGTATATAGATAGGTTTATATTAAAGTTCCTTTGTTGTGTGACAAGACTCGGTGCAATTTCTCAACATAATTATTTCTTGTAAGGCTGAGAGATCTTTCCAGCAACACTTTTGAAATATATACACTAACATATATGTGAATGCCCATTTACACCCTGGAAAAGCATTGCTCTAAAATATAAATTCAAGTACTGTAAATTTTCTTTTTTAAATGTTGATATGTCTTAACTATAACAGTACTATTTGACAACATTGCAGAAAGTAAATTTTTCTTTTTCTCTACAAGTAGCGATGAACCCTTTAAATTATTTAAAAATCATACTAAGCATCATTTTCTTATATAAATCAAAAGTATTAAAATTCTGTGAAGGACTGGCCTTACTGTACTTCCACCCATCATCTCAAATTACCACTACTGGACTTGAATGCAAATGGCTCTGTTATCATAAATAAATATTTGCAGTAATGGATATACTGCTCTGCAGCAAACATTACGCAGCTCCTCCCCTGCCTGCTTTTTGCCAGTATCTAGAACACAAACCTGCACACGGAACTGCTTTTGAGTGGTACTGAAGATCACAATACCTACTGAAAAAAACCTGAGCATCTTCCAAAACAGTTAAAAAGAGATATAAAATATGCTCATGGAAAAACACCCTACCCTCTAGAAAATACGATAAAATAACCCACCTGAGCCTCTCTGTGATCCCTTCCTTCTCTTTAAGGCCTTTTGTAAGATATCCTTCATGGTGACCTTCATACTGTCCACCTGAATAAGTGAGAATCCATGAGCAGCATTTCTGCAAGACAGATGCACATGCATTTTTACAACACAATCATCAGCAGGCAGCTCACTGCAATTGTCGTTAGTTTCAAGCAAAGGACCTGTTAGGCCCACCAATTAACAAAGTTGTGCTATAAAAGTAAGTTAAAAGGAGAAACTGAGCAAACTCCCTTAGAAAGGCAGAGACGAAAATGGAGAAAATGGATTGAGATTCAAGGTGTGCAAGGATTCTCCTAATTTATCTTGATTTTTGATCAATTTGTGTTCATCATTAAAAAAGAAAAATGAGCAAATGTACCTGCAGAGCTCCTCAACTACTCATTATTAAGTATCTGCTAGGCATTTCACAGTGCATACAAGAGAAACAGTTTGCAATGTCATTTTCATACATGTCCCGATGGCAGATGTAACAAATCATTAAGCAGAAGTGGAAGAACAACACTCAGAGAAATAACAGCAGCTTTTCAGCACTATTAACAGATAGCATTATTTCAAACGTAAGTAACGTGCTTTCTTTGGACAGGTTTTTGTGAACGTCGTGGCAGAGTCTCACGGCGAGGTTCCCGGCAGCTGCCCCCAGGAGAGCCCGCACCAGGGGCAACACTGCACACAGCACGGGGACGGTTATGGGAGACACCACCAGCCAAATATTGAGAGTGGCATCACGGGGGAAGCAGAGAAGGTGACAGTGTAACAGAAGAGATACTGGATTAATATATCAGTAAATTTTGCCCCTTAGACCTTGCAGTCAATCTCTGCTCATGTCAGTAGATGTCACTGCAGACAGTTAGCACAGAAACCTGAGAGCTGCTGGGCACCCACAGCGAGAGACTTGCACTGCACGGAAAAAACGGGTTTGCAAAGCTGTTTAGACAGGAGGAGGAGCTTTGTATCTGGCAACTAGGAATTTTAATCAGGGAGTAGAGCTCTATGTGAATATCACAACTGGAATATTTTGAAAAGCATCTGGCAGTCAGAAGCAATCCAAGCAACGCAATTACATCATTAAAAACAAGACCGCATTACGGGTCTCCTCCAGACACAAACGCTGGGAATACAAGTCTGAGCTCAGATCACTTCAGATGTGGCACCCCTAGCCCACACCGTGACACAGCCCAGGTGAATACATGACACCTTCAAGCCCTCACCACGCAGGAACACTTACTCCTGGCCACAGTGCAGACACGGCGGCCAGTGACCCCCCCCCCCCCCGCCTGGGCATGTGCTGGCTACCTGCTTGCTGTCCTGCAGCTCACTCACTCGTGCTCTTCTCGTGGCTGCCAGAACAGCAAGTGCACGCTGTCCCCTTCTACCCTGCTCACAGCACACCGCTACCTTATTTACGCCAGTTAAGCTTTGCAACTCAACCTCATCTGCCGGGAGTGGCTGGGACAGGCCAAAGACACAGTCAAGAAATCTATGATGGGTGCTCAGTTATGCATTATGAAAAATGAACGCGCCTGCTACGCTGTAAGGAGCGCACCAGATGGGGCTGATCTCAGAGCACCCCCCCACTCCTCAGGCAGCTCAGCGCCAGGCTCCTCACCTCGTGGCACAGTCCCACTGGTGTACAGCAGTGTTTCCTTCCCATCAGTTGTGAGTTAGACTCATCTGAATTTCATTCTCAATTCCCTTTGTTCCTGGCAAAAATGAAACTGCCTAAAAGCCCAAATTTATGTTCTCTAGACCATTTATTATTTATAACTCTATCTGACTCGTCTCCAAACCAAATATTCCCAACCTTTTCATGCATCTACTTTTTCCCCGCTGTATTTCTGCCACGTGTTTCATACAGAACGAGAACTGAGCCCACTGCTCCACATGAGGGAGTAGCATCCATGTCTGCAGTGGTGAGATTGCCATCCTCGGTACAGCCCAAGGATTCAGGGGGTTTGACTAATGCCATACAGTGAGCAGAGACCTTCCTAAACCCTTTACTGGTGAGCAAATCTTCCCCTAAGCTGCTGCGGAGCCCTGCAATATGCACGAGCACTGCACAACGTCTTTCTTCTGCTCAGCAGCTTCCTGGTTGTTCACCTCGCTTCCCAAAGCCATTACAGCTCCAGTCCAAACTGATCCACCAAGCTAAACTTACTGGATTTTTTAAAAGTAAAAAGCCTCTTATACAAGTATATACATAGTTATACTATAACTATGAAAAGGAAACTACCTTTGTGCTTTTATTTAAATTACATGATATTTGTCAATGAAGTGCTACAAGAAAAGCCTTGCATGCTGGACCCAACCATCAGAACACTGACTCAAAAAGATATCTGGCGCCTTCAGGTAGTGAATAAAATGCTCTGCAATGCAGAAAGAAGGTTTCCAGAGAGCTGCAACCGAAATACAGGAAAATAAACTCCAATATGCAGGAAGAAAAAAAGAAATGCCAACCGGCAAAGGCGAAGAAAGTCTTCCAAAAACTTCTCTGGCCAAAACGACTGGAGTCACAGCTTTACTTTTTCCCTTTAGTACAAAATGTTTCTCAAATGTGTTTTCCCCCAAAACACAGTGGGCGCTGCAGCCCACCCCATGGATCTGCCCCACAGGGACATGAACCAGGCACGGCCGACCCAGCTCGGGGCTGCTTGCGGCAACATGCATCTGGAGCCTCCTGAAAAATGGAAGACTGTCTTTCGATTCCTGACACTTCAGCAGCTAAAAAGCACATGCTGCTGTTGATCCCGCTCATTTCAGGCCATCCTGACTTGGTCGATTCTTTCTATTGAGCAGCTGGCCTGAGAACTGTCAGACTAATTTCCCTGACACTCTATAACTAACTCATGCCTGAGCCACGGCCATTCTTTGCCTCAGAGCTGGATCTCATCCCAGAACAATCTTTAAAAGTTTATTTCACTGATCAAAGCAAAATAAGAAAAACCTCTGTGTTCTACTATATTTAGTGTGCTATCCCGTAAGTGAGACTTTGGCAAGAGCAGTGAAATGTAAAGCGCACCCCGCATTTGTAAACTTTTGGATTATTTGCTCTGGAAGGGAGCCAGGGGGTCTGAAGTGCCCGTCCCAGCTCCGGCGCACGGTTCTCCCCCTCCCCTGCTCTGGCTCATGAAGCGTGCAGTGTTGTCCTTCCCTAACAATACACCGAAGAACCTCCATCATGACATTTTAGCACTCAGTAAAGCCAGAAACCAGAGCTGAGGGTGGATTTAAGCCCAGACCAAAGACCCTGCCATCATCTTGGGGTCAGGCCAGCGTGTCAGAGCACATTTCCAGTGCCGCAGCGATGGAGAAGCCCTGCGCCGTGCCTGGTGTGCCGGAGCGCGAGCAAACAGGCAGGGAGGCTCGGAGCCACCCTCCGCACTGCATCGCCTGAAACACCATCAATCTACTGCAACCTGCCTTTATGTGAAAATAGCACAGTGAGGCTCTTCTGGAAGAAATACATACCCCACCTCACCTTGCCAGCTTCCCAGTTATGCTCTGCATTGATAATGTTGCATGAACTGTCCTCGCTCAACCTAATTCCAGCATATCCTTAATTACGATTATAAATTACATGTTTTAGCTTACTCTGCTAACGTGCGATACCTTTATTTTAAGTCAACACACTAGAAAACGGGATGGACAAGCAGATGCTATTCAATCAATTAAAACTGCTCCTTACAAATTGGAAGCCAAAGAAATTCCTTAGCTTGTGTTTTCTGTCATTTTGCAAAAACATACCTGGGTGACAAGGTTAAATCAAGCAAAGGAAATCCCTGGCACTTATCATCCACAGGCATTACTGATAAATTGTGCAGTGGAGGAATAAAGGATTACCTTCTGTATTTTTTCATTACACTTTTCTTTTGTTACAGAATACATAAATCCATTGTGGCACAATGTAATATGTATCATCGTGCTACACCTGTGGACGTTTCATAACGGCTGCCATGTCTGTGCAGTCAGGAATGATAAGTGAACCACCCGTGAATGTTAATGATAGTGATCATTCTGCGGTAACTTGGCTTTCCATCTTCTTTTACAGCCTCAGCGCTGGAGCCAGGGTGGCAAGGTTCAGAAGAGGAAAAAGAAAACAACAGAAGAGGCAAGAGCTTCGGCGGGCTGACGCCAGGGTGTTGCCTGAAGGGTAACGGTGCTCAGAGGCAGCATGGAAACAGGCAGTGTCCTCTCCAGGGGCTCCATTTGCGAAGCAAAATAAAACCTCAACACTTAAAGGACAAAAGGCTTCTGTTCTGAACGAGAAACAAACTTTCCCAAAACCTGCCTTTCCAATCTGGAGCAATTTTAATTTTTAGGTGCTTTTTTTTTTTTTTTTTTTAGCACTGAAGTGGAATTTATAGCACTTAAAGCTCACTGCAAAAAATGGTTGGCATGGTTGAAAGTGTCTGTGAATGACTAAAAACGATTTCCACTTGATCAGCACAAAGTCAAAGTTAAGATTAAAAATCCCAGTTGATGCAATGTACTTAACTTAAGCTGGGTAATTTTTAAGATAAACTGCACAGTGACACAAACCAGAATAACTATGCCAGCCACAATTTTTATTCTGAGTCTAAATGATCTTGCTTTTGTGCATCTCAGGTTAGCCTGGGATAAATCTGTGCTCTGTTGGCTCTGTTCTGACACTACTATAAGCTATCATTAGACATCCAACAAGTCGGCTTCCTGCTCTGCCACCTCCTTGGGGTCCTGCCTCTCCCTACTCACTATCCTGGGAGCCTCGCTTCTTCACTTTGGCATCTATATTAACTTTCTTAAATTTGCGGTTTATGAAAATTCTAAACTATACTTTGCAGATCACCTGCACCCACGTTAACAGGCCTTTTGTGTAGTGCTCCATAAAAAAAACACATTTCAAAGCTTTGAATTGCATTTGTAAGTGTATGGTGAAAGCCTGATACTTTAAAAATGTTTCAAACCTCGATCTATCAGGTATAGCAGAGGTGTGGCTTTGAAAAATACATATATAACAGTCAAAGCAATGTAAACATAGTATCAAAACAGAAAAGAATTGCTACAGGGCACAGAAACTGTATGCCAAATTTCATCTGTGTGCCAACTGGCAGCTGAGCTACAACTCCTGGAAACACCATTAGATCGAGCATGTCAAGTTGTGATAATAAAATTTCCGAGGGAAAAAAGCCCTAATGATAGTACAGATTTATTTTAAGCTACCTTCGCTCAGAGTCTTTCAGGTATTCCTTCACCATCTCAAGACGTCTGCATTTACATGAATGCAGTGCTTTGTTTGACTCCTCCTGACAAATCATACTCGACATCAAAGAGGGCTGTTTGCAAATGCTGGGTTTGACATTGGACAAAGTACTGCTTTCCACAACAGACATTTTCCAAAAACATAACTCGCTAGACTAATGGGCAGTTAGAAGCCAGAATGACTGCCCTCCGTCTTCTCCTTGTGTAACTTTGCCAGAGTCCTTGGAACTTGCCAAATTCGGTCATGCCTGCTTAGCTTGCTCGACTGATTGTGCCAGAAAAGAAAATAAGACACAGATGTATTTGAGCTCTTTGAGATGCCAGTAAGAGAGACAGCTAATGGCTTCATTTCGACCCTCCCCTACCAGCTGGGCACAGGTGGGGGGATAATGAGGTCCCTCTCCCTAATCAAACTCAATTATTTACTACTCTATATAGCCACAAAGACATTCACATTCAGCTCAGAATATAAAATGCACTGTGGGCTACTTCCAACCACCGCCACTGGGTATTTATAACTAACTCAAGTGGCTAAGAGTTTGCCTTGGCAGGAGTTTAAGTGTATAAAGTTCTGCAAACTGTTTCTGCTCAAACATGTCCTGCTGAAACGGGGTCCCTGGCGAGGTTCCATAACTGTCAGCTCGGAAACTGCACAACATCTGAAAATATATCCAATATGCAGGATGGGTGAGATCTGAAATAAAACACCATGCTTCATCATGAAGCTTCTCAGAAGCATCAACTTTTTTCAACAGTGATTCAATATTAATAAACATTACAACTCACAAGCCTGACACAGCAGCAGCTGAAATACTTCAGCATGAGGAGGGGGGGAGGGCGGGGGGAAAGGATGCAAAATATAAAAACACAATTACATGCACTAGTAGGATGACAGGGAAGGAAGAAGATGTAGAATTTACAACAAATCCCTACAAAAATAAGACAGCACGCACATTTAAACTCACAGAAGTAACAACCTTTTGATCAAGTAATTCTCTATCCTAGAGGACACATTAAAAATTCTAATTTAAATCTAACTGTTTACAGAAAGGTATTTACACAGGAAGTACAAGCAATTTCAAATTAACATGTGGACACAGAAAAAACCCAAACCCTCTCAGAAAAGCACTACTACTTAAGATGCAGTTGTCCTATTTCTAATCAGCAGGACCTCCCAAGTTAGAAGGAAGGTCCTCAGATGAGTACAAATTAAGTTAAATCAATAGACCTCACATTCATTTTGCAGGATTTGCAGCTGGACCTTAATCCTGCTACCAGCACTGGTCAGAGACCTGCTGGCCAGGCCAGGATCCTGCTGAGGTCTCTGTGCTCCAGATGGGAACACTGGTGCCATCTCCTCCAAGCCAACATCCCGAAGCTGAGACCACATCTGTTCATTGCATTTAAATACTAACCCCTATTTATGTACTGAGTACAGGCAACAGGGGTTTAGGAAGGAGGCAGTTGAGAAAGAAAGGGGACTCCTTCCACATTAGAAATCATCAATTTAGACTTGTAATGATACAGACTTCTTAACTGGTCTACCTGCAATAAACATTTGTGATCCTTTTTGATTGCATGGAATTAGAATAGAATTTTCTATGTAACTCCTTGCGTTTTTCTGGGGACACTGAAAATGCGGGATTACCTTGAAGACAAAACACTCATGAAATCACAAAATTTAAAAAAATCAAATCCATGGCAATAGCATTGACTCTGGAGAAATGCACACAAGTGAAAGAGATATTCCCTCTTCCAGATAAAACCTGCAGCATTCCTCAGTCAGGCAGAAGGAACTAAATATTCTGCAATCCCACAGGCGGGAAAGTCGGTTGCCTGGCTCAGCTGTGGGACTGTAACCTGCACAAACCAAGCACGGACCTGTAGCCTGACTGGCAAGGCTGCTTCATTCCCTCCCTCTATCAGCTTCCACACGACTGCACCCAGTTCAGCACAGCTGAATATATTTACCTGGAATAACTTATTTGTAAATACTGTGGACAGAATATTTTCTTTTCTAATGACCTAATGCAGTGGAATACAGAGAATGGGCCTTTGGGAAATACACATGGGATTGCTGAAAATTTCTTTCAGTAGGACGCTTTAGAATGTCGCTACGAAACATAGTACACAATAAAGAACATACAAATGTAATTAAATACATCAGAATTTTTTTTTAAATGTCTGATAATTCAAAACTGGAAGCAGCTGTATGGTTGTGAAATGTCAATAACCAGGAAAACCCTATTTGCATTTTCATTCCAAGAGATCCAAACATGAAATATTTTTCCCAAGTAAGAAGTCATTCATACTGCTAGTATTTTCTTATAGTAATTAAGGCGTTCTTATGGTTTAAAGGATTTTTCACTCACACGTAAAGAAAAATAAAAGTGATCAAGCACAGTATGTACCACTCAAATGCTAATTCACTCATAATGACATAGTAAATTCTTCTTGAGCTACAAACCAGACAGCTTCAAGTTTCAGTGGTCGATGGGGTCTTCCTCTTCAAAATTCTGGGCTTTAGAGTGGTATGTCCAGTCCTATTCTAACTGGCATGCTTATTTACTGTTCATTTCTCTCCTCAATCACTGCGTTGTTATTAATGCACTCTGCAACTATTCGTATTTAAAATTACTTGCTTTTCAGTCCACTAACCAGTCTTAAAATGCAAATCTATGACTTTGTCTATCAGGATTTGAAAGATATATGGAATACCCAAACACCACAAGTACACTTTTTTCCTGCTAAAATTCAATCTGTTTTCCCCAAATAACTGAAAAGTCACTAGAAAGATCAGTTCTTAATACCCGTTGCAAAAGGCTCTGGATATCCAACACGAATGACTTCACAATTCTCTTTCTCTGAAGCTATTATATATGTTATTTATTATTCAGAACATATTTTTCAGAAATAAGCAGCAAGGCTGGAGCAAAATTAAGATTATGAGCTCAAACTCTGTGTAAATTCTGAGTATGTACTAGTGGGAGTGCAGCAGTTCAGTGTTCCCCACTAATCACAGGCAGAGGGGTGTATTTCTTCTTCTGTAGGTTCAGACTTAGGGTGACAGGCTCACCCGAGCTGCCGCCAGCAGCATTCGTTCCCTTTTCCACCTGCCTCAGGACAGACCCCGGGGCAGGGCATCATCTGCAGCCAACCGCAAACACACGCGCCCCCCAAATGTCGCTACACTCTGACAAAGAAAAGTAGAAAAGAAAAAAAAAGACCTGAAGGTGGCATGGACACACGGATGTTTCGCAGTGATGGAGAAAGCGAGCACCCATACTCACATGCGAACAAAGAGCGACTGTTTTGCTGCCAGGCCGGGGGAAGAGTACTTTTCAACCAGCGCCAGAGTGCTGAAGCCAAACTTGTGAATGGGTTCATTGGAATCCAAGGGTGGAAAATCTGTGTCAACCTCACCGTCATCCTCAGCAATATGGAGACAGTAGGCATTGACGTTGTCGCTGAAACAAAGACAGACCAAGTTTACTCAGGGGAAGCTAGATGACCAGTTCAGTTCAGCTGATCAATACCAGTCACTAAAAACCAAATCAGCCAGACATGCCTATTACAGGAGTAATATACTTAAAAGCCACTGATGGCATGTAAATACACATGACTCAACTAAGTCCCCACGTATCTTGCTACCATAAGCACATGGTAATAGAAAAGCCCCCAAAGCCTCAGAGTAAAGCAGTGAGTCTCACTTCACCATTAACTGAACTGAAGCAAAATACTGACAGTGATTAGAATATTCTAAAGTCTACAGAAAGTTTAGGGACTTCTCAAAGTATTTCTCCATTTATGAAAAAGTATTTATTTACATGACCATTACATTTTAGAATAAAAGACAAACAAGCAGTGTCTTTCTATCTTTTCATAAAGCAAGCAATTGTGAAAAAGTTTATTGAACGCAGGCTTGAAAAGCAGAGAATGCTCTCAGGCGCGTAAACAGTATCATAAATGACAGGAAAAGTAAAAAAATCTGTTCAACGCAATAGCAGTGATTAGTAGAAAAGCTACCTTTTTCAAATACCTAAGAAGGCCAGTCACTAAAAGCAGTTCCAAATTAGTATAGACTGACAAGCAGAACTAAATAACACAGAAAGTTTTAAACAGCTACAGCGTGAAGAAAATTTGAAAGAAAAATCTAAGCCTCTTTCTTTCCAGATACAAAAGCCCATAGGGAAATAATATATATACCAAACAATATATATACCAAATCGTATTTTACTAACATTAAAATCTATTTCGGCTGTTAATATTTAAATTATTGACCTACAAATAAGCATTCTTTCTTATTGTAAATCTGCCAGCATCCAGGCGTTTTCCACCGCCATGAAGTATAGCTTGAATGTTCACATGGCAGTGTGTTTCTAAACTCTGCAGTTTAAATTTAGAGTTTTAATTGCATGATTGATGCTTAAATTAATTAATTGCAAAGTGTATGCTAATTGTTTAATTGGTCGCTTGATCTATATAGATCATTTTTTGAATTAAATGAGTTGATTTACAAAGTTTATTGATTGGATGTGACAATGAATTATTTCTCTGACTACCTGATTTGCAATTTTCTCAATTAATTCACAAACCTTTGGTTGCAACTGTGCTTTATTGAGAGCGCTTAGTCCAGGTGATCTATACGCACCTTGTCATGACTAAAGACATTTATTATATAAAACAGGTAATAATGATGCATTACTATTAATGTAAACTGTAAATTTGCTAACGAAAAGGTAATCCAGCAATGTTTGTCATATGAATTTTGAAAATTCTGCAATACCATTCAAGAAACTTTCATGAGTCTCTGGACTGTTATGAAGAATGGGAACATCGCTGTAGAATTAATTTTTAACTTCTTCAAGAGTGCTTAAGTAACTTTTAGGGAAACTGGTGAAAGGGAGCGCTGGGAAGAGAATCATTCAGCACACCCTGACCCCCGGAGCAAGCCGGCAGCCAGGAGGCTGTACAGTTCTGCATTGCTGCCAGTCTTTTTAGGAACAAGCTAAACAAAAAAGCTGCAAATAATAGATACAGAGGATCCTGCTTACGCAGTGAGAAATGTCCAGCAGGACTTTCAGGTCCTTCTTTTATTCCACTTACATATCTTAAATCCTATAATGGTTTAGGTGGGAAGACCACCCAATTCCAGCCTCCTGTGACAGGCAGGGACACCTTCCACTAGCCCAGGTTGCTCCAAGCCCTGTCCAGCCTGGCTTTGGACACTGCCAGGGATGGGGCACCCACAGCTGCTCCGGGCAACCAGTACAGGTGTCTGGCCACCCTCACAGTAAAGAATTTCTTCCTTGTATCTAACTAAACCTACCCTCTTCCAGCTTAAAGCCGTTCCCCCTTGTCCTATTGCAACGGTCCCTATTAGAAAGTCTGTCCCCACCTTTCCTACGAGCCCCTTTAGGCACTGGCAGGCTGCAGTAAGGTTTCCCCGGAGCCTTCTCTTCTCGGCTGAACACCTCTCTCAGCCTGTCCTCATAGCAGAGGTGCTCCCGCCCCTGAGCATCTTCGTGGCCTCCTCTGGGCTTGCTCCAGCAGGGGCATGTCCTTCTCATGTTGAGGGAATACAGACACCAAGCTCCACATGCTCCTTCTGTCCGGTTCAACAGAATTCAAAAGTCACCCCACACCATGAGGCTTCCCAGTCTAAGCAGTCACCCAACGCCTGTCTTCCCACAGCTGTGCTCTCCGCCTCACACCGCTGATTGTCTAACCTATTTGTTTGACAGAATTCTGCAATGTGCGGCCTTGTGTGCACTTAAAGCTCTATACAAGTAACATTAACATTTCCATTTGGTACTTGATGCATTTGCATAATTCTCATTAAAGCCAGAGGAACACATAGACACGCAGGCAACAGAACACATTCGGTGCGGTCTCCAAGCAATCCAAGTGCCAAAAAAAGGTGGTGGTAACAACTTATCTTCCGTCAGTTATACTGAAAATACACAATATTGGTTAAATCTCATAAATTAAAGGGGTTACAGATGTCTTAAACATGGAGTGGGTTTCTGAACATTAACACACAATCTGTTGAAAAAAGCCAGCCCAATGGGTAAAGCTGTTCTGCATTTTGAACTTCCACCAGGGTGAGATCAAAGTCCTGAACCTTAGGCTTCATATCACAAGGTTCAAAGTCTTGAGAATCCCAGTTTGCTATGGACAGGATGTAAAAGTTAGGTATAACTGACAGATGTAATACCATTCTTCACTTCTAAAAATAGGGAGTTTATTTGAATTTTGCATCTTACTATTAATTCATTCCTAGAAAGGGATTTAGTTTATTTTTTGCACGTGGAATCATTACAGCACATCTGTCAGGGGTCGGCAAGAGAATGGTCCACTGGGTTATGACCAAAGTTCATATGTAAGAGGCCAGCAACAGAGCTGCTAACACTGTCAGTGGTTCCTCATATCAAGACACTGAATATAGACAAATGTAATACAATTATAACAAAAAAGGCAGCCTAACTGAATACAAAATGTTCCCAAAGCTGTCAACTAGTACTCACTCTCTTCAGAGTCTCACATCTACCTTTTACGAAAAAGAATCAGGCAGTAATATATTCTTTTCCTAAAGACAGAGGGGTTGCTTCTCTTAATTACAAAGTCTACAACCTCCTCATTATTCTCAAATTGCGTCACTGGTAGGTGTATTTGTTATTCTGCACGCATTGTGTATCACACTTGAAGCATTCTCTATATGTATCTTAGTGCAGTGCTCACAATGATCCTGATTTTTTCTTTTATACTCTAAACCGACTAGATCAGGAACAATAGCAAATGGAGGATGTCCAACCTACACAAGCTCTTTCCTTATTTGGAAATTATGAGAATTAGTTTACAATTAACTCACTCCTTGCTACGGGACTGGCAGTCAGCAATGCTAAAAAAAAGATGATGAAAACATGAGAAATAATTAAGAACTACACAAGAAAACAAACTTCTTGCAACCTTGAGGCTCTGCCCCTTCCTCTGAGCATGTATTTCTCAGTTGCTGCTGTTAGACTGTTCGTGGGAACTCACGCCTCCATTATTAATTTTATTATTTCTGTCCTGAGATTTGATTACATTAGACAGCCTCCTTGGCCATGATCACTCTTTGACACATTATAACATCCTATCCTTCAAGGCAGACAGTGAAATTTACTTCCTCCCACTGCTAACTTTTGCTGTGGGCAAAGATGTTTCATGGAATACCTCTACTCATGGGTGCTGTTCCATTTGAGGTGTGCTGTGCTCCTGAAAAATATACACGTGTCCAAAGATTGACATTAGTGGTGTCTTGCTCGTTAAAAAATAAGCTAGTCATACACAAAGGACACTTACAATATAATGAACAGAAATTAATAACAAATTAATGAAATTAATTAATGAACTGCAAATGAAAAGGCACCATCTGCAAATAATTTTCTATTTCTACTCCAGTGTTAAAGAATGACAACTCAAACCGAAAGTGTTTAGCCTCTGAAACATCTCATATGTCTGCTGAGAAGAGCTAAGGGAAATCCTATATCCAAGGCAACAATACCCACAAAACTGTTTTCAGGAGGGGCTGCTTTTCTGTGTTGCCCTGTATCTGCTGAACAGAAATCAACTAACCCTAAAGCAGGGCAGGTCAAGTGACCTCTCAGCACCTCCCTTTCGCCCTTACAACTGTGCCACAGCAGGAGAGATTACTGTGCCCTCAACACTTCTGAAAAATGCTGAAAGAGCAAACTATACAATCCAGTACCACACCCCAAACTATTAATCAAATATTGCAGGAACAACGAAAAAGTGACAATTGGCTCGTACAGAAAAAAAACAAAACTTTTAACCTTCTTTAGATCAGGAAAGTCACCTGCTAGTATCTGTTACCAATAACTCTACAACAAACTATTTTAAGTTCTTATTTTATGTTCTATGACCCAGCAAAACCTGAAGTATTTTACAGAACTGTTTTAAAACCAAAGTTGCTCAGATGAGTGGCTCTGAAGTACCTGTTTTACGTACCTTATGTCACCTACCATGACAAAGTAACAGCTCTAACTGAACAACACGAGTTCTCCAGCACAGCAAATCAAATCCATTATTTAGTCACAGAAATCTTAGGGGCAGGGTTCTTTCACAATGAAGATGTAAGCAATGACTACGAAAGATACTGAAAAATCCACTGATAACTGATGCTAAGATTTCTGAGGACAAGACAGATGTTCTTTACAGCAAAGAGCCAACATGACTGAGGTCAAAGTCTTGTAGAAATTATAAAATACCACATGACAGAGGTTTTTAAACTAAAGAATGCAATTTTATTCACAATTTCAAAGAAAACTAGTATTTATTTTGTTTTCAGGATCCTTATTTGCACATCTTTATTTTAGTGATATCTCCAGGATGATGGCCTGGAAGGACAAGAACCTTTAGCCCCTATACCTGTCAATTCTTAGAAAACCAGAAATATTTTAACAGGTGTATAATGAGTTAAGGTCAGTATGTCAGCAAAATTACAGCAGAAAGCAAGTAAGTGGTAATGCTGCAGTTCTATGACAGAATTCTGACTAGTTTTTGGCATACTCTCTACGGCTAAAATCTATTCTATGGCTTCAGGACAATACTAACAGTACTTCCACGACACGTGTCACCCAGCACAGCGACTGCCCTCTCCATGAAGCTGTAGGAGAAACTGGTACCGTGCAGACAAACCAGAGCCAGAACCGGGGTACCTTCTCTCAGGACAAACAAGAGGGGGAGTTACAGATGAGTTCTGGATTTATTTGACATCCTTGTGATCTTAGCCATTAAGAACACTACCAAAAAATAGATGGGACATAAAACAAAAAATGCCCCTGTGACACCAGAAAAGATAAGATTTGTATTATTTTCACATAGAGCATTTTGAAATTACAATCCGTTTACAGATCCAGGGTTTCATATGCTTATCGTTAAACAGTACCCAGTAGTTTAATTGAAAAAGAAGTGGATATAGATGCATGTATAATGCTCAAAAGGAAATACTGATAAATGTGTAGGTGGTTTCTCTAAGATTTATCTATAAAAACATTGACATGGAAATCCATTTTATTATGCAAAAAGGCTGCAGAGGAGAAAATTAGAGATCAAGAGGTAGTAAAGAAAGAACATTACTTCAGTTTTGGTTCCCGTCCCTCACTTGTATATTGCCAGCATATTAGTCCAATCAGGTCATGCACCTTGGCATTTGCTATCGTCACAACTGTCATGGGCTGTAGTTTGTCTTGGCTTGTGTGCAGTGGGAGGTAGACATCAATTTTTTTGGTTGCCGTTGTACCAACATGACCCTGTCGAGAAAATATATTTCATTAGAATGTATTAAAAAAAAAAAAGTATGACAGAGCTAATACAAAATCTGGTGCAGATGGAATTCTTTTCAGTAGAAAGATTAAAATACACTGCTACAACTTAAAATTGGAAGAAGCTTGAACGTTTAAATTTCAGTTCTTTCACTGCTGTTTAATGTATCTGTAAAAATGATATGAAATATTTGGCAATGATTTCACAGATTTCCATAAAGTGTCTGAAATTCGCTGCAAGATCCCATGTTCTTGCAGGATGGAAAAAAAAAAAAAGAAGAAAAAAAATAATAAAAGGGTGGGATGGGCTGGAAGAGAGAACTGACAAGCCTACCTGAAGCTTCAAAACCGTTTTCCCATTGGTATTTAACACTAGCATTACCCTTGTTTCAACATTTCTGTTTTCTTCTGTAGTTCTTGCCCACTACTTCCAAAGCTCACTCCCCTCAAGTGCAGAAGTACCGACTTACCGTGCCTCACTGCCTCAGCTGGCACCCCCCTGGTACCCAGGCACAGGCATCTTCCACAGCAGTGCCAAAGCAGCCTGTCTCATCACTAGTTACTCTAGTTCTGCAACATGCCAGATCGCCAATGCTACTTCCTTTTTAACGTTCTAGTTCCCCTCCAGCTTTAGTGTGGGACTCTTCCTCCTCCTTTCCCCTTCACCTTCCCGCCCCCGCTGCCTTGCCAGCAGGAGCCAAAGGAGCTCACACCTGGATGCACAACAGGATAAAACCCAGGGAAACTCTCAGCGTACGTAAAAGGGGAGACTGGAGCTTGGCCAGCACGTTGCCACAGAAAGGAGGAGAAGGAAAAGACCACCACAGCTGGCAGTGAGCTACACATAAACCTAAAGTGGAATCTCACAGATGCCACCGATGCGCAGCTCAGGTCACTGTCTGCCAGCCACGCGGGCCGCTCGCCCAAGGGAAATCAAACCGGGCAACATGACCGGAGCAGAAAGTTGGGCAAAAATGAGCGTCGATCACACGTGGAGGTTAAGATGACATTTAAATGACATAAACCTTAGGCTTGACCTGGGGTTACCAAGAGAAGAGCAAAATCGCACACACAACGGAGCCATCGAACTATTTTGAACTATTTGAAGACAACCAAGGAGGATTAACTAATACTGGGTTTTATTGGAGCTCACCACATTAAAAAAATATCTATTTGGCACTGTGGAGATTAACAATTAAATAAAACATAAAATATGTAGCAACATAAAGATCTGTAATGTTTGCATTACAAGAAAAAATGTTTAATCTACTGCAGGCAGGACCATATTTTTAAACCAGTAATCTTTTAAACAGACAAAAGATTGTATATCCTGATCCCCTCTTCAAAACCACCCCTGACATAACTACGCATCTCTATCTATCTCTATACATATATGGGCCTCAAGAAAGTATTATTCAGATTAATCACTCAGAATTCTAAGTAACAGGATAAAAGGATTCAATACTATACATCTATAATGAGAGTATAAAACGGAGTTAAATGCCATGTGCTGATATCAATATATTGTTAAAAAACATTTGATCCTTCAGTGTGATTATAAATTAAGAGAAATATCAGGAATTTAGAGATTAAAGTTATTCATAATAGCATAGCTAAAAGTATTATTAAAATCTATCCAAATGTAATTAATTTGTTTTTAAAAAAAGCATTTTTATAGTGCAGATGCCTCTCCTTCCCATGTTTTTAAGGTAGGAAGGAATCTGTTTTACTTATTTAAAAGGAAACGTTAAGATTTGTAACAGAATAGGTGACATTCCCTCACCTTGTTTGGATCAGCCTTAACAAGCCTCTGGGTGAGCTAGTGTGCCTGGGACTCGTCCGGTACAGCCAGGCCCGTGAACAAACCTCACCAAGGAAATCATGAACACAACAGAACTACAACTTCTAAAAAAATACAGGTTTGTTTACTTTCTTTCTTCACTTGGTTCCCTACTCACAGGACTTATTTTTAAGTCCTCTTAAAAATCCTAAGGCGGTATCAGGTAATGAATCACCAGTCTGAGAGTCTATCCCTGCCCTTGGCCAAGGTACGGACACGCCTGGGGCTGTGAGCATCACTTACGTTACGGTCATGACTGCAGGTACCAGCCAGAACGGGAGACCTGTGGTTTCAACTATATTTGCATTTGAATGAGTAAACAGCAGTTATCAAGAAAATTAATGTGACTTCTTGGCATGCTAAGTTAGCTACATACTTAAATCCGAAGATGGCAGAACCGTAAGGAATGCTTAGCCCTAATAATGGAAAATCTAAGAAAAATCGACAACCAGATGTGAGAGTCAATGCCAAGGTTACAAGTGATACAGACAGCACAAAGCCAGAGAATGGACAAATGAGCCAAGAACTGTAACTAATACCCAAAAAGATGAGATTATTCCATTAGCCCCTACTACAAGTACAGACTGTTTTATAAGCTCATAATCCAATAAACACATGTATTTATAAAACAAACGCATTCTAAGGACCCTGATCTTATGGCTGTCAGAAATATGACTGTAACTTCCCTCAGTCTACCTTTCCCAGTGCTCCCCTTTCTTCTTTGCCCTACACTGTGCTGTTGCTTTGTGTTTGTTGGTTTTTAAATAAACTTCTCTTTGTTCTTCCTCATCTCTAAACCTCCTCTACCTCCTCCAGTTTATTTGTACCGTCTTGCTTGCCCAAACTCTCTCCATTATCGATATCCCCGTTCTCTTACTCACAAACACTCAGCACGAACATCAAGGTGACAGGTGACTTAAACCAGGGGTTATTCATACACGTATCAGGATTCCAACTGTTCTTTGAGCAAGGGAAGCAACACCACCAGCAGCAGTACTGGCAAATGGCTCAAAAGCATCACTATTATTCTCAAGACCTTTGAAGAGGTGAGTGAATTATTTTTATTAATTAAAAGGGCTGTAAAACAGACTGCCATAAGATATTAGAGAGGCTGAAACCTGAGATTTGGAAGCCAATCAGACTATTAGTAATGAGAACATTCATTGCCACGTTAGGTAGGAAACATTAGTGTGGCCTATTACCACGTGGGTCAAGGCTCAGACTGATCAATCACCAAGTCCAGAGGGTCTGGAGGAAATCTCCACTGTGTTTATTGCAAATTGATGATATTTGTTCTGAAGTAGCACTAGAAATCCAAACCATCAGGTACATGTCTACAGAATGGAATGAATCCATACCCTTAGTCTGGTCCTGCAAAATATTAATTGTGTAGGAAGTCCCACAGAGCTCAATTACTTATCTGTGCAAAGCTTATTAGGTAAGGATTTGTAGGTGGTGGGACTGAATAAAAGGGATCCAATTATTAGTCTCAGTGGCCAAGAGTCAAAGACCTAGCCACGCTGGATTTAACTAGTAATAACTTGTGGGTTTTATATGGCGCTTCTAGTCTCTTCTTTAGGAGGAATCATTCAGAACCAGATTACAGACACTACTGGAAGCATAATTACTTTTTTCTCCCAACTAAAAATTGTATTCCAACTGTAAATGCTGAGGAAACCCAGAAGATGAAGTACAATTACCTATATATTCAAAAAGGCAGCATCAAACTTTATTAATAGATCCTGTATAAAATTCAATGGAAAATCTATTCAGGGCCAGGGGCCTTACCATTTGGAGTTTCCTTAATAGCCTCCAATAAATCTGGGAAGCATAAAGGGGCTGTTAAATTAACATTTTCCTGATCTGTCACCTGTGGCATAGTTAATTTGTCAAAAAATTCTTTTAGCTTGTCACTGGACACTGTATATTCTGACAAATGAAGCCTGGAATAAAATTGACAAAATATCTCGTTAATTTTCTAGAAAATCACAAATCTGATTCCATTAAGCTTTTATTGTTAGAGATGTTACATTCCACCAACCCTTTAAGGAAGCAAGGAGTATGATTGCTGTGTATCCAGTTACAATTAAACATAGAAAACTTTCTCAGTATTTTTATTAATTGATTCTCTTAAGGCTATCTAGTACTGTCCTACAGTCTGATCTTGTGAAAATTTCCATTTGCTATTTCTATAGCATTTTCAACT
This sequence comes from Falco biarmicus, assembly GCF_023638135.1. Taxonomy (NCBI): domain Eukaryota; kingdom Metazoa; phylum Chordata; class Aves; order Falconiformes; family Falconidae; genus Falco; species Falco biarmicus. The sequence goes on along the minus strand of NC_079296.1, from coordinate 2,795,368 downwards.
TACTCAAAGCAAAATTATGTTTTATCATCTGCAATTCACTGGAGGAGACATGGCACTGTGCAGTGTACACAGGCTTGAACAGGCAAAAACCCAGGGATACTGTTTCCCAAATTAAACACACAAACAGTGTGCTGTGGACATAAATCACTTCGTTTCTTTATATTTCTCTTTTCTCTATCACCGTCATCAGCATTCTCGGTGGTTGGCACACCATCGTTCTTTGGCACATTACAGCTATTCTTTCTGCTGCTATTCAAGAGCTGCACAGAATTATGTCTGTTATTTGACATTGCTGAAGAGTACAGCCTGTTAATTCCCCAACTTTCTGCTTTCTATTTTTTATACTTTAAATGAAGCAGCTCAATGCACATTTACGTACTTTGATGATAACCAGTGGCTAAGCTTAGGAAATTTATTCCCATTAATTAACAGATTTCTTTTGAAAGAATAACTTGGTATCTAAGACTACTGCTCCTGTGAATCCTTGCTTCTTGTGTTGTCTAAAATCAAGAAAGCCACAAAACAGTACAGTAATACTTGGTGATATATCATAACAGTAGCCAGGCTAATTACAAGAACATAAGCAGCAGCACCAGCACATACATATGTTGCTGGTACTTCTAGACACGAGAGTATGAGGGAAGGATATGACAGGCAACTCAAATGATGAATTCTCATGGATTTTCTAGGATTGTATTTGCAAGCTGTGGTGTTTAATTATATAAATACTGGTTACCACAACTATGACAAGAAAACTGCAGGTAGAATTATCTTAATTGGCTACATATAGTTTTAGAATTATCTGTATCATTAATATTCTGTAATAAAATTAATATGCTTTAAATACAAACACAGTATCTTAAAAAAGAAAAGAATACATATTTAAACTTTTAATAATTCTCACAACACAAGAAGTCTTTCTAAGATTTAAAGTTAACTTTTAATCAAAATCCATGGGAAAATATATATTTCCCTCAAATACCTGATGATGTATATCTTGAATAGATTATTGTGGGGCTACTAATATTCTTCTGCATGATAAAGGAAGTTTGGTACCATCTGTCCATCCCTAGGACAACTTACTCCTAAAATGTAGTTCTGAAGAACTTGCATAATGGGGAGGCAATGAAACAGTCATTCAGAAAAATGCACATGACGTACCCTTCTCACTTCTGATTTGCTTCACTGCACACCACAGTAGAAAATTAAAACAAAGTTCGTAAGCATTTGTTAGAGAAAAGTGATTAATTTTCAACAATAATTTACTGCATCTTCCTGTACAACAGAGTTCTGTGACTAAATGTATCAGTTTAAGATTAGATGTTCTAATGATATAATGCAAAGATTTTACTGAATCATTATTTAGTGGGAGTCATAAAAACCTCTTGAAATTAATCTTTCATGCACATCTAGCTTATCCAAAGTTAGCATTTAATTAGATGGCCTTGGCACAAATGAGCTTACTACTTTATTTGCTCAATCAGTGTATGTCTCTTCAGTAATTATAATTAATTCAAGTCATTGACTCACCTCCCAGCAAACAATGCTAAACATTAGACAAAATGGAAACAAATGCTTATCCTTTTCCAAATGTAAAATGTCTTCTCACTTTTAAACTCAGTGAAATGTTTTTTGGTTTAGGTGACAGGGTATTTAATATACTATGTGAGCCAGCAATCAGCTCCTAAATGTAACTTACCCACATATGTATTTAAACAACATACAGAAGTGGAAAAAATTGAAATATATTAACTCAACATTTACAACACAAACAAAACTTCTAACAGATTACAGCACAGATGTTTATGGCAATACGTAGGGCTGTATTCTTCTAAGACCATCACTGAAAAGCACTATTTTCTACGCTCTTGAATAAAAAAAAAATAATTTTAAAAATGTAGAGCAATTATTTCTTCATCCAAAATAAGTGGGAATAAAACAGTCAGTCATATTCACTCATAAGCAAAACAGCTTTTGAGGGGCTGAGCAGAAAAAGAAGGGCCATGTAAAAAAAAGTTCTGTTTTCTTAAGTTTAGATGACCAAATATCTTAAAAGCTTTCAACAAGCATGTGGCAGAAACCCTCACACTGCAGCGCAATACAAGGACACTGCCGGCATATGGTTCAGAGCGAACACACTGGCAGCAAAGCAAGGTGATGAACATGTTCATCAGCCTCAGCATCTTGAGACCCACACTAGCCAGCAGTGAAACATGTAGCTGCAACTAGTAGATTTTGGTGCACTGAGCAGAATAGCATCTAACATAATATGATGGTTAAATATTTATAGTCTGTTCATTTCATTTGTCCAGTGTTAACAGAGCTGGAGAGAATGCCTGTTCAGTTGAACATTATGTTAATATTCAGGGGCATAACACTAAGCCATAGTGTTTGTATGAAAATACAGGGCAGTTCTACCCCTTTTTTATTCTCCAATGCACCACACGATACCCTACTACGGCAAAAAACAAGGAATGATATTTATTTCATCAGGTGGTTAAGCCATATCAGTATTTTTCATTACTACAGCCATAGGATTACTTCTGTTACGCTCAAGTCACTTATGGAAAACACCAGCAGTGAGGCCACTGGGACAACTGGCTCAACACTGGCAGCAGTGACCACGCTACACTCGGCATGCCTGCCAGTCCCCACAGATTTTCAATGAAGCTTCAAAGTTGTTCCTTCCTGAGGAGTGGATCTCCTTTGTATCGTCCTAGCCTGTGCTGCAGAGTTAGCAGATCACAATGTAAAATTCCATTAACATCGTTAAATACTTAATTTATCTTATTCACACTGTCACTATTCATAAAAATTTAACCCAGTAATTTCCTGTTACACAAAGCATAACAAAGTATGAATATTTAACTACAAGGTAAATAACACACTATTATTTTTTATTCTAAATTGTTGACTTCACTTAGCATGTCTGCTTTGTACAGCACCACACTATTTTTCAATTAAAGGTCCAGATGTTTCAAAGGCTCCAGTAGGCAGCAGCAGTTATGAGAAATGCGCTATCTGCATTGCAATGATCACTACAACATCAGCTCCAGGCTGCATTAACATACTCATGTTTTATTCCAGCCCCCCTCCTAATGTACCAGTTAATTATACAACACACAGCTGAGAAACATAACCTCCAGAGCTGGACAGTTTCCTTCCACGCTTCCACCTGAACAAATTTTTATATACACCTCAAAACTACGATTTACATATATAACCACACAATCAAGTATCTCAAAGTACTTGCCTGCTCTTTCTTGGCATTCACTCGCACAATTAATAAAACTACTTAAGTCCTGAGCAAAGAATAAGACATATAATTCTTGTAACAGCATACTTCAATCATATTAACACACACTCGTTGACACAACTCACTTTAAAAACTGTTTTACTTGAAGTACTATGAATATGATGATTTCTTGTTATTACTTTTTTCTGACAGATCTGATTTGGAATGGAAGTGTCCCTCCGTTATTATGGAGGGGTGGCCTCCACTAAACCCCAAGTTCGTCCCCTTTACAGCCCAGGCCTCACTGACTTTCATCAAGGTATCACTTTCAGGACAAAAGGACCCCGTCCATCTCTCACCCCACCGCGCTCCCATGTCACTTTGCCAGGAGCCAGCAGGAGCTCCTCCTGCACAGCGGGTCAGCACGCTGCCCACAGCACCGCCGGTGCCAGGCACAGGGCCTGGAGCTGCCCTTCTCCAGGGGGCTGCAATTCCCACCGGCTGCGATGGCACTGAGCTAACTGGGGATATTAAACCCTTATCTACTCCGTTCCGATAGTTCTGCTGAAGAATGAAAACACATATCCAAATTTATCAAAACGCAACTGCTACATCTGCAACAAAAATGCATTCATTACACAAAACTATCCTTAGTTTCCATGTAGCGAAGAGAAGGAATAGCCTACTTTAGAAGAATTATTTATATTTTACTTAGTAATCAACATTACAATTTAACACTGAGGAATAGTGCTATTCTTCGTACCAACAAAATGCAACAAAAAACTTATAATTAGAACTACACCATAAACATTATTTGTACGTTAAGAAATACGCCACAACATATTTTAATGAACAGATGCTATACAAAAGATAAATGTTTTCAGAAATATTCAATCCTTAAACAGATCAGCCTCAAATCCTACGCTTCTGTTGCACAAAGCAGACGGCTTAAGTTCCTCGAGGACATTAGCCAACCTTAGGTGGAACATTTTTAATACATCACCGTGTCACTTTTTAATGTGCCACAATCTATTAACCACATGGCAAACTAACAGGGATTTTTAAAATATGGGTTTTATAGCTTTGTGCTGGTGATTAATTAAATAAATAGCCAGCATTTCACAAATCATCCCTCTAATTAGTCTAAACCAGATACTTTGCATTCACTGGCATTATTGCCATCTGAAGCTCACAGAAGGGCAGTAGCGCTATGAGGACGAGTCTGTGCACTCCGGAGCACATCGTCACCGCGCAGCCCGGGCTGGCACGGCACCGCGCAGCCCCGCGGCAGAGGTACCGTCTTCACAGGTGCTGCAGTCAGCTGGAATTTGACTCCAGCTGCTTGGAAAAGATGTTCTGTGTAATTATTCTCCCTCATCCTGAAGGAAACAATCGAGATAACAAAGAAAACAGAGCTGTATCTGGAATTTGACCTGAAGTAGCAAAGTTGTATGTTGCAGAAAATGAACAAATATTAAAGGCAGATGCTAGAAAAAATTTATGAGCTAAATGACATATTTTCTGTCAAAACATTTCAAAGTTGAAGCTACAACTAATTACATGCAGTCCGTTCAAAGAAGCCAAGGAAGGCTTATCATTAAAATGACTCAATTATTCTTAAAAAGAAAGGGAAAATCATCAATAAAACCTGCCTGAAATCTCATCATTTTTACTGTGCCTATCTAGATAGATCATTTCCCCCAGAGCTCAAATTAAACTCTTAATAGTTAATACGTTCCAGTTTTACTACAGGTTCTTCCCCAAATTATTATTAACTGGAATTTCCTATCTAGGAAGTTTTACATGTGGAAATATGTTCTGCAGTGTTTAGTGACACTATCGCAACAGCTTTTCCCCCTCAATTTAAAAACCATCAGAGAGATGGAAAATGACATAGCAGTCAGGCTACTCACGAAGATGGGATTTTATCTCCTCTACCTGGCGACTTCCAGTCACTAAACCTGCCCCCTAAACCCATGTCTCCTCACACTGGGGAAGACACCTGCATTATTCGGCGAGGCTCCAGGAGCAAGTACATGCCGCTGGGCTGGGGACGTCCCTCAGGCCAGCAGGGGCCTGACCCGCTGTGACCAACGCGACACCCCGCTCTGCCCGCAGCACCCCCACTGCCGGCAGCAGCAGAGCAGCTTGCCACACGTGAGGCCGGCCCACGTCACCTCCTCTGGCTTAGTTCATATGAGAAAAAAGTCATGGGAATAAAAAGCGCAGCCCTCAGAAAATGATCTATAATAAATAATCCTAGGGCTGAATTACACCAAGAAAAATTATGTAGATTTGGACTTGGTTATATTACTTGTCAGTGAGATATTCTCATTTAATCAAACTAAATTTAAACAATTGCACTTCCAGCAATACAAGTCAAAGTTTTTGTACTACAAAAATTGATTAACAAAAGAATAAATGCCTTAGTTTTATTTAACAGCACTATTTCCTCTTTTTTGCAAGAAGAACAGAGTCCAATTCCAAGAAAAATACTAAAGCCTCTTCAGGAAGGGATGTCTCAGCTGCCTCCTCCAGTTTGATGATTTCTCTTCAGAGCTTAAGAAACATGGCAACCCTGCAATACCAGGGTTGGCTGCCAAATCGCATTTAAAGCCGCGGAACCCACTCCCGCGTTCCTCTGGCCAGAGCAGCGGCAGCTCAGGCTTGGCACATCCAGCGAGCCCCACAGCCAAGGGGGTGCCAGCAGCGCCGGGAGCACAGCAGCAGGCACGCTGCCTTTCCAGCACTGAGGGGGTGGCCAAGAGCTGGGCAGCTGAGAAAAATTATTTTTTAAATTTTTTTTTAAATTTTATATATATATAAATAAAAGATATTGCAAATCTTATCGAATAAAGATTTGCAAGACCCAAGACTTAATTCTACCCTTTCCCAGCAATTAAAAAAAAAAAACCCAGCCTAACCCAACTCAACCCAAAAAATCCCTCAAGTCCACATCACAAGTTCAGACCTTGGATTTATCTTTTCAAGAAATTTGAAGTTCTAATTAACTGTATTGATAGCAACCTAACAGATTTTCTGTGGCTGACTTGACACTCTGTTTTTACTAGCAGTATGACTGCAAAAAGAATTGACTGGCTAGGAAAATTTCATACCACTTCTTTTGGAAAATAATATTTACATTACATATAAATGTGCACTGAAATTCTATGTTATTTTCCTAATTAAGTACTGTTTTCCCTATTATTGTGCCCACAAAATTACTTTTATAAATACATTTTACACAGTATATTTTATACATTCTGCAACGATACAAATGACTCAGACTTTACAGTTGAGAAAAAACCTGGACTCACAGCTTTCTGCAGAGTTAATATTCTCATGATACTTTTCAGAAGACTGGCCTAATAATTCCAGTATGGCTAAAATATCTCTGATAATTATACCTTTTCTCCATAAATTTTCTTTACATTTTTATCTTGAAATGGAAAAGATCTTTACTTCCTACTCATGCCCACTTCATTCAGCACTAACGCTCCATTTCCCTTTGGAAATGCCCCCTTCAAACAAGCCAGGCATGACCCCTGCTGTCCTAACGGAAGGGCTGGGCTCTCACCTGAGGTCATTTCAAGCCAAATGCCATTTAAACCAATTATTTAAAAAAAGAAATAAATGCATTCTGTGTGTAGGGAACCTGTATCAGCATTCCAGATGACCACAATATTGGGGGAAGAACTGCAGGACTAAGACTTTTCAACTCTTACATTACACCTCTCTCCCTGAAACTGAGTAGGTGCTGCTATGCCACCTTTTCATCCATCACGAAGTACCAGCCTTAAAAAATGGATCTCTTCTGCTCAACTGCAATAGCCATGTGTCGTTTAAGTGGTACCTTTAAAAAAAACTACTGAAAAGTTTAACCTTAGGAAGATTTTGCCCTTCAAATATTGCATGTGAAAATGCACTGATGGGCTAGTTCAAGCAAGTTTAATTCATACAGGATTAAAGTCTGTTCTCCTGCAGATGACACCACTAAAAAAAACCCCAAAACCCATTATCAAAAAACCTCACACCACTCTGAAATGCAAGACACAGTAAGAGGGTTTCACAACACTTTTCTACATAAAGTGTTTTCAACACTTTTTTCCCCAGGACTTAGTCCCCCATCATATAATCATATCACATCATATACATTGTATAATAAATTCAAACTCTACAGAGAGTAGCTACTGAGAATTATTTACCTATTTGTTTCAGATAGGTAAATAAAACAATCTCACATGGAAAAAAACGAGACCATTATATCACCTTTACAAATTCTAAGTAGGAAATATTTAATGAAATCTTAAATAAATACATAATAATTCAATAAAATCTCAATTTATAATGGAAACAAAAGTAAAACAATTACTACTCCATTTATATTTAATGTTTAATTACAAAACCAGAATTCTTTGGTTGTGATATTATGGTCCTTGAAGAGACCCATAGGAGTCCTTACTCCATAATTAGTGTCAATGTTTTAAAATTATTTTTCAAGTACAAAGGTCAGAGTACAGACATACTCTAAAAGACTATCCTCTGAGAAATCAAAAGAAACCTAACCCAATACCTTATTTCCCTCAGAAATCTTTCTCACAATAAACATGTCTGTTAAATGTATATAACCAACCCCCCTGCAAACAGCAGACATTAAAAACATTTGCTAATAAAACATTATCCATATTACTTTGGCTGTTAAGAACCTTAACTTGTGAATACATTTTTTATTTGGTTTGATCTGTAATTAAGGGAAAGATAATGACATTAGTAAATTGCTAAAAATCAATTAGACAGCATAAAATGCAATATGATTCAGCCAAAAGATTAACAAGTATGTTATAAAAACTATTTTAAAATTCTTTAATTCTAATTAAGCTTGCTTTAAATGACCATGATCTAAAAAAAAAGAGGCTTTTTATTTAAATGCATCACCAAACTGGTCATTCATTAAAATTTTCCTGTATGTTTCATTGTACCAGCTGTTGTTCTTCCTTTTTAATTTTTTTTTTTTAAGTAAGATTTCATGCTAAGAAAAATAATTTGGACGTTTTGTAAGAGCTCCCATAAAACTCTCAGGTCCTCTATTGACACCAGGCAAAGTCAGAACCATTTAATGAGCTCCCAATTGTATTCACAATGGTCTTCGCTTCATGGCATTTGTTGAAATTAAAATATTCAAAGCAGAATTACAATTTCTCCCACAAAAGCAAAGGCCTGTAACTTTACACTTAAACGTGCGCCTTCTACTTGTTGCTTCTTAATCAAAGAAACTGCGAGGTAAGGCAACCAACACCCAACCCAGCTCAGGCTTAACCTCCCCATAAAGCATCCCGGTCTTACAGAAACAGTTACTGACAAATGGTGGTTTACAGGTATTTTAAACTTTCTTTTATTGGTGTCTACGCTAGAGTTCAATGGAGCATGAGGGATGTCATGATGCCATCGACTCAGGAGACAAATTTGAAGCCATGTAGCCTTCTTAAAATTACACAATAATTTTAGTGTCTTATAACACTGCCTTCAATACATCAAGCATAAGATTAATTTTTTTTTTCTTTGCTACAGGAAGAATGTAGTGTTTGACATGCGTCCTTACTAACCATAGCACACCCCACTATTTTATTCACATATTTCATTAACTTCAACATTTCTCCAGTGCTCACACCTCTTTAGAGAGGAGTGTGCCAGTTTACAAGCGGCTGAGGTGAAAAGAACCTTTCAAGAGAAAAGCATATTATAATAGGCATTTACAATCAAGCTTAAACATAATCTTCTTGATAACGGTGCATATAAGGATTGAAGGGATGAGACGTTAATACAGGGAGGCTGCAGGAAGAGGTCGGGCAGGAGAGGCAGTGGGTGCTGGCCGCAGAGCGCAGGCACCGGTGCAACCATTTACCCAGTGTTCCCTGAAAGGCTACACAGCAAAGAGCTGGGAACTCTCAGCAGGCTACTATTTTATTATTAAAGTATTCTACAAAGGATAATTAAATAATACATTTGGATTTGTTACAGCACTGCCTTTTGTCTGTCCGTAGATTAACTAAACTGAGCACTTTGTGATGAATATACAATACCAGGATGGGTTTTTTTGCAAGTAACAAATTCATAAGGAAAGACACATCAACAGACACAGCACCATGCAATAAGCTTGTATCCAATTTGAGCGCTATCTGATCTCAACAGATTTTAAGTACAGTTTTATTTTAACCAAATTTACCAGCAACCTCCCTAAGATCAATCAACAGCATCTTCAGTAAGGTATTAACATCTGCTTTTTCATATTCTTTCAAAACAACAAAGTATCTCTTCTTCCCTCTTCTGGCCCCCAGGGAAGTACAGAGAAGAGTGAAGTTAATTACGTACTCACACGCAGCACAGCAAATCAGTTAAATTAAACCTGTATTTCACCTAAAGTTGTATGGAGTGCAAACAACATTACTAACTTTTCTAATTTCATACTCTAGTACTCCCAAGTAAATAAAAGAGAGGGGGAAAAAAAAAAAAGTAAAGTTTTCCTACAAATAGAAACTGTCACTTACTAGGATGTGATCTTTTCAGCTCATGCATCCTAAATGCATGCAGAGATATTATATGCACTTTCTATTTAGCAATTTAATTATATCTTTGCAGCCAGAGAGTGGCAATGGTTTGCAGTAATAATCAGGTGAAAGCATTCTCACATTAATATGCTGGAATCCGATGTGTTAATTTGATGCAACTTTGCGTTGACAATATGTGATTAATTTGTTCTAAGGCTAGCTATGCTCCGAGCTCTGACAGTTTAAAATGCTGGGTTTCTTTATCCATATCACTATTTGACACGCCTTAGCCCACTGCTTTGCTAGGACCACTGTTAATTTGTAATGAACTGGCTTTTCAGGGGGCTCCTTCATTTTTAATTCTGTCAGTGTCACCTCCTTGAGGAAAATTATAAGTTTCCTTAGGTGTGATTACTGCCAAGTGCTGCTGATAAGAGGTTTGAGAAAACAGGGTTTTATAAAGAAGTCAGTATTTAATCTGCTGAAACAGATTTATTGCCTCTAGACAGATAAATATAATAGAAAGTTCCTTCATTTAAAAGTAATTTCAAGTTCTCCTTTACCTCCAGCCCCAAAATAAGAACACCT